>NC_071092.1:39469069-40132819 GCF_027358695.1 Spea bombifrons | reverse complement strand
GGCTGGCGTGACGTCACTCAGTGTCTGTGGGCTCTGTGGTCAGTAATGGCGACTGGGACCTCAACTGAGAGCGACGGGGAGCGAGAGGGTGATTAGCCCCGGGGACTCTTCGCTGCCGGGGTAGTGCTGGTTGTTTTGGGGCCGCAGGCAGGCCTCGGCTGTCCAGGCGAGAAGCTTCGCTCAGAGTCTGGGTGTATATTTTAGCCGCAGGGGAGGCCCCTCGGTGTCATAGTGAGAAGCCCCAGGGACAAGATGGGGAACTGCCTCAAGTCTCCGACCTCTGATGATATATCCCTCCTGCACGAATCCCAGTCCGACCGTGCCAGCTACGGGGACGGGACCGACGGAGACCAGGAGCCGCCGCCCCCATACCAGGTAAGCCTCAATAACCCCCCCCCGTGCTGTATCCAGCCCCTGCACTGCCACTCGCATCACTCACAGACACATGGCTGTGAATGATTGGAGCGGAAGTCACACCTGGAGGCCCTCATATGCCCCTAAAGCAGACTGCTTTTGGGTGTATTTCCTTATCACTGGGGGGGGTTGGGCAAAAGGTATGTGCCGTGAATGGTGGCCAAAGGTCCTGGGAGTTGTAGTTCATCCCCAGCCACTTATTCACTGTGTGGTCACTGTGTATCCCTGCCGAGGGCCGGACTGGTAAGAAAGCATTATATGCAGATAGCGGGGGCATTTACTTACAGATGACTTCCAGGAGGTGGGCAGAGTGTTACCGTTCTAGACCTTTGGCTTAGAAAGGGTTAAACGGTGTTTTTTTGGATGTATTTCATGTTTTTGTGCGGTTTGCGGAAAAGGGTTCTCGTCCGGTCAGCCACCTCCTCCGGGCTTCTGTTCCGATCGCCCAGCCAGGTGGGGCGCAATTATTGCTATTCGTAGCTTCACGTGCAGGCAGAATTTCTTTGGCATGTAAAGGGTGCTGCTTCTTATCCATAACCCGACGCGTCTCTGCCAGCCACGCACGTAATTCTAATACCCCAGTGCCCCTGCTGTGTGCCAGTGGGGTGTATGAGCCGCACGCTCGGCTAGTATTGGGATGAGGACAGCTTCGGGGCAGTTCCTCTGTGGCTGGGGTATATTGGGCCGTCCCCGCATTGCGATACAGAATACACTTTCTGATGGCACCTCGCTGGGGTTATTGGGCTCGTTGCAGACGTCCTGATCATGAACCATTAGCCAAGAGGCTCATCCGTCCCACCGATGCCAACTATTCCCACCCAAACTAGCAGGTGGCACGCGTTTCCCGCTCCTCCCGGGAACCGGTAGCCATTCACCTATCTTAATGCATCTTTATACGTCTGTGCATGCGCTGCTTCGCCATAGAGAGCCGAAGGACTGGGTGATCTAAACAAACTGTATGTTAACAAAGCAAACAGAATGCGCTCTGTTGGTAAACACAACTCGGCCGGTGTTTTGGCCAAAACATGGAGAATTTCGCAGTCGTCTTACTTCAAACAATGCCATTAAGGTCTCTTTTAATATATGTTTTTTAAATATATATTTTTATTAATTATTGGCATATTAAATCTGTGCTCAATTTAAAAAAAATGTAAAAGTTATGTTGAAACTAAAAAAAAATAAAAAATGGTCCAAGTGAAAAAGAAACTCCTTTGTTTGCCGGCTCCCGGGTAGAATTTCTGCGGCAGTTCCGCGTTCATAGAGACCCTCAGTATATTTTCCTTTGTTTTTCAGGCCCTGTAGTGACAAAGGAATTTTTTTCTTATTTTTTTTTTTGGGTAGGGGGGGGCGTGTAATTTTTGGGACTCGGCGCTGATTCAGACGTCTGGCCGCCGGGTGATTAGAGTGTAATACATCAGTCAGCGGGGAGTTGACAGTAAGGTCAGCGAGTCTCCTGGGTTTGGACGGCAGGCTGGGGCCTAGCGGCGCTCCGAAGCCTCCTTTGTTATGAGCAGGATGGTGACCTCACTGTCTGCTGCAGTTCTTTTCTTGTTTCTGTTAGGAACAGACATCACTTCCCTTTCAGCAGCCGCCTAACTTACTGACCTTTGTGTGGAGCGCAGATTATACCGATTGGTTTCTCATCACGACATCCGTTACCGGAGGCAGGCTGCGCAACACTAAACCCTCTCAGCTGTGGAAGTTAGTAAACCAAGGGGGTTAATTACTAAAACGCCAACCTTTGATTGTTACAATGTGTCTGTGTTCTTTGCTGGATGGAGGTGTTAATATTAAAAATTGTTAATATTAATGATTTTTCTCATTTTTTGGAGGCTTATTCGCGTTACGCCAGGACTCGGAGGTGGGAGGAGAGCCTTTTTTTTTTTTTATTTAAATATATATATATATATATATATATATATATATATATATATATGTATATGTATGCATTTTTTTTTCTTCTTCTGGGCTGTCTTGGAATGAAGGAAGAACGGACGTTCACCTACTTGTGCTGTCAGACTTGCTGTAATCCGTGGCCGTCTGTGTCTAGATGCTCGTTACTCCGTATACAGACTGATATTTAGTGTGTTTTTCATTATTCGTCCCCGTTTTTAATAGATTTTTAGTTTTCCTGGCCCCTGAATATCTTTGCTGTTAACATTCGGTTTGATGTGAAGGGACGCGAGGTAATAAAGCCCAGAATGTTGGTTAAAGCTCCGTGGCTGATGGATGAACGCAGGCAAGAGCTGTAACCACGCCGGCTCTGGTGAGTTTTAGGACGCCGGGCTTCAGACTTTGTGTTTTGTTTGCGGGCACGGTATTGTGCGTTTTGACTGTGGCTACTGAAAAGTATATACAAGATGCTAGATTCCCTCTGTAGATTTGATTATGGCGATACTCGCGTGCCCCTGGAAGCCCCTTAATACTTACAACATACTTTCACGTGCTGGGATTGTTGTTGCTTACGTTAGGAAGAAGCTGCAGCTGCTCCAATGTTTTGCTTCCCTCATTGGCTTCTGGAAGTACTGCCATTGAAACAAATGGGATAACTTTCTGCACATGCGCACCAAGGTCTCATTAGACCCCCACCTGGAGTTTTTGTTGAGATGGCGCTAACTCGCGGTAGGTTTATCACGTGCCGGCAGCCATCGTTTGCACCAAACACCTCTTCTGCACTTAGATGGTATGCTGTAGATAAAGCATTAATCCATCTGATTGATATTTTAATAACACAATTCCCTAGTTCCCTCAAAAGAAAACTTAACAGCGGGCAAAGGGGTAAATCCATATGGGAGCGTTCCCCATACCCAATCCCCCCCCGTGCATTTACAAGGAGGGTGCTGCGTAATGGTTTGTCTCAGCTATTACATATATTAAGAATCCCACGTGTACGTTTCTGTGTTCATGTTGGGGTCCATGTCTACATTACTTTAGATTTAGAATTGGAACCCCTGCACCCAACCTAGATTAAAAACAGGAAGTTCCACTTAATGCATTCTTCTGTTCATCACCCACAGAACTAAAGTGATGATGTTTTTCAAGCCCAGCCTGTGTCACCAGCTTTTCTGGCTATAAAACTTTTTTATTCCCATCCTAAATCCCAAGGATTAGGTTAAAAGGACATAATCCTCGTGCACACATGCCTTCCCAGATCCCCCCCCCCACACACACACACACACACACATG
Organism: Spea bombifrons; assembly: GCF_027358695.1. NCBI lineage: Eukaryota > Metazoa > Chordata > Amphibia > Anura > Pelobatidae > Spea > Spea bombifrons. Next base: position 40,129,219 of record NC_071092.1, on the reverse strand, counting down.
TCCATCCCATTATGTGGTGGAACTGGTGCTCACCGTATGCAGACACGAGTGTCCGTGCAGCTGTTCACTCTGCTGAGTAGAGTTTCTGCATTTAAATGAATGTCTAGCATAGTGAATACTTCTCCTTGTGCAGCTCTGCTTGTTGGAAGTCCCTCCTGGCGTCCGTCAGCAGTGCCGGCTGTCGGGCATATTCTGGTCCAGCGGAGCTCCATCCTTTGCTGTTGGGATGTTGACCTGCTGGAGGACTTTCTATCGCAGCTCTGAGTTTCATGCACGCTGGGGCCGTTAAATGAACTAAAAAACTTTCACTTCCACTTTAATTTCTTTAAACGTATGTTATGAAACTAGTGTAGAGTAGGGCGTTCTAGACTGAGAGTTGCTGGCACCTACATTCAAGCCTCGAGAACCTCTAGGGATACATTTTAGTGTACGTATGATGACACAGCAGATCGCGTTGGTGATGTCGGCTTTCATCATATCCTGTAGTCGGGCTCTGCCGGTATGATTATGAAGTGGTGTTGAGAAAGTATGATTTGCAAGTGACTAATCCCCATTCTGGACGTAGAAACGTATTTTATTGTTAATGAGCTGTAATCATGTTAATTTGGGGTTTACGTGACACATGCATGTGCATACCTTTGTAATGATATTGTCCTTTTTTACACGCACCGGACCTTCGCTCTTTCCTCCTGAATTGCCAACACAGACAAGGCCGCGGCTCCCAGGCGCTGTAGTGCTAAGTGCGTTAAGATCCTGCAGTCAGCTATATGTTTACTGGAAAGAAAAAAATGATGTCATATTTACCAAACGTACCCGAGCGGTATCTGCAGGGTGAGTGCACGGGCCGTGGTGTTGGTTGTAACATTAAGCACATCCGTATGTGCGGTTTTACCGCCGGTGTGCGTGGCATGGCGTGTAAATGACTGCCACATAGGCTTTTAGTTTGGTAATTCGAGCGTGCGAGGGCTGTCCGCGGGTGACAAGCTGCTCCGGTCTCTGCAAGCGTTCATGTTAACGTCTCCTCGGCAGATACTTGCGTGAGCGAGTTTGCTTCTCTTTCGGCAAATATGTGCTTGTGTGATTGGCTAAGGTAATGTAACAAACCGCGTCTGTTCCCGGGTCAGGTAGAAGGCTGGCTGACTCTGCGCTTAATAAAGAGTTCTTTAGTTCCATGAGCTCATCTAAGGAGGCAACACATGATCGAGGAATGCAGTCGGCCCCGCAGGACGACTTATCCCGTCCCTGCAAGTCTCCTGCGCGTCAATACGGAGGACGCTTGTTGTTTATATATTTTGTTTCTGTGGGTAGAAAGCATGGGCATTTGACTCAATTCCCCATACATCGTGGGCGCTGGGTGTCTCTGTACGGACACTTTGCTCATCTCTGATCCCCCCCCCCGATGGTTCCCTTTTCATGCGCGAAGTATATAGTTGTTATATTTCACTCTTGTACCCAGCCCCACGCATGGTAGGATACTGTAGTGCCTGAGTTTCCGAAAATATACCGAAAAGATGATCAGTTACTCGGTTATGCCTCCCCATGTACTGCAGGTCAGCACATTACCCGTCATGCCCAGTAACATGTGAAATGCATACGTGTCCTGGAAATAGTATGATGTGGCCATTCGTTTATTGGACATCCCCTTAAGTTTCGAGTTCTGAATATTGTAAAAGCAGCCAGCCATGGGACAAAGAAAGGTTCTCTAATGCACGGTAGGCATGTTTAGAGCAGCGCAAATATTTACTATACAAAGAGTATGTGTAGTTTAACGATAAGGAATGGGCTCCTGGTGATGTCATTCTCTGAGGTCACTCTGTAGCCGCTCTGAGGTTAAGTATTATGCTCAGAATTCTGCTTTGTCAGAGGTTGTGATAGAGTTTAAGAGATTAGAGTCTCACCTTGGTACTTGTTGATAATTCCTGGCCGGTATACTCTCGTGACTCGCGTTATATACGCAGCGCACCTTGTGATGTCTTATTGGCAACGTCCCTGTCTTCTTTATTTAAAGGGAAAGCCCCACGCTTTTTTTAATTTTATTTATTGTCCCTTTTCCTGTAATGGTGTAACATAACTTTCAGTATAAAACCAGCACTGGTATTCTTTAAATACTTATACAGTTTAGGAGGAAATTCTTTACATTTCTGCATAGCATATAATTTGAACTTGAACCTCACACGCCCAAATCTCTGTTCGTTATGGTAAGTTTCAGTGTCCGGGGCGGCTGTCTCATTTGTAAAGGTGCGCGGGAAGTACTTTCATCTTACTGCTCTCAAACAACCAGGATTTGGCTGCTGACCGTCGCTTGATGGTCTCCAGTGCTGATCTAGGGGTCAGGTGATGTCATCTCAGCGCAGGTGATGTCATCTCAGCGCAGGTGATGTCATCTCAGCGCAGGTGATGTCATCTCAGCGCAGGTGATGTCATCTCAGCGCAGGTGATGTCATCTCAGCGCAGGTGATGTCATCTCAGCGCAGGTGATGTCATCTCAGCGCAGGTGTACCCCACCAGTCAGCTCCAGCACTGGCTCAGCTACGGGATGAGTTTGATTCAGAGCAGCCAATTAGTGACCATGCAGCTGGTGGGCTACTGTAGGGCTGCAGCTTCTATCTCGGTTAACTTTTTTCTTTTTTTCTTTGTAGAAGGGATGTTGAAATACGCAGAATACTTTAATGTTCATTCTTCTCTAGCAGGCCTGGCAGGGACAGTAAATGGTGAAGGAGAAAGTTATAGGGTAGGCCTGTCATTGTTTCCACACACGTGATAATCCATCTGATGTCGGCGGGTGCTTTGGAACAGTCCGTGTTCAGGCTTCAGTGCTGCTGTCCAGAAATCTACTTCTTCATTGAACAGAATCCATTTTTTTTCTGTGTGCTGCGGCGCGGAGCTCTGTAATCTTTCACTAATCTTTATCCCAGAGATTACCACAAAAGCCTGGATGGAACATTGATTGACCTCTTTTTCAGCGTACCAAATATTCCGCCTGTTTGCGGTTGAAAGCAAAATATTAAAGAGATACGAAAATGAGAGTTTTAACAGCAATTCCGTATACTATAAACACCAATTACTTAGATGGTAAACTTCGTAATCACGCGTTCCAATTTGTAAAAACAAAGTGAGCTTTAAGTGACTTCTTTCTTTATCTAAAATATTTTTTTCCCTGTGTTGAGCGATACCTTTAGCTCTATTATATCCAAATCTCCGTAATGAGCGCATCTTGATGATGTGACAACGATGCAATCACGTTTGAAATCATAGGTGATATCGATGTGAAGCGCCAACTCCAGCGAGCTCAACAGTCAATAAGGGCTCAGCTGGCCCTGCATAATGCATAGTCGCATAAATCCCCTCGTATGTGGGGTCAACGTAGCCCTTCTTGCTTACTGTGATTGACACCTCCGTAATGCACGGTGATATCGGAGATCTGAAAGTCTGGACTGTCCTGCAAGCTCCAGGTTAGTGAATACCCTGCTTGCCTACCACCGGGGCATCGTTTGGAGGGGGCACTTGTGTGATCTTTTGATAGCTGCCAGTAAAGACCACGGAGTACACTCAGTGACGCCTACTAAAGCCAATGATATTAATATGTTACTGGTAAATAATGTCTCCTTGGATAATTTCTGGTTCGAGATCTGTAATGACGGGCAGATAATGCGACCAGGTAGAGAGTAATCTTACACCTTGGACTTATTGCACGTTCCACATTAAAATTGTATAAAATGAAAAAAATGTGTGATTCTTTTCTATGAAAAGGACACTTACAGGGGACAAGGCTTTATGTATGACCCAAACAGCCGTGTGACACAGAGATTACACATGGCGTGTTAACGGGATCACTGTTTTAGTCTACACGTCATTAACTTGGATAAAGGCCACGGCTTACAGGAAAAACAATTAGTCATAAATCAAGACTACTGATAAGAAATCAACTTGCAGTCCGTCCGTGAGACAGTTATCTTTTTATTAATATTTTACAAATATCCTGAGGACGAGACAAGATCTGTGTCTCTAAATCAGGAAAAACCGGTTCTACTAGATGGGCCAAAGAGTTCTTATCTGCCGCCAAATCCTACGTCTCAATATAATGATTCAATTGGAATTCTGACACCCCAGCATCCAAAAGAGAATAGCTCCTCAAAAACGGTCATATGTAAAGAACCCGTCCGTCTTCACGTTCCCGGTAGGCTGGACGTTTCGTGTCCGCGTTTATTTCATGACTCGTCTTGTATTTGCCGTTTCTGTTATGTGAACTTCAATCAATATGAATGTATCAGGATGAAACCGGAGACCCATTCGTGAACTTTAAGGTATCCCCGAGGGTTCCTTTTGCGCAGTATCGCTATCACAGAACTGTTTTATTTCTCCTGGTGAAAGGACGCGTGTTTTGAGGATGTATGGTTGCTGGGAGGGATCTAGAAGCAGGAGACTCTTCGTAGCGTGAGTGTCAGCAGTCTGGTGATTTAATGGTGTAAGACGGCAGCAACTGGCATAGCCTCGGGGAGACAGCTGGTCGGGGAGGAGACCGCGCCGTCTGGCATCTTAACATCTTAAGCCTGATCAGTAGGGCCAGAAGGCCTCTTGGGGTAATTGAATGTGTCAGAGCCCTCAAGTCCGTTTTCCGGCTGAAGGTCTGACACCAAGAACCAAAATAACAATTGATTTCAGTTAAATAAACTAATTATCACCAGCATTAAAATCCTCTGCTCTGCCCAATACATTCTCTTTGATTTAAATGAGCTGCCGCTGTAAGATGCAGAATCGATCTGTTCAGTGAATCGCTCGCCTCTCCGCTTTCTTGGAAGTGGTTTGGGGTTTGTTTTTGCCACGCAGCATGTCCTACAAGACCACAAAAGATTTCCTGTGGCCGTGCAACGATGATGTCATGAACCAACGCATGATGCGGTCAAATACTCTTATAAGCTCATTCAGGAGGATTGTGTCCACGGGTCTCGTTCCATTTCCCTGTAACTGGCGTCCGGCTCTACTAGATATCTGTACCTTATTATTCAAAGCTGAAAACCGTTCCTTTTCACGGGAATTCCCCCAAGGATAAAATTTACCTTTTGTTGTCGAATGAGAATTATAGTTAAATTTGGTTACGTAGGAATGGGCAGAATAGATGGCTCTTTATGTTCGTGTCCTTTACATGACCTTGAAGCATTTCGAAGACTTCTAGACCCATCGCGCTAACAAACATAGCGTTTAACTTGTAATCTTAATTTTGTAACGAGCGTTTCAGAGGGAATCCTGTTTTTGTAATACAATCTCAGATCCTTTTTAAAAGTTCTTCGGAGAATAAGAAGACTGTATTTGCTGTTTGTCGAAAGCGGCAGAAAAGCGGCGGCGTTATATATTGTTTCATATCATATTGCTGGGGCGGTGCGGTGGAGACAGAGCGGACATTGTGTGTGCAGCCAGCGGTAATTTCATCTCTCTCCTGTGATTTATGGATACTGTGTTCCTTTCATAACCAGTTCTGTGTATCTTTCAGGAGCAGGCTCCGGTCCCGGTGTACCACCCCACTCCAAGCCAGAGCCGCCTCGCAACGCAGCTGACCGAAGAAGAGCAGATCAGAATAGCTCAAAGGATAGGACTCATACAGCATCTGCCTAAAGGCGTGTATGACCCTGGCAGAGACGGCTCGGAAAAGAAGATCAGAGAGTAAGTCGCTGGCAGCCGCCGGTTATTAGGTCTGAAATTCTCTGATCGCTAGAGTTGCCGGAGAACGCAGTTTAGGGAAAATCATACATTTTCGGAATAATATCCGGGTAAATGGTTATCTGGGTCCCTGCCTGGCTTTTCTCAGGATTGGAAACTCTGTGTTTTCTTGTAAAGGGCGAGTTCTGCGTCTCCCTGGTGCTTGCCGTCTCCTGGGAAGGTGATTCCCAGGGCATGGATCCTACAGGCGGCTCTCACGGGGCGGCATGCGGAGGGGGTATTATGGAGGGCAAGCTCTGATGGTGCGTTCTTTTCACGTTAAAACATTCCCGCGTCATCAGGGCTTGTAGCCCGCAAGAAACGTCTATGGACTAATTTCCCTGTAGGCTGCTCAATGGAAGGCGAATTCTCACCCACGCGGGTGTTAAACTCCACAGCAAATATGTAGCTAAAACGGCAAACCGTACCGTTGCTTAAAGCTTCTTATGGAAATGCGCGCGTTACGTGACCAGATGTAAACGTATTCACTGTAGAAAAGCTATAAATACCCAATCTCTTCTGTTTACAGAATGACAGCGTTGTTAGATCCCTATATATATACAATAGCTGCACCCTGTGCTGCTCATGGCTGATACGGTCTCCAGATTATTATCTATAAGGGTCTTGTTGGCTGTAAAGCAGAGAAATGCATGAGAAAAAGGAATATGGGTAATATATTTGGGTAGTCATTTTTTCTAGAAGGTTGCATACACCAACAGTGGTCACGGTTAATGAATCCAGACCTATACGTTTTAGCTCCAGTAACTGAATGCTGCTTTTTCTTTCTTCCCATGGAAGAATAAAAAGCACTTCTGGTGCAGAGAAGAGGGGTCTTCAGCAGCCTGGCCCCTCTTTAATACACAGCCCCCATAGGACCCACCCAATAGGCTGCAAAGTGATTAAATGTCATCAGAAATCTAACACCTACGTAGATTCAGTTATTTCAGTTTGCACTCATTAACGTGAATGTCTGTACCTTGCAATCTGTAGTAACTTCTGCTCTCTTCAGGTGCGTGATCTGTATGATGGACTTTGTGTATGGGGACCCCTTACGATTCCTGCCCTGCATGCACATTTACCATATGGACTGTATAGATGACTGGCTCATGCGATCCTTCACTTGCCCTTCCTGCATGGAACCAGTGGACGCAGCTCTTCTCTCATCGTACGAGACCAACTGAGACCCTCTGGACCCTATGTCACAACACACGGCCCATGGATTTTGTTTTTAGGGTTCCATTCCTTTTCGTTCTGAGCCCAAAGAACCCCAGCATAGGGATTAGGAGAGTGCACACAAATCCTAGAACCTTATCAGCTGGGAATGTAGAAAACACAACATATATTTAACAAGTGAAGCATGTCTAGGAAGAATGTAACTGCAAACTGGACCCCCCAAGGTTTAAAGCCGCAGCCCCCGAATGGTATTAACCCTTGTTCATCTGTGTCTCACTGTCAACGGAAAACCAGGTCGGGTTTGCAGTTCTTCAGTGATGATTCCCAAGAACCACCTTACTTGCTCAGACATGACCTTCCCGTCGCTGCCCTCCGTCACGTAGTGGTCCGTTTTGTCGTTCCTAGTGGATTTGTGGGAGTCTGTGTCTATGTTTGGGTGGGCACTATAAAGCTTGCGTTAGATCTTCTCTCCAAAGACACGCGTTCTGGAATAATTTGATGGCCGTGCCGTGCAGCGGTATATTGCAGCATGTTGCTTTACGTGTGAACGGGAATGCTGCTATAAGCACAGAATGGCAGTCGTGGCGTCTGCCGTCTCCGCTCTGTGGACGTGTGTTAAACCTATTGTGATGTCTGTGAAGGGTCTACGTTTCCTTTCTAAAAGAAACCCACTCGGAGAAGACTATCCCAGACACGTGGGTCAAGGCACCGCTGTGCCAACGAAGTGCGTGACAAATTGTATCCTCTCCGGGGGTTTTACTATTCCCCTTTTAGAAACTGGCACACGAGTAGTTTTAACCCCTTTACTGCCAGCGATGCCTCTACCAGGGCTCCTGGACCACTCTTCACAGAGGAGGAAATCTTTGCACCTTTTATTATTATTCTAATTATTGATCTTCTTCTTCTTTCCATTGTAAATGGAATCCATGGCCTTAGGTCTCTGTAAACCGAACATTGTTTTTGCAGGACAGGCTCCTCACCCGAGCACCGTTTGCGTATGAAGTGAAGTCAGAGGGCTTTGTTGTCCATGCTGATAAAAATCGATGTTTCAGCTTGAACCGTCAAGCAACCACGAACTGCTTTGTATAAATGTGTGTGCCGCGCAAGAAAACCTGAAACGATGCGTATTTGTGTGTGCACAGCCCTTCTACGCCCGTGCAACGAGATGAAGGCACGTCGGGCTCCGGGCGGAGGGGTTACCATTTATTTTATGTCAATATAATCACTACAGTATGTTATTTTTATGGTTTGTTTTTATTTTTTTTGTTGTCTAAACGCAATCTGTATTTCCATCAGCCCTTTAAGTTGGTTCTGCTAGTTCGGCACCAGATTAAAGCTGTGTATTCCTGAGGTTTACGACGTTTGGTTGCGTTGTTCTTAAAAACGCCAGCTGCTTCCGGATTGCCCCGCACCCTTCCAGCAGACGTAGAGAGACCTACGAGTAACGTGAGCTGATACCGTCATAAAATAGCTACCTGCGAGGGGGGTAATTCCCTGTGTGAGCAAATAAAATGCATGGATGACCCTCGCAACTGTGGCAGACACTTGTGGTCCCTCATTGCCAGCTTCATGATGAATTAAGTGATCCCATTGAACGTCTGCTTCATAAGGGGAAGGGGTTAGCCCTGTATAATGCATGGATGATAACATTTCCATAAGGTCGCCTTACAGATTGACTTATGCAGGGTTGGCTTGGTCCTTCTTGCTTGAAGAACATCTCCATTGTGTCCGTTGCCAGATAAGCATCATCCCTCTCAACGGAGCAAGAAATATTATAAGCCTAAACTGTGTGTTTTTATCTATAAAACATGACATCAGAATACAGTATGATGGCGTTATTATTATTATTATTATTGGTTTATATAGCACCATCATATTCTGCAGCGTTGTACAATGGGTAAAAAGGACATAAGTTGTAATAAACAACTATTTGACTTCCAGAATCAGGTGAGGAGGACCCTGCTCAACCAGCTGTTTCGTTTTAGATGGCACATGGGTATTAAAATATTTTGTGTTCTTAGTCCCGTCCTGTTCTATACTTTTGAGTTAAAAATGTTAAATAGAAAATGTTTTTAAGGCCCAAAAATGTTTTTAATGTAAAATATTGAATTATCCACCCTTTGAAAGCCAGACGGTTTCTCCTTAAAGCGCTGGTCTTAGTCGTTAGGACTCGTGAGCTTTGCTGGTGCCGTAGACGGTGTCTATGCCAGTGGCGCGGATGGAGTCTGCTGGTATCCTTACTGGGTGCAGCTGGATGGGGGGGAATGTTCATGCGCGCACACAGTCCCCGTGAGACAGCTGCTGCTACCTACATTACCGAGTGATAAGTGATCAAAGCAATTGGCGTTTGGAAGATTAAACTTTTCCTGCTTATCGGACAGAGATGAGCGGACTGTGACGGCACACACGAAAGCTTTGAGATCCCAGTTACTCCAGTGACCCTTTTCTCAGAGGATTCACGATATAAACGGCGCATCGGTTTGATGATGGAAAATACCCTCAGTGCTTCCTGACATTAACGAGCAAACATTTCATCCATAACACCCCCTTTAAACCAAAACTACTGCTTTCCATATCTTGAGTTCAAACAGCGTGTAGATTTTATGATTGGGTAACTGGATAATCACTGGGCAGCTGATAAGGAATGACTTAAGAACATCTGGAGTGGATAATGATGTAATCTTAACGACAGATGTTAACAAACAGCGGTAATGAGTATCCGGTACATGTAAATATCACGCGTGTTAAGAACCAACTGTAATATTTACTTACATCAGAAAACCTGTTCTGGGTGACACGAGGGGTAAGTAACAGCGCGTTGTCACCGCATTCACTACATTTCTGAAATGCCCATCGCAGTAACGTGGCATGACTGGCACCTCATGCAGGGGTGTCCAACCTGCGGCCCTCCAGCTGCTGCAGGACTACATAATGCTCTTTCAGCTAAGGGACTGGCTGAGGAGTATGGGAGATGTAGTCCTGCAGCAGCTGGAGGGCCACAGGTTGGACACCCCTGGTTAAGTGAATAACCTATAGCCGATACGGTTTGCATACCTTTGGGCCAACAACAAGGCTTTAGCCAAATGCTGGGCTCAATGGCTGTAACCCAGCATCTAATTGTTTGTCGCCATCCTGAGCTAATGCGATTAACACGGAAAATAATCTACTGCAACAAACAAGGAGCTCCTTTGTAGAGCGAGACGCTCATCGTGAAAGGTCTCTAAGTTGTTTTTCGGTTCTGAAAATAGGAAGTTTATACCTTAATCTGCCGTGGATCAGAGGTGTTATTAATAAGAAAGGTGATAAAACATGAGGTAAAACAATGGTAGCCACAATGGTAGCCCAATGGATTCACGATTGCCATCCAGTCTTTGAGCATCTAAGATGTGAGAGCAAATCCTCGGCTACTCCAATAATTACAGTTGATGACGCTGTGCGTCGCAGCCGTGTATTGTGAACATACAATTAAACTTAAAAACTGTTCGGTTCCACATAATCCCTGATCCTAATATTTTAATATTATATTATTGTTGTATTTATTGATCCCGTAGTTATTTAAAAGCTCCCCCTGTTATTTTCTGTGGTGCTGTATCCAAAGTCCAAAGTAAAAAGATTTATTCCTTTTAATACAAGGAATAAAAATAATTATGTATAAACTAAGCAGTTTATAGTAACATTTTATCGAAAAATATATTAAGCAGTATAAATTGTTCTTTTTTGATCAGGCACCATAGGGCCCTAAACAACTGCTTACTATATTTAGGCAATTTAAATTGCAGTTTTACCTTTTTTTCTTTGTGAAAATAGCTTTACAGTAGAAAATAGTTTCTAGGTGTGGATTATGATGTACTGTTTGCTAAATCAAGACATATAGAGTCATGACAACATGCTGTGTCGGTCGACACTAGGGTTCCGATGCGGTCTTCGCTTTGGGATCATGGGACGAGAGCGAACATTTGCGTGAAATCCATCAGAGGTTGTGATGTTTGGTTTTCATTCCTGGGTTCAATGATGGCTGCACCTCTGATGTGATTTACAGGAGCACTAGGGGTAAAGAGCTGGGGGGGTCAGGTCAGATAAGTGGGGTTACCCACAACCCACAAACAAAAAAAGAAACTGAGAAATATGCACTTTATGTTTTATTCAAAGGGACTTTCTACTGTCAACAATACAAAAATACAAATTTCTCATTAAGAAGGATCAAGAGTCATATAAATGATTTTTTTTTAAAAAAAAAAACCCTCTTAAGATGCCCTGACCTTATTTTGGCAACAGATTTCACAACATAATGAAGAAAAGCAGCTTCCGTGGATCTGCTGGAAAATGTGACTTTTTAGGCTCTTCTGGTGATGAACGCTCAGGGCCTTGAGTCGGAGACACAGAGGACTCGTTCTGTTGACACTTCAGCTGTCCCAGGAATCGGTAAGCGGTAGCAAACCATCTTCACATCATGGTGGAGGACAAACGCTTGTCTTTCCATCACTCTAAGTTCCCAGTAATGGTCCCTTGTAAGCCTCCAGCTGTTGTTGAACTACAACCCCATCAACCTCAGCTCTTCTCTCTCACTCTTATTTGTATAGGATCCTCACCAGTTGAGGTTTCGTCCATGCTTTAGATGCCCAAGTCAACAATCTTCCCACGCCACTCACAATAAGGTACAAGAGTAAAAGGTTTTTCACTTTCTTACGTTAAATACAGGGGATGAAATAACACAAAGCAGTGAATACTCTTCATAATGCCCCAGTCTAACGAAGCCTGGCAATCAGAAAACAGCCCACATGCGCAGCTCAACTTGAGATACTAAATGTCAAGTGCATAGAAGACAGGCAACGTGGCTACACCAGGAAAGCAATGGCAATCTAGTTATCACACTGAACAGAACTAGGAAAACCCTTTTTTGGTATTTTTTTGTACTCTTAAAGCATCAGGTGCCTCCTGCTATGTAAGATTTGTGATCCTGAAATTCTTCTAGGAGAACCATGGATGTACATATATGACCAACGCTGTGCTTATCTCATTGAATCATTGAGAGAATACTGTTGGCATGAAGGACAAGTATCTATAAGAGGAACAGACACTTGAGATGGGCAAGCAGGTCCAGAGATGGCACAAGAAGGCTGTAACACTTGACCCGAATAGCACAGGGAAGGTGTTCTCCTCTGGCATGCATTTCCCTGAATGTGGCAGGTGTTTGGTTTGAGTCCCAGTCACCTTGTGCCTATATAAGAGACAGTTCCTGGGAGCCCAGGTTAGGAGCACTCCAGAAAACTTCCAAAGGGCGTACCGTTAATTCGGCCCCATTCCACCCATCCTTCAGCCAGTCTCGGAAAACACCAAGCCCATCTTTTTCTTGCCCTTCATGTATACCCTGCCTGCAAAGCATTTTATACTGTGCCAGAACACCTGTATTACTTAAGCCTCAAAGCACATGGCATGTACATCTGGCTCCTGATTTCACCCACCACATCTAGGATCTGCACTTAGTTATATGCCTTTATTTTATAAAACGTCCTGTTCTTAAAATGGGCATCTTTCATGAGTAAAGTAAGCAAATAGTATTTTTAAAGGTTAGTGGCTCTTTAGGCATAATTCCTGGTAATATAATAATAATAATTATTGTTACTTACTTGTTACTGCAGTGTGGGCACTTTGTTATATTACATTTGTATTTGAAATGTTTTGAATTTGGACAATTTTTAAATTGGCGAAAACCTTTTTTTTTTGTGTACATTTAACCATTTTTCTAATTTAACTAAAGTGCAGTTGGAGTTCACGCAATCTAAAGCCTCTACCTTTTTGGAATCTATTTTTTTTCCTTCTTTCAATATTTTCTCTGTAGGAAAAAGATGCTGACAAATTTCAAAATTAAATAACCTGTAAAAAGAGACGGGATTTACTGAAATCCCAAACTGCAGACTGCAGACCGGCTGGTCTTAAATTAAAAAACAATATTATGGTACCTGTTTCATGTACCCTGCCATCTGCAGCCTTAATATTGTTTTCAACGTATTTCAGACAGTCTCCATAATTGCCTCCTGGCCCCTTTATTTAAATAAATTAAGAAAAAATGGAATTCCTAGAGGAAAGTCAACTGCATCCATTGAGTGGAACAGATTTTGCTTGTAGAAGAGCGTCCTGTATCCTGAAATGTGTGCGGGATTCCATGGAGTAATTCTTGTAGTTGTGTCTAGAAAAGAGAATGTTTTTTTTTTTTTAAAAGGGACTGTTTGGCGTATCAAACAATTAGCTGAAAATGTTGCTTAAAGCAGCCAATCACATTGAAGTCAACTGGGCATTCATATTGGGGTTCTTTGGAAGTTGGAGCCAGCTGGAGGTGAGTATTTGAGCAAATGATACGTTTGGCCAAATGCATCTACTGCAAGGGACAGTACATGTTGGTGTGAAACTTTAAAGTGTTAACAAAGAAACCCTTAACTTAAAAGCAAAAATAATGCAGATGCATAATCCCCTCTCGCCAACAACATGAAGGGCCCACCCTGATGGGTTATTCATGTTCAGGGGTGGGTGGGCCAGAAGAGGCTCGAGATGGGCTCAGTACCAGTGTCTGGCTCTGCCTTGCTTGTGAGGAGCGCAAGCCGGAGCCAAACCTGCCACCTCTAACCACCCAGGACTTCATCTACAGCTCATCTACAAGAAGAATTTACACGTTAGCCTGGGGGAAGCCCAGCCAAAAAGCCCAATAAGACAGGATCCCGAAACACATTCGGCTCACAGCTTGCTCTGTTGAGGACACTTTGGCCTGCATAGAACTGCTTTGAAACCCCACAAAATGAGCACAGAACTGACCCAGTGAAGGTGTAATGCTATCTTATCACAATGTTACTCTAGACACCCAGTGGTGAAAAGTGGAATTGCAAGTAAACATTCAAAAATAATATACAATAACTGCTTCATTCTGATATGATTCTGCAAGCAGGACCCCTCCTTATATCTGCTTTTTTCGGAATACCGCTAATGTCAAAACCCTCTATTACACAGTGCTGAGTAAGCCGTATTTTAAAATGAAGGTTAAAATAAAATAATAACATTTGTATCTGTCACGCTTCTCCCCTAAGCCCGCACTCACTTTGCGGTTTCCAGCAGCTTGGTCGCCTCTTCCCTCTTGTCCTGTTGTAGGTAAAGCAGAGCAAGCTCCAGGAGGGCGTTTGGGGCCAAATAATGATCATATTTAATCTTCTTTTCACTGTAAAACAATTGCATAACATGTTTCTACATTGGAAGGGGTGCAGTGTCTGGGACATGATATAAGTAAGTCACATTATGATTTTTTGGCAGTTTCCACAATTCCCAAAATGTATTTGACTGATTTGATGTGGGTTTTTCCGATGGCCGCCTTTATATCACACAATCATAGCTAACATCTGGCATTATACTGGACCAGACTGGAATGTGAGCTTGCGCTGGCCTTACAAGCCAGTGCTTGAGCCTTTTAGGCTTCCTAGCCCAAAGCCAAGCATTGGAGGCCAATTGCCGCATTATTTCTACAAGTATACACTTTGATTATGAGAGGCCGCTTAAGTTTCCAAAATTGGCAGAAATGTGGGAGCGCACATAACTGCGCGCATGGAATCAAAAAGTGATGCATCTTATCTGCATGTCTGCACCTAGAACCCATTGGGTTTGGAAACTGCATGTTGTTAAATTGGAGCAGGACTGTTTTGAGACATACCCATAGTGGTACATATATCATTTTATTTATTGCTCTACTCCGCATGGTGAGAGAGAGCTTTTCTCACTTTTCGATTATATTGCTAACACTTTGTTGAATTAAATCCTTTACCCATATGACTAATTGGCAACACAAAAATGCCCTCATTAAAGAAAAAAACCATATACAAAATAAGTGTGATTTAGATAGTTTGCTACTATGGAATCTTAACACTCTTTCAACGTCTCATGAAATGGTCACCGCGTTGGGCAGCCCTGACTTGGACTCGCGGTTCTTAGAGCGGTTATCCTGAGTTTGTGGTTGTGAGCACTCACTTTGTGTGTATGTATTTGAAACATTCTTTTGCTTCGTCTTCTCGACCGAGATACTTCAAGCAAAGGCCTTTAAGCAGCTTCACCACACAGTGATCGTCCATCCTGAAATCACTGGCTGCAGAAAAAAAAGCACACAGAACGTTGGCTTCCTAAACGCTGCGGGCTGGAAGAAGAATTCTCACTATCGGGACCATCGTTACTTTAGATTTATCGAAGCGCTTTCATATAGGTATACGATCTCTTTGTGTCCCCAATCCTGACCCAATTCTACATTAAAATCTCACGAGTTACTCATGTAAACACATCATGTAAAAACCGAATTCTATCTAAAATGGGAAAAAAAGGGGACCGTGTAGAACCAGCCCTGGTAACCGTACAATGCCCACATTATTATTATTATTATTATTATTATTATTATTATTCCAGTACATCCCAAAAATGAGTGCTTGCCTTAAACTACATCACTTGCTACCTGCGGCTCCTTCCAGAGCTTCTTCTGCCCGGACCAGAGTCTCCAGCATGGCCTCAGTCAGATCCCTCTGCTTTCCAATCACAGCATATCCATTCCAGATATACATCATCTCCTGTGCGTTTCAAACATTAAAACACATGAATTCCATGTCATTAACCATGTATTGTACCAGTCAATCAGCCCATTCATCATTTTCTGCTGCGCAAACAGAAAAGAGTAAAATCCACCTTTAGTTTCTAAGTCATCACCACTACAATTTAAGGAAATAACTTGTCATTTTAATGACGGGCCGTGTATGTTCGTACCAGGGGAGGGACCGGTAGAGGGACATGATTCTGGGGCAGGTATCTTCGAGACTTTCTGATTGCAAATTTCTCAGTGGGGAGCGATTTCCCAGCGATCTTGAGTTTCAAACTTGGAACCTGCCTGGAAATGGAAAACAGATGAATGATTTCTATGTTTCTGATACTTTTAGAACCACTTTAGATTGTAAGCTCAGAAGAGGAGGGCCCTTTTCTCCTTCTGTTCCACTATGTCTTAATGCGTGTTAATGTTATTGTTAGTTTCAAAATTATTGTTAATTTTTACTCAGTTGTAGTAGAAACCTGCTGGTGCACAATAAATAACTGTACCATCATTTCACAAAACTTATGTGGTTTATATTTATAAAACAAAAAAAAATATTTGGGTTTGTTCAAACTAAAAAAAACCTCATGTCTTAAGTAGAAGCCTATTTTTTTTCCTGTTTTACCTCCCAATTCTGTTTTTTTTCTGCAAAATTGCATTAGAGACGGATAATAAAATTGTTGACCAACAGCGACCTCTTGTGGACGTTTGACGAATTGAAAGCTACTTTAGAAACCATTTCTTACATATATTTTAGATGTATTCACTTAATTTGTACAAAAGCAATCTAAAGAAAAGCAACACATTAAAACTTTTCTTACCTACTGTTACAGGGGCTGCTTTGTTTAAATATCTATAACTGTGCATTGTATACTAAATAAAATGCAGGTAGTGTTTATCAAGTATGATTATTGTAGGAAATTAAAGGTCCTGACAATGCCTTTTGTGCAATTCACATCTGAAAACATATAAACCTGAATAATTTAAATATTGAACATTAAATTTAATATTATATTTAGTACAAATAATTAGATTCATTATTGTTTAAACTCAAATGTAAAAAAACAGTAAAAATAACAAAAAAATTGTATTATTATTATTATTCATTGCCGTTATTATTGTGCAAAACTGAACAAGTTAAATATATAACATATACATAAGAAAGATCCATTACACTTGCAGACACAACTGGAGTTGAGGACAATGCCTGGAAGCTTTCAAGCTAGCCTTATGACTCTATCACACAAAGTTCCTGGCAAGAATGGTGGGCTTCTAAGGGACCACTTGTGAGTTTACATTATAGTGCATGGCAAATGAGACAAAAGGAGCGGTGATTACTGCCAGTTTTTGGGAACTGTAACATTCCCTTGTGCCCCAGCAATAACACACAGGTCAGGGCCAGAAGGACAAAGGTCTATTACAAAGATGAGCTTCTATGGACTCACATACCTAAAGAGCTTCACTTCGTCATCTCCAAAGGGTTTACAGTCCTGTCCCTCAAACATACTGAGATAGGCAGCTTTCATGTAAGTATATGTAGCCTGTAATACAAACATCACAAGTTATTAGAACTGCCGGTATATACGGGGGTAGCCGCCTGCTCTAAATCTTCAAACAAAAAAAAGTATGAATCTCTTGATTGGAAACAATTGCCACATTTAGTTGAATTTGACACTCTTTTGGGGTCAAAACAGAGGGAAATACAAATAATATTCTATATTTGGGTGTAGGAATTCATACTTGGATCATCTGGGATGTTGCTTAATCTGAGATATAAATTAGGGGCGGGAGTGATCTAACAAAACGTACCAATGTACAAATATACAAATAAGGAGGAAACTTAGAATTCCACTTATTGAAGCCATGAAAATTCAGAATGAATGAGCCGCATTAAGGTTATCCTAGGATGGGCTGAGATGGGGGTGCAGCACTTGGGTGTTCTCTGATGCCTCATCACTATTTGTACCTCGTTAGAGCGGCTCAAATCCTTACTCTTGCTCATTTTTCCTGCTTCTAACACATCAAATGTGAGGACGAAACATTCACTCGCTGCCTTATATATCCCACCGACAGGAGCCATAATAATAAGATTATCGGTGTTATTCACCTGCCATTGGTCATAATGTTATGGCTGACCGGCGTATATAAATCTGCATACCTTTGACCACGAGTTCTCCTTGCTGAGGAGGTCGGCGTAGAAGTAAGCCATCTTCCACTGCTGCTTGTATGTGAAGCACCACATCAGCTGCCAGTAACACATGTGGTGGAACTGCTTCCAGCTCTGCTGAGCCTCGCAGCACTCCTCAAAACGACTAATGGCCTGGAATGGGGAAAAGGTTATTATTAGCCGGACAATCCGTAACAATGATCCCCATCCTTTTTGTTATGCGACATGACCAATTCTCATACAGACTTCATCATAACTGCATTCGCATGAGAAGAGGGACACATAGGCTCTACTCCCAGACTAGACATACATTTCATATACAAGGCATGCAGAACACAAACGGCTTCACCGTGTATATACGAATAGAAAACCAAAGAATCTCTCCGAAGTCTCCGTGCCTTTACAACCCTCTCCTAATACACAGCCCCGTGACACATTGGCAGGTTGATTTTCTTACCGCGTCAATATTGCCTTTAATTTCTTCAATTCTTCCCGCAAAAAATAAAAATATGGCTCCCTAGAGAGAAAAAAGCATATATATGGTGTTGGTATTGTGCCTTTAATGAACAGTTTATTCATGTAGATCGTCTGCTATTATTTCCCTTCTGCTTCTCTCCATACCCGGGAGCTCTCAGCGCTTCTGCTCCGATCTCAGGGTGAAGAGCTAACACTTCGGGAGTGGAACTGACTCTTTCATACCCTACATTAGTCTGATGATACTGAATACTCATCATTACTGCTTCTGCTACTAATATGTCATGGTTGATATGCCTGTCTGGATGCATCTTACTCAATTAAGTACATCTTTTAATATTGCCAAGCTTTCCATGAGTCATTTCATTCATTTGATGAGTTGCTATGTACAATCTGCATGATTAAGGGTTAATATTAACCCTTAGGCCCGTCTTATTTAGAAAGTTCCCAGGTTCCCATGCTTATCTCCTCTGATGCCCGTTTAAAATGATTAATAAATCACTTGTATTTATTTTCCCAAATATTGATACTGGCTCAGACAGAAGAGTGCATTCACCAAGAGCTTGGCACACGTACAATATCATGTTAATTCATCCTCAACATCAATACTCCCAGCTGGAGAAACGGGTCATGTGATATCACATGCCTCTTTTAATTGGTGCGGCTGCATCATGTGACTCCATGCGCCAACATGTACAAGTTATGAGTGATAACCCCATGGTGGTAGACAATGTATGGTGCCAAGGCAGGGACGGGGAAGTCATTTTTTTTTTTTAAAGATAAAGATTAATTCTGGATGATAACGTTGTCTCAGCGGATTATCTATCTCAAAAGTCATAGGATAGTCAGCTAAAGGGTAACCATAACATGAGATACCTTGGGGTAACGGTTCAGATACGGTTGAAGCAACTTTTCAGCTTCTTCAATGTTTCCTTTACCGGTCCCTAGAAGTAAAAAAACAAAATAATAGATGCAGGAGTCACAAATTATTATTATTATTTTTTTATATACGCAGCGCTTCTTACAATACATATATTCAAGGGGTATGACAAGACGAGAATTGACAGACCCTAATGACCGATACATTAGGTGGAGAGAGCCCGGCTCGCAAGCTTACAATCTTGAAGTTCCCTTGATTATGACTGCAAGTGATCGCACGAGTGTCACTCACCCAACACAAAGCTCAGGAACGTGTGATAACACAGAAGAAGCAGAGTGCAGAGCAGGGCTCGGAAACTGAGAGCCGTGGCCCCTTCCTGCAGCTGCGTCAGCCCGTACTCCTGGGGAAAAGAAACCCACCGTAAGAATAGAGCCATTTTTTATGGGGTACACTTTACTGAGGGGGTGGTAGATGAGTGGAACAGCCACCCAACAGACATAATGGCAGACTAGGTGGGCCAAACGCTTCTTATCTGTCATCTATGTTTCAGTCCGGGCTGTCAATCAGCATCAATCTCTCTCAAATTTTTTTCTGGGAACACTTGTCATGTGACACAAAAGCTGGCACCAATACCTTGTTGCCATAGAGACAAAAAAGTTTATGTATTGCATTTATGTCATTAAACATTTATTCAGAGGAACAACACCCTTAAGCCAAAACAGCACCAGAATTGTAAGTTGGTGGTCCCCAATATGTTGACTTTTAATAAGATTTAAATTTACAAATCAATCAGATCATCGCCATTGCTTGTGAAGTGTGATTTTAACAGGATTTTAACCTTGTAGTTTAAATTACATCCGTAGTAACGGTGTAGTAAGCCCCCGCATTCTCAGCCTGTCCTCCGGAAAGGTCAGCTCCATAATTTCTTTTCTTACCTTGTTTCCAGAGAAGCCGACAAACTCCAAGAGCCGCAGTATCCTGGTGGGCAGCATCGATAATGTCTGAATAATGGGGGCACAAGTGTGAGACACATACAGAGGGAGGCAATTAGAACATAAGCACACACATGCACACACGCACACACACGCACGCACACACACGCACATACACGCACACACACGCACATACATGCACACTGTTGTCTTGATCTTGCTAAATCTCTTCTGCGAATGAATGAACTTCGCTGACCCATGCATACACTTCCAATGGGCTTTGAGAGCTCATGAAGCAAAAATTCCAGGGATCATGTATGTTGGATGTCGCCACTTACCAGGTTAAACGCCCCAACGCCCAACTTCACTCCACCCTCAAAGTGACAGTGACTCTCTCCCTTCACATAGCTGGCACACTTCTGCAGGGTGTCAAGTTCTCTAGGAAAGTACACAAGAACAGGGATCAGCCATTGTTTATTGATTCATTTCCGCCTGAAGTGATATAACAGGATGATTCTTCTTAGAGATAATAAACTCAATGATGATATCTGCATATATGTGTTCTAATTTACACCATTACATGTATCTAAATCTCTGTCATACATCTCACGTGGCCATATAAATAAATAATAATAATACTAGCCATATACTTATGGGTATTAACCTAGCATTAGGAAAACCTGGCTTAATCCCATTTTGTTCCAATAATCTTCCTGTATCTGTAGACCTGGAGGCCGCCATGTTGTCAGTCATATGATATTTGGGGCGACTTTTCCTGCTTAAACACCACACTGACCTGATTCCTCTTGGCAGTGTTTATGAAGTCTGTTTCTCCATAAACTTCCATTAGTCAGAGTGTCCGACTGGGTGATTAAGACTCAGCTATTCTATAATTTACCACAAGACAGTATTATAAGGAGTCAGGATGCTTGTCTTCTGCATTAGGCTAGGATAACAGAGCTAGAACACATATAAATGGATGGTTTTTTAGCACATAATAAACTTTTTTTTCTTTCAAAAAGGATATTTTTGAAAACTAAAGGGAAAAAAACCTGACCACTGAGATTGAAGAATTTTGCGAGGAACACATTTTTTAATGTTGCCATCTTGGTTTCTATCCAAAAAAGGTTCATTACACAAAGAGTCTGTAACAGCTGCATAGAATGCATTTATAGGGCACTTCAAATAGAAAACATACACACAAAAGCTTTATTTTAGTTTTTTTTCCCTTTAAAATGATATTTCTAACAAATACTGAAACAGGTATGCAATCCAGTAACTGTTAAAAATACAAAGTTACCCAATCCAAAAAATACTTTTTAAAACTTTAAGTGTCATTTCGAGCTTCCATCGAGAAAATGCTCAAGGGAATGAATGGAATAAAAATCACTTCCCCCGGGTTACTGAAATTCCCAGACGATAATTACAAACATATATATTCCAAAAAATGTGATTTTATCTGTATGTTCTACAATTGTATAAACTCTTCCAAGGCTACGTGTCAGTCTGGAGACCGGGGCGTTCCAGAATCCACTCACTTGTATGTCTGATAGCTGTTTCTGACCTTGATCCCACCCTTGATAAAACTGACCATGTTTTCGTCCTGCAGTAATATGAAAAACAGTGTTACCCTTATTTACTCGAGAATAAATATGGTTTTTTGTTATATTTTCATAGCAAGTTTATCATTAACGAAAAATGAGCATTTGGCGGCAGAAACCTTCGGAGTATTACGGCCACTGACCTTTTTGTACCTATGAGTACATTTAAAACTGTATTTATTGATGACAGGCAACAACCAGTAAAATAACCATTTTTTTGGGACACAGTAATATAGATACCCCAAACATTACAAAATAACACAGGATATACAAAATTATTCGATGGAAATGTAAATTTTTTTACATAAAATACTTAATTATTTGTAAGGATGCAAGATATAAAAAACATACAATGAAAATGTAATTTTTTTTAAAATATTTAACTATTTCTCATTTCTCTATTTTTACACCTTGACTTGATAGATACAGAAAGAAGCCTTAGCAGATACCTTTGGAAACCAATGAATTAACCAAAAAGGCACACGGAGAATATATATATATATATATAAGTACTTTTATTGACATGTAACGGCTGCACGCTGTGGCATTAGCTCTGTTGAAATCATTCTATTATTTTTTTTTTTTTTTTTTATTAAAAATGTTCTGCCTCAGTAGATATTTTTTTTTACTAACTCGGTTATCAGTGACCCCAGAAATGTTAGCTTTCCAGTCAAAGCAGACGCTACAATATTATATACTGTATATTAAGAGCCTGCTTAGGGCCCTCATTGATCCAGGGGCCCGCTTGGAGAACGAGGAAGCAGCGAGACGGCAATATCACTTGAATCACTATCATGTATCTTTTCCTTAAACGGTGCCCAAAATCAAATCGAATTATCTTTTTTAAATCAGACTCTTTTAAAAAATCTATAGCAATCTTCAAACTGAGCCACCTGTAACAAATCTATACTGGAATAACTAAAGATAATTTAGGTAATTCGTTTATTATTATTATTTTACTAGTTCTAGTTTTACTAAAACCTTCCTTTATCTCACAAATATCTCTCAAATATTAACATATATCTCTCTCTATATATATATATATATATCAGACCTGCAGGAAAGTGAGGGCAGCCCTCTGGAGTAGACACTCAGCATAGCAAACCTCAGCGTGAATTTCCTCTGGGGATAGAACACACAGGAATATCAGTGATTAATGGCGTTTACACATAATGTTATTAGAGGTTTTTTTCATATGATATGAATATATTTTCCAGTTTAATACATTAATAACAGCGCTGGCAGTAAGGATACGTTTGTGTGTTTTTGTCTTAAAAACATACGGTTTATATAAATATATAAAATTACAACAAATCATAAATCTCATGGCCATGCCACAGGCTGTTGGTGCCGTAGACAAACTATGACGTTGGCACCTTTCCCCAATTCCCCTTAATTAACAATTAACGGTATTTAACATGAATGGGCTTACAGAAAAGACCCCAACATTCCCACCCAAGACAGGATGACCACCTCGGTGCTGATTTAAAAGACACTAATACTTCTCACATATGACTGACCAGCACAGTGCTGCCCCCTGCAGTATGCGGGATGTATTCATTCACGGAAGGGAACCAATTACCCAGTTATACATCCCACATACTCCAGGGGGCAGCTTTTTACCTGTACTGGTCAGCAAGATGTATAAATGATACGTGTCCTGGAAATATAGCAGATGGGGTTACCCTACTGCCCAGGTTATCACTGCTGCCGTTTTTAAAATACCCAGTAATCCCATTCACTCTATTTTATTACCTAGGAAGATATAATGCACTTCCCGGCAGCTGTCTTCACACAATCAAAGGCCTAATATATAGAAAACAAATCTAGCACAAATCCCTGAAAAAGGGTTTTCTAACATAAATATATACACTGTATTAATATATATATGTATATGTTTTGAGTTTAAGTAAATAAAAATACTGCTTTGTAAGATAAAAATAGCAAAGAACAGAGCACTGGTCTCTTCCTATAGACAAAAAAATAGTTATAACCTACGTAATTCTACGTTATGTTATTGTTTGTATACATAAATGAGAGTTTGTGTGTCTTAACATGAGATATGTGGAACCGAAGTGCTGTTTTTCACACGGGGAAGCAATATCCTGTTACCCTGGCCAGTAGTGTCTATTTCTAATACTTTCTCACAGAGTGCTCATAACAGTAAGTACTGCTGGAAATTGCTTCCCCCAGATCTGATCGTAATGATCACAAGTATTTTCCAATATCTTTTATGTTAAGCTATAGACGTTTTTTTTTTTTTTTTTGTGGCTGCTAAATATTATTTGATTACAGAAGATAAAATTGGCTACAAAAAAAGTAAAACAAAACATCAGACATTTATATTTACCAAAAAATAGTTTCTATTTAAATAGTAAATAGACAGGTACCTTCAGTGAACTGATCAAGACTTTGTCCGTGAACTAAATTGTTGAAAGAATCTGCGACGGTGGATTTCTTCCTATATCTGATGAAACGGCGTAAAACAAACGTGTCAGAATGAATGTTTAAACACTGAACACAAAACATACAAAGGGGGGAAAAATAAACAGGATCGCAAACAGGACCAGGAGACAGAGGGAGGGCCGAAGTTCCAGGAGCTACGGATTTGTCCCCCCCTCCCAAATGTTGTTTTTAAAATCGATACTATAATGAAACAAAAGAAGCTGCATTAGCCCAAGAGAAAATGAGCTATTCTATAGGTAGACACTGGGACAAAAGGTATTGAAGAGCATGACAAGTTATGTATATATAGATATGATATATATAGATAGCCTGTAGTATCTTAGATGTAGGTGATCACTTTTTGTGGCGGACATATTTACAGAACGGGCTGAAGTGTCATATAACCTTCAAGACCTCAGCAGTCCCGTCCTTGGATCCCATTGCTGATTGAATACAGTTGAGGAAGGGTCTTCATGTCTATAAACATGCTAGCTAATAAAACTGGAGAACTGAATAAGGGACAAGTCTTTCGAGCCGTGATAAGGGGACTCTTCCCTGCATTTACCGCTGGCAGACAGCCTGAGCCTCTTTCATGGTATTTCCTGCATTTAAAATGTCCTGAGGGTCAAATGTCATCATCGCCTGCATCTCCAACATGGTGGCATACGTGAGAGCGTGGTACATGCTGTCCTTACACCTGTGTTTAGAACGAGAGATTATACAATAAGTATACAGTATGATAGTGGTAGCGGTAATGTGCATTGTACTATACGATATGGGGCAATCTTTATATGATCTAGATATGTTCTAGATAGTTGGACTGGCTCGGGTTGCACCCTGGATAACCAAGACAAGCTAATAATTATGCAACCGTATTAAAGTATTTTAGCAGTTTTTGTTCTGCGAGCCATTGTTATCCAGCTATGTGGAATCGGCAGCCACGCACACTCTGCTTCCTTCTTTAACATACTTTCCTTAGCGAGTGTGGTTTGAAAACATTGTCATTATTTGGTGAGTGCATGTGATCCGTGCACCGGGTGCCAAGTGTGTTCATCGTATATCCCACGTTCTCTACATTCAGTGGGGATTAAACCAGTGTAGGGAGGAGGTAGGAGACACGGCTGTACATTTCAGGCATAGATTTGGGTAAATTAACTACAAAACGCAACTGGGAGTGTGACCCATGAGTCAGAAAAAAACAAATCTTTGGGCTAAACAAAGGTTGAAAATAATGGAACAATCAAACCTCCATCAATATTTGGCTTTGTACTGCCCTATAGATAATATTACGCCATCACTGTGACATGTGACAGCGCGTGAAATATTCTAATGTGCTATTTCTGTTCTTTCCATTTTAACGTGACTGTTATTGCTATACCGTACGTTAAATAAATGGTAGCCATGTGTCTTTGAATGGTGTTTATTGAACCTTGTTGGTTAGTCATCATCTGAAGCAAATAATTATTCCGATATGATAACCATGTAATTTCCTTTTGACCGAAACC
Organism: Spea bombifrons; assembly: GCF_027358695.1. Lineage (NCBI taxonomy): Eukaryota > Metazoa > Chordata > Amphibia > Anura > Pelobatidae > Spea > Spea bombifrons. The sequence continues at coordinate 40,103,746 of NC_071092.1, read as the reverse complement.
CTTATCTCCCGCTTGCCTGTTTACTGCAATCATTGCATAGATGAACTTATTACATGCCACACATATTAATACTTAATGAGCATTAATAAGACTGCCTACAAAGTAAAGAAGTCCCATCTCCAAATAAGTTATTTCAAGTTCACGTAAACATCATGAAACAGTCCTATATGTGTGACATCGTATACTTTAGTCCTTGATATTTGGAAAAATGGCCTTCGGTACCAAAGGACTAGCAAACAGCTGTCAAGCCCAGCAGGCTGATAAATGGATCCATGTGGGATATTCCTGCCGTAACCTTCAGGCAGATGCTCAGTCAGGGTCATCGTAAATTCATTATCTGAGGCTCCAGTTATAGCAGAGGTTTAAAACACGGGTGAATATATCCAGATAACCAGTGATCAGCCAAAGGGGTAAGAATCACGACACCCCACGTAAAGATCATTGCTCTTATACAGTTAGGGTAATCATTAATCACACACAAGAAGTTATGAATCGATCAAAATGCCCGTAGAATGCCTAGAAAAGTAATGATTAGTATATCGAGCGAAGTGGGGGTCACTATTCCTTAGACCCCCAAAGGTAAGAGTGACTTATAGTTATTTAACGATCATCGTCTATGTTCCAAGCCCACAGCCACTAGATTGCATGATGTATCACGTTAAGTAAGCCTCCCACTTCTTGATTTGATCAGATCCATAATAAGGAGTTATTAATGTTCTTTTGGAATTTATTTTGTTAGAATTCAAAACAACACAACAAAGATAATTGATAACTGATGTACAGCTTGTCATTCTCCAAACATCAGCTCTAATGGAAATGGAAATGGATCTCAACCAGGCTCTGAAGCCCCAATAAATGATGAGGTAAAACAGCCATTTTATGCTTAAATTCCCTCCTCAACAGCCCAAAAAACCCCAGAAAATGTCTCTGAATTAGACAGTCCCTGGATAATAATAACTTAAGGTAAACTGGGAAGAGACAGCAAAGAAAGTACACTAGAACACAAAGGGAACAATGAATTAGATGGACAGGTTTGGAGTGATATAGTATCAGAGTATCAGAGTACCAGGAGCAGGAATCCATACCTATGTAGGGTCAGGCTGGAGATGGTTAAGCGTCCCTGGCACTTGGCCAGTAACCGCCAAAGAACATACGTGCAAGGCTGTGCATATCTAGTCAGTGGACACGCACCACTACACCAATCTGCTGCTGGAGAGGCAGTATTGGTAAGTATCTATCAACCACCAGCCTATTAGATATTTGCCCCATGAGCCAAATGGCCAGTCCAGGCCTGTCAGTCACCCTTCGACACCCAAATCCAACTGCCCCCTTTTCCTTCCCTGATGTCCCTCGTTTCAAGGAGCTCAGAATGTTTCTTGGGTTTAAGTGAATCCTGGCCCTAAAAGTCAATATTACATTGGCTTGTGTATATGAAATGAATGAATGTTCTTGGAAAGTTCTGAAAAACTCTTGGTAAAGCCCTGCCCGTAGCCATGCCAACCAGCAAAACACCCCCCAAAAAATACCCCACTCGGTAGTAAATTGGATTCTTACTTTGCCTGAAGGTGACAGAGGGCCTCCTCGAAGTTGTTGTTGAGGAACATGTCCAGAGCGCTCATACACTCAGAGAGAGAGCTCTTCAAGTCCAATTTCAGCTCCCTGGAGAAAAACAGAAGTCCTTCAGAAATCTCATTGCAACTAATGATATAAACACAGATGGTATTTATGGAATGAAATCATTTGTACAACATTTGTAACGCTCCCGACCTTAGTCATAAAATTTAGCCAGAACTGAACACCTTATTTTCAAAACAGAAAACTAAAGATGACCTAAAAGACATAAGGAAAGGTCCAACGTGTCAGAATCTATAAGCAATACATTGGCCGAATTGACATTACATTTATTTTTGTATTTAGCGCAGATTCCATAATGTAATAGCAGAAACAGCTATTTTTGGACTCCCGTTATCTTTATTTTTTTTTCTTGTTAGAAGTACAAGCTAACCGGCATCGCGGGAAGACACGCAGTCAGAGACACGCAGTCACACGCCACTGACACATCACACACCTTTTACAGTGGTCCACAGACACAATAAGTTCTCCGCTCCCTTACACATTCCGCACGGGCCGCTCGGGGGTGTGCGATGTCTGCTGTGCTGGAAGCACTTTTTGTCTCCAGGGCAGTTAGGGCAGTTATTGTTTGCACCAAACCCTCAGGTAGTGCGACTCCTGCCTGATGTATACCGGTAGGCCTGAATGAGGTTGATAGCGGAGAAAGCACTACTTGTCCGAAGTATATTCTGGCGTAACATGACTAGGACTAGAGCAGCAGGTCTAGAGAGGCAACGGCTTATTTGCCCCGTAATGGGGGATTGGTTACCCTATTGTGATAATTATGCAATGAACCATTACGGCGATCGGATATCTCCTTTTGTAAAGTGATATATTTACAGTCGGCACTGTCCTAAGCCTGTCACAGGGCAGCGCCACCTGCCACTCTCTCTGCCCCGCTGTCCTTACTTCTGGGCGTCTTATGACATTTTACGGCCTCACACTTTTAAAGGAAATGTGGTCCAGAAGAAAACCATGGAGAACCGTGCCCATTGAGTAGTGACGTTGTAGGTAACCTGGGGTTCTCTGTAACACGGCAGAGAGGCTGCCGCTCTAGGCCTAGGCCACCTCAGAACACGTCTATGGGCGTATTACCAGACCATTAATACCATGGAGGTCGAAGACTAGACAGCACAGCGTTTATTGTATATTAAACCCAGTGTGACATAATGGAGCATCAGAATATGATGTCATATCATACCACTCAGCATAGAGTATTGTGGCCCCGGAGGTAAGTGGTGGGGAAGTTTTGGTCAAATACTTGACGTGTGGAAGGAGGTAACTAAAGGAAGTAAACTAAACAACCTCGGCTGGCAAACCATTTTTGCCTCTCTGAAGCCTGAAAAAAATGTACATTATTGCCCCGTGTGAGAAACCTGAATGCCAACTCCAACATGCTTTAAAAAATAAAATTTTGGTGACTAGACTTCTTTTAGGAATGTAGTACAATTAGATTTGATATAAAATTTCAAAAAGGTAGGAGTCATAAATTATGAGACTTAAAGGTGCTGTTCCACCTACTCTTCTGAATTGGACACTTTGTCAACTAAATGCAGCAATAGAAGCATCATCCCTAATATTGCTGAATGGCCAATTATTTCCTGGAAGGGAAAACCCTTTAATCTCATTCGTAATTTTTGAGAGGAAAACTTAATTATCAGATGACACAACGTCAGACACTGATTGCCATCGTAACTGGACAAGCTTCTGAGAAGCAGGCAATAATAAAATCACAGATCTGCTAACGTGTTATTTGGTTAACATATTGGAGAGCTCAGTCAATGCTTTGTCCAAGAGTAACATCACCTTTCTCTTATCTGTGACGTATCCTGGTGTAGACCGACTAGGCAGGTCCATGGGGGGCAGATTGCCCTCTTTTCAGTTACTCTCTTGAGCGATCAGGACCCCCAGTGTGCGCTCTATGGGCTGGTTACAGGGGAGACCTCGCCGACAGGGCCATTTACACTATGGAGGCTCTGCCAGGACACAGCACTGTCTCTTATAGCTCTGAACATTAACTAAAATAGCCAAGAAGAGCAGCTGATAAATCCCACAATTTATATTAAATTCTGATTGACTTCTTGGTGTTTTCATCCAATCAGCAGACATCTAGAATCACAATCATTGACCAGAAAATGCATAGGCCCATAGGCATCCATGGTTAGATGGATATTTCATAAAAACATAATTGTTCCTTTAAGCGTTAGGGTAAACAGGAAGCACCTCCGATTGTCCTGACTTGACACACGCCCATGGACCTTTAAAAATGGCGTTTGGTGGCACACCACATGGATGACTGCAAACAGCTGTGGCAGGTGTAAGTGTGGGAACTAAGCAGGTGTGCCCCGTATCATACCAGCCGGGAAAACACATCTCTGCCAGGTACATTGTCGCTCCTACGACGACTGCTCCGTGTCTTATTTACCTCCAATAAACAAGCAGTCATCAGACTGCCTGCCCCGGGTGTTACACGGTGTCTTTGGTTTATTACTCGGCAGGCAGTCTCCACTTTAGAGGAACAGATCGAGTATTACCAGTAACCTAGGACGCAATAAGTCCAGCGTGTTCAAACTCTCATACCTGTTCTCCTCTATTACCCACATAAAGTTCTCCAAAACCAGTTTAGCCAGTTTGACAATAAATTCTATCTGCGCTGTGTGGTGGATTTTAACACCAGAGAGAAATAGGATAATGTTACTGGGCTACTGTCATGTGGCAATTATTTTATTCCTGCCCTTGGTAAACACAATGCAGTATAGATATATATATATATAAAAAAATCCAGTTTACTGATCTCTGGAGCGGCTCCTTCGTGGAAATGTCACAAAGGGGATGTGTTACGCTGATGCAATCAAGATCTGTTCTTTCCACCTTTCCAGGGAGACAGTATAATTTTGGCCAAGCATGATCATTTATGGTTGCACAATAGGTGGCAATGAAAAGATGGCCAACACACGTATAAGACATTATAAATTAAAATGTATACGTTGCCTTGTAAAACTGAAACAAGCAACATACCATTCAATTATGCTTAATTATCGAGATCCTATTGAATGTCCAGCAATAGCTGGAAGAACTCAGATTTCTTATCCATGCCTAGAGAGCAAATCTTGGACATGGTCCTCCCATTCCATGATATAAAAGAATACCAAGGCATCAAGGAATAGCCTATAATATGTCACCAAGACTGGTTTGGTATAATTAGGGCGGATTTTGTTTTACGTCATCACCCAGACATTATAACCTATAGAGCAGGGCTTATGTAGCAATTCATGTTGCGGAGCTCATATAGTACAGTGCATAGTGCGGACATTTAATATTGTAGAGCATGGTCACAAATATCACGATGCATATTAAGCAATTCATTCATTCACAACTTCAGAGTTCTCCCAAGCAAGGCAATGTAATCCTCAAAAGAATAAGCCCAATACCAGAATTATGAGCCAGTGAATTATAGGCATAAATATTAACAGAGACTCCAACCTTTCGAAAGGCGTTATTTATGTGCCCGGGAAATATAGCTTTTACTTCTAGATCAATCAAACACATTCAAAATCTATAACTTTCATCCCGCTCAGAGATGAGGATAATCTCAATGGCTCATGCAGAAAATTCAGAAAGTAATACATATTTTCAGCAATATTTACATTTTAATATTTATCACACAATAAAAATTGAAATTTCCAAAAGATGAATTTAGTCCATTACAGATTTTGTAATCTTTACTAGAATACATTAACAGTTTCATGTTTCTAATATACAGAGTGAACCCATTCTATACTAATTTCCATCTGATGCCTGCTGGTGAATCAGAGTCATCGTAATCCTATGAGACATTAATGATTCTGTCAGCAAAAAAGAATACCAAGTACTGTTATTCCTCCCCATGACCCAATTCCACAAAAGTTCTGGAGCTGCTCAAACTAAATGATTCAGCTCCCACTTTCTTGAATTTCAATAACTGACTACAACTGTTAAAGCAAAAGTCTTACAATGTATCATATAAAATATTGTTAAACTTTTGCTGTATTGTTACATTGTCTCAACATCATAATGCCACATCTAGCACTAATTTAGCAAGAATTGGGATGATTAGAGATTGCTTTAGTTTTTTATTCTTCCGTACGGACGTGTGCCCAGGGGTTTTTCTGCAGGTACCCATCAAGTGTTAACGGGAAGTTTTAGCATTGAAGAAAACGTATCCACAGCCCTGGAGGCGGCCATTGTTGTCAGTCATGTGACATTTTGGTTGACTTTTCCCGATCAAGCACCACACCGGGCTGATTCTTTATGGCAATGCTAATGAAGTCTGTACCTCCATAGACTTTCATTGCTCAGAAGATGAGGCTAGGTGGTTAAGACTGAGCCATTCTGTCATTTAGCACAGGCGGTATGATAAGGAGTCATGGTGTTGTTCTGAGTAAAATTACATATGGCTCATATACTGTAGCCTTAAAAGAATTATTAAACTGTTTTGTAAATGGCGTAACTTAACATTTTTGAAGACTCATTGTTAATGTTATAATGCGATCAAATCATTAAAGTACAGAGACTTCTTTAACCTGCCAGGTACTGGAGGATGGACTAACAAAAGCTACCCCTACCATATAATGTACAGGGCAACCATCCCCATTGAGATTCTTTTTGTAACTTGTTGATGAGCCACCTTCTGATTTTTTGGATCTTGGATACAACTCTCATAATGCTCAGCCAGCAAACTACAAACAGTCCACTGCAGATGGCACCCCAGATCATGGCCAACTGCTTAAATTCTGGCTTATCCTAATGGTGTTTGCAGTCCTTTAGAGCTGGAACATGATGGGAGTTGTAAGCCAACCAACCTAGAATACCAATTACTTAGTGTAGATGACGTAACACAAGCAGGTATGATAACAGAAGAAGGGGTTAATTCTTAGCTGTGCCCAGGATGCCCCTGGTATCAGTATTTACTCCAGGGTGACAGCTGCATGTTCCCTAAATGTGACACCCAGGTAATTGCTGTGTTACAGAGACAGCCACTAAACATATGTTACTGATCGTTCACAGACAAATGCTACTTTCCTTTGTTCCTTTGCATTGTGTAAAGGAGATACAAACACAAGCGTCAGAGGGTTAAACAAACACTAGTGATCCTGTGCACTACTAAAAAAAGAAATCATTTCACAGCTACCTGCAGCAAGATGAATCATATATATATATATATACCAGAGAGAATGGGAAACAGAACAAAAAACCTGTTCTTTAACCCTTACAGAGAGAGCAAAACCATTGAAAAATGGTTAAATCATGGAGGGGGGTCAGTGCTATAGTCTATCAGCTGATTGGAGAATACTGACCAGAAGAGCTTACAATCTGTAGGAAAGAACGCACCTCTTCAATAAAACATTATTTCAAATGTAAAATAACAATTTCATCTGATCCGATCACATGCTCTGAATAGGCAGAAAAGGTGACAGCTCTGCCCTGCTGCCCCATTAACCCTTTGAGAGTTTAGGGGTTGGGGCATGCTCTCTTCTGTCTGATCTTTCATGGTGTAAAGTATCATAATTCAGGAAACACACAAAACAAACCCAAAAATGCCCAGGGGGGGGACTGAACTGCTCAGTTCAGGGCTTAACCCTAGGGTCCCCGATGTGTCACCCACCCCAGAGCCCCTGTGAGAGGTGATGATGCTTTTGGGGGACTCACCCTTCCCCTGTGTCTCTGGACATGTTGAGCTGTCGCTGGGAGCTGTGCAGTGGGCAGGGAGAGCCCAGACACACAGTGCAGATAATGTGCAGATAATGTGTGACAGTCTCGGGCTGGGCTGGGCTCTCTCTGCCCTCCCAGAACTCTCTCATTGGGAGTTACCTACTAGACAGCCTTTGGACGTGTCTGCTAACGTCAACCTGTAACATTCTTTCCACCCACACTCGATTGTAAGCTCTTTGGGGCAATAGCATAGGTCAGGCTGCCAGATTATTATTTTTTAATCAGGGGCGTTACAGATTAAGATTACAGATAGAACATTCAACATCCTAATCTCATGCAAAGAGCTGGAGACTGCTGGTGAGACTGCTGGGAGACTGCTGGTGAGACTGCTGGGAGACTGCTGGTGAGACTGCTGGTGAGACTGCTGGTGAGACTGCTGGTGAGACTGCTGCAGAGACTCTCATCACATTATTACTCTCAGCATTCTGTATTAGCAAGACCTGTCCCAGAGGCAGGGTGGGCTTTAAATCCTTGGTCACCCATGGGGTAAAATAAAAGTGATGCCTCCCTGTAGAAATAATGTTACAAATGTTTAAATCACTTGCCTTATTCCAATTCAGGCTCAGGTCTTGAACCTCAGAATTTGTAGGGTTCAATGAGTAGATTTTCAGGACGGGTCATCTGGCACACCAGGCAAATGGCCAGTGGGCCACTAACCCCTAGGGCTCCATGCGCATCCGATCTGCTGCTGCGGCACAGTGTGCAGCCACCGGCTGGATGTGCCCGGCCGTAACGTGCGCCCTCTCATATCCAGCCGTCAGCAGCCTCAATGTGCCAGGGCTGCCTCATCATCCTCAGCCGGGGATGCGGGTGCCTTAATTCAGTATAGCTTTACCGTCTCATAAGTAATGGTTTCCTTAGAAACAGTCAGTATATGTAATCTTTGGGATTGTTTATCAAAAGGTAACTTTTTAATGCATCTCAGGATCAGATCAATAATAAAGTTCCCAGCCCATGGTCCCCGTGATGATGAGGAGCCCGTAGATCACTGTTGGGGACCATATGGATCTCCCCAATCCAATCCAGCCCAAGCTCTGATTGGTGATATCCAAATTGGGTGCTTTTTAATTAAACCCCAAGGCCTCCGATTTCCTCCAAAAAGTCATGAATGGAAACCATACATTGTTATTGCCTTTGAGTACAATACAGGAGCAGACCCTTTACTAATTCAATTTAACCCAATCTATACCAGAAAGGGAAGAACCATATTACGCGCCCCTCCGATTCACGCAGTATTTTTGCTTAATGCAGATTTTACTACCCACTTCCCATTTATTTACACAGATGTAAAGAAAGCGAACGTTAAACATATTTGCCCCTAAAAGGTATCATTACATATTAGTTTTTTTTTCTCTGTCCACAAATAGGAATAAAAGATCTGATACGTGTCCATGAATCATACGGTGTAAGAGCCCTGCTTAATTAGCGACACATGACACAGAGGCTTGTGGTGAACAGATAATTACTGGCCTGAGGACATCTTCTGATGGGAATCTATTAAATGGACATTGGAGGCCTCCGACGCGTCCTCTGCTTGTACACGGAATACAGCCTTACGACTAAGGGATTCATAATATTATATGTGATAAACAGTATATTAGATCTCTAATTAACTCTAGATTGTGAGATCGTTTGAGCAGGGCCCTCCTTTGCCCCTTGTTTCTGTAAGGCGAAATGTTATGTTATATACTACTTGTTATATACCCGTTGTACAGCGCTGCGGAATGTGATGGCGCTATATAAAACAATAAATAATAATCATTTTGATCCTCACCCCATGGCATCGTTGTAACGCTGTACCAACACATACTATATGAAGCCCATTTCACAGCAAAGCGGGCGCCCCCTTCAGTCCTGCCAGTGTCCCACTGTTGGGACTGTTCTGATCCAATCAGGACAGCTGGCAACTAGCTGAATTTGCCCTGCCAAAATAGATGTATATCCCCTACTCTACGGTCAAGGATTGTTAGGTTCACTGTTCAAAAAGGAAAATACGGGATGAAGGAGGTGGTTCTTTTGTGGCCGGAGGGTATGTTGTTTTAGGAGCTGGATCGTTACCTTTTCTTGCGAGCACACGTGGTTTATTCAATAAATATACCTTGTTATGGAACTATTGACATTTACCGCAGGTATTTGGCAGTCATACATATGCCATTTAGCCACTACTGGCCTTAAAGTGCCAAGGTGGCTTTTCTTTCCCGGTCCAACCCTGCCTATGAGTGTATAGAATACGTGTATTTATATTGGGCTCAATACAGTTATAAACAATATGCCGTTTCTTGTATGAAGTAGATGTCATTCAAAAATGTATTTGAGTCACATTTTCAAGACCATCAAAAAAAAAAAAAAAAAATATATATATATATATATATATATATATATATCACATATGTATCACATAGTATCTAAAGCCAGTGATAATAACCCATTGATGATCTTCCATACTCTAGATACCTGTGATATTATAAACCAAAGGCAGGTGATTACAACTTAATGAAGAATTGTCTCAAAATGATCGCTTAAGTAAAATATCATTTATATCATTAGTAAAATCAAACTTATTCTATATTTATGGTGAAGTCAAGGCTTCAATTGCGTTTCTTACTTTTACCAAAACGCAAGGGCTAATATGTTCTTACTATGTTTTCCCAGTGATTTGTCAGAAAAGCATACCCTTTAAATGGTTATCAATAATTACTAAAATTCCTTAAAACAACCCTTTCGTCAGCCTTCCATAAACCGCTGCATAGTCCAATATTATGTCATTTATAAATCATAATGGTGCACTTTCATATGGTAAGTGTTATATTACTTGTGATAGATTAATCACAGTAGATTCAAATCAGCGCTCTATAACAATTTTCAGAATGAGGTGAGTCATTCCCCGCAGGCAACGGACAAAACGTGGAAGTAGAAGAACCCTTGAGAGAACAACTAGAATAAATCTTTGCAAGTGGCTGTGTAAAATAAAACGAGATGGACGGGGGCTCCAGAGACTTTGATTACATTACCATTTCAAGAAGAATATCAAAGTGGTGGGGATGTATGGTTCTTCAGAGTCTATTAGTGAGTAATTTTGGCAGAAAACGTCTTTGTTCTTTGTGGGTAACCCCACGGTAGAAAGAATGTACCGGTGACTGGTCCACTAGCCTTAAATCCATATGATGTTTGTATGGGAAGGCTTCTGGCTAAGATGAAAGGCTTCTGTTTCCTTAATAAGCGTCTTATTTCTTCCATGATTTATAAAGATACTCTACTGTCAGAAGCGGACTATCAATGACATTCTTCCCTCAGAAAGAAAGGGACTCTTCCAGCCATGGATAACATGTATCAGACGGATATATTTTCAGGCATCATCTGTCCCTGATATGTTCCCCGGACCTGCATGTTCATATAACTTGGTTTAGTGTTTTTTTGTTTTGGGGGGGGGGGTAATGCACCACCATTAAGGAGAATCAAAAGGAAGTTGCTGAAGAAGTTGTTAACCAGACCCCGTCTCGTTGCTGGAATAATTACATGATTGTGATTATTTTGTGTTGCCACCATGTCTCAAGATGAACTCAGGTCTTCATATGGAACAATTAAGTTAAGGAACTTCTGACAGCTTTCATCTCACCTACCCACCATTACCGCTGTCCCCTTATCCTATGAATTTACAGCAATTCGCACAAAAGTACGTCCTGCCCTCTGTATGTCTCTGTGGTGGTGGTCAAAGATAGAGTTCTTTGCTCCTCCGACTTCTATGACTTGCGAGAGGCTCCACCACCCTCATCTGACATCCCAACCCTCTCATCAGTCCAACTTTGAGAGGGAGCACATCATACAAATCTTTCCCAAAGGAGCAAAGGTCTTTGCAGACGGCACAAGCTAACCAAAGTGGTCCAAGTCTGGTTTGTTAATCATGGGCTAATGTGTCCCCAGAATATTTGTTTCCCTTCTGTTTGTTCATCGGTGACAAGTCAGATTCCCAGGTTCCATTTGCACACCTGGGGATTGATTTTTCCTCTTTTTCTTATTGTAGAAATATTTGTTCAGCCACTAGTGAGAGTGGAACATAGGTGCGTCTGTCAAGAACTGCTAAGACAGTTTTATTATAGCCTGAGTCGCCTCACATAGCAGTCCAGTTATCACACGCTCAGTAAAAGTGAAAAACTGTATAAAAAAACACTTTTTTCGATGTTTTGTTCCTAGAAACTATGATCGGCATACAAACGGCTTCTATTTCCTATAAACCATGCATATAATTTTAAACTAAAATAAATTACAAAAAAAATGTGTTTTCTCTTAATTGATTGTAAACCGGAAGCATTTCTCTTTTTTCAATTTATCCCTTTTCGATTATTTTGCAACACAATATTAAAAATAATCTCATTTGAAGTGGATGAACAAATATATTTAAAACAAATAGGGTTTTCAAAAAAGGCAAAGACAAAGACAAAGGCCATACAGTAGCATATTTAGTAATACAATTTAAAAACTCAAGTGATATCAATCTGTTTACGTGTGGATATGCTATAATAGCGGCTTAATTTTAAATCTTAATTTCCCATTTCATCGTCCGTCACACTGGATCATCTTCGCCAGATAAGTGGCTTTTTTGCATGTAAAATGCATATTAAAGTTCTTATGAAGTGAAAAGGCATTAATTGTTAGCGGAGCTTCTTTGTTTTCTTCTATTAAACCCTGGCAGTCTAAATGGTTAAAGATTAAAATTGTGGGGGTCCATTGAATGCCACGGTGGACCATCAGGTCTTCAACTTCTGATGCTGCACCCTTAGAATGATCTTCTTCATCCAACCTCCCACAGAAGAAAGGAACCACCAAACTCGTTAAGAGAGGTGGTGGCCAAAAAGTCAGCCCAACCCAGTCCCAATGTGGCGTTTAAAGTCACTGCAAAAAAAAGTATCAATAAAAAGGTGTAAAAAATAAATTGGCACACATGCTCAAATAGAAAAACAGACGTGAGATGAAAAAGAGAAATGGAAAAGTACCATTATGGCCCCAGCCCATGGATGGCATTATAAAAATATATCGACCAGCTTGACAGCCCAAAGGCATGGCTGGTGAGATAAACAAAAAGGTGCAAAGAATGTTCCATTGACACTTCTAGTGCACTCAGCACTTGGTAAGACTTGACTCTTGAAGCAAGTAGAAGATTATAGAACTCAATATATGCCTTAGCTGGTTTATAGGGACCTTTGGTGCTGCTGACCTCACTGTGATGCTGTCCTTTGTAGCGGGTGTTGGGATATGATGTCATATAGAGGACTGTGCTGTCTCGAAACCAGAACTCCATAGTCTTAATGGGTTGGTTGGGGAGATCAGTGATCTCCTTTTTAGCCACCCCATTGACTAGTATCATAGGGGCTGCTGCCCCCCTAGTACTGATACCCTAAGCCTGGGCTAGTTCTCCTAGTCTAGAATACATCACCGCAAATGGCTACTAAGGAGGTACATTGTTGCTCTTTGACAAACTCAGCTAGGTGCCTCATTTAAAAAATATAATAGGCGTCACTAATAAATAGGTAAAGGTAAAGAAAGATTTAAAACACGACATTAGTTGCTAAGAGAGATTGCAATGCATTTACCAATTTGCATCAAACTTTCATAAGCCAGAAATATTTTATTCAGAGAAAAGGTTTAATTTCTACGTGAATATTGTCGTTGGATGTAGTTAGAGCCGGTGACGTGCCTTCAGCTTTCACCGAGATATTGTCGGCCTTGTTGGATGGGGAAGGATAATGTCATAGGAATGTGTCTCTGTCATGTGACTTTACTTACCCCTTTAAAGAGCCCGGATTTAGAAGATGACAGAAAAGTGTGACACCAATTTCCTGTTTGTTCCGAGAAGAGAAACAATCCCTTTTTAGAGCAGGCAGGGGTCACGATTTCTCTGATGAGGGTATACGTAATAGAAACTAGTCTTACTCATCCTGTTAATTGCTACAATCCATTGTATGTCCAATTAATACCGCCAGCTACTGCGGCACATTTCTGCATTATTGTTGAAAAGGAACTCAAAGCATAAAAAAATGATGATAATAAAAGCCCTATAATTCTATAACATTCTATGAATCGATTGCCCATAAGAATGGTTTTTTCTATATAGGCGGTGAGTTGAACATTGTGGCTTCTTAGCAGAAGAGTTGGAGAAACACATTTCTGGAAAAAAAACTCTTTCTCCTAGCTATTTATCAAACCATTATAGAACAGAAGTGAATCTGTCCCGGGCTGTATGACCCTGAAAAGCTGATCGGCCTCAGACCCTGAGATTGCTATAAAAACCTTGACATGAAGTCAAACACTGAGTATACTACCCACAGCGATGCTTTAACGGGTCTGCTCATGAAAGCAGGAATTAGCCGATGAGTATGCAGAAGTGCTGCAACTCCTCGACTTATTATGCGTTACTATGGTAACAGAGTCTAACACACAAACTCACTCTAACACCATAGGCTGAAACACATTCTTGCTCGCTTGTAATGTTGTGTTACATGATCAGAGTGACTCGGTAACGGGGGTGCATCCATCACAGATACTTTCTCACACTCCGGGGGTAGGGTTGTCATTACTGGGTAAAAAAAACTTAGGGGCACTTCCGATTAGCCTGATATCTCATGAGTACGTACTCACAGCCAGCCGGCACAGGCTCACATGAGATTTCCAGGGGATCTACTGAGACCTGCCATACGCATGCACAGAATCTCCCATCAATTTCAACTGAGGCACTTTCCTAAAATCGAGTGATATTAATCTATTTGCTTAATACTCTAATATACATCCATCATTAGTGAGGCCGTTTCAGAGCGGAGGCTGGCCCGTCGCTTTAGGAGGTTGCTGTCACTTTAGTGTCTATTTAACAAACATACATGTTATTTCCACCGATCAGGCACAATATTTACTCTCATCATGGAAAGTTGAACATGTGATCAAACAGTTTCACAATAGGACTAGAGAGAAAAATAACTCTGTAGTGAAATTTAAGGCGGATTTATCCATAAACAAAACAAAAAATATATGGCAGTTTTTAATATTTTTTTTTTTATATATAGATAAGTGAGGGGAGTTGATTACAGGTATGACGGATAGATCCATTTACATACAACTTGACTTACGGGCATCCCCAAAGTGAAACTAATTTATACGTTTCCATGGAATATTTTGTTTTTAGAGCTTGAGACCCTGGCAAGTGGAGAAGAAGCCCGGAAGAAGCTTTTATCAGAAAAAACACATTCTTCTGTGATGTAAAAGAAAAGAAATGTAAACTATATACATGTAACTATTGTTGGAGAAGTAGTGGCTTTATAGTTATCAATGGATATCTAACTGGGCTGTGTGGTCTCATAAAATGCGGTAACGAGGAACAAACCAGCAGGAACATCTTATTGGTTGCCAAGACGATTGCACCACCTTTACCAGTAACAAGACCGTCGTAAAAGGTTTTTAGACCCGAGAGTTCTCTTCTTCTTTTCACCGAGGTGCCAGGGGACCAAAAAAGGTATAACCTTCAAATAAAGACTCCATCGCCCCTTGGACCAATATAATTACATATTTTACTGAACTAATTAACCGCATTGGCTTTTAATGTGGATACAGATTTCCGTTGTGTTTCACATGTGGATCAACGATCCTAATAATAAGACAAAAAATAACCATCAGCCTATGTAGTCTCTTTTTCCTGCCCCTATAGGATCTCAAAACCCTGCTTGGCCCTTGTCTCCAACGCTAACAATAGCTTTATATCTGTCTCTTCCATCACCAAATAAACAAAAACTTAGTTTTAAATAAAAACAATTTTAACCTGGGACCTATTGTATTTATTAAGACGTTTCTATCACAGCTACTCGTTTTTTTTTCCTCCGAGGTATTTATACGGCGATTCTTTAATTTTTCCTTAAGTTTCTGCAAACCATACACTAGTGAGGGCTGTTTGGACCAACAATGTGATCGCACCTTGCAGCGGTGTATCGTTTGCATTGGGTTCCTCACCCCACACACTATCACTCCTGCCGGGTCGCAGATTACTGTTGGCCACAAGGTGTGTGAATAGTGTAGGGTGTACAAACACAGTGTGTACAGTTAAGGTGTGTCGTGGAGGCAAAGTACAACCGAAACACAATCTATCAGTTTTGCAAAGTGAATCAGCCTTAACGATTACGTATGATCCACGTATCCTGCAAACGCGGACGGCTTGAGACTGAAAGGGGATGAAGCAGAGCCAGCCAGAAACACAGACTTCATTGATGTCATTTTATCGCACCCTGTGCCTCAGTCAGGGCTTCTGTGTAATTAGATTATAATTGAGTCTTTGGGTATCACGAAACAGCGAGAAACTAAATTCAGGCCAGGAAAAACATTTTATTTTAGGATACGCATTCTTATAAACATTTAGTTTACTGCAAACAGTAGCAGCTGAGGGCTTCGTCAGATTAACAAAGTAGCGGGGAACTCCCACCATATGCAAGTGTTCCAAATTTCAGAAGGCTTCTAGGTCATGAGGAGTAGCTTGAAAAAGAAGAGCTGTCGCCATGTCCTTATGTGAAACATAAGAGATAAAGTGAATATTAAGGGTTTAAAAAAAAAAAAAAAACTATACTAATATATAATGCATTATAAAAATATAGAAAATTGGCGGCTGTTCCTCTTTAATGAGAAATACAATTTCCTAGTTCCTCTAATTCTAAAGAATTGTGTGTGTGTGTGTTTAACATATAAAATGTGTAAAATAAAGTAACCATATAGAAAGACCGTTGCCAAAACCTTGCTAGAAAGATGAAAACCATTTATCCTTGGTTTGGTGGCTACGCCCCCCCACAATAGGTCTTCAAGAGGATATTCGCACTTATAGAAGTTTTAACATATTTAATAAAAGAAACCTCCAAAGAAGATAATAAACATGGAAAACGTATGCAACAGCTGTTTGTTACCATGGTACCGTGGACTTGTGTGCAATTACACTGCCCCCCAGTGGTCAAACTTACCACCAGATCACAGGGGAGAGACTAAGGCCTTAACGATCTAGTTTAACATTATGATTTCCTGCGTTATTTTTTATAAAACACAGGTTGGTTTGTTTTTTAGCAAATAAATACTTGGCAGAGGTTGTTTTTTTTTAGTCTGTAATTTTCCAAACAGTTAAACTTGTAGCGTTAGAAAGATTAAGGCAGCATACAGACATTTTTCACGCTCATGTTTTGTGGGTCTATTTAAAATAAATTCTTTCAATAGATTTTAGGAAATTGTGGAGAAAATACCGAGATGCTGTATATAAATGAAATTCAACCAAGCGATCTCAATCAGTTTAGACTTTATTAAGTACTTACATTTTATTTCCATAATTACAATGTCTAGCTGCAATGACACGTAAAAAATAGCTTTCATTAAATAAAAAACCTCCACCGTTCCCCACCATTTCTGCAGAAACCAGCGTGATCACTGAAACCAGCAGGACAGGAGGGAAGGCGTCAGATTAGTGGTTACAGGTAAAATTCCAGCACAGAACGCTGTACGTCAGTAGGATAAACATATCATAAAAGCCTATTAATTCCTGTATAAGGATATATACATATTTAATAATATTGGTCCACCGAGTATACGCAACAAGCATTTTGCATTAGAGAGGAAAGACAAACCCCCATCCCTTCAGATGCTTAGTTGTATAATGGTACAGAGTATGTTCAGAAACGTCCTGTAATATGAAGAAAAAACCCATATGTTCTCCCTACTGACGCAGAGCCGGCTTGTTCAGAATTTCTAGACACGGGAAACAATTCAAAGATGATGTAGGGGGCAAGAAACCAATTTAAAAGTTACATGTTATTAAGCATTTCTATAATTTAAATACGTATACTGTATACGTCTTGAGCAGAAAGATAGGGGGAAAACTAATAATGGCTTAGAGAAGCATGGACCTGAAATATCACCTATTCTTGATACACAATAAAAATAAAATATTACTAGATACCCGGCAATGCTCTCAGTTCTTCGCCACAACGAAGGGGCTAAGGTGCAAAGTTGTGCTATTTGGGTTTTACATAGTCGTCTGTCAACTATGATGTAAGCAAGTGGGTTATTACACGTTGGTTGTGATGGAAATTGTTGCGAATTATTAACTACATTGTATCTGCACAAACTGGACCTTACTCCACTGAGTCTCCACTTACTTTAGTAACTAAAACCCCTGGGGTACATTAAGCAGCGTCCATAAATGTTTCTAAAATGGTGTAGCCTCATAACCAAGTGGTCACCGCCCCGGTATAAATACAGATATGGACCATATAAGATTAGATATACATATACACACATCAGGATACATCAAGGCGTAATAGCATTGTATATACATATAGAACATTTGGGTATATTGCTGCATACATTTCTAACATGGATATATCTCTGCTCTCTGGCAACCTTGACAATCAGATACGCTCATTAAGAGACTTGATTAGATGTAGGATGCACTCTGATGAGAAGCGGGGCGAGCAGGGTTAATAAACCAACAGGTCGTCTACTGCGAGCGCTCCATGCTCTTGAGAAAATAAAACACATTAGAGCCTTAACTTAATATAGTTCTGGTTCACATCATCGAGTTTGGGTCATGCGGTTTCAAAGACTCCTAGAAGAGTTTTGGCACCAACAAAAGGCATTTGTAAAGAGGTAAAAGTGCATCAGTGATTGTGGGTTTGTAGACGAACGTTCGCACCCAACCACTGCTAGAGCCGAAGCGCCATCAGCCTCCAGATATGAAGGTAATGTGTACAAAAAGGCACAAGGTCTGAGAGAATTGTTGAAAGGATAACACATGATTGGAAATGAAGCAATGAGAAAACTAAGCTGCATATTGGGAAGCACATGAGTGCGAATACGGTGAACGTGTCCGGCGGGACAGCCATAGGGTTAGAGAAACATCACATCTGGCGTGCCCTGCTCAGAATTAAATCCCCTTAACCCTTACTGCACGGCTGGTGGAAGCAATCCTTCCCCATCACAGCCTCATCTATCAGTGCTTACTGCTAGAAGATTAAAAAGAAATAGAATCTCGGTAAAGCAAACTTATATTACAAGAAAACTTGTCTTTAAAAGGCATGACTTCCTCACTTTTGTCAATGACACCGTGTAATATGCAGGGCTGATTTGGAAAACACTGTCAGATCACTAAAATACAAAGTATCACTCCTCAGCCACATTCACGACATGAAGGGATTCATCGCCAGTTTATATATTACAAGGTCAGAAAGCTACATTTGCCCCCCATCTAGCAAACCAAGGGTCAATAGGATATTTAAATACTTCTAAGCGTAGGTAGACTTTGCAAACTATCTTCGATATGTTCAGAAAGAATAAGTTCGGTGTTGACAGCAGACCCCCCGCAGCCAGGCTGTCGCTCACGCATCGGATATCTCGGATTTGCTGAGTGCTATAGCAAGCTCCAGGTCCTCCTGTTCCTGCTGCTTTAGCCTCGTGAGCCTCTCCTCCTCTTCTCGCTCGCTCTCCCGTTTCGCCCACTCAATCATATCATCCTCGGATTCATACTGTAGATTTTAAGACATGCACAGGCAAAAAAAAATCTTTAGTTGTATAAAATTATAAAAGAAAAAAAAACATAGTAGCATAAATGTATATTACAGACCGGTGTGTAATATTTATATTATATGTACACACACGGTCTATGCATCTTATTTTGCCTGTTCACTATGAATTATTTGTCAATTATATTTTCATGACCAGTTCCAAACTCTCAAAATGTGTCAACTTTTCTTTCATCTTTGTGGTACGTTTAAAAAGCTGGTTTTAAACTGTGGAACGAGTGAAAAAACCCATAAGAAAAGAAATCATAACCAAACAATTGAAAAGTCCTAGTTCCCTTTTGTGTCACAATGTATCACCCTGCACACAGAACGTGAAAGCCACAGGCCACCAGACATTCAATCACTGGTAACCCAAAAAAGCACCGAGCATATGTCTTTAGGCAGACCAAATACGTGCAACTAAAACACAGACTGATACTTTGTGACACGCAAAACCAATAGAAATATTTCTAAACAATTTCGTTCTCCCTTCAGAAGATTTACATTAAGGCAAAGTAAACATCAGACGGGTAGTTAGAGTAAAATTAGGGCTTTGGACAGCAATCTCTGCGGGTTATGTAAAAATAGGGCATAATATAAGGAGGAAACCTGATCCTAGGAGATACAATAAGCGCAGTCTTTACTGTATCACTGCATCGTAGGCTTGTTAAAGCAACTCCGTAATACTGGGATACAGGCAACCTTTTCAGTAACCGCTCACACTCCACTCACATGTGATGCTTTTGCCCCAGCTACTTGTTTGGAAGGTACGGGGGTAGATGTGTTTGTGTCATGGGGTGTTTGAGATGTAAGTTAGTCTTCTACATGTTACTTGTTTTTGCAGGATAAATAGGAAAGAAAAGAAAAATAATACAACAGAGGTAAAATTCTGCAAATCATATAATACACATATATATATATACACACACACACACACATATATACATATATACACATATATATATATCACAGAAAAAGCAGGGAGATGCTAAAGTCTTGATTGCCTCTAGGATCAGTTAATACTTACAGTGTTAAAATTATTGAGGCCCGCAGCCTTGTCTGTCCCTTTTCTGGAAGAGAACAGGTCAGATTCTGCCTCGCTGGGGAAACTGACACTAAACTGCTGGAAAGGATCGCTGTTCTTGAACGGGTCTGAAGAATCTGCAGCCCGGGAAGAAGGCCTCTTACCTAAAAATCATTTAAATGGCACATTTACCACTTACATTCATTTTCACAGTGGGCATTCTTAAATATGTCATGTCATGTTTACTAAGCCATGCTTGGCACGGGGTGAAAGCCCACCTTCGTAAGGACCATCGCAGCTTCACACCGGATGGAAGAACCGTCTCTTGCTGGTTTCCTTACCTAGTGGGGGAGGGCCGGGCCGTGTAGGGGTTCCAGTTTTTGGGGGTAGTGCAGGAGGAACGTCTTCTGGTTGTGAGGCTTCATCTTCAAAAACGTTCTTGCTGCTGAAAGCCATCTTTTCTTTGAAGGGCAAAGTGGCGCTGAAAGGGTCTGTCTCACTGGTCGTCTGTGAGCACAAATAAAAAAATATTAATATACAACTAAAGAAGAAGAATGGAGATGTCCGTCACATGTTACATGTCTGCCCATTTATTTTTTCAGTCTAACAATATTCTCCCTGATTTTAAGAAACGCCTGAGTAACTCTTTCAAAATATATGATATGCCTAATTTAGTAATCCCAAGCCTTTTAGAATAACAATAAAGGTCGTCTAATGTGCATTTACCTTTGTCAATGTGCTAAAGTCAGCAAATCCACTTCCAAACGACTCATTACCAAACACAGATGCAAACGGATCCTCATTCGCTGAAATAAAGAAATATACATTGTGGATAGAGCTAAAGCCACTTGACATATAACAAAAGGACAAGTATCTGCGTTACTGCATGCGGAGGAGATACTGTAGTGCAGAACAGGGCAGATATGTTCCACAGCTGCTCTTGGACTATAATTCCCATGATGCTCAGTGTACAAATGCCTCAAAGCTTCATGGGAGGTGTAGTCCATTCTTTCACTTGTGCTGCTAACCTGCCTAATTACTCAGACATCCAGAGCGTGACAAAGAACCTAGAAACAGAAGAGAGGGGAGCTGCCAAGATACCAACTCACCGGATTCACTGGCGGCCGATACGACTATCCCACCAGGAGCGAAGGGATCGTTGCTTTTTACTGCTTCTCCCTGAAATCAAGACGTACGTTAACCAACGTTCACAAAAAGCAAGTCTCTCCAAGACTGAAGTGTTAATTCTTTGTCCGTGGCAGGGTTATAATATAATCATAATAAGTTGTGCTTTGATAGTAATCTCCCCCGTTATTGACAAAGGAGTTTGTGTACCCCGAAACGTTTGTGCTTCCACCTCATCAGTTATCGCACTTAAAAGAGTGGATTCACTTGCAACATCCCTGGAGCGCTGTGTTCTTTATATAGAATATGGATAATATATATATATATATAAATATATATATATATATAAATATATATACACACACACACACCCAACAACACACACGTCATTTGACGTTTTGCTTCAATGACTGGTGTTGATGTCAAATGACAAAATTGCTGGCAAAGTTTCTTTGCTCTAGATTTATGCAATTTCCTTTCTTTCAATAAACATAAAAAAATAACATTTTAGATTAAAGAACACATTTCATTTAAACCATGAAAGTATAACTACAACACTCAATTGTAGCTGTCGTTCCACGGCTTGTGCTAAAGTCTATGAAAAGATAAACCAAGTCAAACTCTACATCGTGTATATAATTCAGGTTTATATACATTGCAGTTTCGTATATACACATACACACAATAAATCACAGGCGTGGGGTGATACACTAGAAGTGGGTGGAAGGTGGTGTTGGCATTAGACTGATTTACCTGAATATTGGGTTCATAGATACACAGATAATAAACAAAGAGCTGGTATACAGAAAAGGCATACATACAGCGGTAAAGCTGCTTTCCGATATCGTGGAGGAGAACGGGTCGGCTTTAGAGGACATGAAAAGATCCGCTGAAGGCTGCTTGAAAAAGTCATCGGATGCAAAAGGATCAGAGTCTTTGAAAGGATCCCCGCCAAACGGATCTGAAAGGAAATAAAGATTAAGAAACAAGACAAGTGTTCTAACGGATATGAACAGAAACGTAATGAGGAGGAAAAAACCCAAAGAAACACAAATATCCATTCACCTATTTTTCCAAATGGGTCGTCATTGAATGGGTCACCTGTGGAACGACAACAAATGAGTGAAAGTGATGAAGTGAAATATCTCACATTCTGTTTGTAATATCCTTGCTGCAAATCTGGACTTACTGCCTACAAAAGGGTCGCTCTGGAAGAAATCCAGACCGGACTCCTGAATGGAAGATGGCGGGGGAGCACTTTGCTTTGACTCAAAAGGATCCATTTGGAAAGTAGCCTAAAAAAAGGAGAGAACAACATGGGACAATCCACAGGCAAATGTATTTAAGAAAAACAGCAGTCCCATCTATGATGATACATTTGTTTTAATAATATTGATTGACAGCTCCTGCACATGGGGAGGAGTGCTATATGTATAAATATAGCACAATTATGCCCCCCAAATACACTGAATAAAAAGTAAAAAAATATATATACCTGATCTCCAAAATTATTTTTTAAGAGAGCAGCTGAAAACTGTTATTTTGCATATAGTTAAGGTCAGAGACCCCAGCTGTAGATGGTAATATAGAGTTGCCATGGCATTCCGTATCTCATTGAAATATCCATCTTGTGGGAATTGTAATAAAGCAGTTAAGGTTTGCCAACCATAGAAGCTGGTCCCCACCTCCTGCGACAGGGCTCTGTCCCCTCTAACAACTACATAGAAGGGAAAGCTGTCCATGGCAGAACAGTAAGTTCCCAGGTGATTAGCGGCTCCCAAAACATAAATCTGAATGTATATGAACAGAAATTAGGACATAGCAAGACAAAAAGTGGGACCTGTGAGCCACAACACAGGGAACTACAGCTTAAATGTAAACCATCTCCACCGTTACAGGAGACACCAGAGCTCTGCTCAGCAATGAGTGCAAGCATTTGGAACTTAAATCAATTATCATAAATAGTAACCTTTACCACACAAAACGTGCAGAAAGTCATAAAGCATGCGAAGATAAACGTACTTTTTCAATAACTTGTGGCTGTGGACTCTCATCTTTTCTTTCCTCGTCACTTCCAGAGTTCGGGGTTATTTCTGGGCTGCTCCTCACCTAAAACATTAAATGGGAAATTCAAGACTATATAAGATATAAAAGGTGCTCATGGGGCATTTACAGGCATTGTATATACTGGTTCATGCTCAGGACAATACTACCAATATGCAAACCACAAAACCATAGCCTTAACTGGAAAAGACTGTACTCATTTACATTCCTATTCAGCTTTGTGAGGCTTACAGTTTTACCTGCTGGACAATAACCGGCTCTATATAAAGACAATCCGTGTTCCCGGCAGCCGTCTCTTTTCTATCTATGCATTGCCAGTAGGCAGTCGCTCAGCGGCATCATGCGACATGACAGCGCCGCCATTTTGCGACTGGTCCCAACACATGCAAGTAACCTGCCAAGCCCTGTCTGAAATATTGTGATTTGTCACACCGTTACTATGACGATCTGATGTAGACACTCACCGGCGAGTTGCGGCTCTGATGCTCAGGCTGGGCCGGGCTGTCGTACCCGGTACTCTCGTGGAGATTAGTAGGTTCACTGCTGCTATTGCTAAGGCTCGAGTGATCCGCCGTTCCGTTCACCATCGGCAGTTCCGCATGACTTTGCCACCGCAGATCATCTCCGATGTGGTTTTCAGTAACCTTCAGTTCTTGTAGTTTCATCTGAACCTGAAATAATTATAGCAGACGTAGATGGGACTTTAAGCTACCACCACGGAGCAGGGTTCATACAAAAACAGTATGTGAAAAGTATGTCCCTTTAAGTGATATAATATGCAATTATAAACCCCCACAATATACCACAAAATAAAGGTTTTTAACACTACGAGTGGATAGATCACAGGAATAAAAATCTCAAGATGGTAAGCAGGACCCTTGTCACCTAATGTAAAGGATCATCTTTGTCTATTCTTTTGTCTCGACATTCCGCTTGAATATATGTATTGTATATAAAGTAAAGATAATAACAGTAACTCCAACAGAGAGGCGGTCTTCAGATATCAGGGGGCTTGTTAGTAAATGACTTACTGAACGGATCTCCAGCTGGGATTCCTGTAGCTCCTGCTCGAGCGGTGCCAGCCGTGCCTTCCCAGACTTCAGACTCTCCTCCAGCTGCACGGTCTCGTCCTGAAGTCGGCTCAGCTCCTCCTTGGCCTTGGTTAGCTCGTCCTCATAAGAACAAATCTGTGTCTCTTGACTAGCTACCTCTGTCTTCAGGGAAGAGATCTGCGTATGGGTAAGAAAAACATGGTGGTATACATGAGCCACGATGATCATTCTCCTTTCTAGACTTGAATAAGGAGAACGGACATAGCCATGTTGAGCCAAAACATTAACTGTCAGAGGTCTCATATTCAGATGTTAAAGATCTGAAGGTAAGACCTCTATGGATAAGAAAGTTTATGTCACTCCAAGAATCTTATTCGGTGTTGGGTCAATATAAAAACCTATTGATTTTGACTAAATACCCCTAATATTCTAAGCCTGAGAAAAGGAATGTTATGGAAGTTTAAAGGAGGCATTCTGCCCCTGGAGCTTAGTTGATGAGTAGCCCACAGTCTAAAATGTGTACTTACCAGACGAGTCTCCTCTTCACATTTCTGTCTTAGCTCGTGAAGTTCGCTCTCGAGTTTTTCTTTCTGCTCGTCCAATCCCTGCAATACGTCCAGCACCTCTTTCTTCTGTGCTTGAAGCCTCTGCAGATTGACGCTCTCTCGCTCCACTTCATCCTGAAGGTCCTACAAAACATGGCATTCTCCCGTCACATGTCACACACGCTCATCATTTTAGTTTCCAATCCACGTCGCCGCTGGCATTTATTCTTGCGAGCAAAATTTAGCTTTCCAGGAAGATGAACTCTCACCCCCCCACCCAGAGAGAAGCCTGCAGGAGCCAGCTTCTACTGGAACCCATTAACCGGCACGGTGATTCTTACAGAACCTGTTAAGAAAGTGTGTATAAATGGAGTGTACTTAAATTACTCTTCCTAACAGTGTAGAATACTGTATCTGGGAGGAACGGGATAATAGAAAAGCGATGGTTAATTATAAGGCTATGACATGGGCGGGGACACAAGGGGTTAAAGTTACGGGGGTGAAAGAGCAGACTTATCAGTATGGGAAAGGAGGATACAGAAATATGGGTGTGAATGAAACAGTAGATAAGTCTGATCACAGGAGGGGAAAGAAACCGTTTGCATGTTTGTTTTTCGAAATAGGGTAATATAGAATGGCTGTGTGAAGGGTTAATGATATGAGCCGGTAAGCGGGAAGAATGATGTCATTGTTAATGCCATAAGGTGAAGACCATGGTGGGAATAAGCTGAACGTGTCACGGTATTCTGGAAATCTCTGATAAACTCCACTTTTTCATGCTCCCTTATTTAGCTTTTTCTGTAGCGGATGGCCCTGGTTACGACGCAGCTCGGTGGTCTGCAGGTATCCCTGGCTGAAAAAGTATTTAAGTTAAGCCATACCATTTCTACCTTAGTGACAGCCATAAAAGCCTACAGGCTTACCAAGGCAAAGGAGGGGACGCACGGACTAATTCTAAGCATAGGCCCCTTAAAAAAAATGGCATATGTCCCAATAGCAGCAACTTAAATCAAGGCCTAAAGTGACTTTGCAGAGCTGCATTATGGGCCTTCTGTAAGCCAAAAAATAAACAGATCAGGTTATAGCTGCCAAAGAATTAAAGCAATAGCGTGGGCCTGTTCCACTTAACACAGCATTCCGATACATTAATATACGTATGCCGGGGGCCGGACGCATACAACCGCAACAGAGTGGAAAATCAGTAAAGGCTCGCGCTAGCAAAGCAGGACACTCAAAGGCAACCTGCCACAATATTTTCATAGCCCTCCTTTCCTCCATTATCGTAGCTTTGTTTAGGACATCCTTAGTGAATACACCGCAGCTCAATTTTAAGCATAACTTTGCAGCTCTTTCCTCCTAATTGTGTCAAGAAATGTATACTCAATCAATAGATCCGGCTTCAGAGACAATCTCTATTCTTGCAGAGTAAAGGTTATCGATGTGACGGCTCGTATCGGTGTTCATGGGAGGAAGCCGACAACGGCTCTGCGTGTCCCAAGCAAGATGTATTTATAATAATGTATTTCACATAATACCCCGCTATAGAATATACACTCAGAGTTCTTCCAACCATCAACGCTATTGCTTTGTTGTAAAACTGCGGTCTAAATAAATATTAAATATCCCTCTTCGCTCACAACTAGGTACATAAACAATCTGTCATAAAAATGCATTGTGGCCAGGGGTAAAAAAAAAAGATTAAAACACAAAACAAGGTTTTTAATAGCAGATCGAGGAGCAGCCGGTGCATATTACATGCGTAATACAGCCTATGGTTTCATGACGTATGCAAACCAAGCACTTTAGGCAACAAACATCTTCCGTATGGGAGGCGGGTGCCGCATATAGACTTCAGAAGATGCTGTGGGCGGAATACGGGAGAATCCTCAATAAAATATGTTTCATATATAATGTTAGTTCTGCATCCCGGGCTATACCGCGCCGTCACAGTCTAGAACAGGATAATTATAGAGGGTAGCCGACAGCTCCCGGGTTCTCGACTGCCTTCTCTTACCTGGACCTCGCTTGTCCTCTGCTTCACAGCCTCTTCCTTCTCGTTCAGCTCCTGCTCCACGCTCGTCTTCTCCCTAGAAGACCAGCAAACCATACAGGAATATCGCAGAACATCAGACACGGCCGGCATGCTGATCCAGCCGCCTAAACCCGAATCCCACTTCAAATACATGGTGGAGACCCCCCAAGCCAACAGGCAGTAGTGTCAGCGAGATACGACGCTGGGGTATGTTCTAAGCGCGATGCCTCATTGTGGCAGAATGGGAGAAGCGGGGGAGGGGACAGGGAAATCGATGAAAGTGTGCGCCTGTGTTCAGCTCACTGTTGCTAAGGAGAAATCCGAAAATGCTAAACGCCGAGGATTCGGCTGGGAGGAGAAGCTCAGGCAGAACATTTAACTGACCAGAGGCCACGACCATCATAAACATCTAAAGCTATAAATAAACACCATAACACGTACAGACAAACCCTCAGCTCCCGGGAGGGAACCATATCGATTTCCTAATATATAGCGCCATCATATTCCACAGCGCTGTGCAATGATACCAGATTTGATATTTAAACGATATTTGATTCTGGGATCTGTTTAGTTTGGTGATTCGGCAGACTTAAACTCATAGAAATGGAATTAAAATGCCCCCTGTGCATTCCCTGCTGTACAGCACTACAGGATATGTTGGTGCTTCACAAGCACACTAATAATTACAATCGCCTATGTTTTTTTGTGGAAAGGAGCCTACAAAGGAACACAATTCTGCACGTTTAACTGCATTTTAAAATCCTGCTATTGAGCCTTTTCTGTATCTTTAACCCTTTCACTGCCACAGTGGTAACCAATGTATGGCAGCCGATATAAATTACACAATCGTATGGCAACGAAATAGGATCTCCGTGTAGAGGGATCTATACCCGCGACATTTCCCTTATGGAAACATAACTTGTTTGATAAGATAAGCTCGGTTACGGTTACTAGTTTTCTGCTGCACTTGGATTTGCATACAAATCAGCTTATTCATAGTATTCACTAATGATTCATTAAAAAAAAAAATCTATAATATAGCTCCTTACGATGCAGCACAAAGACGCACAACATTGGGTTTATTCACTAAAGGGTGCTATAACAGGAGAGTTGTGGGTTCAATTCCTTGACTTCACTTTGCATTATGAAGTGAGCTATAGAAACGCGGAAAGCAAGGTCACCTTCATACGATACATATGAAACACAACAATCCACATGTTACCAGGTGAAAGAATGAAAGGAACTCACTCAATATACTCAATGTAAGAATAAACTAAAGCCAAGCTCCAGAAAGCCTGCACTCCTTTACACTCAAACCACAAAGATGCCGCCAGTAGAAATATCCATTAGGAACATCATTCTACAATGATTATTATTCCCAAAAATAATAATTGTGTAAAATGTAGTCTTATTAAACATTTTCTAAACATTAACAAGTATTACGCGGCACAAAAGCAGACAGAGAGGTTGCGATTATATTAGAAGTGGAACAGCCCCTTTAAACGCTACAGCCTGAGCAATGTTTCTCATCCACACAAATGCCTTGTTAGCAGGTCAGATAACGCGCCTGACAGCCAGCTCAGTTTAACTTCTGGCCAGAGGGCCTTTATTTATTCCGCCCCAATAAGCCCAGACCCACCCAGTACATTTCCCCTCCAATAACCACGCTCTGATTAACCCCCAAACCACGGCACAGCAGCCTGACTCCGCTCACTTACCGAAAGTCAGATGCCGAGCGACGCTGTGGAGACTTTAAGCACTCCCGCAATACACGCAACATTGCAGACAACCATCGTTGGCCCAAAACTATAACAGATGGACTCCGCTTGTAATTAAACGGAACGTCAATAAAAGCAGAGTGCAGATCTACGGAGAGGTAACCACGCGATTCTCGCTCCTTCGAAAGCTCAGAATCCTAAAGGGCATTAGAACTACGTCTCAAAGGAGAATCATACAGACTTTCGCTTTTCACTGTGAAGAAGGATCGCCGATCGTATGAATCACACTGGCAGAAAAAGAGTTAAATCATTGCTAGAGATCAGCTGCTGTGTCTAATGGCTACTTTACACCCATGGGACACAAACAGAATCTGCCTACTAACCCTTTGTTTGCCAGAAGCTCATGATTTACACAATGCAGACAACTCGCTTTCCAGTATTTTCACAGCCAGGGAAGTGGAAACCGTTGAAGTATCTGGCTGTGTGACCGTTATGTTACCGGAAGATGCGGCACCGGTAAGGACACCGGTCTCCTAACATGACACAAGTACACGAAGCGCAGTCCTAAGCGTGCTAAAGCAAGCACTAAATCCTCTGCGGAGATCCCCCAGCAACCAAAAGCAAAGTCCCTTGACGGGCAAACGTCATGGAAACGGGCGACGCTGGAGAATACAGCCAGAAGATTAGGGTTATATTGTTCCTTTTACCTCCTAAAATATTATAGCTATATCCCCTAATTACTACGTCTTTATAAACAAAAAGCAAACCGCGCTAAATGCACCGTATCTTTAGGTTACTATTCTCATAACGACAGAAAGTTCAAACCTTTTTATACTACTGGGAGTGAGATCTGACCAAAAATCCATAATCCTTAAATAAGGAAATTTATAGGAATTTATCAAAACAGAAAATATACTTTTGGGGATTTTGCGTGTTACTTTTAACCTTTCTGACAGGATACTGTTCCTCCGACTACAAAATCGCAACATGGCCAACACCATCTATTCCTAAGAAATGTATATTATATATTATATATATATATATATATATACACATACACACACATATATACATATATATATATATAATTACAGCTCTTTGGAATATGAGGGCACTATAGAGATCAATAATATGTTAATTAAATATTATTCACTAACATACATTTCATGCACATTACCCTTTTACAGTCAGGGAGGGGCTGTATATGAAAAGTACATTACCTCTACCCAACACTTTCTTTAAAAATGTACTTTTAATAACTCAAAAGCTCGTATTATAGCCAAGATCTTATAGTAATTAACAAATGAGTCGTTAACCAGGGGACACGTACAACAATTTTATAAAAACGTGCTGTATAAAATATTTTTTGGTTCGAAAGAATATTTTTTACTCACCTCTGTAAATCCACAATCTCGTTATTTAGGTGATCTAGTTCTTTAATAGCGGAGAAATCTGCTACGGGGCTGGGTGCGGAGGGGATCTGTAAGACGAGGTAGCGT
This sequence comes from Spea bombifrons, assembly GCF_027358695.1. Taxonomy (NCBI): domain Eukaryota; kingdom Metazoa; phylum Chordata; class Amphibia; order Anura; family Pelobatidae; genus Spea; species Spea bombifrons. Next base: position 40,073,761 of record NC_071092.1, on the reverse strand, counting down.
TAGGGCACGATTAGTTACATGTTGATCAGGAGAATACGTTTAGCCTATCAGGGCCTCACGGTCACAGTGAAAATGCAATGCATTACGGACAAGACAAAACGAACACTTGTAGTCTAATACCGAATACAGCTATGGAGCTCTGTCAATGAGAGCCCTACTGACGTGAATGGGGAATAAATCCAGCAACGCAAGCGCTGGGTCAGACTTCAAATCAAGGCAGACACTGGGCTAGCCCGGCCTTGTGGAACCCAAACCCACCATGGCCTAACGGTTTGTCCTTTGAGCAGCTGTTGGAATCGAGAGATGTGAGCATGGAAGAGACGAGTCGTGAGAGACAGGTAGAAGACACAGACAATACGACAACACGGCGTAATACGACAACACGGCGGGGCAACAGACCCTGCAGAAGGAAGCAGGAAGGTTTCAATAAAATTAAGAGAATTTAATTACAATGTCTTCCTTTCGAATAGTTGTCTGAGCGCTGCTTAGTTCCAAAGAACACTATAGTCACAAGGAAGACATCTAACTTGTGGTTTAAGACTATAATTCCCAATATACTCCTTGGCTAGCAGAGCGTGACAGAGGTTGCCCACTGCTTATGGATTGCCAACGGCTGCATTTCTCTATGTCAAATCCAGCGAGTAACCGCCTGCACGGCTTCAGCGCTCCCAGGATGTTTTTCAGTCCCTCCTTATAATATCGCCCAATGTTTGTTTTTGTTTTTTTTTTTAATAAAAAAGGTTCCCATTTAACACAGGTATTGCAACATGGAGATCTAGACCAAGGGTGATTTTTGTGAAATACACCAAAACTGATATATAGAAGACAGACATTGGTATAACTCTGAACAGGGATGTGTCGGGGTTGTGTATGGGAAGAGCACGTCACAGTATAACACAAATAAGTCAAATCATTAGGGTTTTCATGAAGATATTTAACATTTCCTCCAGTTACAGTTTCCTCTTTACCAAGAATCTGCATCCTACATCAATTTCTAGTCGCCTCCCCGACCCCTGCGTGATTGCGATGCCAGCTCAGTCTTTTGTCCCACCGCCAACCGGGTATTTAAACCGCCAGTAATACTTGCTAGACCTGGCCTAGCGCTAGTCTCATAATCGTGGGGAATTCGCTTAAGTACCACCAGACAGATGAAGCTCCAGGGATCTACCGTTGGACAGATGGAGTAAGTCACAGCAGAAACACCGTAACCTCTCAATGTTCTAGGTTAACCTCTCAATGTTCTAGGGTAACCACTCAATGTTCTAGGTGCCGAGTTAGCTACATTTCAGATTATGTGAAATATGCATAGTGTCGTCTGACACCAGTCTACTTCATCTGCCCAGATACAATAATTTCATACAAATTAACGCTGTTAAGACTGGTGAGTAAAGTTTGAACGTGTATGAAAATAAAGCTTCTCTCACAATGAATAACTTTACCAAGTAATTAGCACAGCCCCAGAGCAGTAGCTTAGCGGTACAGCTGATCATGCATGGTATACCTCCGGTCCTAACTCATTGCCTGGCTGTGTACCTCTGCTCGGCTCTTGTGTGTAAATTACCTTTCTTTCCTTTTGCGATATGAAAGTCTGTTGTATGGATCCCAAATTATACCCCCCTTATCCAATAGACAGGGTTTAATAAAGGATTGCGTAAAACAAGCCAAAAACATATCAAACAGCAAAATTTCTAACCTTGCAAAGGCAGCACCGGAGAGGTGAAAGTTAGGAATAAGAGCGAGGCGGAAAGCAGATTGAGGCAGATGGAAATAAATAATCCAGAAAGCTAAACGACGGAGCAAAGAAAGCAAACAAACCGGGACAGTCTGTTAGTGCAGCAACACAATAAGCCATAAATAACGTTCCTCCAAGTAACATCATTGGAGTTTGTAAAATCTGTAGTTTCGAAAAGAAATAAAGTTAAATAACCTTTGGGACAATTAAGGGTAGACTTTAGAATTTTTTCCGGTTTCACATGTTCCTATCGGTGCTTCATAGAAAACATATGTTCCGTACATTTTAGGTGAGATGCAGGTGTTTGGGGTACTTGGCTAAAAATATTTAAATGGCGATATCCAGAATGAGAAAGTTTGATTCCCCCCAAAAATTCTTATAAAGCCATTCTTTGCTTCGATGACATTTAACGCTAGACCTTGGAACATAGTCTGTTATTTTCTGCCTGCGGTAGAACCACAACGATTACCTGCCCTTTTATTTGGCACAGATCATGCAGACAGGTATGTCTCAGCAGCAAGAGACAGTTATTTTGTATTTTAGAGATTTTGTTGCAGATGAACAGTCACATTCAGAAAAATAGCAGATCACCATTAGGCCCACCTAGTCTGCACCTTAGTTGGTTCTTGGTCTGATCTTATATTCAGGATAGCATTATGGCTATACCGCGCAAGTTTCCACCAACACATGTAGACTATGACTCTCCTAACATGTCATCTACTTTTAGACAGACTTCCTTCTTCTGCTTTGTTGGATCCATTTGTGCATCTTAATGCTTCTGTCCTCCAAGCTTCACGTCGAGAGATTGCTCAATCCGCGGAGTCATTTTTACCCTACAAAGCGTTCACCATTCTCACAATACTTTGTCATGGTTAGCTAAATGATAAAAATGTTGCTTGGTTATGGTTAGTTATATCGCGGTTTAAAATATAACACGCCTAAAGAGATCCAAGTTGTCTTGCGCTATAATTCAGCCAACAAACATATCCCCTCAACTGTACTTGCATCGAATATAACCACGTTCTCCAGAACAGGATCTGCTGCAGCTATAAAAATAAGAAATGATGGGGCTACAGCAAGCAATTTAAGGTCACATACTTTTATCTACCTATAGTACAGGGTTTAGAGGCCATCCCTAGACTCAGGCCAACCCTATAAAAGCATCTAATCCATGGAATTGTCGCAATAGAAACCTACATAACACACACGAGCGTCTGTGCAGCAAACGGAAGTTATATTTCAAAATATTGTACTGTTAGCGCTGATATTTTTGTACGTTTGATATTTAGACAGACTCTAAACATGTATTTATATATAGGGCCAATGTGTTAATCCGTCCTCACCTTGGCTGCTGCAGCTCTCTCTGATGGAGGGATCATTTCAGGTGTAAGAACATGAGGAGGGTCAACACCCTTTAACAGCTTTTGATTGATGAAGTGGAAAGACAGGGCAAACTGCTCCTTGGAAAGCTTCCCACAGTCCTTTGTGTCGCACAGAGACCTGCGCCGGGTCAACGGAAAGACATTTAATCTACAGACACGATACTGAGGCAGCATTACATCTGTGTTTTCTTAAATTATTATTTTTTGAGGTAACATTTCATCTTTCGAATGGCATTCATACTAATTGGATTCCAAAAAAGTAGATAGTTGCACTATTGTTCCATGTATTACATTACCAGATGTGCGTGCGTGTGTGAGCCATGGTGGACCACTCGTGTGGGCAGGAATACTGGACGGACTTCAGTTTTTAAAGTTTAAATAATAATAATAATAATAATAATAATAATAATAACAGCAAACACTCTTTAGAGCTCGACATATTTACCAGATGTGGGCAAGTAATGCAGAGGGTAATCCAGTTTTCAAGAATATTTCCCGCACTTCTATCCCAGAAACAAGGCCGTCCATATCTTTGTCTAGTTTCTGGAAGATCTCATCATATTTGTTTTTTTCTACTTGTGACACGACCCACTAAAAAGCAGAACAAAAATATATGTGCACATTGTATTATAGATCACATTAAAAAAGGCATACATACGCGTGTATATATAAACATAAACATATACATACACACACACACTTCTCACCTGAGCCACGGGGGCTTTTGTTGGCAGGATCCCTACTGGTGACAATGGATGGCGCGGCTCTTTGGAAGGCGGCATCGGGAGAGGAGGAATGATTGGCAGCGATGTAGCAGAGCTGCTTGCTTTCCTTTTCGACGGTGGCACCAGAGCAGACGGTAATGACATGGGTACTGGCTCCTTCTCGAGGGCGGAATAAACCAAAAACATGGCCTAGGAAAAAAGGGCCTTCTTTAAAGCATATCTTTAATGAATGCACACTGGTTTAGATGCGATACAGAGGAATGAGCAGCTCAGAGCTCCTTAAGAAGTAGACTTTATAATTATATCTATCAATGGGAGGCGATATGGTTTTGAAGAGAGACATGAGGAATAACGTTTTTCATAGGTATGACATCATCATACATTTCTTTAAATTCTTTGTGTTCTTAAGTTCGATAGTCTGGCATGCTGCTCTGCTATAAGGACAGCTCAGCTAAACGTAGCATTTATACGGCACCAGTCCACACTCAAAACAGCAGATTTACTTACAACGGCAAATTCATCTCTGTCCAGCAGCCCATCGCGATCGATGTCGCTTAACTCCCAGACCTGGATGGAACAAAAAAGGCATGTTTTCTCATAAAAAGAACCCTAAAAGGACAGATGAGAAGCGGAAGAGCATCGCAAGCACTCACCCTGCCGAGAACATCCACAGAGAGCTTTGAATTGAGCAGCACCGGTTTCACCTTCTCTCCGGACAAGAAACCATTCACTGGGTTCAAACTGTCGAAGATGGCATCGTACTTGGTCTTTTCTTCTACCTGTTTTATGAGCCGAGATGATATTTAGTGGGAAGCGGGATCATTCTAGAACCCTCGATGATATAATTACTGGGGCCCGCCCATCTTTGACTACAATATATACATACGGCCCTTTAAGGACCACTTGGCACTTTCGTCTAAACCTTGAGTGGTGCGGGTAAATTGTACAGGATTGATTTAAATATCTACAAGAATTCACCAACCGGCGGGGGCTCCTGAAGCTGGCTCCTGAGACTCACCTTGACAGCCCATGGAATGTCTGCAGAAACTGCCGGTCCTACCAAGGCTGGACTTGCGTTATCATGCTGAAAAGGGAAGGAAATATGTGCAATCTATTACATCATCCTCGCTACATTTAATCGCATCACTTTGCCTTAAGGGAATCCCACCTTCTGCCTTTAACCCGGGATGCCGCTGTGTGTACTCCCCAGTCCCCACCACACGCATGTTTTTAGGAATATGGGACCTTATTTACTACCGTACCTATGATTATATGAACTATTTTTACAAACTACATATTTGGTAACTAGATTTAAGAGCAAGCTTCTAGCTTTGTACAGCGCTGTGGAATATGATACTGCTATACAGATCTATATCAATATATACAAGTTATAATCCCCCCCCCCAACCCATCTGAAAAAAAATAATTTGGGGCAAACAGGATGCTTTATTTAACAAATGGCTGGAATACATTTTGAAACAAAACGAATATAAATATGTTTTCTTACAAATCTGGGTGGCGGAACCACCATTTTAAGACTACCGAGAGAAACGTCCATCCCATTCTGCGCACAGGCCACCAGCTGCAGGGCTGCAAAAAACTCCTGCAACAAACAAGAAGAGGTGATTCCTAAAACTTCCTCCCGTGCAAGCAACGAGCGCACAGAGAGATACCTCAGAGGCAATGCGTGTTATTATTCACGATGCGTCCAGTGAGTTGGGAGCTTTTATTTAGTTTTCACTCCCCTTAAGTGGAGTTAAATAATGTTAAATAATTTTGTCTTCGGCTTCTTCTTGGCTAAAACCAATCTCTTTTTTGCAACCACAAAAAAAATTAAAAAACATATATATACATACATACATACACACACAGACACACAAATATTTCACAGCACTATAAACTATAAAATGATGGTACTGACTTTGGGACATTTATAATAAACAGAAGAACATGTTTTTAGGAGGCGATGAAACATTTATTTCATTGTTTGAAAATAGTTTTGTATGTAACGAAGCCCACCTTATGACACTAGAATGATTTAACACAAACACTAAATCACGTTACCTGTTTGTTCAAATATCCTTTGCTGTCTTTATCTGCTAAATCCCAAATCTGTACACAGAAGGAAAAATATCGGTGTCAGTTTCTGGAAACAGGAAACAAAACCAAGAATCTGTGCGAGTAGATAGCAGACATCCGCGCACACAGATAACCCGCTATCCAAGAATAGAAAACATCAGACATCACTACACAAGGATCTGGTAACTTATACAAACACGGGGATGAAGTATCTCTCACCCACACCAAAAAATTATTTTATTTTATTGCTGGGAGAGCAACCATGGGCCCCACAGATGTCTCACCTCAAGATTTGAGGCTAAATGTATCGTTTCAGTATTTTGGTCCAGAGAGCAGAAGATAAACAACTTACTTTTCCCAACACCAGGTCCGGGAGACCGGATTTCTTCAAGAAAAGTGCAGCATCTGAAGCCAATACTCGTCCAGAGTTACCAGACTCCACCTAAAAGGGGAAAACAAATGAGCGTCAGCCATATTTATAAAGAGCAATCATCTCCCCGCACAACAAACATAACATATACGACCTACACTCATACACACACTCACCTATAGGAAATCACATTTGTATTCGCAAATTCCTTCGCATTTAAGGGTGTTTTGCCTACTTTCAGACCAATATGGTATATCTTATATGAAATATACAGGTAATCCTTGAAAACAGGTGAAATTGCATATGCTTTGCCATCTAGTCTTAAAAGAAGCACTTAATCTTAAAAGTACACATTTCCCAGGAAGATGTATGCGTGTTCTTGCTTTTTATTTGAGTGTTTACAAGCACGTCGCTGAATATACCCCGCTCACACTCACATTTTTTGGCTCTCTATTCCGGACGTTAAGTTATAAACGCATATTTGATTTTTACTTTACCCCAACACACGTAAACTAACCTGATGGAAGTATTTTTCGTATACTGCATTGTTACTCGGGATCTGGGGAGGCAAAAAAAGATACAAAAAAAAAAGGTCATTTCTGCTTCACCAGTATAATTTGGACACATTTCTGATAGCGGTCGGATTAGATTTTATGAAACATCAGGCACATTCAATATTTCTCCAGACGCACAGCGAACCAATGGCTTTATGCTACACCGACACCGTATCTTATAATGTTGAGTTATCTGCCGCAGGTAGTTTTCATTTAGAGACTAAAATATCACCGGTTGAACAAGCACACAAGGCTTTATTCACTAAGGGGAGAGTTGCGATTTCAACCACTTCACTACTCATTATGAAGGGCCAATGCTTGAAGGTTCCACCAACCAAGCTTGCCTCATGTAATGTATAATTGGGGGCGAGGGGGCGTTAAAGAAACCTCACTGATTTAACTATACATTATACAGGGCCAAGTGCTTCCTGCAGCAGAAGCTCGTAGGAAAGGACCTCCATACTGGAGCTGAAACACAAAGTCCAGCCACGGGCCGCAGCGAGCCATCGAGCGCTCGCACAGCAGATTTCCTTTACACGGCCGAGAAAGGAATGTACTACAAAAAAATAAATAAAAAACAGACCCAATCTGTTCATCCACCAGGAAACCGGCGAAGAAAGATCCAGCAAACATAACACGCAGCACACTGCTGACTCGGCATTCCCTCGCGCTTATCGCTTCCAGACATTTCCCCGTATTTTCTAGCACGTTATCGACTTCCCCAAGTCATTATCCCATTCGCGTTTTGCACACAGAAGTCATTTTCTAATAAGCTGCGTAGCGTAATAACGTATACGGCGCTAAAAATAAGTACTTTATACAGCATTCCTCCGATCTGCTGAACCCAACACTGATTTTATTTCTCACTGCAATAAAAAAGGAAATTTATCTGCTCTTATTTTCTGGGCCATTTATAAAGCTTATTATTACATGAAATTATTATATCAAGCAGGACCATCTGACTCTACAGAGACCGAAGTAACATTGTCTTACTTGGGAGAAAGTGCAAGATTCAAAGATTTTCAGGAATGAAGAGCTTACACTATATTAAAACATACATAAAAAATAAAACAAAAATGTTTATATGTGTTTAACCCCTTAATGACTCAAAATGCATTATTTTCAATGGGTTTAGGGACAGCCCATTGTCCTTAAGGGGTTAAATGATATATAATTTAATGGTCAAGAACAAATATGTACGTGATATATATGGATATTCTGTATATCATACGTATCATTTGTCATTGAAATTTCTTTTAGAGTCTTTTGGCCACAATAAAGTGTCACACTGATTCGTGGTTTCTGTTAAATAATACATGATTAATCTATAATTTGTAATTTATTACCAGTTATTCTATAAAGTAGTAAAGCCACATTTTCCATAATTAGCTAGTTTCTCCTTAACCCCCGTGTATCCACTCAAAAAACAGAACAAAAAATGAATGGGAACAATGGTCATTTAATCTTCTCTATATTATGGATTAACAGCTATAACAGCTATATTATATATTAATAGCTATATTTCTGCAAGGTCTTTATAATGTCCCCACCATTTCATGCAGAAATGTTTCAATTTATGGTTCTGTTCATGGGAGCTTTAAATGGCCAGCCAAGAAAAGCAATGGCTCGTTTCCAGTTATTAGGTTCTGGCATTTGCCTACACGGGCTAAGCTGCCGCCAAGGACTTCAGAAAATATCATGTGAAAAATGTGGTAAACTGGCAAAAGGGCGACATTGGGCCGCCACCGCTTTCCTGAACGATCAGATACAGAACTCTGCTGAAACCGACATATCTTGAACGTCAGAATCATCAAAGAGAACCAGGGAACAAAATCATGCAGCCAGTTAAAATAAAAAGTCGTAGTGTAGCAAGTATTTCTTTGCTCGGGGCGTCCAACATCTCCCATACTCTTCAGCCAGCCCCTTAGCTGAAAGAGCATTATGGGAGATGTAGTCCTGCAGCAGCTGGAGGGCCTATGAAAGACTCATAGTACAGCGCTGCAAAATATAAAGGCGCTATATAAAACAATAATTACTTTAATGTACATGCTTCTTTAGCGAGGCTTTAACGGCAGATAGCTGCGGTCATGGTAAAACGCGTAGGGCTTACACGGTGGGTCTGTTCTTCCTAATTCGTTTCTGAAATGAGTCACAAAGTTTCTATTGTTTCCATTCTGAGAACGTATTGATAATTTTCCCAAAAGAGGCAAACAAAACCAACCCTTCTAAATGGAAACCGAGCACGGACACTGGTGATACACGGTGACAGGAGAATATAAAACAATACACATTATGGAAATTCCCTGACTTCCCCACGCTTCCTACAAAGTGTCTCTGTGTCTAACCATGTTACGGATTGTCAGTCACACGCGGGATCAGCGATGCAAACTATGTCCCCAAATCCCTGTAATAATAAACTGCTTCGTTTCGCCTGACCTCGCCGGCTCATTGACTGAACGTGGCCAGTTCTGTGCACCGGGCTCCTGCGTGGTCCAGTTGGACGCAGGTCCACAGGAGAACCTTAAAGAGGAAATGGTGTGTGTGTGTAATTATATATATACACACATATACATACATGGTACACACACACACAGTTGGATATTTTCATGGTTTCAGCACGTGAAGCCAAAAGGAACAGGCTCCGGTGTGTGATAGTTTGGGCTGCTGGGAGGGGACAGGAGGAATCAGGCATGTAACGGTCAGATAAGGACGAGCAGTCTCTATTCGGTCTCGCTGCTCCCGCCGATTCTGATTTTTATGTAGAAATTACAACAGTCGCACGTAGAAGTTAAACAGGTTCCAACGGCTAACAAACTTTACGGTGCTTGATCCCATGACAACAAAGCGAGGGAGTATCCCGTACTACAAAAAGCCTTGCGAGTCTCTTCCATGGATCAGAGACGTGCCTTTCTGGCTATCACGGGGTAAGCAGCTGGAAACTGCATGAACCCGTTTATTTGGTGAACATAACAAAATTCCAAAATGTGGGCTTAGCGCGGCACGCCAGCGAATAGTTTCCCCGCTAACTGAAAGGCTTGGATACGATGCCTGGAAATACTTGTCCTTCCAGCCGCTGCAATGAAGGTTATCTTTGGAAACATCATATGCTGAACCCGCAATAACGTCCCATCCAATATGTAACCCTAGAAATGCCGGATTACAGCTTTCCCCGAGCAGCCAGTGAGAACACGTCCAATGAACCACTAAAGAAACCCTTTCCTTGCCACGGGGTGTGGTGATTTTGTGAAACAGGTTGTGTATAAGGACTGACCTATTTCCTAGGACAGAGCTGTTACATTTTGTCCTGACAAAACACTTTATAAAAGGTTCTGCTCAATATCATTCCTTTCGAACCAACAGCAAGCTGTGCAAAAGGCATAGAAAAACTTTACATCCAGCCTTACGTTACTTTCTACACACACACAAACACATACACACATATATTATATAAACAACCTCTAAGAGTTGACAAAATAAGCAAAGGTAAGTTGTGCAGTAAAGGCCACGGCCAAGTGATGTATACTGGTTTATACTTTAAAATAAGGACTAAAACAACAATAAGCAAATGGCGTTGTACAACGCTATGGAATATGATGGTGCTATACACATCAATAAATAATAAACTGGTTCCCTTGAGTTTAAGTGGCCCTAACCTTCTGCCAAATGCTCTCCTTATGCTGATTCGCCTGACTTTCTCCCAGGAGATGAAAGCGGACACACTCTGGTAAGGATTTACAACGAGGAGCTAGAATAAGAGGGTGAGCTCAGGATACAAATGGATACGTATTCAAGATGATTTAAAGCAAAGCCGTTGTAAACGAACACAGTTACAAAAATAAAAATAGTATGGGATGTTACCGGGGCAACATAGACGAGACATAAATCTCAGACATGACAGATTCCCTTTAGGCTGGAAGAGAATGGCCTTTGGTGGTATTTAAAGAATGCAAGAGGGAAACACCAAGCACTCCCATCCACTTACAGGACTCCAGCGCTCACACTAATCACCGGCTTATGCATTTTCCTTAATAAAACAAAATGCTACCTTGAAAATGAAACAAAGCGAGCCTAAGTCTGAAGATTGAGAGAAAAAAAGTGTATATAGTTCACCCAGAGCTGTCTGCAGGTCACCTACAGGACGGACGTCTTCAAGTGTCCTTAACACACCATACGCTTCATTACTGATCTAGCAGGGTCTATACAGCCAGCACATGGTATGAAAGAAGCCCACTACGTGATAACACATCACAGGCATCGATTTGGGAGAATATCTGTTTTATATCCACACAGATATAAAAACGAATGATCTCGTGGCACGGGCTATGAATTTAGCCTGATAAGGGAAGGATGGGATATTTCTTAGCCGCAGAACGCAGAACGTTCAGCTGCCGTGGACAGAAACGCCGGTTTCAAAACATTTCAGCAGATCATGTCATATGTATCGGTAACATTAGAAAAGGTCCCCAACAAAACCCGCATGACGCCGGAACACACAGACATCAAAGGGCACGGCCGCCAGATCCACCGAGTCACCTAAACAACACAGAGCCATAATTATTGTGTAACATGGTTTAATTACACACAAATATTTAGCATTGTACCGAGTACTGTATAACACCCTTAATACCACAACATCAGTCTCCAAATACCCCTAACAGAGCGGATTGGAAGGATGCCCTAGAGAAAGGGGGGTAAATCAACCGGCGCATGTCTTTCTGGGCTAACTAGAAGAACACGTTGGAATGGCCTTTTTTACTCACTCCATACGGTTCATATGCTTGTTAGGTAATGTAAATAGGTGCGGTGAATCATAAAGGTCCGTAGAGAACCTACCCAATTAAAACAGCCACTAACAAAACCGGTTCCCGTTTCCAGCCCTACACGCTGACCGGTGGCGTGAGACCCCATGTTACAGACTGAGCACCAGCGACGACGACGACAACTTCCAGTTCATTTAAACCCCACGCCTTTCAGAAACGTAGGTGCCGCTCCACCCAAAATATTTATATTATATATAATCCAGACGATAAACCTGTGAGCCGGGCCCTCTCTATGGACTGTAAAAAGTGCTGTGAAAACTGTTGGCGCTACGTAAATAAATGTTTAAAAAAAATATACATTTTCTAAATATTTAGAAGGTACACAGAATAATTATATGTATCCAACGCAGAAGTACAACAGCTTACTTAAAATATCCAGGGGAAAAAAATACAAAACACATTTAACATTAAATTTTGTTTTTATGTTATTTATTGCTATCTTTATCAAAATAATGATTACGTAAAGTTTGATAATAAGCGAATGGTACTGTTTAGTACGTCTTGGGTGTATACCTGGAGAATTGTGTGTGTACAATGCTTTGTTGCACTATGACATCACATTAAAAGATATCAGTGACCTCAGAACTGGAAGCACACTTCTTGGCGGTTGTATATAAGAACAAAATCGCAAAACAAAAGCACAGTAAAACACGATGGCGAGGGAGTTTATTAATAAAGTTGAAAAAGTGATTGTGTTACAAGGTTTGAATTGAGTATCACCATGGCAACCGATGGAACTTTTTCTACTGAGTGTAGTTGCTATGGACATAAGGCAACTTGCACAAATATTTTTTTCTTTTTATAGAACTAGATCCCACTAGCAGTATTCGGCTGCCTGGTGGATGCATTAAGAAAATCATATTTAACTTAACTGCCAAAAAACAGGAATTCATTAAAAGAAAAATTTGGTTATAAACCACAGAGTGTAAAAACTAAAGAATAAACGCTGCATGACGGTTTCTGTGCGCCGTTAAACCCGTTGATTAGTTTTGCATTAATTGACTCATTAATTATTCAGATATTAACGAGGATGTATTACTACATATCTTTACACACTGCCTGCTGCAAACAATCTCTGAGGCTCCATGGAAACATAATAATGTAGAGCCCCCGACTCCATGCCCTGTAAGATGTATGAATAAATCTGTATATACATGTATTGTTTACACTTCATACAGCTAGGGCTGGCGGCTTGCTGGGGAGTAATGGGAGTTGTAGTACAGCTGCTTCTGGCGCTGCCCCTTCCCTCGCGTCTGATTAAACGCCACAGAACTTTCCCAACAGCCCGACTCGGTGTCCTCACTGGCAGGGCACTCCCAGAGCCCTCCTGCCCCAACCCCTCAGTGTCACCCACCGAGTGTGACAACTCCGAACCCCACACACCGCCACTCACACACCGGGGACCCCGCGCGGCTTCACGCTCACTCCCCGGTGCACGCCAACACTCCTAACCTCTGTCTGACACACTAAACTCGACACACGGCACTTACCTGAGTCCGGGGCAGTGAAGCCGCCATGCTGCTTCCGGCCCAATCCGCCCATCATGCCCTGAAAGAGGGTGGGGAGAGAGTAAAGAGGGAGGGCAGAGTATGGCGGGAGGAGGGGACAGGAATGTGAGTGAGGGGGTGGGAGACGGTGGCTTGGGCGGGGCTTCTGAGCTGACACAGGTACCGCGTTTAATCCCTTCACACATTCATCGGGGCGCAGTCACCATGGAAACCAAAACTGTATTACTGCTGCTTACTCTCTGTTTGTCTGTGTTTATCTAATAAAAGGTACCCGGAAAACTAGCGTCTTGGCAAAATCCTGTGCATGGGGGCTACACCCAGGACACAACGTGTTAATTCTTAGTAACAAGGAGTTTTCCTTCTAATAATATATATATATATATATATATATATATACCGTATATATACACACACAGTATATATGTGTATGTATATATATATGTATATACAGTATATATGTGTATGTATTTACTGATATATGTATAAAAAGTTCTGTATCTTTTAGACACATCATTTCTCGTGTTATTTTATTTCTTTTTCTTGACGTGAATGAATTGTCTTTATTTTTACACAATTGTTTGTAGTAAAATAACGATTGCCACGGAATCTTGATTTTTCTTTTAGATTACAGTGTGTCATTTTATTCTTTGTGATGAAAAAGTAGTGTACAAAATGTATATACATAAAATAAAATAGTCTAAATCTATAAATATCTATTTAAATTGTAGTGCAACATTTCTTTGATTGTTTACTGCAACACACCAAAAATCCTCAAATAATCCACTTGTTATATAGGATTGCATAAATTATTACATAGGGTTCAACAATACCTTGCATACCCCTGGGCAACAAATGGTTAAATTCTATAAGTCACTTTTATTATTAAATACGTGGGGAAAAATAAAAACATACCTGGCATCTGCCTGTCTCTATAATATAGCAGCGAGAACTATCATGGCATATTATAACATCGCAAACCTGTCAGCACAGGCAATATATCTCTGGGATGTATTTACTAAAGGGAGAGCGATCAGGAGAGTTGTGTTTTTAACTCTCTCACTTTAGTATTCATCATGAAGGGCCACCACCGTCAAGTTTTGCCAGCAAGAAGGGCCAAGTTGGCCCCGTATAATGCATAATTCAATGTGTAAGGAGACTATATATCACGGCAGGCCAAGCTTTTATTGCAGCAGTAGCTCGCTAGGGTTTGACCTTCATGATGAATAGTCAGGGAGCTGAAAGACAACTCTCCCGTGAACTCTTGCTTTAGTGAATAAACTCCTCTGTCTAAATCACATCGAATAGTTTGGGATCAGGGTTTCTAGAATTCAAAAAGGCACCGTAGACTAAATAAGGCACTAGGGTCATGCGAGACATTCTATAGGCGCTGCCCGTTTCACTTTTCTGGATGAATCTGTCTCACTACTCCTGTAAACATGACAGCCGCTTGCCTTCCGAATGGACAGCAACAGCGTTGATAAGATATTGCTTTATAAATCAGAAGCTCTGAAAATGAAAAATCACCAGGCAGCCGCTAGGAATTTGGTGACCAAGCTTAAAAAAGTCATTATAGTTCATCTTTAGAAACAGATTTTGTGTTCTCTTGTTCTTCCAACTGAGTTTGCTGACTTTTATCTTTCTGTGTTTGTTCCTCTACCTTTTCGTGTGCTTCCTCCCGTCTTCCTTCATCTTCCTTCTCTTGTACAGTTTCTTGTTTTACTTCCTCTTCTGGTTTTCCTTCCACTTCCTGTTCTTGTTCCATTTCTTTTACGCCTGTTTGTTTTACTTCCTCTTCCGCTCCACTCTCCCGTTCCTGTTCCTCTTCCGTTTCTTCTTCTTTTACACCCTTGTATTGTTTTGCTTCCTCTTCCTGTTTTTGTCCGTCTTTCTTTTCTTGGATTACTTCTCGTTTTCCTTCCTCTTTCTGTTCTCCTCCTCTTTCCTTTGATTTTTCTTTCATACCTTTTATTTCCTCTATGCCTTTGGGTTTTTCTTCGTCTTTGACTTTTCCCGTTACCCTGTCTATCATTTCCTGAATTTTATGTCTTCCTCCTTGTTCCAATGTCCCGTCTTTTTCCATTTGTTCCAATCTTTCAAACTCTTTTTCTAATCTTTTCCATCTCTGCTTTCGCTCATCTTTTGCATCGCTTTCTTCATCTTGTATTTGTTTCATTGTCATTTCTGGTTCCTGTATAATATAAAAGCAGTAAATTATAATGAGGACTATCCTTATACTAGTAATACACACCAAGGTGTATTATATCATGTTCCATTTGTCATGCTTATTCCGCTTAATCCTGTGCCCTCGCCTGTCTCAGTCCTGCACAGTCCCTTCCCAGATCCCATGTAAAAATGGTCATATGAACGACATTGGCGAAATTCCTAGATAATGAAATTCCTAGATGTGAGCAATCAGAACAATAGTTGGTGACAGGATACCCACTGTAAGGACTGTATCTCCAAAATAGGACTTTCGACAACTTTGGTAATCTCTGATTAAGATGTCGTCTGGTATAAGGCTTTGTACCATCTTAAATTTCCATTTAGAAGGCACAGGTTGGACTGTGGAAAGGCCTCTACATTTTCAGGAGTCATAGCAGTCTAGCTCACATGGATAATACACACAGCTCAAATGATGGACTGTTGTACCAACACATTAGCTGTGCACGCCTCAGGCCTCAAGCCTGGCTTCTATTCCAAGGATCAGTTCACCACTACCCGGAAGCAACTGGAAAGTGGGAAGGTGAGAGAGCCTTTTACATCCTCACTTACTTCCAACTCCTGCCAATCCTGTTATCTCATAACCTGCTTCCCTATCATTTGCATTCCCTTTGATATATGTCCTAGGAAACAAGGGACACGGGTATTCAGGGCTGGGGGTCCCAGCCCACCTTTCTATAACGGGAGAGGTAAGCCAAAGTTGAGGTAAGAGAGATGAGGGAAGTGAGCCATACTGCTTTTTCCCACCAAGAGATATGAGGACTGTCCTAGAGGTCTAGTAATCATCTGTCATACCCAGGACCTCTAGGTTCCTGATACATTATCTACTTATACATACATACATACATACATACAATATGGACTCCCCACGAGCTACAATTATTTAGTAAACCTAGAGTACCTTTGATACCATTCACAGTTTC
Organism: Spea bombifrons; assembly: GCF_027358695.1. NCBI lineage: Eukaryota > Metazoa > Chordata > Amphibia > Anura > Pelobatidae > Spea > Spea bombifrons. The sequence continues at coordinate 40,057,448 of NC_071092.1, read as the reverse complement.
TCACCTTTGTCAGTCCCCATGTCAAATTCCCAATAATCTCAGCATAAGTTTCATTATTTGTGATAAGAAAATTGTCAAATATGGTGCCTGATTTCACCTGCAGGAATCAAGAGGTACAGAAAATTAAAACTGGGTTATGAAAGATCCCAATTGGTAAAGATCAATTTAACAGTTTCTACTGTTCCATTTCTCTTAAAGGACTAACAGTTGGGGCTTATGTACTGGGGCTTATGGAGCTGGTTTAGGGCACAATCAGGGGGGGGCTTGTGACATTCAGTCTGGGAGGGGGCAATTCCAGCTTTGGGGCTCGGTTAGCATCCTAAACGCACACTGGCCAGTCTTGTCCAAAACACATGGAAGTAAATGAAACACAGATGGAATACAGGTTTCAACCATGAGTACATTCTTCCAAAATCCCCTTTAGACATCCTATTGGCTGTATGTTGAATTGCCATTCAGGTAATGGTCCAAAACTGTTATATTAGAGCATATCTAATGATCTCCTATAAGGTTACACAGTCCAGGAGAACTTTTGTATCCAAAGATTCATTTTAGCTTTAATATAGAACACAGACATGATCCAAGACCATTACACCATCAGATAAACATAATATAATCATGGCTTCAGCTCTACATTTAATATATCATATTCTGCTACCCTGCTACCCCCTGTACTAACCTGCCACAGGTCCAAGCCAATTACCCCAATGTTGTCATACTTATAAATGGTAGGATCTGGAACGTAGTCGGGGTTATCAGTATCTGGTCGAACCCACTCTCCCTTGTAGTTTGGATTGTCTATTATCCGTGGTTTCCATATTCCCTAGACAATACAAACATGACATTTGAACACTACTAAGAAGAGTTGTTTTTATACGTAGATAGAAATCTTTTCTATTAGAAATTATTTGTATCTCTCATTGACATTAGAAATAAGAATACAGCAGAGACGACTAATTAATTTATTGTCTAAATGTCAAGGAGGTGAGATGTAGCTATTAAATGTGTTAAATATGAACTCACAGAACATGTGGGCTTTACTGTATGTAGCAAAAGCTGTGTGTGCAGCGAGTGCGAATTGGTCAGTCATATAAACACACCTTGTATTTTGGGTTTGGAATCACTGGAGCTTCCCATTCTCCGTCCATACTGGAATCCCAGTCGTTTGGCTTTCTCGCCTCTGGATCTGGAATGAGCTCCGTTTCTTCCCAGTCCTAGAGTAAAATATAGGAGAACAAAGCATATTTAAACCTCTTTTAATCTATATGGTTTACCCGTACAAGCAAGAATGACCGCTACATATTAACTCAATGAGCATTAAACCCATTTTAGCTGACCAGTAACCATCGGCTGCATATCATTTAAATGATAATCCACCATAGTGTAAAGGAGTACCCAAAGCACTACGGTCATACTAACCATGAAAACATTTTCATCAGCAATCAGTTTAAACAAAGTTTGATAGGTACCCCTATATTCTATACTGCAGTTTTTGAAGGGGTTTTTGAAGCAGTGAAGTTTCAGTTTTTCCTTACATCTGGTCTCTTGTCATCAGGATCCTCAATCTTCTCCCTTTCATCCCAGTCTAGCGGTTTGGTAGCATTTAGGTCTATAATTTTCTTTGGCTGTAGAAAATCCCAGTCGTCTTCCAAGGTTCCATTTTCCACATTTTCATTGTCAATCTTAACTATGTACGTATTGTTGGGACGTAAAATCAAAGTGTACAAGTGGGTTAATTCATCATGCTGCAAACAGACAAGGGGAATATATTAGGAACACCTGCACTGTCCCGTTTATATTTCATATCTAAAAGTAACACTTTTTTTAGGAACCCTAGGTTACCATACCCTGCGCTTTTATTATTAGACATATCAGGATATAGCCTGATATCATTAGATATATAGGAGGGAACAATGGAAGACATACATCTCTTCCTAACTGGTTGTGCACTAAATATTTATTTGGGAACATATATATATATGTGTGTGTGTGTGTGTGTGTGTGTGTAATACTACTGTAATATGTGTGTGCAATGGGAGATGCCTGGTTTCCCATCTACATACTGGATGACCGGGATAATGTTTCCCAGAACCCCTCCATTCAAGTGTCTAGCCACAGTCATACCCAGAATGTCAGTATACAAACTTATTGAAGCTTATTCAACCTGCTTAATTAATTTGTTCTGTTGCTCCTTAGCTTCTCCTTTCCTAATATTTAAACCTACCAGTCTTCATTGTTGCATTTGGCATACAATAGGATGTCTGGGTCCTTAGTCCCTGTCTGGCCGCTGGGCCAAAATAACAGTCTGTGCGAGAAGAGATTTTGGATTTTGAATCCAGAATGTGAGTCACCCCCCCCAAGTGTTGTGATAAAAGTGTAGACTATAATAAGCATTTATTGATAAGTGATAAGCTTTAGGCAATATATTGTTCATCTTGTACCTTGCATTTTATATCCTTTTTAATCAAATGATTTTTTCCCTTGTAATTAAAGATAACATGGAGCTTTTCATGGATTGTTCCACATATGTCAGGACCTGTAAAACAATCAACATAAACAATACATTGTTTAATAGCTATGGGATACCTCTTGGCTCAAATCCTACATCTCTGACATTGCCTTTAGTGTCTACTAAGTGTCACCAACCGTCTTTCTGAAATGTACGTCCTGGATGGCATCCCGCTACCTGAAGCTCCACATTTCTAAAACAGAGGCTATTGAGTAATGCCCCATCTTATCCAAAATTCTTGATATGCCATCACAGCTGAGAATTCCACAATCCACCTAGCAGCCCGAGCCCGATGCCTTGGTGTGCTCTCTCCTTCACACCTCACATCCAGTAATTTGGTCAAATACTGCCACATTCACCCGCAAAATATACCTCTCATTTCTCCATTCCCCACATAAGACACAGTTTAAATTCTACTTATCCATTCCTTTGGGATATCCCATCTGGATTATTGCGACTCTGTAAAATGACTCACCAAACATGATATAGTACTGAGATTCCCGATTCATCTGTGTCTGGTTCAGGTCAGCAGGAAATAATTTCACGTACCCTCCGCCGCAGTCAATCCCTTGTTCATGCTTCACAGTGTACTGAATCACTAATGTCTGGCCTTCATTGCTGAACGGTTCAAATCGAGCAGACAGTGCATAAAACTTCCAGTCTTGAATCGTTTGTATACCTGGGGTAACATTAATAAGACAAAAATACATGGAGACCTGGGGCAGACCAATATGTCACACAACAGTGACAGTATTCTAAAAATGAAAATAAAAATGAATAGTCCAATAAATACAGAAAAAAGTCTTAGGAAGCCTCTGTATGAGGGAAAAACCCCTAAAACCGAGAATAATAGAACTTGGAAATAGAACACAAAAGCGCAACAAAGGACTGACATAGTATAGTAATTTATTGAAAATGTTAAAGCCCCCGTGTCCCACTTACAGGAAGCCTTAGGTGTACAAAATGATAAGTTTTTGTTTTTTAAGATAAAAAGAGGTCCGCAAGGTTAAACTGCCACTGTAGATATGCTGTGGGTAGGAAGTGTCAGCTAGCTTGGAGCATGGTAGCCGGGAGTGGCCCGATGTCATAAGACAGTACTGCTATGGAGTCCTCGCAAGTAAACGGATCAGACGCGTTTCATAGGTGGCTGCCTACTTCATCAAGGAATGGCGGTGACCTTGAAACCGGCTGCTTTGGCACCTCAATAACGAAGACATTTCAAAGAACCTAACATATATAACGCCATAACAATACAAACAATTTTGGTACTAAATGCTTGGCTCAGGTTTACTTGGTTCTAGGACTATGTGGGAACATTTATCATTTTATACACCATAATCTTCCTGTAAGTGGCCCACTGGGACAGAGGGGCTTAAACCTTTTCAATACATTATCATGCTATCCTTTGTTCGGCTTTCAAGTAACATTAATTATATTTAACCCTTTGTTCGGCTTTCAAGTAACATTAATTATATTTAACAGTTCAACGATAGAGCAGATAAGAGTAATTAGCAGAGACGGGACACAAGAGACTTCAGCCCCCTCGGCAAGCACTGTTTTGTTATTTGCTGCATCTCATCAGAACCAGGGCAGCAAGAGAATAAAGATGACACATGTATAAATTTGGCCTTGCCTCTTCAAACTAAGAGAGAGATAAACTTGCAGGCTGAGTTCCCGCTGAATGACCTCTGTCAGTTTACTCTGCTCCTAGGAATCTTACACAACACATCATTCTGATCAATGAAGGGATAGTCTCAAAGTAAATGTTAATATTTGTTTTTTTATTAGTATTTTATTTATTATTTGTATCCAAACATCCTTTAATTTACTTATAGATATTAATCTTATTTTTTCTATATATTTTATAATATATTTAAAATATTTATAATATATTTTTAAAATACTTATATATTTTTAAATATTTTATAATATATTTGTATTTTAATATTTGAAATTCTTATAAATAACAACGTCTTACCTTTATCTTTCTCTGGATCGCCATAGAATTTCCCTGCAGACAGCTGGAATTTACCATAATCAGATTTATTTTTTGACATTGTCCATCGTTTCTCCCATTCATCATCTGGACATTAACATACAATTAGAGTGCATGCAAGCAACATGGAAGACACATGCTACGTTATCAAGACAAGAGTCCAACAATGTTTGCAGTGATGACATTTATTTAGGGTTTAAGAAATGGAAGACATGTAGCGAGATTAATCAGGCTATGGCAACCTATACATGGAAAAGGCAACGCAGATTGCAGGCATTCTAGAGTGAAATTGAGACGACACATCTGTGCTGCAAAAGGGAACAGCAAAATAGTGGGGTAAATAAAGGGTATTGGATATGTTGAGGTACACAGGCAGGATTTATAGTGGGATTGGGTGAGAAGCTCATTAGCACCATTGATGAACACTGACAGGTAGACTTAGCGGTTAAATTGATGGAGAACTTAATCGAATCAAATCAAGGCGAAAGCTCAAGATTGCCTTACCTCCATCATCAAAATAATCCTGAAAATAAACGATGGTCTCTGCATACACGGTCAGCAGCATAGGTGCCAAGAGCAGGAACCACCTCATCCCAGCCAGTGAGCTGCAGGTCACCTAGATGACATAAGGCATGATAAGGGACATTATGGGACATTATGGACATAACGCTGCGGTCACATATAGAATTTGCAGGATGCCTATAGTAGGTACTTATACTCGTGCATGGTGTCAGACGACACATAGGGAGCTAATTACAAGTGGTTCTGGAACAAACTTTGGAATATGGTTATATCAACATATGTAAATATGTAAATGTGATGTTCCTATTGATTGTTAGTGAGACCACCTTTCCATTCAGAATATTTTTAGACATGAATGAGAATGAGTTGAGTTTCATATCACAGATAGGATGATGAATTTACACACACAGTTCTGATCCGTATACATAAGATGTGGGCGCATGGTGCAACAGTGTACACGTTACATCGCAAAACAATCAACTAGGAGTTTTTGGTGCTTAATGGGGGTGTACAGCCCTGAAGATGCATAGTTTGAGGGTACTCATAGAGTTCATTCACTGAAGATATTGATGGAATATAGACATGATAAGAATGCACGGCGTAGAATTAAGATGCACTGGCAGGAGTCATATTATACAAGCTGATGATATTTGTATTGAGGGGATGTAGTCACAGGAGTAAGTCTGTAAGTAAAGGATACATGTTCAGGGGTCCAAGAAAACAGTACAGGGACCAATTCACAAAATACACAGATGGTGTGTCTATGAGACCACGATGTAAATACCGTGCATGGGGTGTAATGGGTCCTTGGACAAGAAAAAGCACAGAAAGTGAACATGCAATACATGCAATACATTAATGTAATGAGAGGAAGCACACAATGCACAGCACGCAGTCACTGAGTTACCTGTAGAGAGAATTCCTCCTTAAAGCTGCAGACAGGGTGCCCGGTGCCAGTGCGGTGCCAGCTGCGAGGGAACTGTACTCCTCAAACTGCTCCTCACACAGATGGCTCAGTCTGATTGGTAGGGTAAAGCATTAAACAACCAATCAATGAGGACCACGCGCTAGGAGAGATGGGGTGGCTGGGGAGAGGGACTGATAATGGAGATCACTAGAGACTGGAGGAGCAGCCCAGAGGCAGTGGCACATCACTGTAACCCCTTCCAGTCACTCTGCTCTAAATATATATATATATATATATATATATATATATATATATATATATATATATACCGTATATATATAACCGTGACTGGTCAAAGTGTGTGATATTATGGTATTTATCTCTTAAATACCAACGGGTGTGGGATGGTACATGAAATGTTACATGTGATATAGGAGATGTAAATGAGATGTTGTATGTGAAATGATTATATATGTAACGTTGCAGACAAAACTAGCATCCGGTTATTCATACGAAGAATTCACTCCCGGTAACTTGTGATAATTAAATGTCTTTATTGATAGCGGAACGCATTTAATTTGTGACATTCCTTCTGATGATGGAGGGAATCTGCAGGCATCTTAGCGACCATTATCTCTCCTAGCAACGGCCCTGTACCAATCGTGACGTCAGACACCACTCCCACACTCTCCATAGGCCTTCGTTCTCTATGCCCGAAAGCCCGCCTTTTTGCTCGATGACTCGCTACGCACGTCCCGGCGTCAGCTTGTTATTTCACCGTCCCAAAATGGCGTCTATTATGGAGGGTCCGCTGAGTAAATGGACGAACGTCATGAAAGGCTGGCAGTATCGCTGGTTTGTGTTGGATTACAATGCCGGTCTGCTCTCCTACTATACGGTGAGAAGCGCCCGCTCTTCATTGCAGTCCTTGCAAAGTTATGCGCATCTGTCTGGTGCTAATTAGAAGCCCCTGGGTAAATACGCGGAACCGCCCGATTGCAGCCAATCAGGGCGCGGATCTATCAACATCGCGGACTAGGCTCACAATCTGCGCGCGCACTTTTCTATCGGAACCATCATTATGCAAATGGTCCTTGGCGCCACCTGTATGTGGGGCAGTCGTCAGGGTTACAGTGTATGTGGATGATGGCAGGAGGGTTACGTCACACCCTATAATCATGAGGTATTCTAAGGACCCGGTAACGCAGCCATTTGTCTGTGTTGCTTTAAGACACATTACCTAACCTCTCGTTTTAGATTCACCTTTTTATTCTGGAAGATGTTCTGTGGAGAATATACTATACATTGGATAATCATACATTGTGATTCGTTTCCATTGCAGTGTATTACTTCTGCCTTGCTTTGGCTCTGAAAAAAAGCTTAAAGGGGCAACTGAATGAAGGAAAACCAAATAAAAATTATAGTAGATGTATTAATGTAATTTGTGTATAAGATTGGTGTCGACAGAAATGTACCGTAGATTCGATTTAAAAATAACTATTCCCAGGGCTAGAGGCTGCCATTGCCATTTTCTGCTCAAACACCACAGTGAGGGGATTCTTGATGACAATGCTAAATGAAGTCCTGTTGTACAATGAAACTATTGACTCCATAGAGCTTTCGTTAGTCAGGGTGGGTCATTGAGCCCGAGGTATTCTACTGTTTACCACAGACGGTATGATAAGGAGTCAGGGTGTTTGTGCAGAAGGTTAGGCTGAGGTAGCAGAACGAGAGCGCATACAAAGTGCTAGTATATAATATGTGACACAGCACCCAGGGCATTTTTAACGGGACAGTCTAATATCCCCACTGTAGAAGAATGCATATAAAAGCTCTGTCAGCGCCTTAATATATATTGTTCTAAAATGGGGGGGGGGGGACACTAAACTCATACGGAACGTCCCAATTATTTTTGCCACTGATTGGCTGCTTCAAGCAACCAATCAGTGACCGGACAGTGCTCCAATTGGAGGCCTTTCCACACATGTACAAAGGGGGTCTAAAGAGACCCCCGACTGCAGCGTTCTCCGAGCCGGTGCTGGAGGCGAGTACACGAAGGAGATGTGTTAAGCTGGAAGTACATATGATTTCTGGAGCGTCGCTTTAATGTGATACTACTAATACAAATTTGTTTGGTGCTCCCTTTTAAATAGTGTGCAAAACTGCATAAATTAAGATTTTTAGGTTAAGCTTAATGCCTGCTCTACATGAAAATAACTCTTTGGCAGTTTCTAAAAGCAATAAGAAAATAAGTTGCTGACAGGAAAGAAAAATATCCGCGGTTCATGCGTATGTACAAATCTGCAGCGGTGTCCTTAAACTAATAATAATAATGCTGATTGCACATTTCCCCCTGGCGTTTCCTAGAGTGACTCGACAATCAGGATTCCACGCCTCAAGACGTTTTAAAGCGAAATAGGCGGGGGTTTCCGAGACTGCATCTCACGTGGTGCTCAGGTAGCCTAAAAATCTGCAGAGTTTCATGGATGTTTTAGAACAACATCTGGGGGTGCAAACATGCGGTCCTTAAAAACATCCAAGGAAAAACATATCTATGGATATAAAAGGGCAGAAAAGTGACTGCATTTATTTGGACCTTAAGTTTTCATTACAGAAACATCATCTGGAGAGTAGGTCCTTGTCAAGCTTAGAATTTTAAGTAGAGGTTCCCCTTGTATGCCCCGATTTAAGGTTTCCTATTCTGCAGATAGGGGGTGCTGTGACGGCATTGATGAATTCTAAGTGATCTTAGTGCAATGTTTGTAAAGTGGTCCTTCGGGGTGTACGCTAAAGAACGCATATGTCTCCATTTTAATGACCTTTACATTTTCTTGTGATGTCATTGTTTTTCTGCTATTTTTAATTCAGTTCATGGTTTAATTTGATTTGAGGTTCAATTCGGTCCCAACTTTGAGGTTTGCGTTTGCTCATCCAGTTCAGGGGCCCAACCCAATCAAGAAATATGATTAAGCCGGTCCTTATCTCTCAGATACAGTGAATTACATCAGCCAATTGTATTTTTTTTATGTTAAATTATTTACATTTTTACTTCTATAATAAGGTGGAAAAAAGACTACATCAATCACGTTCAGGCTTACAAGATAATTGCATTGATTCAGACGAAGGATCACGATGTGTGATCGGTGTGCCCGTAACTCCCCGCGGCTTTGTTTTCTGGAAATATTACCTCTTTAAATCCAGCAGCAGCGGGGAAATTGCAATTCCACGGCCCTGCTGTAACACACAAACAGAAGGCCGTGGTTTGCGTTACATGATGTAATTCTGTACAGGCTGTTGCTGAATCGAATGACATTTCATCAGACACACTGAAAACTGTGCAAAGGCTTGAATCCTACGCTTCGCGTTATTGTTGCGAGCAGATTTGTATTTGTGAATGAGAATTATAATTAATTAGAGTATCCTCATCTGGGAGTTATTAATGAAAAAGTGAGGGATTTGCTATTGTAGTTTAAGGTACATCTGGTAGCAGCTGCAGTCGTAATCCTAGGAGAGCAACTAAATCAGCAGATTGCATCAATATCACTGTACCTGCTAAATCCCAGCTGGTGCGATGGTGAGTCCCTACCCTAGGTTCAGCTGGCCTAATTTAATATTGGTTTATTTTTAAATTAATCATTTCTGCCAAAAGAGCCTCTTTAAGTGATGCCGTTTTATGGATATTATTAACTAAGGTCAGTTTAGCGGCAGCCTCCAGAGGAAAAGGAGCACGTCAAAGGGTGATTATGTATCCTTATAACCTCTTTAAAAAAGGATACAGACTAATAGAATATGACAATGGAATTTAAATTAAAGACTGGGTAATTAACAAATGCAACCTGTAACTATTTTTTCTTTTCTTTTCAGTCAAAGGACAAAATGATGAGAGGCTCAAGGAGAGGCTGTGTGAGGCTTAGGGTAAGTTTGCCTTCTGTTATTCTCTTAGCCCCCCCCCCCAAGTAACATGATGTAATATGTACAGATTGAAATAACTGAGATAGAAAGCTATATGCGGTATGTGCTAAATCCACAGAGTCTAGATTTGTATGGCTATTTTACCTCATTGTATTATTCTGTCCATATGAAGGGGATCTAGTATTTCTTAGCAATTTTACAAATGTTACTGTATTTGCTCGATTATAAGACCCCCCCCAATTTGAATATTAATTGAGGGGAAAAAAAGAAAAAAGCCTGAATATAAGACTACCCTATAAGAAAAAAGTTTTACTTGTAAACTATTTTTTCATATTTAATAAAAACTATGATTGAAAAATGCATTTCTTGTTTTTATTTCCTTTTTATTTGTCTACCTGTCCCCAGTTATGCCTTATACCCCCTTATATGCCACTCTGCCCCCCAGAAATGCCTTATACCCCCTTATATGCCACTTTACCGCCAGATATGCCTTATACCCCTATATGCAACTTTGCCTCCAGATATCCCTTATACCACCTAAATGCCACTCTGCCTCCCAGATATGCCTCTTGACCCCTATATACCGCTCTGCCTCCAGAAAGCCCTTATACCCCCCCATATGCCACTCTTACCCTCCCCAGACTTCCCTAGTGCTTCAGATTCCTTGGTGTGTAGTGGGGGCAGCCGGTGGAGGTCTGTGTGATGCGCACAGACAACCTCTGCTGCTGCTGCCGGAACTTCTGCCGGGCTTCTATAAATGAGCACCGGAAGGTCATGTGACGCCGGCGCTCCGTCATAGAAGCCCCGGCAGAAGTGGAGGTTGTCTGTGCGCATCGCGCAGTCCTCCGCCAGCTGCTGGAGAGGAGGATCCGGGTCCCCTGCGGGCAATCTGGGTCTTAGTCTTGTAGTCAGACCTCTATTTGAGGTCTGATTATAAGACGACCTGAAATATAAGATGATGGTTATTTTTCAGAGCATTTGGTCTTAAAAAACCTTGTCTTATAATCGAACAAATACGCTATATACATACTACCATTTAAAAGTTTGGGGTCATTTAGCTGTTTTCATGGGAAAACAAGGGACCTTCTACCTTTTAAACTTAAACTTGGATCTGCGAACACAACGTGTCGTTGGAACATGGAAGTGATGGGAGTGATAAAGGGTCTCTGTACGCCTATGAAGAGATTTCATTAAAAATCAGCCGCTTCTAGCTACGATAATCATTTATAACATTAACCCCGTCTGCGCTGTATTTCTAATGCATTTTATTTAAATGGACAAAATTAGCTTTTCTATCAAAAACATTTCAACTTTTGAATGGTAGTGTGTGTGTGTGTGTGTGTGTGTGTGTGTATATCTATATTATACACTATATCAACACAAATAATGGGACAGGTCAGGTGTATAAAATCAAGCACCTAGCCATGCGGTCTGCATTTACAAACATGAGTGCCTGGCCTCACAAATACTCTACTGGATGAATGTGCGAGAAATTCGTACAGTAACACTCAGAAATCTTGTGGAAAGCCTTCTCGGAAGAGTGGAAGCTGCTATAGCTTCAAAGAGGGGACCAACTTCATATTAATGTCTGGATTTAGAAAGCATTGCCATCAAAGTCCCTGTTGGTGTAATGGCCAGATGTCCCTGATATTGTCAATATATTGTATGCATCTCACACACACGGCTGAGTTATGAATCACACTCTATTTTTGAACCCCCAATTAGATCAGTAGTTTCCCTATATACGTGTGTGTATATTATAATATATATATATAATCACACAGATGCCTTGCTGCTGTTAATCTTCACAACACTTGTTGGATGTGTCATGTTTGAATTAAAACTATATGATGTACCCGGTTGCATGTGCCTGCAGAGCATTAGGATTACGTGGGGTGCTTGTTCACATCCCCATGTGTAGGTGGCAGCAAAGCTACAAAAACAAGCCTGAGGAAATGCTCCATTCATAAGCATACGTTCCCTTTCTAATGTGACGCATCGTGTTCTGTTTCACATTGGTCCTGATTACCTATCATTAATCCTGGTTTTATTGTAATTTAAAAAAAAAAAGTAGATCTTCAGCGCAAATCACAAGAGCAATTGAAATGCTTTAAACAATGCCACCTCCTTTCCGGTGGTGACACCGGCCCTTGTCTCTATTACCTGTTTAAAAAAAAAAAAAAAAATTATATTTCCTGCAAATAAGCCTGGATCTGTACCTCTGTAGATCAGTAAGATTATTTTAGCGTTATGTTCTCCCCTTTTGGTAGTTGGCAGAGGGGTGGCGTTGACTAGTCCAGAAAGCAATAATGTGACCCAAAACATGCCCCAGACAACACAATGCATTCAGTTCTGTCCAGCACACATTAACCAAAAGGGAAACTTAGTGGAATACAAGTTAGAGAATCATTTTTGGATGCAGATTATTATTATTGTACTGTCTTCTTTATTGCTGTTAAAAAAAAAAAAAAAAAATAATAAATATATATATATATATATATATATGTGTGTATGTGTATTGGAATTCAGTTTTTGATACAAAGAAGGCATTCAATGTATTTTCCATTTCATTCATGCCTGATGCAACTTAATAATAATCATAATCCTCTTAGGTCTTTAAGTATAGCCGTGAACAGAAAATAAGAAGCCTCTGCCACCATGGCTGCTCGTGAATGATTACATATTATCGTTCACAGAATTAACAAAATGTATTTAGGAGCCGACCCCTCTATGCATGTGCTTTTTCTATGTATGTTTTTGTAGAATCCCTGCCCCGTGCTAGCTCTGTTTCTGATCATGCCTAGAGCACATGCTTACTCTGTGTGCAGCCTGAAGGAGCTCTTCCCTTCTTACTCCACCGTTTAGAAGATGTGAGGAAGTGTGCTGGGTAAATGCAGATCCGTTCCTACGAGCTGCTTCCCCCTCCTGATTGCTACACTGCAGTGCTGTAGATATAGTGTGTGCGCTGCTGTCGTCACTGCTGCCCTGCTCAGCATTCTGCTCTTTGTTCCACAGGGGGCTGTGATTGGTATCGACGATGAGGACGACAGCACCTTCACTATAACCGTCGATCAGAAAACCTTTCATTTCCAGGGTGAGCGAACACCACGTCTTCTCCTTTTCTGTCGCTGTCTGTACCGCTGAGGCAGAATGCCACCAAAGCTTGCTAAGTGTATAGAGAACCCGGTGAATATCTGTGCTGATTTGGGATAGTTTGCTGTGCTGCGGATAGATGTGCGATAGACATGAGTATGATCAGAAGATTCGGGGCATTTTCCATCTCAAAAGCTGACTCACTGAAGCAAAGTCTGCATTGTGTGCGTTCGCTGCATGTCGGCTGATCGCAGCAAGCTACGTGCCGTCTCAAGACCGGGAGCCTCGGCACAGAATGCTTGGTGAAGCTTTGTATCCCTTTAAAGCAACAAATAGCAGTTTCTCCCCCAATTGCCTTTTTATAAAGGTGGAGTTTTCACTTCGGGACTGCAAGTTTTCCTTTTTTCTCATCTGCGTCCCCTTGATTCCATTTCCTGCTATTTTTAACCATTTCATCCCATTAGATAGCATCACAAACCAATGCCACCTATCACTGCTATGTTTTGGCATTGCATGCTATGGCTCAACCGTAGAAAGGGTAAGGTATAGCGGCTTGTGCTGAAATACTCATACAGAACCAGCCACGTTCCACTTGGACATGTGGATTTGCTTTTATTTGTTTTGTCTGTTAACACATTGGTACGTGTAATGACTGCATGTTTTTGATACTGTGGAAAGATTAATCTAATTTTATGTGATGAATTTGAACTAAAGCATTAGTTCAATGCTTTAGAATATATACCGTATATGTGTGTGTGTGTTAATTAGACATGTCTGTATAGTGAGAAACCGTTAATATTGTTGTATTTGCATAGGGTATGGCAAACACACAGACAGTGGTATAGACTCCTCATTATGGAAATATGGATCTGTTCTTTTCGGCACAAGTGAATGGCTACACAGCGTAGGAGTGACGGATGATATTTTAGTGCCCACTAAGTAGAGAGCGATGGAGATGTTTGTGGGAAGTGGCAGACGTGTCCCCTGTCAGTCCACCTGATCGTCAGGGAGCAGCTCCACATGCAAGCTGAAAGGTGGCTCACAATGGTTTCCGGTCAGCCTGTGCGCCTTTAAGTTACGGAGCGGCACTTAGTGAATAAACCCCAAAAGCTTGTGCTGACACAAAATGAAAGACTTTGTTATTATCCTGTATTCATACAGCGCCAAGAGTTTACACTTTGCACAGAGATTTAATTAAAATTAGCTGTGGCGCGGCTCTGTTTCTGAGTGAATTCCAGCCCCAGGTAGATTTGCGTTGATGTAAAGTATGGAACTTTTAACACAGAAATGCTTTAGTTTCTTATTGTCTTCCAGAGAACACTGCCCAGAAGGTGCAAGCGGTGTTATCGACGCGTGGAGGTTTATGTATAGCTATCCTATAAACATTGAATTAGCAGAGATCAGCACTATTTGGTCCATTAGCCATTTTCCTTCCAACATCGAAGCTTCAAACTTGGCCTTGTCTTGCTGAGAACAGCCTTATGCTGCCCCGTGCTCCAGTAACTCATATCACTTCTCTGCGTTAAAACCCAATAGCCTCTGTTATATTATCAACTTGGCCTAAATAGAACCCCCCCCTGTATTTACTGTTGCTGTAAATCAGATTTTAATATCCATGTTTAAGGGTAGAGTCCTGCTCACTGGCCAAATTCCACAGCCCCTATGATAAATGATTAACAGCCCCTTCTCCATTAGCACTGGTGACCAGAACCTTAATAGTACCATTGACCCCCCATTCACATACTAATTACAGCAGGTTTGGATCTAGGTTTTCGTGGTCCGATCCATAACTTTTTTGGAGACTGGAATAAATTGTTGTAAACAAAACCAACAAAGCTCAAAGTAGGGCAATAAGAATATCCAGATTAAATGTTGGGATTTCTTGACAATGAAAGAATCAGAATAACGGTGTAATGTGCGGTATCCTGGTAGGTAGGTCGAGGGATACGGAACAAGAATTGCCACCGATCACAAAGTATAAAGCCAACATAATGAGAGATGTGCTAGGCGAGCGTAAGGGTTGTGTTATTGGGATTACAGATTTCGTTCGGTCATTATAAATATAGAATAATGTGTTAAAGCATTAGAGTAGGAGTACGAGCGATCGTAGTATTTTGATATAACTGAAGCGGTTGTATTGTATTTGGTAACCTGTTGCGTTTGGGCTATAACTTCGTATTGCATGCAGATAGTGGCAGTCGAGTTCCTTTTACCTGAGAGGCGTTTTCCAGAGGGCTGCAGGTTTATTGCTTTTCCAGAGAACGCTTGGTTCTGATGTCGGGTGTCCACTGGGAAGCTACGATCCCGCAAGAGACATCATTACCAGTGAAGTTGCCTGACTTCCCTCCTGGAAATTCAGTCCCAGGGAACCGTATTTTCTGGTGGTGCCCTGCGGCTCTCTCTGTGCGTGCCTGTGGGTGTTACAAGTAAATATATAATTGTAACAGAATAAGAATAGGTGACCTTCATAAAGCAGTTGAAGAGAATACATTGTGATAATTGTATTGCAAAAAACAACCTTGTCAACTATTTGGAGAACTATTGTTAAAAAAAAAAAGAAAAGCGAGGGCTTTGCGGACTTGGTTATCTTATCCTTACGATTACCGTATTGGCTCGATTATAGGCCGCGCCCTTAAAGTTTGGTGCTATTTTAAAGAAAAAATACACATTAGTGGAATGGTAAAACAGTATTTTATCTAATGAACAGGAATACATGTATTTTAACATTTTTGGTATCATTATACAGTTTGTCAGCATGTTATATACAGACAGAAAACCAATACCCATATTAAGGTCCCCACCCTTAATTCATAATGCACCTTACTTATAGATATTCCCCTCTGCCCCCAGATATGCTTTATGCCCCCTAGAAGTGCCACTCTGCCCCCCTGATATCCCACTCTGCTTCATACACCCCCAGTCTCCCTGGTGTCTAGCAGGGCCGGCCAGTGGACATCTGTGTGATGCGCGCACACAAGCTCTGCTGCCGGGGCTTCTATGGTGGGGCACCGGAAGGTTATGTGACGCCGGTGCTCCACCATAGAAGCTCCGGCGGAAGTTCTGGCAGCGTAGGTTGTCTACACGCGTCGCGCAGACGTCCACTGGCAGCTCTGCGGGGGATCTGGATCCTAACCCCGCTGTTTTCCCGCAGCAGGGCTAAATGAAAAAGGAAAAAACGCGCATGTCCCGGGCGTCGGACGATACAAACCGCACATCCCTGCGCTAAACCCCGAATATAGGCCGCACCCCCACTTTAAAGACCTAAAGCGGGGGAATAAAGTGCGGCCTATATTCGGGCCAATATATCGTATTGTATGGTAAACTCTGATTTCCGCAAATCGCTGTTTATTTTCTGTATTTTTGCCGACAGCTCGTGATGCGGATGAAAGGGAGAAGTGGATTCATGCCCTAGAAGAGACAATCTTACGGCACACTCTGCAGCTCCAGGTACAGACAACGTCATCTCTCCCGCTCTTTCCTTCATATTTAAACCGCTCGCTTCGCTTTAGGCTCAGAATTTGCCAATCTGTTTCCATTGAATTATCCTGATCTGCAAATAATTTTTTTGTAAATTGTGTGTTGGTTAATAAGCACTCTGTGTGCGTGTTCAGTGCTGGCTAGGAGACTGATGTGACTCCTTTATCAGATATTATTTTTATGGTCCTTTGTATTGTGGTGCATGATGTATCTGGATGAGGCCAGACGCATCCTTTTGTAGGTAACGCTTCAGCTCCTAAAAGTTAGTTATTTTTTCCTTTCTCTTTCAGTTTGTGTTAGTTGGGGGAGGGGGTTAATGGAGCTAAAGCCTGGGATTTATTATTAAAGTATTTCATATACATGTAAGGTAATTGGATACAGAAGGTAGAGCGGGGAATGTCTTACTTTTATGTATGGTAGGCGTTGTGTATGTGTGCCGGAGGCATGCAAACTTTGAGAGGGGTGTGTTGAGCTCTGGTTCAAGCCCCTAGATTTTGTAGTAGTTTAGTAATGCTTTTTTAAACTGTTTTCCATAAAATTAGCCAATTCAGCCCATTTAATCTACCCATTTCTCCTGATGTAAAGATGCCTCAATCAGTCTTGCTTTAGATTCATGATAATGCCACCACATTTCCTCACTGTATTCACCTCTACCACTTCAGCTGGGAGGCTGCTCCATTTATCTACCACACTATAAGTAAAGTCAAACATCCTACATTATATCTAAACCTAAGACCCGCTAGTTTTAGACTATGGCCTCTCATTCAGAAACAAAACCTTGTGTCTCAGAGGGGCTTTCTCCTAGTAGAAGGATCTTGCACATTGAGGCTGTTGTCTGGCAGATGTGTCTTGGGCTGGCTGATTGTAAGCCATTAAGCTGGACTGGCCCCCTGGGCTGAATAGCACTAGTTTCGGCATACGCCTGTGATAAAACCAGTTTCCCGGCTAGAGTCCGAACACACGCATTTTGATCAGTTTGACAGTCACAGCACAATTCAGCCTGGAACTGGAAAGCTCCAGACAGTATCATGCTAGGCAACACGCACACATACACACACACACACACACACACACACGTATGCATAAACACAGACATATTATCTATTTTCCCATTATATTCTGCAATGCTATACAATAGATAAATAAGACATAAGTAGTGTCTAACAGAACAATATGACTTTCAGAAACAAACTGTACAGTAAACACAACCCCGTGTGTATGTATGTATGTATGTATGTATGTATTATATATATACACACACAGATATCTACACACACGCACAAGAAGCGTTGTATGTGGGCTGCGCGCTGTATGTACGTAGGGGGCAAGTGCTCCACTGTTAATTCAGCCCTTGCCTTTTGGTAATCTGCTTGTATGTTGTACGCCATATGTGTGTCAATCCTATATGTATTAATGTGGTTTAAGGTCATAATCTGCCAGTAAATATTTAACCATTTGTAATCCAGGTAAAGCATAACTTTCAGTCCGTTCCAGCGTGTTTTGAATTCTGCTTTGCTGTATTGGAATCCCCCAGACAGTCTCCTTTGATTTAATTCAGCCCCCCCCCCTTGATGGGCCAGTTATTGTGTAGAAGGCTGTGTCGTGGTGGTTTTGTGTCTGGGGCAGAAGCCTATTGTAAACCAGCACCTTCCCAGATTTTGATTATATGATATATGAGAGGCTGGCGGTGAAGACGAGAGACCTCTGTGTAGCGTTGCCTCTTTACCGCTGGTTTTGTGACGTTACATGGCTCTTAAAAACAGCAGCTATCATTAGCAAAATCAATTAAAAGCCGCAGCTTCTTCTTGGTTTGGAACGTAAAAGAACTTCTTCGCTTTCCTGGTAATACATATTTGTAGTTCCCAGGACTCTCTCTTTATGACTTATGAGATGTTTAAATGTTCCTCCCGTCGCTTTAAGAATGTATGACCTACTCTTGCGTTTCTTTATACATTGTGCGCATGTTTTCTTTTCTCTTTGTTCTACTGATACTGTCACAGTTAATGGGAACAGCATGGTGAGCCGTGTTACAAAGCTGCGTAGCACACAAGAGGTTAACTTGTTGGCTTTTGTATCAGATGGCAGCACCAGATTAGTTACAAACGTAGCGTGGCGTGAATCAGATCTGGCATGTTCCCCGGGGCATTGCTAAACAGTGCGTGGCATCACGTGACTTTCAGCAGACTAATGTGCGCAGGGCTCTTAGAGACGCTCGCTCTCGCCGGCCAATCCCCCGGCAGGAGGAAGCGGCAGCTGCCGATCAGCCGAGAGCAGAGGAAGTAGCTGGAGGTTTGCAGTCTGTAAGTTAAAGCCAAGCATGGGGTATACAAAGGCTTTTTTCATTTCCAAGGGCAGGGCTCTGTAACCAGGATGGCCGTGGAAGTAAGTAACAAGGTCCAACTGCCTGCAAGCGCTTTAGCGGGTAGGTGTTATGACATTGGAGGGGGTGAAATGGAGGACACCGGTACCCACGTAGAGGTTCTGTTTGTTTACCAAAGAGAAACAAGTAGAGGCTAATACAGCGAGGGAATTTAAACATGCGTGGAATAGACAGAAAGCGATCCTGAATGTAAGATGAGACAGAGGACTGATTAAGGTTTTGAGTCTCTACATCCGGGCTATTAGCTGACGAGACGGGCTGAAGGGTTTTATGTGCTGTCAGAAGATCGTGTGCCCAGGATTTGGGGTAAAATGATCCAGGATGATCCGATTAGACTGTGTCTGGGGTATTGAGAGATAAGAGACTTACGCCAGAGAAAGCCGTGTTTAACAGGTTAATTCAAATGTGACCCTGCTTTTTATATATATATAATGTATGTATATTTTTTTACTGCTTTTTGGTGCTAGAGATGTGTGCAAAGCACTGTTTTGTAATTCAAAGCATAAAAGAAGCGTTCTGCTAATCTGTGTGTGTAAATGTGTATAGTATATACAGTATGTTGGGAAGCTGTGTGGGGATTAGCCGAGGCCGCGCCGCACACTTGCTGTAAAGTCTCGCATTTATGCTCCTGGGGTTGTGGAAATATTTTGCAGTAATCTGGGTGGAAACGCCTGCGATGTCAGATGTTCCTGGCGAAACCGGTTGTGTGCGAAGTCTGTAACTTAAAGGTGTCCTATTGCACCCTAGCAGAGTTTGTGTTTTTCTGATTTAAAGAGAGAGCTTCTGGTGTGGCGGCTGGCGTTGGTTTTCAGTCATGAAAATGAATGTTATGTTCTGCGCGGTGTTACCTTTTCAAACACCGCACGGAGCGGATTCTTTATGGCAATGCTGATGGAGTCCTGCTTGCGCAATAACGTCCTTTCTTCTATGGACTATAAATGATAGGCTGGGAGACGGACGCATTCTTCGGTTTGCTGCAGGTAGTATGTTAATGAGATGTGATTTATCGCCTCTGGCATTTAGTAAACACAGGATGTGATTTCCTGGTACGTAGTGCTGTTTACACATTTCGCTGACGGGTTCACCTTCTTGGAAGCGGCCAGGTGAGCGGCGCTCCCAGTGCTTTGTCAGGTCATTGACGAGCAGACTGTGTCTGTCGGAGGTCTGGAAGTCTTCTGACGGCCACAATAAGGTAACTGCGGCACCGATAACCCAACGGAAGTGGTGTATGGATTAACCCTTTCTTTCACACGAGTGGGAATATAGTTCATGGTTTTAGGAATCTGTACAAGTTGATCATCACAGTAATGCACGTGAGCTGATGCATGTGGACCTTAACACTTTCCATACCATAGGGAAAGGGCACGTTGGTCAGCACTCTGGCAGGGAAAGGGTTTAAAGAAAGACGGAAGTGTGTAGGAGGCACCATGTCGCTTTTGCTGTAATATTCTATGAATGCTGTTGCAATCTGCTTATTTACTTGTGAATGTAAGGAACTGGAAGCTTTACTTTACTGATAGGGTGGTAAATAAGTAGAACAGCCTCCCAGCAGAAGTGGCAGGGATTTTAAACATGCATGGGATAACCATAAAACTTTCATGTCCCAAAGCCATGCATATAGTAATATTTTCTCTATGGGAAACACATGTATGTTTGTATGTCATTCAGACAGCCTAGAAATGAGGTACCATCGATGCCGGAGCTTTCGGGCTTTGTGGTGGCTATATGTTTTTTTTATTGCACCAGAAGCTTGTCGGCTGAGTAATCTGCCTGCCGGGAGCGTCCCGTTACCACACCGCTGAGAAATGGGAAGTGAGCAATGATTAATAACTTCATGCAGCCAGTAGAAGTCATATGATATATATTGTATTGTTTTCGGTCTTTACGTATGCAGCGCTCTGTAGAGCGAGGAGGGGGGCATCCAGCAAACATTTCAGTGTCAGACATAGGTGACGTTGATCAGTGACTTTTACGTGGAAAGATATATATGTTGACATATATGCTGCTGCTCATGGCTGTTTACGCAAGCGGCCGGTCACCGGTTTGCTCGTAAGGTGGTGATGGTTAGCGTATAATGTGCTCTTAGACCTGAGCGGCGTGTATGGAAATGTTAAGGCAGCATGGAGGTTTTGGCCATTTAAAGGATGACGGGTCGGTAAACGGGCTGTAGTGAGAGTAAAGACTGGCTGCACAAGCTTGCCGGCTGTATAATCCCTCGCTGGATGGTAGCTCGGTGTATCCCACAGCGCCGCGCGCATTTTGACAGCCAATAGATGTGGTGCCCCACAACCTACATGCAGCGGGGGCTCCACTTCTTGGCGCTTTGCATCCTCCATACTGTATAGCCCATCCTGGCCCTCACCTGCCACAGGTAAACACTACAGCAGTCATGCCAGCGGCACGCACCCCGTAGTGTAAATGGAGCAGTTACAGGTGAGACCTGGACAATCTGCCCCTGCTAATGCAGAACAAGGGCCATCACCCCCCGGGATTCGTTGCCCTGTAGTCAGGTGTATTCAGCTTAGGCCGGGATGCCCCTCTGTCCCTTTATTTGGTGAAGTAGTTAGGGGGCTGTGGTTACTTCTGATTACTGCAGATTTGGTATTACTTCTAGCAGTTTAGGGTATGAGAAGATGGGGATAACTAATGCCACTTCTCATCTGTGAATGTGTTGTACATACAGCTGATTGCATCATTTATTATTGATGATCAGACTTGTGAGGCACGCAGTGTTTTATACACAATGTATCTATATTTAACTTGTTTTGTTGGACTTTTGTCCCTATATAACATTTGGTTATTGCGTAACGTTGTAAGGAAGGCTTATTTCGTATAGTACTGTTACTTGTGTGCAGTCCTCCTGGAAAGCAGTTCATTAAAGGGGCAGTTTGTTATCCCCGACGGCGTACTTGCTTGGAGTTGAATCTGCAACTGACCTCCTCCCTTCCTTGGGCGATGATTCTTGCCACTGGTTGGCTGCTTTGAGGAACCAATCAGCGGCCGGAAAGTTCTCATATTAAAATCAGTGGAGCTCTTTCCTGGCAGTAAGTATATTCCGTTCATAGAGGTGGGTTCGGCCAAATAGATCTCCGGCACAGAAAAAAGGCTGGGGTGGAGGCACACCACAAAAAATGTAACCAGGACCACGTAGCTGTGGTGCAATAAAGTTCAAATGATGGCTGAAGCGCTCCTTTAAAGTTTTAAATTGCTAGCAAATATTAATTGTGTTTATCTACCCTATGCATAGAATCTACCTTTTCTTAATGGAGCGCTTTGGGTGGTAAGATGTACTGTTTGCGCACGTGTCAGATTTAGGCTCCAAGCGACAGGTCCTCTGTTAGCGTGCATTCGTGTGCTGGGCCCTTTGGATCAGGGGCCACAGGACTATTCTTCAGCAGCTTCTGATAGACTTGTGTGTAAACAGATTGCGCCAGCGATGCTCATAATATGTATGTGGAAAAGGTAAAAGAGACACGAGCTCCTTCAGACTGCGGATTTGTTTTTCCTGTTTATTTACTCTGTGACGTCATGTTTGTTTAATGGGCGGGACGCTTACCGTTTTTGCTGTACACGTTTACACGCTGAAGCCCGAGAGATATTTGTTCACCAGTGGCCGTGTGAGTTACATTATCACCCAAAAATGTCTGAACGCATTGTGAATAATATATATTTTTGTGGAAAGCTTCCCACCTTCCAGTAGATTTAGTCCCGATCAGACTCACCAAATACACTACTGCCCCGCTTGCTGAGAACGCGCCTAATACAGTGCTCAAGAAGGATCTTTTTCTGATTTTTGAGAGACAAATCAGAAAACCACATCAATGTTTTTTTTTTTTTTTTCTGGAACAAGGTTGTTGTTTTTTTCTTGTTTAAAGACTTTGTTACTGTTGCACTTTATTACGCATTCTTTACCTGTAAGAAAATAAAAGTTGCTTACCTTGTTAAACCGGTAGAAGCAGGAAAGCAGCCCCTTTGAAATCATTGGGAGCTCCTTTTGGTGCCTCATTGGACCCCCTGGAGCAGGCTGGTGGCTGGTATAAAATGTATCGCCGACCTTTCTGATTAACCCCTTCTTTGTGTGTTATTTCCGAGAGGGTACTCTATTATATGCAATACGGTGCTGGCTGTAGTGCGCCTTTTTGTTTTTGAGCTGCTATGAAGATTAAAGCCTTGTAGGGAAAGTAGATGCCGAAAGCGCATCGTCAACAACATGGTTACTGGGAGGCAAATCTTGGCATTTGCTTGGAAATAATTACTTTTGTGATGGATATGCTTGTTCATGTGACCCATCATTTCTCATTCCACTTACTGCAGATGTGGAATTGTAAAGCTTTTAAAACCAAGTACTTGGCAGCTGCTGCAGACGCATGGAGTCATTACTGCGGGGATCAGACCTCTCGCCCAGCAGAGACTGTATTCCTCTCTGCTTACCACAGGCTTTTCAGAACCATGATATAACTGGATCAGAACTGACTCTGGATATAGTGTTGTTGCCTTTTCCAACATTGCCCCCCCACATGCATCAATGACCGCCCATGACCCTGTCGCCGGTTTACTGATTTTCCTTCCTTGGACCACTTTTGATTCACCTGTCAGTGGTTATAATGTTATGGCTGATCGGTGTATGTGTGTGTATATACATATCTGGACATAATAATGGGTACTACACCCTTAGCAGCAATAATTGGAAGTAATCGTTTTCCGTATGATCCGTCTCTGGCATCGTTGTGGAGGAATACTGGCTCGCTCTGCTTCACAGCGTTGCTTCCGTTCATTGAGGTTTGCGGCCATTTGTTTATATGCCGTTCTCTTAAGGTCCCGCCGCAGCATTTCAATCGGGTTGAGGTCTGGAGTGTGACTGGGCCGTTGCAACACCTGATTCTTTTGTTTTTCACCATTACGTTGTATATTTGCCGGCGTGCTCAGGATCATCGTCCTGTTACATGACCCGGTTTCAGCCGAGCTTTAGTTGCCGTACAGATGGCCTCACATGTGACTTTAGAATACTTTGTACTTTATACAGAGGAGTTCATGGTCGACTCAATCAGGTCCTGTGGCTGCTAACAAGCCCAAATCATCACCCCCCTCCACCATGCTTAAATCTACTAACTGAGACCTGTAGAGTCTGAGATGTAACTCTTGGCTTTTTTGCAGTTTCTCTGAGCATTGCACGGTCTGACGTTGGGGTGGATTTGCTGCGACGTCCCCTCCTGGGAAGATTGGCAACTTTCTTGAATGTTTTCCACTTTTTAATAATCTTTCCCGTTGTAAAATGATGGACTTTAAACTGTTTGGAAACGGCCTTATAACCCTTCCCAGATTGATGGGCAGCAACAATTGCCTCTTTAAGATCGTTGCTGATGTCTTTCCTCCTTGGCATTGTGTTAACACAAACCTGACTGCTCCAGACCAGCAAACTGATAAAACATTGGCTTTCATCAAAGTGGTCACACTGATGATCAATGAATCTCTGCTACATAGCATCTAATCCCTATGGCAGCAGTAATCGTGTACTTCATTTCTCACACACGGCTTCTCCATTTTGGCTTTATGGTGGAATATGTCATAGGGATTATGAAATGCTAAATCTGGATGCTCATTTGTGCTCCACTGGCTCTTCTTAGTTTTGGCTCTCGTGTTACGCGTCGAGACGTAACCCATACTTGGTCACGATATCACTGCATCCGATGGATCGCTCCGGCTGCGGCATCCCAGTGGCTGCTGTGGCAAAGACCACTTTTGAGAAATTTGTACAAAAATCACTTCTTATACTTCACCCCTCACAATAGCGACAGAAAGTAACGCAGCTGGTGATGCGTTTTATGTACAAATATTTAAGAATCCTTCTGTAGGCCACATGCTAGAATCCCAACTCTCTTCTAGCTTTGTACGTAAGTGGCAAGTGACGATTTCTCTTGATAATGTGTATATATTTATTAAATTAGAATGTTGGTATCTGTAATATACATCATATATGTAAAGTTTATTAGTTTCTAGGAGTTGTATTACTTGACTGTTTCTCGCTATTCCTTTTGAGATCTAATATTTTTATGATGTATAATATTTTTTGGACATTGCTTTACCGTATCGCTTACCTAATATACCAAATTATTGGAAAGTTAGGCACTCTTTATAAAGGCGAAAAAAAACAGAGCTCCAAGCGGTTTCTGCTAAAGAATTCAGGAGAACACAAGCTGGTTAGAAATATAATAATGTAATGACTGTATAAAATATATAAAATAACTTGCCGTTTACACTGCGTGATAATTTGTGTACACGCGGACCATAACCCCATCGTGTGGCTTCTGTTTGACAGGGTGTGGATTCTGGATTTGTTCCGAGCGTTCAGGATTTTGATAAGAAGCTTGCCGAGTCGGATGCTTACCTGCAGATTCTGATAGATCAAATAAAGGTACGTCCAACGCGCCGCGAAGCGACTGGGTTCTTTTAGCCGTCTGCTTTTCAAATCCCGATACGCTGTAGGTGGAATGAACGAGACGTCTCTGACATCGCTGCTGACATGTCATTTTATGCATATTTTTTTTTCTCCCTTTTTTTAGTTGTTTGATGACAAAATCAAAAACTGCAAAGATGATGAACAGAGGAAGGTAAGTACCTGCCGTCCCCTCGTTTCCTTTAATTCCCAGGTCTTGCTTCTGGGCTGTGTTTTTGTTTTTTTATTATTATTCAATACGAGCATTTTATATAGGTGTTAAAATTTAAGATAATTCTTCTCCAGTCTTGAAATGAGACAGAGCGCTCTTTGCCTTGAGATCTCCTTGTGAAAGATCGGCAGATGTGCTTTACATGCCGTGATTCCCTTATGAGTTCAGTCACAATTAAATGAATTCTGCGCATCTGAAAGGGCCAGCCGGAGACTCTGGTGGTTTGGTTTGTTGTGTACACGAGCTTCACTAAAATATCCCGTTATTGCATTTTAATCACAATTCCAATTACTGTTGCTTCAAGTACCTTGCAATGATTGATATGATGCCCATATTTTGTTTCGTATCCCAAACAGTAGATGCGCATGCACAGAGACAGAATAGAGGAAAATCCAAATTTGAAAAAACAAAAAATGGGAATGGGGTTTAGTATCTGACTGTAGCCCATATGTTCTTCTGGTGCCTTTAATGGCATCTTACCAATGCCAGCCACACTGCCAAAGGGGCACAAGTAATAGTCGGTATATATGATGCAGATATCTGGGTGTAAATGTAACAGAAATAGGAGGGACATATCATTTGTGTTCTATTTAAAGAGTGTCTGTGTATAATTATTGCATTTTTTTCTGCCCCATAGAAAATTGAAAATCTTAAGGATACCACGTGTGTAAGTTTATCTTTGCTTCTTTATTGATAAAATGAGCTAAACTGTGTGTTGTAATTTTTGTTCCCATGACCTTAGTTTGCACTGAGCTTTTAACATAATGCCGTCTATATCCAGCCCTTGAGGGTGTAAAATGTGGCAATTGTTTATATTGGCGTGTAAAGGCGTTTTGGATGTTAAATCTCTGGGAGAACTTGTTCTGAGGTCATTGAAATAAGCGTTCAGAAGAGAAGTATTTTATATCCAAGCAGGGAATGTCCCTGGGTTAATCAGGAAAATGGATATAGACTGCGGAGTCTTTGGTCAAGGTTAATACCTTTTTAATGGCTCAGCATGGAAAAAGACAAACATTTGCATATTTAGGGTCTTCAAAGATCTCCTTTTGTTGACCGAGTAGCGAGTTCAGTGTTTGAGAAATATTGTAGAAGCTGTATTCAGGCATTTGTTTAGGGCACACTTTTATTCAGAAGCAGAACAGCGTCTGAGTTTTGCCTGTAAAATGTTTTTTTATGCACCAAGAACACCTCGCTCCCCAGGCGGTTAATCTCCTGTTCCAGGGAATAGCCCGTTAAATGTTGGGGATCATCATCTGTCAATCATTTTGTTTCAAGGCCAAAGTAATTTCTCTATTTATAGCGATTGCTGCAGTTTGTGCCCCTGTGGCATAGAAGTATCTGTTCTATGTGACATATTCTGCCTTAAAAAGAGAAGTCTGGCTGCGACCCGGGCCAGCCCTGACACTTAATATAAATGTCCACTCTTCATAGTGAAAGTTTTGAGCTAAAATGCTTCTACCTGCAAACTCCTAGTTTAGTGAATAAACCCTTGGCCCTTGGTAGTTACAGACAATGGGCACACTAGCGATATGAGTTAAGGAATCATTGCTATATTTTGCTTTGTAACGTTACTGTCTGTTTTCTAGAGCATGGTAGAATCAATCAAACACTGCATAGTGTTGCTGCAAATCGCAAAGGTAAGTCACCTGTAAACGTGTTCTCTGTTTTGTGATATGTTGGTGACGCACAGCAGTCCCTTTTTTGTGGCAAAATGCTTCCTCTTCCATTGCAATCTCAGTAATTGTTAGAAAAGGTGAAAAGCCCCAGCAGGAGATGTTAAGAGGATTCATTAGCTCCGTGTGAGTTGCTTCACATGCACCTCCAGTTTTAAAGGATGCTGATCGGTAAAGTTTATTGGATGAATCTGACAGCAGATCCTCAATTTAGAGATGTGGAAGAGGACACTTTAGAATCTTTTTTATTTATTATTTTTACAGATACTTAAAAAAAAAAAAACCTCTTGTAAAAGTTAGGTTTAGAAATAATTGGGAATGGGGCATGATCTCTTTAAAATGTCTGTATGTCATGTATGACACATGTAGATTTAGAACATTGATTAGAATTGCGTTGGAACGAGTTACTGGTACCTACCGTTATAAAGGGTAAAGCCAGCTCATGTTTCACATGTTGGCCAATTTGTTGATAAGTCTGTTAACAATGATCACTGGTATTGGTCATATTGATATTTGATATATATTAATATCGTGTGTGTGCTCCAATTGGCTGTATGCAGTTCACTGGTATATATGCTTTATATATAATGCTGTTCTAATTGGGATGCATTATAGGTAAGCATTCGTTGATTATTAGGTTTTAAAGGGTTCAATATGTTGGCTGATCTTTCTGGTCCCTGTAATGATAAACATAGTGTCCAAAAACACACAGAAACATTGTAGAAACCCATGACCCGGAATGGTGAGGATGAAATATTTTCCAGTGTTTGGAAACACATCATTCAGAGGCTCTTGTTTCTAAGACCGCTTTTATGTCGCAGCTACACGGCGCTTTCATTCACCGATTAGATCTCCTTGCGATGTCTTTCCTCCCTGCTGTTTACAGCGGTGACTCTGTTATATCTCTATATATCGCTGCAATTTGCAAGCAATGGAAATAGCCGTGTTATTAAACCAAGAACTCCATGCCAAGAACTCATTTATCAAGAACACAGATGCTGATGTAAGCTGGCACCTGTCTCTGAAGGAAAAAAATCCTCCACTAATTAACTTTGCTTTCTCGACATAATTAGGATTCTAAGATATTTCATTCCTGACGCTCAGTGAAAGTGTTTTGCTTCAGTACCGTTAGAGATTTTTATGCTGCTTGAAACCTCCGGGTAACATTGAGAATTATTTCTACCATTGTTTTTTAATATTGTGTCCTCATCACATATTGTGTTCTCAGTCTTCCTCACTGAGTGGGAACCTCTGACTAACGAAGTCTGTGCTGGTTTATTAGCATTGCCATAAAGAATCGACAAAGGAAGTTTATTGCAACAAAAGGAAACCAACACAGTGTAACACTTCATCAGTCATATTTTTACAATTTATGATTGTTGAGCCATATGCAAACACTTATGTGTGTTCCTTTTTTGCTTTCAGAATTGCGTAAGATGGTTTTCTGTGGAAATGTCACAATTTCCACTTAGTATTTAGAACCACGCAACCCCCCCCCCCCCATCACCCGGTAAAATACTAAGTAACGTGTTACCTCTGTGTCTGCCAGCTCTTCAGTGCTGGGACATCTGTTCTCTGTCCGTTATTGAGACGGCTGTCTTTTCTTTCCTCATCACAGAAGCCATTAAAAGTGCATCAAATGATCCACAGCTTACATTTCACTGATTTACTGACAAGATTTTATCTAGAATCTGTGAAATAAACATGCAGAGCTGGACTAACTTTATGCAGCTAGAAGAGGGAAAACAGATTGATATATATATATATATATATATATATATATATATATATATATATATATATATATATATATATATATATATATATATATATTATATCAACCTATCAATCAATCACAAGACAGAACCGGGTATAGAACCCGAAGCACTGGCTTTAAGACACCATGTACTGTGGATACTGTGTAGTATAATGACTCCAACTGGTATAAAACGATATAGAAGCAGACCCAGAGTAACGTCCGCTTACGCTCCACTCTGTCGGACCTGCAGGTGCTTCTAGGGGCATCCATAGCAGAGAAGGAAGGGGAAGAGATGTCGCTCTGAAATAATATTTAAGACCAGGCTTCATTGTTCTCATTGCGTTTTATTCATAGAGCGCCAGCCGATTCCATGCTAGGAGTCGCGTGTGAGGCCCTCATGCACTCTACACGCATGAAACGAGGTTCACTTATTTATATTATTGGTGTGACTGAGAGGGGCTACGCTTTCCGTCTCGGGGAGCTTGTGCTAATCTGCCAGCCCCGGACGCAGTGACATGTTACCCGCAGCAGACAAGGTGCATAAACCACACGGGTTCCATAATTTCTTCTCCCTCAATGCTTATTCGAAGAGAAACCTTTATCCAATGCGAATTGTACATGAATTCGGGAATCTACATTCACAGGAATTATATATTATAATATAATTATTGATCGTTCTGATTGGGAAGGTTGTCAGATAATGATTGTTTTGGATATTGTACAATGATGGTAGGGTCTTTTGGGGGGGTTTTGAAATCTTTTTAACATGACCTTTCTTCCTCTCATGTTATGTCTGGTTTATCACCGTACTGAGTAAACTTTAAATACTTAATTCTCTGCTTAATAGGGAGACCAGTGCTTTTTTATAATCTTATATGAAATTATAATATCAATAAATGTATAAACCATGCATTTTCAGATTATTGTACTGTTCGTCAGAGAGGTGTTGTTAAGGCGTAGAGCACCATTTAGTAGACAGAGTCCTGGGTGGAGTGCTTCTCTCTCGATTGCTGTGTTCGTTTTTTAGCCTTTACCGTATCTGTATCGGCTGCGGCTGCCGACTTTTCTTCCTGGCTCCCCAGGTTCTTGCTGCATGTTCACCTTCTTAACGTTTGTTTTCTTAAGGATCAGACTAACGAGGACAAGCACGCAGATGGACTGATAGTAAGTTTCCTCCTAATGTTTTACTCCTCCTTTGTTCCTGCAGAACGTTAGCGTGAACCCACCTGAACTCCGAATCATACTGATCTTCTTCCCCCTCCTGCTGATTTAGACCCCTTCACCTTTTCTATCTCTCCAGACCTCCTATCTCTCCAAATTCACACAGGGGGAGCCGCACATTGTTCATGGCTAGTAAGGGCACGTGTGATTACTGTCCACAAAAAAAATCAACATTCTGCCAGATTTGTAGTATTTACCTAATTCACTTATATTCGAACTGTGTATCCGGATAATGTGCTACGCATTGCCCGGGATCGGGACAGCGATTTGTATTTGCATTAGGAAACAAAACAATGGAGTAAGAGCACCCGCTAACATTTCTAAGGGTTTATCGGAACGTCCTATGACACACAAGTAACGGGAATGACACACAAGTAACGGGAATAAGTGCATATATAAGCAATATGCGTATGGTGCCTGATGGCTCATTTACCAAGCAGGGGGAGCTCCACTGACCGGAAAGCATACAGAAGCAGCCCAGTTTCTACTCTGCTGAGTGCTGACCGTTGATCCCTTAATGACAGACGGCATTGCTGCAGCGGACCAGTATTCAGTTATAGATTTTCAGCTTTTCTCATTTGAAATCCTGTTCTGTGAAACTTTTATATTTAATACATCCTTACGACTTTCTCTTCCTTCTTCCTGTACCATCTCTATCAAATGGCGTTATGATCAGTGCCTGGGTTATATGTGAATACAGTGCTCTAGTGCATAGTCACAGGGCATGATGCTGTATATTATAGTGGGTGTAAGTTGTATATTAATGTGAAAAGAGAGCAGGGGAGAAAAATTCCTGTGTTTGTTTTTATTAAGTGTTATTACTTTGGACAGTCCACCCAATTCTTTATTTTAGGAAAAATTAAGCCTTTTTCTATATCAAACTTCTGAAGACCATCTGACAGTATTCTGTCCGGTCTTTCTCTGAAATGGGTTGCATGGAGCGTAGATACGCTCTGTCTCCGGTTTTACAGGCTTTCATGATACATCCAATACTTGATATCATGCAGCAGCCCTGAAAACACATTGGGTATCTACTCACTAAACCGAGGCAGCAGGGTGAAGGAGGTTCGCTTAATTGTACCTTCATTGTATTAAATGAACTGTTCGGGCATTAGGGAGATTAAACTTGTTTCTAATCACTGGAGCCAGAGCAAGAACTTGGCAGACTTCTCCCTATGATCATAATCCCGACTGGTCCTGAATTTCTCTTTGCCTGGGTCATTGGGTGACTTTTACTACTAAACAGTTAAGAGTGTCCATTTTAAATGAAATATAGAAAGTTATGCCAATCTGTTTTTTACACAATTAAAAAGTTATATTGGTCTCTATATGATGTATGTATTGGTGATCCTTCTTGTGCTTGTATTTAATATCAACAGCAAGCTCGTAGAACACCCAGTGGGCCACGTGTTAGATGTGCTCTGTGGTGATTGACTTTTGCCCGTGGTGAATCTTCTTGTTGTATAGGTGGAAGACCCCATGGAGTTTGATGAAGCAGATCCTAATGAAGTTTAGTGCTCACCTCCAACAACTTACAATTTGTTTTTGTCCCTTATTCAGAGCACCATAAATCCAGTTGACTCCATCTTCCAGCCCAGACCTTTGGAGCCCACCTTGATATCTGCAATGCCAACACAAACTGTTCCAATGCCAGGTAAATAAAATGCAATTTTAAAATGCTTAGCTGTAAAAATAACGTTTGAGATGTGTCCTGGAGCCGATAATAATAATGTGTTTTATATTGTTCAGTTTTGAGTTGCTTCTGCTAATGACATATTTTGTTTTCAGAATCAGGTAAAGGTGAGCAGCGTCCTTCCTCCCTAGCTGTTGGACCTGTAGTGACCACCCTAGGAACTCACCAGACCCCAACTCCCAACAGTACAGGTGCAGCCATTGACTTTGTGTGAACAAATAAAATGGATCCCAATATATCGGAGATCATTCCATTTGTTTAACCAGATGCTGGCTCTCCCATCTCTGTGGAAGCAGCATTTAGTAGATGTTAAAGCCTATTCTCGCCCATTGATTGAGGGGTTTGCTCAGTTATAATGGCAGCCGCTACTAGACTGAGCCACCAGCTATAGAAAACTGAGCTTGTAGCTCTTGTCAGGCTCATAAATAAAATGGCACAAGAACCTTCTTGTTCGTTATTATTTATGTAGCGCTAACAAATTACGCAGCGCTTTCTAAAGTACATATATTCAAAGGGAATTATGAATAAAATACATCATGTAAAGAGGCTCCAGCTCCAAGTTAACAATATAAAGTTTTCATGCACAGTTCGGTTTTCAGTACATGATATCTAACGAAGGAGACAATGAGAACGATTTCTGTTGAAATTTATTTGAATTGTTTTTAGAATGTAACCTGAGCTTCTTGATCTTTTTAAATTCACCTAGTATGAACTATTAAAAGTTCAGTTTAATTGTTACTAAACATCTGTTTCTGGTCTTCAGTCCATATTTTTTAATGTGCTCTTCTCTATACGGAAAGCTTTATTACAGTAAAGGGAAGAGCTCTGCAGAGCCGCTTGCTGGCCAGAGTCGGCATTATCACAGCTTTGCTCCTTACTATACGAATAGTTTAGGAATAGTGCCCTCTGAAGGTGGTAAAGAAGAATAGTTCCACAAGCAATGTCACTGCACCAGTATGAATTAGTAGCCCTTTCAGGCCTATCCATAAGTTTGGAGGAAAAAGATTTTACCGAAAGGCTTCTGGTGCCATATTTTTTTCTTTTAGTTTTGTGTGAATTAAAAACATTGTGTCCTTGTCCTTTGTTATGTAAAATGTGTAGCCTCTCTAGATTTACCTAGTTCTCTACATATGCGTGCCAAAAAGGTAAAGCTCTTTACAAAGACTTCCATTGGGCCATTCCAGCGTTGTGCTTACAGTGCAGGTACTCCTGGAATGGACTGCATTTTTACCCTGTTCAGGATTTCAGTAGGCCATGTGCGGTTGTATTTCTTTCTGGCTGTTTGCCCAGACATTATCTGACCAAAGTGCTTTGTGTCGTTACAGGAAGCGGTCAGTCGGTCCCCAGCAGCAGCCTGACCTCCCCCAGTCACATTAACCTGTCGCCGAACACAGTCCCAGATTTCTCCTACTCCAGCAGTGAAGACGAATTCTACGATGCAGATGAATTCTATCAGAGCAGCTCCTCTCCAAAACGCTGCATGGAGTAAGTGCCGGTCTTGTACCTGTTCTGTGACCAAAGACACACAAATGAGTTCATGTTTTCAGTACTCTAGATCACGCACATAGGCCGTGCCATGAGTTTACAACTAATAAAGCAGCGTAAACAAAAATGTTGCTTGCATTTAGCAGGTAGTGCACAGGAGCGAACTAAATATTGCATATTGAATGTGAAATGAGAATGAATGTTGCATGATCTTTAAACCCAATTACCCCTCTGCGATGTGGGTAGAAGGCTCAGCAATGCTGCATTATTTATGTAGAAGTCAGAAGTGGCGTTTTAAGGTGTAAAAACTCACTCAGCCGCAGCACAGTGGGGTTCCGATGCAGCTCTGCCAGACATGGTTGACTTTTGTAATGTTTTTCACTAGTTATTCAAATGTGAGCCAGATATCTTGGGGTCATTATAGTTACAAAAACCACAGTGGGGTTTACCGACACTTTAATA
This sequence comes from Spea bombifrons, assembly GCF_027358695.1. Taxonomy (NCBI): domain Eukaryota; kingdom Metazoa; phylum Chordata; class Amphibia; order Anura; family Pelobatidae; genus Spea; species Spea bombifrons. The sequence goes on along the minus strand of NC_071092.1, from coordinate 40,023,694 downwards.
AAGCAAATTGCAAAGATTAGACGGTCTGATGCGTTTAGACATACCGCCGCTCCTACCCACGCCAGGATGAGTGAGCTTCTACCCGTTGCAGGTTAACCATGTGAAATTCATGTATCTAAATACATATAATGAAGAGCCAGAGTAAATTTCTCCTGCAGAAAGGACCCACATGGCCCTGTATAATGTTTAGTTGAATCATGACAGCTGATGGGGTTGGCTCTTTGTAAACATGCATAATTTTCACTGCGTGACCTCTACTTAGATGTAAAAAATTCAGTAGTAGCATCAAACTAAATCTATATCATCTCAGACAGCTTTGATGTAAGGACCTAGAGGAATGACATTTATAAACGAACCTACTTTTGAGGCTTTAAATATCACATGTCTTAATCAATATGTCCATCCATGTCAGACAGTGAGGTTGGCAGGAAAGCTTCATCTTACGGACTTAATTTTATGTTAAGAAGGGTTAGCCCCGATTACATTCTTCTCCAACCATAGCTATGGTGACCCTGGGTATTTAACTAGGCGAGATTCCTTGAAAGTCGTGCCGTATGCTGGGGCAGCTCAGCCCATCTTGTGGAGACATTTGCCAGCACCGTGAATTCAAGGAGTTGAAACCACTATTTTGTATCTTGTATCCTTCGTTAGTTTGTATGAGAGCATCTGGAGTCACAATAGTTTTGTTGGTTAAGGAAAAGAGGACAGTCTTTACAGTAATTCAGCAAAAACATACGTTCAATTAACAAACGGGAAGACCTTTCTTCCTATTCAGTGAATCGAAAATTCCATTTTAAGATGTGGGAATGGGTGTGTTGTGGTTGGTATCGGTGTTATCAGCGGAGCAGACGGGTCTGAGTAATCTTCCTGTTTCCTGAACATCCATAGACCGATTTGCAGAATGTGCCTGACTCCAAGCATTTTCTGAAGCTTCTTTGGTTATTGTGCCGTTTAGTCTTTACTTGTCTTGTTAATGATGAAATCTTTATGCACACAACATTGTCCTTCAGGATAGATTTTCTTTCCGTATTGAACAACGTGGAGCTCTTGCCTGCGTGAGTCCCACATGGAGTTACTTGATTTGCTTTTTGTATATTGCATAGCTCGTCGGAGTCTGCAGCAGCCATGACCCGTAGCAGCACAGGCACCAGTTTAAAGAGACCAGACACTACGGAATCGCTGAACTCCTCAATGTCCAATGGAACTAACGATGCAGGTAGGTCCTGGAGAACCCACCGCCTACGGCTCAAATAGAATATTTTAAACAGCTTTTGGTGAACTGCTATACAAGATCAGAAGCATATTTAAGTTGTGTTTTGTTTTTATGGTGTTTGTTGCATTGGTACTTCCATATTCATGTTTGAGTTTCTTCTGTTGCTGCAAATACACGCTCCAGTTGCTATTTAAAAAATGGTTATCTTAAGCATAACTATTGGGGATTTCATCATGTGATGTGGCTATTTATTCCTTAGCACTACGTTAAACACAGTATGCCCTTTGTTTTGCTTATTCTTTTCTTCACTTGATCTGTTAAGCTTGCAGGCGTTTGCACGCTGTGCCAGTAGCTTAGTAGCTTATAGTTTATGGCCTGTGAAAGTTTTGCTCTGATATTGGAACATTATCAGTAATGTCTGGTGGCCATCAATATCCTTAACAATATGCATTTGTTTTTTGTATTATGTTTGAGTTAGAAGTCTTAAGTCTTAAGATCAACTCCTTTTAGAGACATCACAATAATGAAATGTGCTTGTTTTCCTTTCTCCGGTAGATCAGTTTGATACTCATGAAGACCATGATGATGGAGATGGGGAGTCTGTGGAGGAGCATAAAAGCGTCATCATGCATCTCCTCTCTCAGGTTCGGCTGGGAATGGATCTCACAAAGGTAAGGAAAGCAAAAATATATTTGTCTTTATTATCTCTTTCACATTATATTTTGTCCTGTTTCTTAAGTATATGGAATGGTACCGTCCCTTAATCCAGCAGGTGGGGATATACATATTGTAAGCAAGGAGATCCCACAGTTTTATTTTCTTCCTGTTTCCTTGCTGCTATAAGGTACTATTGCACATGTTCTGCTGAATAACACTTTTATGACTAAATATAAACAATGGAGGCAGCATTCCTTTTATTGTCCATCTCTGACCATTAATTATGTACTTACCAGGAAATGCTTAACTGTAGCCATTAGTTGTGCAAAAACGGCAATGATAGACTAAAAGTCTTTGTTACTGTAGATTGTGTTCTTAAAAGCTTCCACTGCTGTCTGCATTGAACAGCACCTTTGAATTTATTTGGATTTCCCTGCTCAGTGCATGCAGGACAACAGATATAAAACGCCAGAACATTTGGATCTGCAAACCATTTTATTGTGGTTTTTTTTTTGGTGATTTTAAAGATTTGTGTGTGTAATTTTTATATATGGGGTGTATATTTTTTTTATACATACATATGTATTGGCTTCTGTTTTTACATCTGCATTTAGGTTGTGCTTCCCACCTTTATTCTTGAAAGAAGATCTCTTCTGGAAATGTATGCCGACTTCTTTGCACATCCAGACTTATTTGTAAGGTATGAACTGTGTGATTCATATCAATGGGGAGCTAAAAGCAAACAAACCTACAGTACATACTTCTCATATGTGACCATATACATGTGATTGTCTAGAACATCAGCTTCTTGGGTTACAGGAAGCTGGATGGGGTGAAAAGGGTTAACGATGTATTCTTAAAATTGCTGTTTCCAAAAGGAATATAAATCGTTCGTAATGGCTGTGTTCTTTCAAATAAGTCACCATGTTTTGTGTTGGCACTGAGATGCACATAAGCCTATATTCTGCTCATATATTTATATTGGGAATACATTTTAATTTCTATAGCATTGGTGAACAGAAGGATCCCAAAGACCGCATGGTCCACGTGGTTAAATGGTACCTGTCTGCCTTTCACGCGGGCAGAAAAGGATCTGTTGCCAAAAAGCCGTACAACCCCATCCTGGGAGAAGTGTTTCAGTGTCACTGGGATTTGCCAGGACATGAAAATGATGAAACTCCTGTGAGTATCCTTAGTGTGCCACGTTCCAAGTGTTCCCTGGCCAGATTATCTTAACATCACGTTTTGTGCATATGAAAAATATTTCACTTGCTTTTCAGGAGCCCGTATCTGAAGGACCTGTACCTTGGGCTTCCAAAAACAACGTTACCTTTGTGTCTGAGCAGGTGTCTCATCACCCACCAAGTAAGTGTTTGGAGTTTTGTTTTGGAGTTATTTTTTCTTTTATTATTAGAAAAATAGAAATGTGTTACACATGTTTGGGTTCCAAGAATAACATACTGTGCCAACAATAGATGCTGAAAAAAGATGCTCCCACTTTAATGGATGGAATGGTTGAGCCGAAGGGCTCTGATGGTTTCATATGATTCTTTCACGCCGTAGAAAAATGTTCGGGTGTTTGAGGAACTCTAGATTGGAAAGCTTGTCACATTGTTGTATTGTTGGAGTGAATGCCGTACAGCCATGTCTGTGCTGTGCCAAGGGGGACAGGTTCCTTATAGTCCTTGTGTGATGCTGTTGTATTCCACAACTGCTTATGGGTTATTAACAGAACACCAGGGCTGGTTGTGCTGATGAATTCATACACTACTTTATTTTGCATCATGATAATTGTCTCTACTGGCTTAACATGCCTTCTCCTTGTCAGCTAGAAGTATTATTGCAGCGGCCTTTCTCCTTAAAGTGCATTCTTTATGACTGGATGCATTATTTTTTTTGCTGACCAGTCTTTGAAAAACTAGTTTAAAAAAATTGCGTTGCAGAGTCCGTTTGAATTTTTTTTCTCCAAATGGACATAGTTGTAGGCTTGGGGTCCTTTTGTTTCAGCATTACTCATAGCAAAGCAGTGATACGGTTAATTTGGTGTCAGTAATTACCGAGTTTCTTTAATTTTATATAAACAGTATAACCTACTTTTTGTTATCTGGCAAAGACAGGTTTTTTTTATAATTAAATGCTAATATTTGCTTACAGAACGGTATTCTAGAGCTCTTGCTTTATAACCAGTCTTCTACTTACATTTGTTTTTCTTTTTTTTTGTTATAGTTTCAGCCTTTTATGCAGAATGCTACAATAAGAGGATCCAGTTCAATGCTCATATCTGGACAAAGTCAAAATTTTTGGGGATGTCAATCGGCGTCCATAATATTGGGCAAGGTAAAGGCTTTACCCGTGTGGGTGCAGTAAGGTGACGCTGCAATAGGTTTTAGAGGCGGCTCCTGCAATAAAGTCTGACGCATTGATGGGTGTACAGTAATTTTTAAGTATATTTTCCCTTTAGATTTGTGGATATACACATCTAGTGAAATCGATGTATTTAACCAGGCCGGTTTTCAGCTAGTAACCACTGTGTAATTGGCAAACAATGCAGTAGAAGTCTGTATATATGAGAAATACTGCAGTCTTCACCCACATGCTTATTTAACATAATTTTCTCCTGCTTGGTCAGCAAATCAATGATCACTGGAAATAAAGCCATGTGTATTGTCTGCATTACATCTAGTAATAAGAGGTGGCTTTTTTTTTCTTATCGTGCACCTCATCTGCATCTTGTTACAGGTTGCGTGTCATGTTTGGACTATGATGAACACTACATTTTAACCTTCCCCAACGGATATGGGAGGTGAGTTACACATTTTTATTGTGCTAACAAACTAGAGGCTCAGCATAGTAACATAGCAGTTCAGGTTGAAGAAAGATCTGGCCTTTATTGCCCTTATTGTAAAGAATCCTTTGTTGTGTAGGAAGTCTTCGCTCTTCCGGTCTCAGTGGATGACCTTTTGTTCTTTGTACATTTCTGAACATATTACGTTCCAGTATTTGTGTTTTCTTCCCATATCTATTTGGGATTATCGGAAGCTATCTTGTTTGCTGTTCACCAACACGGAAAACTGAGCAAGGAAGCAATAAATGCAAAATGTGTCTGAAAACCCATAATTATGATAATTAATCAGAAAACATTGATACCGTTCTGCTCTGCGTTGTTTATATAAGATCTGCCTTACTGATCAGACCCCCAAATATTTTTTTTTCTTTTTGTAATTCAGATCCATCCTGACTGTGCCTTGGGTGGAACTTGGCGGCGAATGCACCATTAACTGTTCCAAAACAGGCTACAGCGCCACCATCACGTTCCACACCAAGCCTTTCTACGGCGGGAAGAAGCACAGAGTAACAGCAGAAATCTAGTGAGTTTCACATATAATCACAAATATACTTGGGACTCCTTAAACGAGGTGTTGGCTGCCATCAAAGATAATGCACACTTCTATAGTATAATGGGGAGAGGGGAGATGTGTTGGATTTTCTTAGTTTTCCTGTTTTGGGGGGGAATTTCTTGATGTTCATTCCGCAGGCAGTTTTATGTAAAGATTGGGCTGCTAAGTATAAATTGGTAAATCATTTTCTTCTGTTTCATGCAGTTCTCCAAATGACAAGAAATCTTTCTGCTCGGTAGAAGGAGAGTGGAATGGCGTCATGTATGCAAAGTATTTAAACGGGGTAATGGATCATTAATTACTTAATATAACAATACTAAGTGCAGGCATAGTGGCAGCGGAAAGGCTGCATTGCACTGCCTCATTTATATATTGATGTTAACCTCTACTTGCCCAGGGGCCAAGAAAATCTTCCCAGCCACATGATCTATACTTTAGTGTTTTATTTCCCAGAAAGCACAATATATGAATGACAACATTTTGATGAACATATTAGTGTCAGGAAGATCACTAATCTGATCTTAACAGCAAAATGAATTTAAGTTCTTGTTCCTTACTTGGCATGCTTTATTCTTTTATTCTTTATTGAATTTTCATATATGATTCACACAGGAGAATGCAGTTTTTATAGATACCAAGAAGATGCCTATAGTGAAGAAAAAGGTCAGGAAGTTGGAAGATCAGGTGGATTATGAATCTCGAAGGTAAGGTTGCTGTTTCTATTTGTTATAACAGAACCCGGATCTCCACAGGGTCAATACTGTCTGCTTTAATGAGTTGAGGCCTGGGTATCACACAGTTCTTTAGATATGTATAGCATCATGGGGCTTGAGTTTGCACAGCACAGCAGAAAGTAGAAACTAATCCTAAAGGCACTGAAATACTTTGATGAATGCTACGTTATCATGCCACATATAAACACATTTGTTGCAGTTTTATACTGATTCTTCCACTTTGATATTTTTGTATAGAAATCATGATATTTTATTGCATTCACTAGGTTGTGGAAAGATGTCACGTGCAATTTGAAAATCCGAGATATTGATGCAGCAACAGAAGCAAAGCATCGCTTGGAAGAAAGACAGCGGGCCGAGGCGCGGGAGCGCAAAGAGAAGGAGATTCAGTGGGAAACGAGGGTAAGGGGAGGGCCGGGACGCCATACAATCTCATCATCCACACATCTGCCCAAGCGTTCTGATATTTACTCCTTAAGGACAACGGGTTGCCCTTAAACCCATTATTGACAATGCATTTTGTACGGGCTTTATCATGAAGGGGTTAAAGTTCCCAAAGCATTGCTGAGAAATCCATGCAGACAATTCAATGTTAGGAATTGGCAAAGGCATGTTAAATATGAGCATTTTCTGATCATCTAGATATCTCATAACAGGGAACCCAGAAGGTTTTTAACTACTAAATGCAGATTCTCAAACCATGAAAAAAACTCCATATAAAGTGGGATGATGTCCTTTGTATGAGACGATAACGGGTCACTGCATTAAAATTGGTTATCTTGTGAGCAGAGCACATCGACTCTATGCAAACGCTGATATAATATGGTACTTCATCTACGTGTTTCCATATAGTTCTACTTTAAAGGCAAAAATAAATTGATAAACCTTAATGGTACAGTGTCTTAATTATATGTCCTAAATATCATAATATAAAAATGATAAAGAATCAGCTCTAAAATCACTTGTTCTACTAAATCTGTTTTATGTTTTTATACTGTGATGTCCATGCAGTCAGAGTTCTAGATTTCAATGTAGTAGAAGCCTATAAATATTTTACTGAGCAATCTACTGAAAAGTGCGCTGTTTTTGCCTCGATTTCTTGTACCTGTCTTACTCTGCCCCATCTGTTTCGTCTGTAGCTGTTCCATGAAGATGGCGAGTGCTGGGTGTACGACGAGCCTTTGCTGAAACGACAACCTTCCCTCAAATATTAAGGAGCATTGTAAGTGAATAGTTCTTGTCCAATGCCAAGAAATGAAGGTATCGGCGAGGCACCGGATGAACAGATCCTCCCTGTGGTGCTGAGAGCCCCCTTTACACTGCAGCGGTTCCTAACTCAGGGATACTGGACTTCTACAGATGGACAATTCAAACAGGGCTCTGTTCCTGTATCACACCATATGCTTTAATAGCCCTATCCATCCCCTAAACCATGATGAAATTCTTGGGTATGTACAATGGTTATTGGTTCCCTTTAACAAGAACTGAGAACACGGAGCCTCTCTTTCCACATTGTAGCCTTTAACAGTTAAAGGACTTATAATCACAATTCTGTATCAAAACAATGTCAAGTCCCTGTATGTACGATATCAATCTGGAATTGTAATAAAGCATACAGGACAATGTAATTCTGTAAAATGTAAAACACTTTTTTTTGAGTTCTCTGCCCCTTCAATAGGCTTTAGATCCCCCAACTATCCAATAAATCTTACCCCCACGATATATATATATTCATCCATATTTTTTTCCTAAACCACTCTTGCATTTGTATTTATTTCCTAATAAAGTTAGAGCAAATTATTTTACTAGATTTGCATTTATGATTTGCATTAAATTATATCTTCAGAAAAATCGTGTGTTATTTTATCTGTTATTAATGAGCGGTGATGGAGTCCTCCCATCTCTCTACCCACCCTGTATGCTTTACAGTCCGCTTGGCTTGTCGGGGTGTTTTCTTCTCCTATTTAAGATGTGCTATCAGTGAGGCAAAGCACCCCACTCTGACCTGGATCCATGATAGTATTTGGTACAGACCGTCATAGAAATGTTAGGTGCTATATGCTTTGCCACCTTAGTCAATCAGTTCACATACAGATGTACTAAACATTTAAATCGAGGTGGGGAAATTAAGAAAAGTTAATAGGAGGCTGATGATGGTTCAAACAATTTCCTAAGATTCCTATTTTCGTGCAGAGCCAACTTTTACTACTGTATCTATTTAACGTTGTTGTAGCACCCTTGGCGCCACCTAGGGTGACTACAGCAGCCATGTTTAGCAGGACCTGTATATGTTTTTCATATCGCTGACCAGCACAAGTACGGCCCTGCAGTATGTGGGATGTATAACTGATGGAAAGGAACCAATTAGTCAGATATACATTTATCTTTATCTGGGCTTGTTGGCAATATGTAAAAACTGTGTGTCCTGGAAACATAGCTGATGTGGGCGGGTCACAGTCTGACAATCATTGCTCGGGGGGGGATGGGGTATGGGTCTCTTTAGATCCTACTGGGCTCAGTGGACTGTTTAAGAGTTGCCATATACCTTCATTTCCATAGGGAACATTTATTCTCTGTTAGTGTCTGCAGGGAAGTGGAACATTTTAGCTTCTTGCTAATGTTATGCATTATGAAGGGTCACCCCCCGCCAAGAAGCTCCCGCTCGAGCTTGGCCTATTGCTCATATAATGCAGGGAGGGTGCCCGAAAATCACTGCAGTGTCTGAGAAATGCGTTTCTCTGAGCCAGGAACTGAGTCAGGGAACTTGCTCTTTAGTAAATTGATTCTGAATGAGCATGGCCAAATGTGGCCTTTACCATTACTCTAAAACCTGTAATCACATCAACCTAAAGGGTATTAACCTTTTGATTACTAGAAAGAGGTAAACAATGCATTCAGAACTTTTACATTGATTGTGGTTGGATGTATAGATTAAGCCAATTCTAGGTGTAACTGAAGCTGAAACAGCTGGCCATCAGAAGTAAACCAAGGTAGCAGATTTGGCTTTCATGGCAGCAGCAGAGTTTTCATAGCAGAACCTGCTGCTACTTAAAAGCAAACCGCGTAGCATTAAAATGTAATATTTTGCTCTGTATCCGCATATTCCTCAGAGAAGAAGAAAAAAAAAAAAAGCAAACGAGTGAAAGAAAATTCTTTATTGCATGTCATACTATATATATTCATGGTTCTTTGTGTAGCTGTTAAACTTTTGTGTTCCAGATCACTTATGTTCCATGTACCACCAACTTTGTATTTCAGGGGAAATTAATTATTTTGCATAGAAAAATATACTTTTCCAGTTGAAAGAAAAGCTTGCGGGATGCTGCTCTAAAATTGAAATACAAGTAATGTTCTAATCTCACCACCAATTCGTTGAATGAGTTCATCAGGGCAATTGCGGGAATGAAACTTGCCAGAGTCCTTTACGATATCAGACCTCAATACACACTTCCCAATTACTCAACATGGGCTCTCCCGGCGAACTGAAATCAGTGGAAAAACACAGACTACACAGTATGTATCGTTTCAAATAAAAGTAGGGGATTGTATCGATACATAAAAGAGCTCTTAACACTTCACATAATCAGGATTTTATCATTACCGGTGGCACAGCATGCGTGTTAAGAGAATCCAAATGTCACAATGTATCCGTCTTTAGAGTTAGGTTCAGATATACTCTTAGCCATTATTATAGAAATAAATAGCAGCCGACGCACACAATCAAATAGATTTGGGATGTAGTTTTTCTACCGTAACCCAAAAAGAAGCAGCGTCGGCAGTCCACGGCATCCCAAATAGAATATCAGCCTTCATTTGCAGCAATATTTATGTAACTATATTTTAAAAAGTCTGTATAGGTTAACAAGATCCTATTAAATAAAATGCAAGACATAAAAACAGTGCCAACCATAATATTTGATATTTAGGTGTGAAGCCCTTTAAAATTGTAATCCGCTCATGAAGAGCCTTTTACTGCTCCACCAGCAAACCATATGGTAAAAGTCCTGTTTGCTTTTAGAAAGTTTTCCACTTTTTTGGTTGTTTTTTTAATGGAAGTAATGACTTTACGAAGGCAAAAACAGTCTGTTTAAAAAGCACCCACCCAAACAAACTAAAAGTCCTTAGACAGGGCACAGGACCGTAAGTATGTATTAACTGCAGTGCCTGTCCCCCTAGCGGCCCGTGTGCAGCTAATTCATTCAATTATTTTGTGGTATGGGAGAAGTTTCAAGGTGGAGGTGAAGCCTCGGATGTCTTTAACCTGAACACAGTTTTCCATGAGGGGTGATGGGGGCAGGAAAGTCAGACCACCGATACCGCTGTTAGAGTCTGGAGCTCCTGGCAAAGGTGGTGGCGTCACATTATCCGGCTCTTTCTGCCCAAATCCAACCACCTATAAGAAATCACAGATTCAAGTCTAAACGTGTTACTATAATAAATAGTAAAACGTAACTCTACAGATGCTGCAGTCATAGAAGAGAACAGGTATGTTCTGCAACCTAAACAAGTAGATCTGTGCTACAGAGAAATACATACATGGACGCTGAGAACCCTCCTGTCACAGCCTCGGTGATCCTGGAACCAGGTAACCATGTCTGTTTTACTGAAGGTCTTCAGGGCGTCAATCTATTGAATTACATGAGAGGATTACTTGCAATGAGTTTGAAGAGGGGGGAAAAAAGAAAAAAAACCCCACTCCATGGAGACGTTAAATCGAGCTACATAAGTTTAAATGATACCCGAGCACTATTAGGCTTTGGCCCAAGGGAGACGGATGAATTCGAGAGAGGGACAGGAACGCAGATCTCTCCACCCCAATTTCTATGCCCAGAAGCAGCCTGTAATTGCCTAGTTTTATACTCTACCTCATGTTCCAAACGGTCGAAGAGATACTGCTGGGTGAGGACCTCATTCCAGTTTCTGTCCACTTCTTCTCCCAGGTGAGTATCTTCACATTCCTTCAGTTTTATTAAAGCTTTGACCTGCCATGAAAAAAATATTGTTTAAAATGCTGACAGACATCATCTCCACTCTTGTTATTCTCCAAGGACCACTTCGCAGGTCTCCAATGTTCTGTGTAGCTCCTTCGTGGGTTACTTTATTCATTCTGTCTTTTAAGTCACGGTTTCTAAGATGGTCATACCCAAATGTGTGTCTCGTACGTTTAAATTACCTCCTTGGATCATATCGCAAGCTGGGTTTCCACCATCTCTCCTCACTACTTTAAACTCAGGTTTACAGTATGCCAAGTAAATAAACTTTAACAGATCTGTCACTTTATTCCTTCCTTTCAAGATTTAATCACTCCCCCCCAATTCATATTGCAACAACCTTACCGTTCTATCATTTGTGTCACAAGTGCTACCCACAAAAATAATGCCTCATTTCATAGGATTAAAGAGTGATTTCTGTACTAGGAATGATATTTCTACCACTCCGTTCAGTTATAAAATACCATTCAGCAGAGTAGGTTGAATAGCACATTTAATCAAACTCACACCCTTATTCCTCTTCAGCCCCTTTTACACGATAAGATAATTCTCAGCTTCACTTTGTATTTCTAACCATTTCCAAGCAGAAAACAAATGGTTAAACGCTATTGTTTATTCAAATCGTGTTTTCCCCAGTGTCAGGCAATTTAAGATTAAAACAACATGACCCGTACCTGTGTTTTAAAGGCTTCGTCTGTCAAACTGGCAATTTTTTCACCAAAACAGGTAAGAAATTCCTCTATCTTCTGGTCTACTACATCCGAGCTGGTAATTAAAATTAAAATATTAAGACGTTGAGCTCAATAGATCACAAAAGCAATTATTTTGGCAAAGTTGTAATTGTTGAGCAATAAACGATCGCTCCACAATGTACCCAGAATAGATTTTTTTTTTTTTTTTTTATAAATATGACCAATTCTGTTTCAGAATAAATTGGATTCTTCCTGCACTGGACGTGTTTGCCTTCCCATATCTTTATCATATCCATCTGCTGACCCCAAACGCCTTTGCAAGCCATTAAAACAGATCGTCAGATCAATACAGTTAGTGGAAGCTGGACTTAGCATCCAGACAGAAACCTTACGTACAAAAATAATAATACAAGCAGGTAATGCTGTTCAACATTGCAGCGCCCCCCATTTCTCTGTTAGATTGTATTTTTTTTTTTTACACAATGCATTATTTTAGATGTTTTTTTACCTCTGTAAACCTGACCAGCTCGCATTACACGGAGCTATAACTTTCGTTAATAGACTGGGAGATGTCCTGTAATCTCGTGCATTGTAACCGCACCGTAGCGTTACATATATTCTGGCCATCCTTCACTTTTAATGTAATATTTATCTCAGTACTTGGATCACTCACTTGAATTTAGTTGCTTGGGTTTCGACAGTGACAGAAAACCCCAAAATCCCAGATGTGTTTCTACAGACTGGGTACACATGATACCTGCAGCATAGAAGGGAAAAAAGACAATGTTTACATGTTCCCCGTTAACCCCCCCCCCCAGTAACGTTTAAAGGTGTACGATTATATTACATATAAACAATAGACTCATTTGCTGGCATTAAACAAGGCAGTAATGTTTCTAGTTCAGCTCATACAGCGAGTTTAACATGATTTGAATCGTATCCATCACTTAAAGCTCAGCCAGCCAAGACACTATATAACCTCTCAGAGATGACGGGAACTCGTAATACATTCAGACAGGAACAGCCTTCCCGATTACTAGCTGGGTCATCTATACGCAACGGAAGCATGTGATGGTTTAAAGGTGTATAATATTTACACGTAGAGGCAAAGCTTTCTGGTATTAGCACAATCAAGCATAACAGAGGCTGACGATTATTTAGTAGTCTAGGGAAATAAGAAAAAAATTACACAAGGCAAGATATTTCTGCGCTCGCTTACCCCAGAGTTTGCTTGGTCCTCAGGAAATCGAAGCACGGCTCTTCCATGTGCATCTGCAAAAGACATCAAGGTTATTCTATGGAAAGCGTATGGTGATCATCCTGTGAACCGCTTCTTTGATTCTAGAGCAACACTGTTATAGCCAGAGAGAGATGCATGCGCTACGGAATATGATGGCGCTATATAAAACAATAAGTAATAATGTTTTGTAACTGCAAAGTTAAGAACCAGATGACCTTTCTGTAGCCATCACATACGGAGCTTTTTACAGGCGGTAATCCTTCATCCACACATCTAAGGGATGTTGGACCCAAATACTTACAACCAGCAGCTCCATTAATGTGTAGTCGCGTAAATTCTTTGCTCCGGACTGCAAAACAAAGATAAACAAATTAAGAAGAAGAGCTTAACTATAAGAAGTGTTGGTGTTTATTAATTGAGAAAGAGGATCACAATGTCTGCAAGGTACTCTCTAAAACAGTTCTCATAATTTATAAAACTGAGTTTATAAGACATCCACATTTAACTATTTGCTTCCAAGATGGGCCAACATTAAAGCACACGCATTAAAAGCACACGCAATGCACTTCAATTTTCACAATTTATAACATTGCCTTTTAAATGAAGGGGGGGTATTTACGCTGCAAGCTGCACCAGGCCTGACCCAGAGCAGTACCCCCAGGACCAATCTTTGCAGCTGCCATCAGATATAGAGCGATTTCGAAACCAAGTTGCAGGAATGACATTTGGGGATCTTACCAGACACTGGATGGACTAACCTGAGCTCAAACGGTTTGTTTAGAATTGTTTGTCTTATTTATACGTGGGGGATTGGTTATATGGTAACATTTATCTTCATATCATCATGTTGCAAAAGGCTGATGCGCATCGCAAATGTGTTTGTTTATTTGGTATTGCCGTGTAAGCGGTATTAGTAGTAAAGATTTTTATTTTTTAGAAGGCAAGAGAAATAGGAATAATGGTTGTAGCTGTAGCAGAGGAAACAGAGTCTTAAGTTGACTTTATTTACTGACTTCATTAGAGAAGCAGTTGAAAGTGTTTTTTTGTGTCCCAGTTACAGCTGTGATCTTACCTGGTAATAAACAGTAACTTCAGAATTGGCATCTTCTTTGTTGAGAGCCTTTACTTTGCAGAGGTGATGAGCGCTCGGTAATTCAACCACCTGGAACTGCACCGGGACAGGCACCTCCAGCGGCTGGAACTGAAGCTTTCTGCAGGGACGGTAAGTTAGATTACATTAAACTGCTGCAGTCACTAGCATTGTGATCACCGTGTGAACGGTGGGCATAAAACCAAAAACAGTGTTCTACAAGCATTTAATCAACAGTGAGAAGTAAACAGAGGCTTCTCCAGTTTTTTTTCGTTACCAGTGTTACAGGCCTCAGTAGAAGTTAAGGTTAATGACTGTTACAGGTCTCAGTAGAAGTTAAGGTTAAGGATTTAACTACGCAGTACTAGTAGTTTCTGTTACATAAGATTTTTTTAATGTTTTAAGATTAGAATGTTTTGGCTATTCTGTAAAAATGATCAACAGCTCGGCCTTGGTGATTTTCCTCTCCTGATTCTCTCCTGAGTTTTTTATGACCGTTAGTACTCTTTTTGAGGTAGCGATACGCAGGTCTAGTTACAAAATCTTATATATATGTAGACCTTTGTTTATACTCTGGGGCAGACCGAGAGACTGAAGCGAGACTTCATATCGAGACTGACTGGTATGTTTATTTTTATTTTTTATGCATATAAGTTTTAACAGGCATTCTATGTTATACTCTGTTTTAATTTTGGATTTCTGTAATTTTTATTATTTTTAAATAAATAATTACTATTTTGAATTCTCAGTCCTTTCTTATAATTGTGCTCACGATTTCATCTATTGAATGTGAGACCTATCCACATGTATAAAATTGAAATTTGGTAACTTATCACTTAGGGTGGAGAATAACCTCTTTTTAAGACATTACATGGGAGGAAAGGTGTGAACCTATCACAATTGGCGCCCAACGTGGGGAACAAATAACACATTTGAAAATATACATTATCAAAACAACATTACACAAGAAAGTGATGAATGTGAAAATGTTTTGTTAACGAGACGACGGTTGCTAAATAATGCAGAAGTTTCAATAACAACTGGTCATTTGCTAAGTGATGCTGTTTCTATTATTAGCTACGTCTCCGATGCTAATGATGAAGAGTTAAAAAAGAAAGTTTTGTTGTTAAAAGATCATTTAATAATTTTTATATCTGCTGCGATGTCAGATTTTACTGTTTTAGCAGAAGAATTAAGAGCTTTAATGGTACTTAATAAGTTAACAGCTATGAGATTAACCCTTCAAGGGGAACAAATTGATACCACATTATTAAATGTGACATGGATTCAAAAACAATTAGGCTTGAGTGAAAGACAAACTGAAGTTTTAACTCATGTATCGAAACTCAGGGTTTATGATATTAACGAACTTAAGCATAGACAAATGAGAAATCCTGATGATAGTCAGTGGGAATTGTTTTTGTACTATGAATTGATTATCCCTGGTGATGTTTATACTACTAACTGGGAACTTGATAATTTTGGACATTTGATTGAAACTGCTGATGATTTAGCTTTAATGCAAATTAAACAGCCATATGATTACATTTCCTATAAATGTGGAGAACATTTTTATCTTAAAGTTGAGAAATGTACAGAGATAGGATATCTTGTATGTGGTGAAATTTATAGTGTTTTGCCTTGTGGAGCTGATGGTAAGGGATCTGATTGTGAAATTACTGTGCATCCGGTAATTGCTCCCTATACTCGAATTGAGTCATTATCTAATGGTTCTTATCTGGTTTTAAGCAGTACAAGTGAATGTAATATTCCTTCTATGCAACCATCAATTATTACAGTAAATACCTCTATTGAGTGTTTTAATATAATCTTCACCCCGCCATTGCAGACCCAGACAGTTTTACAAATACTGCGATTTGATGTTCCACATTTTGTTTTGCAGCTGCCATATATGACTGCATTTTTGGCTCATTTGAAATCTATGAAAATAATCATAGGTACCACCCATGATGCTATAGATGTATTAACGCAAAAGATACATTCTGAGTTATTACGTATAGATATTCATGAAGGAGATTTTCCTCAATGGATGCAGAACCTTGGTAAAGCTTTAAAATCATTATGGCCTGGAATGGGAAAAGCTATTTCTTCTGTAGGAGAAGGATTAGGAAAATTGGGAAATGGTATTTTTGGTAGCATTGGTAACATATTGAGTATTTTTGGGTACTTAAAACCACTGTTACTGCTAATATTTGGATTATTTCTATTTGGTGTTATATGGCGATTATTTTCTCTTTTGCCTAAAGGTAAACAAGTTCGAAGAAGATGAATGCTGCAGCTTTTGACAGGCTCATAAGAAACATTTTTAATACACCTGTTTTAACTTCCAGGATACTAGTGGATTTGTGGACACACTTCCTGTTGGGTGTGGAAGTTAGAAAGAATCAAGATGTAGTAACGTATGACCTGTCTTACCGTTGCGAGATATGTAACACCAAAATAAGTGACGTTAATAATCCTTATGTGTTTGATGATCTTGTAGGATTAGTCGTACTTCCCATGATATCACAGAGATATTGGGACATTCTTTGGAATCATTATAGCCATTGCAATGATACATCCTCACAACAAACGGAATTGCAAAGCCTCCCACAGAGTCCCACGGAGACGGAATCTCAAGGTTCAGGAGACAGCACAGTACTCATATCTCCAGCTGTCTCCAGCGGTGAACAAGATACAGACTCCAGTGAATATGAAAGATTTTCTATATCACCTCCCATTACAATCAGTGAGTCCGTTGTTGATTCTGACACCGAAGGGAATCTCAAGACCAATTACATTTTTTGGCAGCTCATGGGTTCGAGGAATTTTTCTAATCCATCGTTCTTTGAATGTGTCAATAAAGACAAACAAATTTTCCAATTGATATTACAAACTAAACAAGAAGGACTTCTTAATATTGTAAGCCATGGAACTTTTGGTTGCACAGTCTTGCTTGCTTGCAATGGACCTCCTCATGAGACTTGTTTTGGTGGGATATGGAGAAATACTTTGTTGCATCTGTATACAGAGTCTTATGCATTTCAGTTGGGTGATTTTTATCAATTGCAGAGTTCTCATGAAAATATAACTTGTGATCATGTATGGTGTTCACATTGTAAATGTTTTGTTTTTCACGAAATCGCAGAAACACCTTTCTTTTTCTTTTTCACCAATAGATTTAGAATGTGGTGATTCTAATCTTGTTGATTAATTTAAGTTAATGTTATTAGCTGGACCGAGTAATCACGATTCTTCTGCCCAGCTAATGGAGAGGGACTGTTACAGGCCTCAGTAGAAGTTAAGGTTAATGACTGTTACAGGTCTCAGTAGAAGTTAAGGTTAAGGATTTAACTACGCAGTACTAGTAGTTTCTGTTACATAAGATTTTTTTAATGTTTTAAGATTAGAATGTTTTGGCTATTCTGTAAAAATGATCAACAGCTCGGCCTTGGTGATTTTCCTCTCCTGATTCTCTCCTGAGTTTTTTATGACCGTTAGTACTCTTTTTGAGGTAGCGATACGCAGGTCTAGTTACAAAATCTTATATATATGTAGACCTTTGTTTATACTCTGGGGCAGACCGAGAGACTGAAGCGAGACTTCATATCGAGACTGACTGGTATGTTTATTTTTATTTTTTATGCATATAAGTTTTAACAGGCATTCTATGTTATACTCTGTTTTAATTTTGGATTTCTGTAATTTTTATTATTTTTAAATAAATAATTACTATTTTGAATTCTCAGTCCTTTCTTATAATTGTGCTCACGATTTCATCTATTGAATGTGAGACCTATCCACATGTATAAAATTGAAATTTGGTAACTTATCACTTAGGGTGGAGAATAACCTCTTTTTAAGACATTACATGGGAGGAAAGGTGTGAACCTATCACACCAGTACGCAATAAGTTATAATGCATTCTACATACGTAGAGGATAACACCCCTGGAATCACAATTGATATTGCAAGACAAGTTTAAAACTAAGCCAAAAGTTGCAGATTTAACATTTTATAGTTAATAACTAGAGGTAAACGTTAAAAGTAAGGATATTATTAGAGGGTGGTGCAAAGCGGAATTACTGTAACAGTGATAGAAGTTACCCAAAAACCCCTAAATCAGGTTATTTAAGCAATAGCCATAAGGCTATACTGAATAGAAGACAAGGCACGGGTCTATGCCTCTACTCTTAGAAAGCAAAGTGCATTAACTCAAAAGATTAGATTATACAAAACTTCAAAACCCGCCATTTATTATTATTAAGATCAGGAACATATAGTCTGCATTCAAATCAGGCTTATCAATAAACTGACACGCTCAGCTAACCATCAGCTGCGAAGAGTAACCTGACTATCCAGAGAACGTGCGGAGTGACCCTATTTTGGAGAGCGCATCATATCGCGAAAGAATAATCACAGAGGCAGAAAGAAAAGTCACTCACCTGGTGACATAGTGGAGGAAGTTGGCAGACTCCTAAAAACAGGGAAAAAACAAAAAAACAAAAAAAAAAAAAAAAACAGATGTAAGATTTCTAAATCTGAAAGAATTGTGGTATACAATATACATTCCTCCATACAACTTCTATATGTATATCAAAAGTGTGTTCCTGCAGCCCTATTGAAATCTGAACTTAGAAGAGACCTCAGTATCTTTGGCTTGATCCAGTCACACAAAAGTAACAATCAGCTTCACAGTCACACAAAAGTAACAATCAGCTTCACAGTCGCACTAAAGTAACAATCATCTTCACAGTCGCACAAAAGTAACAGTCACCCTGGCGTTCCTCAGTTTGCACGAGAAGCCGCACACCCACCTTGCTGGTGAAGTTTCCCTGTACCAATCCCTCCACGTAGAGGCGAGACTTGAACTGACTGACGAAGGACAGCAGACTGTCCAAGCTCACTCCCTGGAGCAGAGACTGGTACTTTTCAATCATGGACCAACGTTTATGTTCTAGGATCAGAAGACGCACGTCCCTGGAAGAAGGAGGTAAAATAAGTTCCAAAGTCTGCGGCTTCCTACCATTCACAAAGTATTTCCATCTAACTGCATAGCATAAAATAAGAGGAATGATCGAAGAATATGAGTAATGGGATCCAAAAGCTGTATCCTCTGTACAATATACTGGAGCCTCGAGGGAGTCTGGAGACCTGGCAGCTTGCAGTAGACGGTCCGGAAGTTCTCACATATATAATTTCCCGTTAATGCTTCAATAAACCAAGACTTAAAAGATAGAAAATTGCAGAACTCACTTCCCCAGTTTTTCTGGTCTGATGAGAATGTTGAAGTAGGTTTTCTTCAGCTGTTCTGTGATCATCCCAAACACATCAGGAGAGGCAGTGAACTCGGCCAGGTGGTCAATGATGAGCTCGAAGAGAAGCTACACGGAGCGTGGACACGAATATCGTGGGTATACTGCACATTTCTATTATTATTATTATTACTTCCCAAACACAAAGGCTTTGTGTCGTCATACTCACAGGTAGTTTATGGTTGAACCCTTTCACTTTAATGACTAGTCCGTGTTCTCCTGCAACCAGCTTGTATTCCAGCTGAGCCACGTCTGCCTCGTAAGCCGGCTCAGCCAACGTGTGAGCCAGGATATTGACAAAGATGTCAAACAGAACCAGGCTAAAAAAAATAATAAAAAAATAAAAAAATTGAATGAATCAGAGCTGAATGTGAAGTGTGGGGAATCGGAGCTCCACGGTCATTCCTGATTTATAATCAAGTATAGTGCTATGTTATTGATACACAAGTATAAAACACATAATTAGAAGGGATAGACATGATGTTATTGTTTCCTCCGTTAATTGTAGAAGCACCTGCAGTGAATGGTGGTCGCTTATGTGATCCACACTTCTCTGTAAGAACATACAGTAACCTTTTCCCCAATGTGTACGTGATTTGTGGAATTACACATTATACTCACTTTTCAGGCGACTGCTGGATGATGGGGGAGATCAGGTGGAATCGAATGTAAGCTGCAAGAGGAGAGATTGTTTCATGATATATTACAAGCAGCCTTCCACGTTACGCAGTAGAATGGTACCACGCTATTCACTTTACCAAGTAATTAGAACACATTTCCGACAGCCTCTTACCCTTTGGAATCTTGAATTTATCGTCTTTCCTATACCATAGGCAGCCCTGCTTGGTGTCCACTATTTTTTCTGGATATTCTGTGTCTGGACAGTCCGAGGTCTTCAGCGTAAAGTCAGTGGCTGCGTGAGAGATCGCAAAGCTGAAATGAGTCTTTGGAACGTAGCTTCAGATACAGCATGGTAATCCCAGACCAATTACACTTGTTTTGAAGTTAAGAAAACTATCAGGTGGTGATAATTCCTGGATTCCATAAAACCAAGAGATACTTTGTATCCCCCCCCGCCAGATCTAAAGATACCTTTTATCTCTGGGGTCAATGTCTGTACATCGCTTACCAATGAACTTGTTTTCTGCCGGGAGATGCAGGTCTGAGTTCAAAGCAAAGTCGGTGGCCCAGAGCTCTTTCCACTTTGGCTCGATATCTGCGGATAAGACAAGACTGTACCGTGGACAGAGAAGGGAGCTGCATGTCACATGCAGGATTTATCCAGAGATCCTTCACCGTCGCCTCTCACCCAAGGTTCTATCTTACCGTCTGCGCTGTACTGGGTACCGAACCATTTCTCCTTCTGGTCACACTTTCCTTCATTGGCAGGAGAGAGCAAAAGAAGATTTGCCTTCTGAGGAGTAAGATCATTCAAGGCCTCCGAGATGACCTACAGATGCAGAAAAGTTACACAATTTCTTATCTCCATTTAATTATTTCCAACTATCAACGTCCCTGCACATCAGAATATAAAACATGCTTTAAACAAATATTCAGAGGATGATACATTTTTGTATCCATTATGATATTACTCATAGAATTTCTGATAGAGTCTAGAAAAAGTGGCACTCACGTCAGGGACGTATTCGAAGAGCAGCTGATCTCCAGTCAGAAAGTCTTCCTTTGGAAACAGTTGCATATTTTCACAGATATTCTCCACGTTCTCAATAGGGTCCGTCTAAGAGAAGAAGAAACAAGGAATGGGGTTTTATTTATACAAGCTGTTTAAAGCAGATCAGTGCATACATCTCAGTAATAGAAAGTTGTGGGACTGTAAATATTTAGCTTTACAACTATAAAGTGGCCAAATCACTAGATCCGACGCCTTGGCGGATGGATTGAAATAATATTTGGAAAACAAAAAGGTATCTCTGTCTGTAACACCTTCTGATGTGCACAGTATGCTTGTTACAGTTACTGGCCAATGGGAGAAGACATTGTAACCTGCTTGACTCCCATTGGCTGCGCAAGGTTCGAAAACAGAACATCAACATCGAAAGATGCGAGTGGGAGATTCTATTCATAATTATATTTATTTCGAAAATTAATTATTCCTTCAAAAACACATTTAAAAGTTATACCTGCTCCTGATATTGAAACTCATTAGCTTCAATTTTCTGAATTTCACGGAAGATCCTTAAAAAAAAAAAAAAAAAAAAAAAAAAAAGTTATACTTAACCTTAGCTGTGATTACAAAGAAACCAATGTAATTTTAGGGTAAAATCATACCTTTCTTGCGGTCCCTGCTGCTGTAACATTTTTAAATACTGGAAGACAATGTGCGTGACCTACAGGGATATATAAAGATTGAATCAGCGCAGGGCATTAGACATCAGGTTGGAGATAATTACACGATGACAGAGCAACACAGTACAAAAGTAAGGGGCATGCCTTGAAAATAAAGAGTCCGTGCATCGATACAAAGCACTATACATTCCCAGGATGCTCTGATAAACACATGTAGATAAAGAGGATGTGGGTTGTGGAATAGGGGACAGTAAAAGTGATCTCTAATCGGCGGA
Organism: Spea bombifrons; assembly: GCF_027358695.1. Taxonomy (NCBI): domain Eukaryota; kingdom Metazoa; phylum Chordata; class Amphibia; order Anura; family Pelobatidae; genus Spea; species Spea bombifrons. The sequence goes on along the minus strand of NC_071092.1, from coordinate 40,001,782 downwards.
TACATCATCCCAAAAGTCGCTGCGCATACCTCATAGAAATGCTCATATCCCGCATCGGTTAAAGTGATGGAAATGCTGAAAACTGAGTATGTTGTGTTCTGTTCAAAACCGGTCTCGCTGTTACCCCCAAACAGTGCCAGAGCCCAACACCTGCGGAAAGGTAAAACTTTCACAACAACAGACAGAGCATGTTCAGATATCTATGAAAAAAAAGAAACTAAAAAAATAAAATCACGCTTTTCACCATTCATCCAATCCACCTTCCAACGCCTAGAACTATTGGTGGGTCGGAAAACCAGCATCTAACATCACTTACTTCTTACGCAGAAGGGAGAGGATGCTGCCTTTACCCTCGTGTCCTATTAACCACGAGATGTAATGAAGTGGCTTCACCCTAAAAACAGGAAAGGATTTATTAGCATTTTTTTTAATGTAAGTTGACTCCCTTTGGCAGAACTAATTAGGAAATATCACAAGCAGGTACAAAATTTGTTTTAAAAAAAAAAAAAAACCCTTACTTGTAAAACTTCTCTTGAGGTGGGAGAGCCCAGGTTATAGTCAAAGCATGGACCTTCTTAATAGGTATCACTAAAATAAAGAAACAAAAAGTAAAAAGAAAAAAAGATTTATTAAAGAGAAAAAGTGATGATGTTTATATGAATGAATATAAGTGGTTAGCTTTTCACAATTTAGATGCAGTTGCTGCGTTACAACAAATGCAAACTATTTTGTCTATTTAAATTTGTGATATAACATACTGCGTGAAGCACTTCATTGTGTTAAAAACTATAACAATAAGAAAAAGTCTAACAGCAGAAAACAATTAAATTAACTTAAATTCACTTATTTTTCACTTTGCCATTCATTTTGATAAATCAGTTATTTTATATTAAATGAGGAAAGTTCATACCTCTGTACAGAGCATTAAATCCGGGAGTATCGAAGGGTTCACGAAGGTGGCTAAAATCAGGTTTTTGCAAATCACTAGGAGGAAGGGGAAATAAAAATGAAGCAATGGGGTGGAAATTAGTAATACACATTACTGGGCTGCATGATACATTTATCTTAAAGTGATTTGAGCTTTGCTTTTAAAAAGGAATCCGGTGCAGATTCAAAGCAATTAGATAATCATTTTGGGGGCAAACTTACTTATTTGGGACCTTGGAGAAAATCTCCCTCACCCACTCCTCCAACGTATCCAGAGTTTCTGTAGAGAGCAAACAAAAATGTTATTTATCTACGTTCAAGACTTTGAATTACTTGTAAGAATCCACTCCAGCCTCCCCGCTTACCTCTAGACTGGACCGCGAGGGTCATGTAATGGGCAGAGTAGTACATTCTGTAGAACTCTCGCAGTCGGACATGGGTGTCTATATTCTTGTCCTTGGGATCATGCTTCAGAGTTTGGGCATTCCCTGTAAGGGGCAGAACATGATGAATCTTGGACAGAACGGGACGTTGAGTTTCATTGCCACACGGTAAGACCCCCGGGGACTTTTTGCCAACAACACTTCTTAGGAGAAAGGTCGATGTGATGTTTGTATACAAAAACAGGATTGTAGAGCATCTTTTATCTCATTGAGTGTCATCAGATAAGACTTTGGCAGCAATTACAAGTACAATATGTACAGTACATCATTAAACCCTTAAATGACAAAGCAGGCTCAAAATGCATTGTTTTCAATGGGTTTAGGGACCGCCCATTGTCCTTAAGGGGTTAAACCCATAACATGCATTAGGTATAACCCATAAATCAAACTACTTAGAGCGTCTGCAGGGAAAGCCCGCGTTATCTTAAAACTTTGGGCATTTTTCAAGAAGGCAGGAGTTTGCAGGGAGCTGCTGCCCCACTGACTAAGCTATCCATTCCGCAGGGCCGGTTCAGGCATTCTTGAAGGAGAAAACAGTCAGGGTTTACCCTCCGTAAAGTATAAAGAGGTCAGCAAGTTCTAACTGCATCTCGCCTGCAAACCCACACATTAGATGAAAACTCCTAATTATCTGGTGGAATTCTTTGCTACAAGTAATAATCCATTTATAAACTATTTTAAATTAAACACAGTAATTGGCAAATACTTACCCCAAAAAAACTTGCTCATAGGGTGTCCAGGCTTAGCCAGACTTCCAAACAACATCTCTTTGCGATTAGAATCAGACGGCCTGGCAAGCTGAAACTCTGAAATGTTGGAAAGGGCCGGTTACACGGCGTTCAAAAGCAACGGAACATTCCTATAATCCGGAATACATAAGTGCAATTGTTACCGCTGTCCACGGCTTCCACCTCTCTGTCAACAGCATCGCCGACCATCAGCGGCGAGATAAAGAACTGCGCCCACCTACAGAAACACACGGACACTAGTGGGTACCGAACGCATTCTTAAACCTTATGCCAAAGCAAATGAACGTTAACCAGTCTAGCTACCTGTCCAAAGCCTCCTTGAAATGCTTCCGTTGTACATCAAACTGGAATATGGTGCGCTCACAGTCTGTGGAAGCATTGTCGCTGCCGCCATGTTTCTTGAGGAAAGCATCAAAGCCATTCTCGTCGGGGTATTTCTCACTCCCCATAAACACCACTGTGAAGAAGAGAGGGATAAAGCATGCAGCACCCGTCAAGACGGACCAATGCAGAGCGCGCTCATTGTCAGCGCAGAAGACTAGTGTCATGGTACCCATTAGAACCGTTAACAAAATAATGAATTCAAATAAAGAGAGGCAGAAACTTAGTTGCATGCAACCAAACGAACATAAAATACAACGCATTGATCCATAAGAAGGGCCAGTACTAAAGAAAGTAAACAAACAGCTAAAGATTCATGGGATCTTACTGTGCTCCAAGAAGTGCGCTAATCCCGGGAGGTCCTCAGGATCGCTGAAACTTCCTATCCCGATGCACAGGGCAGCCGCGGACTACAGAGAGGAGAGATGCAGAGAGTGCGTACAACGCAGGAGAAAGGCATACGGGCAAGTCTGCCAGCGACAGACCTCTCAAAACTAAAGGTATGGCTCTTAAATTGGTCAATCTGGCTCCTAAATTCTACATCTCTCAACATCTCGCTTACCAGCTTCTCTGTGCAGCTTTTCTTGTTGCTGGGGTGTAAACTGTCTGTCTCCTCCTCTGCATTTTCATCGTCATCTTCATCGTCCTCGTCATCATCTTCTTCACTTTCATCCTCCGAGTCCCAGTCTTCTTCATCATCATCATCTTCGTCATCATCATCATCATCATCAGCCTCTTCATCTGAGGACTCAGGGTGGCCCTGACCCGCAGAAGCCAGATCAGAAATAAGGAGAGCCCGCAGACCATTCTCAAGTTCGATAAACCTAAAGTTAGAATAAGCGATGGGGGGGGGGGGAGAATGTGAAAAGCAGTTTAGAGAAATGCACAAATATTGGGTGTCAAACCTCTGCCCTCCATGTTGCCGCTCATGGAATACTTTTTTGGGATATACATTTGCTGGTATAAAGTATACATTATGTCGCACACTGTGCCTGAACCTGCCTTCCCTGAATTTGTGAAATGGCAGATCCACATTAAGCGCGCTTGAATAATATATATAATAATGAACAATAATACATTTCGTCTGCTTTATGAGTAACCACGCGGGGTTTTGTATATCGCAAAACTCACCATCTTTATAACGAGTCCAGCTGCTGAATTTACAACAACAAAAATCATGCACCATTTGTTTTAACAGAACCTTTAATTCTGAATATTAAATTTACTGATCAAATACCAGTTTTACACAATCTTATCAGATCTAACGACATGTATCCTCCTGGGAGAGCGACAACCCTAACAACCCGAATCTACCAAAAAACAATAAAAAAAAAAAACACCCAACCCTCTATATAAATGCTCTAGAAAGTTTATCAGAACAGAAGTTTCTGATTAGATGTGGATTTTTAAATAAATATTTGGATAAATTCCAATGTCTTTATTGTGAATCACCGAGTTGATACAATGTCCTAAGTTCTAAAGCATTACAGAGGTTGTAACACACATATTATACATACATACATATACACACAAGAAAAAATGCCTTAAAGGGAGAAGAAAAAACTATTTTAATAATAATAATAAATGTTGCACAGAGAGGGGGTCGTAAAACACTATCCAGAGCTCATAGCACTTATGGTGGTCTTTTTTGTTAATTAAATGACTTTAAAAATGTGCTGATCCAGTGTTCCAAAATACAATATGCCAGTCAATACGTTACTTCACTATGAAATGCGCGACAATAAATCAATAAATATCGATACCGGGTCTGAGGAAGCATAGATGTCATAGAGAACTATTAAAAAAAGTGTCAATACAAAAAGAATGGTGATGAGGTCACGGGGTAAAAGAGGGTAACAGACATTGCACATATGTGATGTAATGGGAGGAGGGGTAGTGCTCACAAAATGTGACGTCACATTAAGGAATAAAGTGTTCCCAAACAAAATGATGACACAAGAGGGAATACGTGGGCCAATATATTGCATGTGTGGATATGACGTCAGGCCATGGGGGGTACCAAACACACAGAGCTTTCTCAAGACATAACAGTGCGTATGGCTTTAAGAAACCGGCTTCCAACTTGCCCCAGGCGCTCAGAGGTAATAACGGGAGTAAATGCCCGGGTGGCTGGGCTGGGTGTCAGTACTGACCGGTACTTCTTGGGGTCACTTGGGGACTTGCTGATGCCGGTGTCCTCGCCGCTGTCTGCAGGCTCCAGTTCCTCCCGGCTGCCGCTGTTATCGCCCCGGGAGGGAGGACACGGGCAGGCGGCTTTGCGTGGATTTCTGGCCGGCATGTCTAAGCGCTGACTCGGGGATAGGGAACTCAGTTCACCGGCGTTACAGGCCTCTCACAGCCACGGATCCCAGGGCTCAGCCAATTGGGTGAAGCGGTTAGACCCCATGGCTGATTTAGAACCAATAGTGAGCAGCCGTGCGCTGGAGGGGCGGAGCCATCCCTGACTGGCTTATCAGAAGCTGTTTTACCGCAGCGTCGTAAAATGTGTGTCCAGGAAGTCACAGCACGTGGGGGTGCGGGGAACGGCTCGGCTCGGCTCGGCTCAGCTCAGCTCAGCTCGGCTCAGCTCAGCTCAGCTCAGCTCAGCTCAGCTCAGCTCAGGGGGGGTTTACAGAGAGCGGTGACCGGATACTGAGGATAATCACCGTTATTATAATCAGGGGGGAAGGGTCTGTCGGTGCCTTGTTCATACTGTCAGTAGGATACCGGGCATTGTCCACTAAGTCGGGTTAATTGAAGTAGGAGAGAAGGGAAAGTTCCATGTAGTTTTGCAGGGTGTCCCTCGGTTCCCGGCGGGATTTACCTGCAGTGCACTCAGGGTTTGGTGAACTAGCCCGAGGTGATGTCAGACGTGCCGGTTATAGGCACTGGTGGCCTAAATGTTTCCGTGATTACGTTGCATGTTGCGTCACGTGTGATGTCATGTTCTGACCTTCAGGTGCTTGGGTCATGGCTAGGTCAGCACTTGTGAGAAACCTAAAAATCAATAATGGTTACTATTTGAGACTTTTGACAAAAAATATAGATTTGTAGTAAAAAAAGAGATCATTTATAATATTTACAATTAAATACTGACCATAAAAGCACAGTGGGAATTCACAATCACAAGTAGCTTCCCTGCCTTCCCTTTTATATTTATATGTATAGTTTCTATTTACGTGTTATGGGCCAGTACCCTGTAGGATGTATAAACGAGTAATTGATACTGTGCGTGTTGGTCGGCAGCGTGTGTCTTGTAGCAATCCAGTATAAGGCCGCTTGGCTGACATTTCATCGTCATCTCTGCTGAAGTAAAAGTTTAACATACGGCCGCATCCCTGTGATTTATGGGCTACTGGCTGTAAAGTTTCAGGGCCTAATTTGCATCCCACTCAGTTCCCGGGTGGACGTGTAAGAATACAACGAAGCGCATGGAGCGACACGAGTACGTGAGACAAACATTGTCGTGCTGCAACGCCTTCTAACGCTGTGAATGTGACGGTAGATAAGAACCCTTTGGATTCTCTAATGTCCCTCCATGCATTCCTCATGCAGAAACCTTAAGTCCTTGGTCTTGTCTTATATTCAGGATAGCCACATGCCTACCCCACGCATGTTCCCTCTGCCGCTTATACTGGGAATCTGTTCCACTTATCTACCACATCCCCAGCGCAGTAGAATTCCTTTGCGTTACAAATAAACCTCCGACCATCGCGTTTTAGAAAGTGACGCCTTGTCCTAAGAGTTCTTTTCCTTGAAAATGTATTTATATTTTACTGAATCCCTTTATGTATTGAAACGTTTCTATCACGCCTTCTCTCCTCCAAGCTACACCCGAGCACCTCGTCATTTTATTTCAATAAAGAATCTGAAGTCTTTCCAAGTCTCTTTCTTCTGTTGAATTTTGAAGTCACTGATCGCTAAACATGTAGCGTGTGGTGTGTCCTGCCTAGTGACATGCCTCAACGTATATCCATCACCTTGGAACTTCATGGCAGTATGTCCCTGGTATTGTATTTAATATGCAGGTACGTAGCTGTACGGTAATATCTCGCCAATAATACTTCTTAAAGGGCTGGTTATTCCCTTTTTCATATAGTAAACAATGCGCAATAATCTTCTGCAAAGAAACACTATCCACAGTCCATAGCATTAATTAAAATTAATATATATATGGTTAAAATTGTTGATTTGTTTGTTTAAAAATAAAATGACAATATTTTCCTGGAGCTTTTACACGAAATGAGTTAAATATGCAATGAAGTCACAGCTTGAGTCTTTTTATCATGCAAAGTCTTGCCGCTTTGTGTCTGGACATGCGCGGATGGATCGATCAGGGATCTGACATGGAAACCCTCGGGAGCGAGCCTGATAAATGAATATCGATTGGTTAAGTCAGATGACGGGGTGACAGACAGTGACAGCTCGGTGTATATAGACAGGCGATGCGTACACTGAATGTTAACAAACTGGAAACAAGACTTAAAGATTTTACTAAATTGCCTTAAAAGAAAAATATAGACTTTGTTTACTTGGCAGTCTTCACGTCCTCATCGGTCATTTCATTTGTTCATATTTTTGTGAAACTCCAGCTGCAGATTTTGCCCATTTCGAGATGTCTTTAGGTATAACCCAGGGGTCGGGAAACTTGGTTTTGATTTAGAAGCAAGCCAAAAAAGTTAGGGGCCACCTTTTTTCCTTCCCAATCATGTTTTTATTTTCATATATTACCCGACCTAGCGCCTGGGGTTTGTCGAGCCTTTTCATACACTAACATACATTCACACACTAACAGCATACAGTAACATATTCTACACATGTATACACATGCTAACACCATACACTTATACACACACTCTAACACTATGCCATACCGTGACATATACAGCATTATACATATATAAAATTACACACTATGGACACATGGACAAACACCGATATTCGGTTACTCTGTTGTTACTCCCAGTATCTCTTTGTTACTATCTGGGGAAATTGGCTTTTAGTGTATGTTGTTCTTGTGGGGACTAAATACTTCATTCAGATGTTTTCCAACTTGAATCCAAAATATGAATTCTTCTCGTATAAGGGCTATTGGCTGATACTTTTCTGTGTTTCCCGCTTTCAGCAAAGAGAGACCAGAGCAAGAACACGAGACGGATTATGAAACATCGGTGGCAGCTGAAGTGTGGGGCATGGAAGCTTTGTTTTTCCTTCCACCTTGCAACCTATTAAAGAAGACATCTGGGATACGTATATCTTCATGTTACGCTTTAATAGCTTGTGAGGTGGTTTGGTGGAAGCTGTGATTGGGGTCTGCACTGATTTTTTTTCTACAGATCGGCGGGCCGGAGAAATCCTCTGATCTCCCCCCAAACCATCCTGTGTCCAAATTCCTTACAAAAATGTGACCTCTGGAAAATAATGAATGTCCCGCGCAAAATAGAATGGTTGGTGGGTATGTATCTCATACACGGTGAACACGTTTGTATGTTTAGTTATACCGTTAAACGTTCTGCAGATTGGAAGCGCTTACCTGCAGCTCTAACACGGGTTCTATTTAATGTAACCACGTCAAAATCGTATATTTCTATTTAGCAGATATTGCAGTAACAGACATGAGAATGTTAATTATTGGTTAATATAGCATTGTACATAGAGATGGAGTGTATCACTTATTTCTGTTTGGACAGGACTGTAGGACGTCAATGAGTTATGTGGGGTTATATTATAGAGCTCATACAAGCAAGGGATGAGTTTCCCACATAATATAATGAATGTAAATAATTGGATCTGGGATAGCTGCCCCTTTTGCACGGCATTATAGATACACCTATGTATGAAAAATCACGAGGTTCTGCCATGTGGGGACTTTCCATGGCCCGAGGTATAAAGCTTTACCTACTCTCAGTCAGGATAATGCCTGGCTCGGCTAAAGGCTTTCCTCCAAGGGTAAAAAATCAATTGTCATCACGGTGATAACGTGCCGATCTCTATGGAACCCGGAAAGCTTAACCATGGTAACGATAAAAATAGTGTTTGAAGCTGAGGGGCAGATTGAGAGGCTGAAGGTGAGCAGATTAGCGACTCTTCAAAGATTACAAAGCGATTTATCAGCCACGATTAGACAAGAGCCCAGGCGCCACGGACTTCAAATCCTTCAACCCAACTGTCAAGACGGTCCTGTTAGGCTGTGGACGGTTCTGGGACGGTTTTAGCTCATACAGGATGCTTTATTATGGATTATCTGTTTTAGTTTTTCCCAGGGCCCCCACTTACTTGTATGGTGGCTTAATTTCTTCATATGGTTTTCCTCTTCTCGTTTCCTATCCCCTCAGCTTTCTAGTGTCTAGTCTCCACTATCTCTCCTTCTGTTCCCCAATAATAATAAGTCTGAGACTCCCCTCTAACAAGAAAATCGGAGTGACCTGGTGGTCTTCTGTGAAAATTCAAAGGGGTTCATTCGATAAAGTATTTATTAAGATAGGCTGCAAGAACCCCTAACGGGCCTCTATAATGCATAGTTCAATATATATAACCCATGTTTTATATTGGGCTAACCATGCTGTGTACACAGTAGACGCAATCTCTTCCCTGCAAACTCTCAATTTAGTAAATATATACCCAAATCTGTAGGCTTTTTCCATTCAACAATGAGCTTCTTTTCCTTATACACAGCCTGATTCAGGCTGATAGAATATGACATCATACGCTGACACTCCAGAACAAGATATATCATGATGTCAGAGATTAGGACTGGCACAGTATAAATTATTCCGTGTTTTTGAAGATATTAAAAGACACAGTAATAACTAACAAACACTTTTATTAATGTTAATGCAACAATATTTATATATTTACAGTCCTACTATGACATTTAGAAAAATATGAAGACACAGTGTATGACCTGATTATAATATTCAAATTCACAAGACTAATCCCGTATTACAAACACGTAACACAATGTAACCCACAGGAGGGAAGGTCACAGTAATCTCACTTTAACATTTATTACCAGATAAGGCTCTGAATGGACAAGCTTCACTTGTGTACAAAATACAATCCTTACAACTGGACAAAGGTTTGTAACAGCGAGCACTGGCAGTGGTGTTATTAGGACGGCAGCTCCAAGTGGCGGCAGCCCCTCTGCGGCAAAAAGTTGGATGATCACCCCACTTGGTGATCTTAATGGGTCACCCAGTGGGGATCAGAGATCTGCCTTGTAGCCATCCCGTTACACTGTGGTGGTCTGCACCTAGCCTGGTATCAGAACCATGTAGCCCAAAGAGGTGGACGCCATATCCTGGTGCTCAGAAGAGAGGGCAGCTGGGGTGCTGTCCTGGGTCAGCCGAAATACACTGCAGAATATTAACAGTTCTAAATCACCTACAACCATTAAATGATCAGCCAATTATTGCCAGATTACGACATTTTAAAAAAAGACATAGATATACAAGAAAAAGTCAGCCAAGAACATGATAAAGTAGCTCGATAGTAACTGGTAGCAGACGCCCCCCAACTGGGAAAATCAGCAGGAACATTTCTGCTGCATAGGAGGGCTGGTATCCGTGAAGCGCATGTTTTTGGTGCCACTTGCTGCGGCGTTCTCAGCGTCCAGGCTCTCGGACATCTTGTCACATATTATATCCACCAGACGCTCAAACACCTGCTTCACCTGAATATTCTCCTTGGCACTGGCCTCAAAAAACTCAAAACCTACAAGAGAAACACACAGCGGAGTTTATAAAGTCATATTTCTCAACATCGCTGTGAAAGATTCATTCAAAAAAAAAAAGTCTACTTTTATCTGGATCCGCTACTTTTCTAATATTCCGTATTTTACAGTACACTAAACGATCCCATATAATGATTAACAGTTATATCGTGTTAATTACTGAATTAAGGTGTTTCAATCAGATCCATGACCACAGGTGTATAAAATCAAACGCCCAGCCATAGAGTCTGCATTTACGGAGCACACAAAGCCGTTCCACACTAACGGTATAATAATAAATCCATGTTCTACAGGCTTCTCGTAGAGCCGATAGGATATGCTAAATAAGGAATTTAATTATAAACACCCAGGGTAAATTATATTACTTTAATTAAGTCTTGTGACGTAGACAGCTTCCACATTATATTGGCAATTAAAAATCATGTCATTTACATCTAAAGCCTGTAATACCGCAGGGCTCTTCCTATCAATGGAGATAAAAGTCAAAAGGCATAAACGTAAATAGATTCAGTGTTTCTCAGATTAACCATTCAATGCGCACATCCACCACTTTAGGGCAAATAAAGGTTAATGAATATTTACAATAACCCGTAGTGTTCTAGATGGCGTGCAAAGGAGCATAAAACATAAAAACGGTGCTGGATGGCAGGCTGGGAAATCTTCTAGTGGATTAATTCTTGGCGAAGTATCCGAGTCTTGATGGGGAAGATCCAGACAATTTTACTTCTGCCACCGTGTTTATTTCACTTTATAAACTTAGTTAGGAATGGGGGGGGGGTTCCGGACCACAGGGGCCCTTCACACTTAGTGACCTGATCCCACCCTTATCGCACATTAAATGCTTAACCTTACAATGAGTCTCAAGCTCTCAGGTGCTATCACACCTCTAGCTACGCTGACCCTCAGGGACCATCTTTTCCAGAATGTAAGAAAATGTCATCTGCAGAAGGGAACAAGGAAGTAAAGAAGAAGGTCCACATCTGGACCCATCTGTATTCTTAGGGAGAACCCATAGAGACTGTCAAAGAGAGAAGAGACGTTCAAATAGACCGGCTCAGGTGAGAATGATTGCCTGACCTACAAGTCCCCATTTAGGGGATTCACCTTTATTAACATATCATCTACCTGGGAAGTGTATGGGTTGGACTCCGTGTCGGATTCATTGCCACATAGCACTTTGTGGACCTCTTAGCTTCGCTTAGCTATTTTGTCTAATGACTAGTGAAGTGGCCGGGCATCATGGGAAATGTAGTAGAACAACAGCCTGAGGACCACATGTTGAGCAGGTCTGTCCTACTGTCACAACACTTTACAGCTGGGAAGCAAACTACATTCAGATAAAAACTTTCGGAGGAAACGCATCTGGACAAAGGTCGTCTTTACCATAATAAATAAAAAATAAATATATTGTAAGTAATTATATTAAGAATACTCAGCGGCATTCTGTTCCAAACCATGCTTTCAAAGTTTTAAATATTAGTATTCTATTTTCAATGGAGGAAATGTCCGTTAATGTATCAATCTACTTTTCCCAGGGTTTATATTCCTGATGTACATCCTTCATCTGAAAGGTAAAGCTGTCCCGCTGAGGCTACGCTCCACTCTGGGGAGTTACAATGAGGACTGATGACTCGGGATCTTCTATAGAGCTCGGGCACAATGCATACAATCAGCGTGGAAGAGAACAAAGAGGAGCCAATGTTTCAGCTGACAAAGAACTTTTTGTCTTCTTTACAAATCTATCAGCTGCCATTGTTATCTATTGCTGATCCGAGCTACAGGAGGATGGAGAAAATGCAATGACCTGTATCATGGATATTAAAACTCGCCCCTCATTCTATATGATTCCAGTACTAAACAGAGACAGCCACTTAAAGGGGAACTGGCACATGGCAGATTCTCCAGAATACACACATGTACAATATATTACATGCATCTTTTCCTTTTTACTGTTTCTGTTCTGTGGAGGGCTCTACCGGCCCCTCTCTTCTTGGTAACTAATAAATGCACCAGCACAGACAGACTCACACACATACACACGCTAACCTACACACACATTCACTCTCACACACTTACACATTCACATACACACACATCCTCATTGTATCATCACACCTCACTCCCTTACCTCGCACGGAGCACTTTTAATAGCTCCAGCCCTGATTGAAGAATTGTGCCGGGGGGGGGGGGGCAATTGCTTCTATTACGTAATACTAGCATAAAAATTATCTATTATTTTTTGTTGCGCTCAATGTAAGAGCTACATTCTTTCTGCTGGATCATGCTTTAAACATATGCCCTACTTGATATCTGTTATTTTAGCCTTACAGAAGAATGCTAAAAAGAATCCCTCGCAATAGAGGCTCATGCGCAGCCGGCTAAAACAAGCAATTAAAACACCAAGCACGGTTATAACCTCTTCCAATGTAATATCTGCCATGTGATCGTGGGGAATGGAGGAAAAGATGTATGAAACTCTAATTCTGAAGCTTCAAAATTACTCTAATTAGATGCTTTTGAGGATTTTTGTTCTTCAAGTGATCGCTTAAAGTTCAAACACAAAACTCTAATCCTGAGTTTATATAGTTGTAAATATGTTACGAATAAAATGCATGAAAAGAAAACTATTTTGGGAGAACTTTATTGTTGTATTTTATGTTAAGTAATGTCAAGCAACCCTACAAGCATGTCATGATTTTTTGTCATTTATTTCATATTATTATTATTTTCCATATTATTTGCAGTCACCTTTAACAACAATCCCCTGGCATTGTGTACTTTAGGTACGAGTGCAGATATAGCCTACAGGGGTTCGGAATATATATAACGAGGTCTATTCACTTACATTAATTAGAATCTCTCAAGCAATGCATGGACTGACCATAGCAAGACCTTTAGACTAAAGTAGAGATGCCTGCAGGACCTGTGGCCACCACCAGGGGGCACAACTGTATAAAACATACCAAGCTGATCTGCCAGGTGCCTTCCCTTCTCTGGGGCAATCACTCGATCATCTTCCATGTCACATTTGTTTCCCACCAGAATGACCTGTGCGTTGTCCCACGAGTATGTCTTAATTTGGGTGGCCCTGATGAAAAGAGAATAAAGAGACTTATAAATAATGCTCACGGGAAATAAACATTGTCTCGGAGTCATTAACACATCAGATTAATCACCTTCTTTCAATCATTGCTTATTTCCCACTGGAGCAGAACATAGTAAAGTATATCTGTCAGACACAACTAGACATGGAGTACGTGGTATGGGACTCGCTACATGTTATGTATGTAATATGAAGAGTTCCTTTTCCCCCGGAAACACACATGGGTAAAAACGTGGAAATTAACATTGTACCTGGTTATAGGACTGTCACCCTACATACATGTACACATACACGAATGTCACATGATGTCGCAAAATATGAATCGGGACATTTGGTAAGTATGATGTACACTAAGCCAATCAAGTGACAATCCAGTGACGAAAATAGCACATAATGCTTTTGGCTTAATCAACTAACAAACAAGCGATCAAAGCGATCTCAATGCTACTTCTATACAGTATTACACACTATTCCTGGCACAGCATTTGGGGTCCCAGGCAACGAGCCCACTTTCTTCATCCATAGATGGAAGCATTATACCAAATCCGCACCAACTCGCTAAAAGCCGCTCATCAGCCCAAAGACGCTTTACTGTAGCAGGAAACTATTCTGCTTTCTCTACATACTCGTCTTTTCCATTAATACATGAAATTAATTATAAAGCATCATTTTGGCAGCGCATGCTGAGAACCTTTTCATTCGAAGATTAACTGCGCTAATTATGCAATTCTGATCGCATCTTAAACGACTCCTTTTTGCAGAGAGTCCCGGAAAATGTTGTTTTTTTTTTTGTGTAAATAACCTGCGAGGTTCTATAATTTGCAGCAACTCTTCCATCTGATGTAGGGAGCTGCCAAATAACCTTCAAGGGTCATTTTCTGCAATTAAACGTCTGTTTGATATTAAAAAAAAAGTATTTCATATTTTAAGCAGTGAAAATATGGAACATTAAATGATCATCTAAATGATAACTTGAAATCCCTGTAAAAATATACATGGTGTGTAGGATGCTGTGAGAATACTGGACAGTATTGGGGTGTCCCACTGATCATGAGTGAAACCCACTAACATCTCGCTTGGGTTTCCATTGCGTTCAGCTCTAGCACAATAAGTTATTCATTTTAAATTGCCTTTTAAATACTTAAATAAAGCAATGAAGAAGCTTTTTATCATGCCATGGCAACAAAGTGTTTGCAACATGCTGATGGGCTTCCTTTGTGTCAGATACATCAATACTCTATGTTCGGACATGGAATTAAACCAAGGATTGAATAGCTTTAAGTGTTTAAGACTATTTGTGTGGCTCCATAGCAAGAAAGAAGAATAGAATCTACATACCAGTCTTGGACTGCATTATAGGATTCCTCGTTGGTGATATCGTACATAAGAATGAAACCCATCGCCCCTCGGTAATAGGCAGTGGTGATAGTTCTGTACCTCTCCTGCCCAGCCGTGTCCTGGAAAAAAAGATTGGGTGAAGATATTAGAGTTTTACCTCTGAACAACGTACTTTTTAGAAAATAAACTGCGTAGTGTGCCAGGAAGAAGCGTGTGTAAATCCAGCTATTAAGTTTGTAGACACCCAGAGTAGGAGTCACATTCCAGGCCACAGGCATGGAGACCTCCGAGGTCCTTTTTGAGGACAGTCTCCCTTTGTGCTCTCTGACTTTTATCGTCTGATGTCCCTGTTTTTAAGGATCACAGAGTGTTTGCGGGGTATGAGGGTATCCAGCGGTGGATTGTTCCTATGCCTTCAGTACCGCCTGGCACCCCCTCATCATATCACTGCGCTCCGCTTTTAATGGCAGCATGGCATGGACACAAACTACGGAGAACTGCGCCCACTCAATGATCTCTCTTTTAACCGGCTCATTGACTAGCGGCATTACAGGAAGCCTGATTGCTGCCCCCTTGGGCTTGCCGCCCTGGGCCTAGTAGTAGTCGGCCTAGGTCAGTGTATCGCAGTGTTATACGGCCTTAAAAGTCACAATAATATGCATATGAACAGCAACGAAATCATGTAAATAATATACAGTATCCTCGCTCTAAATGCCTTAACAAATTACATAAATAATTATCAATAAGGCATAAGGTCTAATAAAAAGTCTTGTTAAAGACACACCTCTAACCACACCCCCAACAGTAAAAGTACCCTCCATTGGCCATTTGAACTCCTGGGTGGTATGAAACAGAGACGCTCCGAGGTACCATTAATTATCCGCCCTCTTATGGTTCCCCAAAAATGGTGTCCTAAGCCACATTTTACTGATTATCAATGAAACGTCACCGAAGAATGTGTCATGGCTAAAAAGGTGGCTTCCATTCACAATGGTTCATATAACTAAATAGCAAAAGGCTACATGTTAGTGAATAAGTCTTATGGATGTTGAACCTGAAAAAAACATTATCAGTGGTACATAGAAAAATAAATCTCAGTGCGTACCCCATTAACAGACCAAGTCTATAGTCAATGATGGCTCTCTCCACCGAATGTATCGGTTTGTCTTAGTCTGTCAATTCTTGTCTTGTCAGACCCCTTGAATT
The DNA here is from genome assembly GCF_027358695.1 of Spea bombifrons. Lineage (NCBI taxonomy): Eukaryota > Metazoa > Chordata > Amphibia > Anura > Pelobatidae > Spea > Spea bombifrons. Next base: position 39,985,903 of record NC_071092.1, on the reverse strand, counting down.
TATGTATTGTATTAAGCGCTGCGTAAACTGTTGGCGCTATATAAATAAAAGATAATAATAATAATGATTGTCGCGGTAGCTGTCTCCATATAGTAAAACCTTAAAATCTGGTATTAAACCCTGCCAAGCCTGACATTATGATGACAGCCGCAGTAATACCCCGTCCGTGCCATACTGTCATCCGTATCATGATTGTGTCACTCAGACATATATATATATGGTCTTGGTGGAAACAAAGTCAAAATCAAAAAAATGTTTATCTCTATATGAGATCTAGAAAGAGGATTTAATGATCTGCCTTTCAATTTCCCAACACAACAGCTCCACAAAAACAGTTCTGTCCTTTTCAGATGGAGTAAAGGTCCCTGCAAATTGTTCAGCGGGTCAGAGCACTTCTTCTTGACAAGTCATTCTGCTAATGGCCTGATGGGTTTGCGAGAAGTGATTCGACGGATCCGGTGATTATGCGGCGCAATTAACTGTCTCCGTAAAATGAGCATTCTTCTTCTGAAGGTTAAAGACTTTTTGTGGAAATTTAAGCATGGCATCATATTAGCCCCCGGGGTGGGCTGCAAATATCTTACAGAATGAAGAAGAAGGAGCGATGCATTATAAGTGCAAAGAAAGTGGATTAAACTACAAGTCTGAGCATCATTCACTCGCCTATAATTTATGGCTAATCTAAAATTCTGGAAACCTTTGGATTAGACGCACTAAGTAAATTAACAATTTATCAAACAGCTATGAGATCTTCAAGGTGAGCCTTTACTGATTTTGCTTCAGACATACGTCATACCTTAAATGAGACCACCAACCAGCCACTTATGTGGTTTCAGTGTCAAAAAAATTAAAATGTGCGAGGGAGAAGTCCTGTGCAAAACTATTGTTAAAACAAGAAACAGAGTAAAACACTATGTCCCTATGTTCATGGTCATGGACTAACACCTCTGAAGCATGTTTGGCCCATTTTCTTCCCTCCATGACTGAAGGGCCAGCAGGAAGGCTGCAACTTCTAGGTCTTCCTAAAGAAGGACACCTCTCATATCTTCTAAAGAAGATATCAACCAAAAAGACTACCCCCAATTCCTCCACAAAGAAGTCTTCAGAGATTACGCTCCACCGTGGCATTTGCAGTACAGAATCAGACTGATATGTTGATGGAGATGTGTCGTCTGCGGTAACTTGAAGGGTGAAATACCATACAAAACTAAATATGGAATGATCACCAATAACCACTTCATAGCCTGTCCATTGGGACATGGGAGCTAAGACTTGAGATGCTCCCAAGCACTGTAGGACAGGCTAAGAAGCGGCTGCCCATTCTTGGTGAGCATTTCGAGTTTTGTCTGCAATGCAAAGAAACCTCCACCGGCACACAGGACCTCTCTCTGTCGGTGGGACCGCTGTTATGGGAAAGCTTATTCTAAAGGACTGATAGAAATAGTTTTGTCTCTATGTCTAAAGTAAGCATATACTTCCTTGGATGGGAGCTGCCTCGGAAAGTGGAGATTGAGGAGTCTCCTTATCCACTCGATATGCAGGTCAAACTAATAATGGTGTGCTGTGGATTTTAGTATGTATTCAACTGGACTCAAAGTGTACATTTCAGATAGCTTTTGATACATAACATTTTTGAAAATGGGGTGACCAGTTTACCAAAGTGCAGATCATACAATGAAGTAATGGATTATCTGCATGAAAACGACCATTTACAGACCCATGCCATACGCCTCCCAAGTGACCCTTCCTTGTTGGAAGGCACATCATTGGGATCCAAATCCTTCTTGTCCTCTTTCAAATCTGGTGTGTTCCTTGCGTCTTTCTACAACCCCTCTCCTCTAGATTGTAAACGTGTGAGCAGGGCCTTCATAGTCTTAATCTCTCAGATCTAGTTTTGTTTTAACCCTTTGAATGTATGGACTGTAAAAACTGCGAAATTATTGACAGTATAATAATAATAATATAAAATATGATTAAAATTAAACGGTTTTAAAATTCTTACAGCGGGGCTGTCAATCCTTTTTCCTCACCCACTGTTGTCAAACCGCAACTCCAATACAGCTCCACTTGCATCATGCCACCGGGGGATGCTGGGAATGGTAGTTTAAACAGCAACATGGTTGCCTTCCCCAAAAAGTAGCTGCTTAAGATTCCTTGGCACGCGTCTCCAAAGGAACAGCGTATGAAAGTGTGTACCTGCTAGATAATAAAAAGTCCAGACACTGTCCCCGACCACGAAGAACTCGTAGCGATCGGGGTCTTATCTCTTAGACGCAGGTTTTGGAGCAGATTCACCTCCTTGTGCTGTCACTGATAAGAGCCGTATCACCAACTCCTATTTATGGGTTTAAATTGAGTTAAAATAAGAACGATTACAAAAGATAACTCTGGCACGGACATTTTTAACGCGGCCAACTAAAACATTAACCCCTTAAAGGGGGGCGGCTACATCTAAAAGAAAACCAGAACTAAATCCAGCACTGAAAAATATTTTTAAAATGTAGGAAATTATTTTTATATATTTATTTTTTATTTGATGTTTTGTTATTCATATTTATATTTCTCTAGTGTATTAAAGGGATACTCCAGCCATCATATACACTTTAATGCATATGACCGGTGAGGGGTCAACGCTGGAGATGTTCCAGTCATCTCCAGCGTTGGCTCCGCAAGTATTAAAGGGGAAGGGGTCCAAAAAGACCCCCCAGTCACATGCATGGGAAGTATTACATTACATAAGTGTGCATTCTTTTTTGGGAGGCTGCTAATGACAGCAGAATATGAAAAATAAGTTAAAATAAATCTAATTGTTTGTTACAATGGATCCAAGACCATACCTCCCAAATGTCCTTGTCTTGGAGGTACAGTCCCTCTTTAGAGACACAGATCCATGTGGCCTCCCCCGATGTCTCTTTTTTCTATAACCCTAAGGCCTTAATAATTTTGAATTCGAACAATAGAAAATGTTTAAAAATTCCTCTAAAAGTGTCCTTCTTTGACCATTTGAAAAGGATCTTTACCTTTGTATAGCTGTTTAGCATATGCAGAATAACATCACATACAAAGTTTATTACACAAGTATTTCTAGGACAAAAATAGATGGTGTTTCATTCTCTGAGTCACACATCGGGGTCCTGATTATCACCCAAATTCCTGCAAATGACACACAAGTAAAAAGGTATAAAACCGCTGGTTATATTTCTAGTCAAATCTTGCATTTTTATGCATTATTATGTATGCTAATTCCTATGAGCCGTGATGCAGATCAGTGCAGTGTTAGAATGTTCAGCAGGAAGACACACGAAAAGTCTTCAGTTTGGGGCAAATTCTTTTGTTTTTTAACCTGTAGATCTACTAATGGTCACAGGCCGTGTCTTTGGTATACAGCTCTGTTTTTCAAAAAGCTGCCATTTGTTCCCTGTTGGTTCCTATAGCGCAGGGGAGGGCTGTCACCTTATGGCCTGGGAGGGGGGGCAGGTAACGTCATTTGCCCCTTGCACCCCTCCCCAGTAACTAACATCTGCACTGGCACACATATTCACACACACTCTCAAATCTATACAAACTTACACACTCATAGCAACACACACGTACTTACACATACCCACACTAACACACATTCACACACTCACTCACACACGCCCTAATTCATTAACCCTGTCAATCTGACTTGACCTATTGCCTCCTATAGGCAGGGAAGAGGTATGGCAACGACTTAATGGACGCTGATAGATGTTGTGCATTATTTCGGAAGGTACCACATTACCTGACCATCTAGAATTGCAGTCTGGGATAAACACATCCGCGGTGGTCTCCCCTGCCCTGTTTTGCACATCCAAAGTCATTCTGGAACCCGAGAGTTTGGCATGTGATTAATTTAGTATCCAGATATCTGGCTTTGACTGATTCAGCAATCTCAACACGGGTCTGTTTAACAATGACCCCATGGTGTCTGGTGGCTCAATACACGTCTCTTCTGATCTTGTCAGATACAAAAAATAAATCAATGCAGATCCTCCCTGCATTTCTAAAATTCTACATATAAATAGCTGCAAAATGACAGCGCCCTTGGGAGATGCTTAGCACGGAGCACGGAATTCACAGAATACTAATGAACGAGACAGACAAAGACTTAAGACACAGGGAGGAAAATAAAAAGTTAGAAACATTTGCTGCTAGTCCTTTTCTTTTAGCACATATCCAGACAAACAAAAAGAGGTGCATATAGCTGGACGCTGGTTACTGGCTACGTAGGGTCAACAAAAGTTCTTGATTGGATGGAGCAGACTCATAATTGAGCTTTTTCTCTATTATTGGCAATTTTAATCAAGGGCCATAAACATAACTGGAAATTTGTGGTAGATCAAAGCGTTTGCCCCAAAGATCTATCAGGTGATTGCTGGGAATCTAATGCAATTGGTCTCCTTGTCAAGGGAATGGCGTGAAGTTCCAACACCTAGGTCCACCACAATTCTACCCAGTTTCCCTATCCATTAATGACTATTGATGCATTCACTGCTGGCTTTGACTCCCCAAGGGCAGTTGTTGACAACGTAAGACCCGTCACTTTCCATAGTTGCTGCCCCACTTTTTCATCACACATGGAAAGTAAGGCAGGTGGCAGCATAAGAAAGCCACCAGCGAACGGCCAAGCCAACTGAGGAAAGATTAGGGATGGTTCGCAAACAGTGGCATATGGCCTCAGTCTAAAATGCGATAATTAGAATAATGGTTGGTATAGGGCAGAGAGTGGACAGATCCAAATGCTGCCTCCCCAAAGAATAAAAGACTAACCTAGCAGTCAACCAACTAGCTGTCCTATTGAGAGGCTCTAGGAAAATTCTGCAGGAAGTGTCAGGAATGAGTGTTAGTTGTGAAGTCGAGAACTATAGTACATCTGCCTTAAGTGTTGATGGTACATGAGACATCATCATACATCTTATTACCAGTGACAGCAAGCAGGGATCGGAGGCTTACTCAACAAGAAGTAGCAACCGAAACCCAAGTGATCGGTTAACTCGTCAGGTTGCTAGAGTTATTCGTGGATTCTTAGCTGATGCATCAGTGCAGTTGTTATGGAAACAGAAGCGTGTGTCGCTTGGAGTCTATATGGCTTTATCAGGAGCTGCTGATTCCACGATACTGATAAGGAGCTTTGACGTCAGCCCAGTGATTGTGACTGCAACATGTGCTATCAGCGCTCATCGCCCGTTTAATATGATGTATGGGCTTTGAGTCACAGCTAATCTTCCTGCTCACCCGCACACCGATCTCGGCGAGGCCGGAGCAGCTGGCAAAGATAAAAATAACCCCAAGCTATTTGTTTAAGAACATGCCCAGCAAACACCTTGTTTGTCGGGTTAACCCCTTGCAAACTACGTGGCAAGCCAACGTTTCCTGCTATTATTTAGCAAATGTCAGCCGATCCATAAACCATCCCTGGTATTGTTTGGTGCCCCCTTGCAAATATTTAAGGTAGACCACCTATTAAAAGTTAAAGTGTTAAAACTTACCGAGTATGGCTGGATTTACATGCAAGGTGCCTACATATTAACGTACTATTGCATACCTAACATAATTGACAAGGTAGAACAATCAGTAGAACATTCTAGATTTCCTTTCTTATCAGACTCTAAGAATCTATAAGGTTTAGTATGTATCCACGCATTATTTCAGTTGATTTAAAGTGAGTGCACACTTGTGTTCCATGCCAAAGTTAGGCTAAACTGCAGCTATTCCTGTCTTCCCAACTACAGGCCCCCAATATCTTACACGTGGCTCCGGTGGGATTAGTATCATCGGTGAGGGAAGATACAGCCAGAACCCGAGCGTATATTATTACTGTGCTAAGGTATCCAGGCAGCGGCTCCCACAAATTAAATGAAGTTCCACTTGGCTGAGCTGGTTATCACATCAGCAGCAGGCTCCGGGAGACAGGTGAGCAACGCAACGGATACAGGTCATTGACCATGAACCACGTCAGGGAAGAACGTTACATGCTGATTCCATTAACTCTCATAATTCCGAAGCGCTCTAAACTCTGAGCCAAGGCAGTCGACAGCACTCCACATCCTAACCAAGTGCCGTAAATGTTATAGCAACGCAAAGAGCTATATAAAAAAGGTACTTATTTTATAGATATATAAAACCTTATTTTTATGTACACCGTAATATGCTTTTTTGTACTTTGCGTTTAACTTTGTAAGCACTGTTTTGCTCCATTATTTGGCATTATATACCAATAGACATTACAGAAGAGCAAAGATTTCTCCATCTTCACAGGGCTTAATGTCGACTGTTGTCCAGAACCAGCGGTCTCAGTTCTGAACCCCATTTAACACCCTGGCTTAAAACACATTTTAAAACTTAATAAGGGTAAGTATGATGTACAGCCTCCATAGTGAAGAGGGGTTGGTTGGGCCCTTGTAACCGGTCCTTTGGGTAACGGCACAGCACAGGAGTAGATAAACCAACAGGGCATTATGTCCCCCAGTTTTGCGGCCCCCATTGACCTGCCAACCTAGGCCAACTCGGCTTAGGGCAGAATATGTTCATTTTAGGGGACAAGAGGTCTTTACTCAAGAGTTTGGGGGTGGTAGGGGCAAGGTGACTCCCGTGCACATGCACAGAACGCGTTCCCACTGATTTCAATGGGAGAGTTTTCCTGCCACTGATTGGCCGGTAAATACAAGGTAAAGAAAATGAGGAGCTGGGGGGGGGTAGGTTTTAGGGCCTTTTAACAGCATACAAGTACAACGCACTGCATACATCAGGAGCTAGTAAGAAACATTTCATCCAATTATATGTTCCAGAAAATACAGTACTTTTAGCTGTAATTATATATGTACCCTTATATCCATTAAACATATATACAGGTGTTTTTTGCAGACTATGACCAGATTTTGTGCCGCAGAAACACAACATAATGTTCTCTAAAACTGTTATCAATATTATTTCCTTTTCATCCACCATTATACACGATATTAGCCGTTATAATATTCACATGTCAGGACTTTCAACAAGGTCTCTAAATATAACCGTTCAAACATTTGGGGACCAGCGGAAATGTACCTTTGTTTATTGCCTATACGCCCGCCCTATGGAACACACTGTTCCCTCGCTTTGAAGGGTTTTAATTTACAGGCCGGTAGCAGGATTTAAAACAAGGAGCAGGCCTGGTTTAACTACTTAGCACCGCAGATTATTACACAGCAGCTTGCATACGAGATGTTATCTCTGCGCCAATATCCCCGTCTCTCGTCATGTAAAAACCCCAGCACCTGTGTAACTAAAGCCTTTGTTTAAACATCCTTTCCCCTGCCATCTGTTTTTGGGGGACACGGGGACGGACTGGAAAATAGGGCAGAGAAGGCATTTTTTTCCAAATGCTGCTCTGATTGTAAGCTGTTGGGCCGTGCCTTTGTGCGAGCCGTCCTTGCAATTCCACGTAGAGCCCCCAGGGCAAGGACTTTACGAAGGTATCAGGATTCTGTCTGTGGCCCTTCTGTTAATATATTTTGGACCGGACTGTATAGTGTACATCGAGTATCAGGCTTATCACTGGGTCACTATTCTGGACTTGCCCTCATGGTAAGTTGGCTGCCCTACTCTGGATAGACACATACTCGTCAGGGTATGCCTGGGAATGGTGGGAGTTAGCCAACAGCTGGAGCACTAGAGGTTGTCTATTGTGTTATCGCCCTGTCTAATAATCATCGTTATTACTGTGATATAGCCTCCATAGCCCTTCACTCGTTAATGTGCCAGAGAGATTTTACTTAGAAGGTGATTGAAGAAGGGAAAACAAGCTTTGGTTTTGAAGAAAACAGACAGGACAGAAAAGGGCAGAAAAATGTCACCGTCAGGACATGTACCTCGTATTACACACGCATGTTGTCACCTGGTTACCTGTATCTTGGGAGAAGGCTTGTTAGATGACGTAGCTTCATCTCAGGTGAAGAGACGCGCAGGGACATATTATGTAGCGCACTCAGAGAATTCATGTCCTCAGGTGCCTCTGATACAGATGGGTTATAAATGAAAACTATATATGATAATATAAACTGGAACACACATGTAAAGCTTACATATGCTTACATGGTTTGCGGTGTTGTGTTTTTGGAGGAATACATTTCCTGCTGTATATTAGGTAGGTTTGCATTGAAAATTCTACAAAAACATATACAAAATAGGGGAGCGCAACTAGGTTGTGCGCTCCACCATTTTGTATATTTTTCTGCTGTGCATATTTACAGGGTTGAGGGCTTTAAATTGCTTGAGAGTGTCTTTTGGGTTAAAATGCAGTGCAAAATTAGATAGGACTCGCCAAACTTGGGGTACTTTGAGGTAGCGCAGGGTGAAGCAATTATGGCCATATAGTGTGACCGAATCCCCAATATTTACGCCTCAGGTGTTTTGTGAATGGTATTCACTGGGTATGCGCTTAATTCCTGCTTTGTTATTTAAAACTGTATAACCTTAATATTCTGTATATTATTATAAAATGTAGGAATATTAAAATATCACATGGCATATATTCAACCTACTGAAATTAAGATTAATACACTATTGTGATTATTACAATTGCTATTTAATATTTGTTGGATCCTTAGTCACAGGAAGTGAACGTTTGCAACAAGTGCAAAGGCAAATGGCTTCCCCTACCCTAACAAAAACAACAAAGCAAATGATAATGTGTTACAGAATTTATAATATATATATATATATATATATATATTGAACGTGGCAATATATTTTTTTCTGAGGAGAGATGTGTTTTAAATCAGGAGAGTTTTTTTCTAACTTTTATTGGCCAATACTTTGCTCATTTCAAACCAGCATTGGAAGAGTCCACGGGGAAATTCAACGTATGTAACGGTTGCTAATTTGGTCACAAGTGCTCTTGTCTAATTTCAACAGAGTACGGCAGTTTAAACACAAAGTCAACACTTTCCGCACAAACCAATTTCTGGACTGAAACGTTCATTAATATTTGCGAGTTAAAGGCTCTGCTTTCAATCCCCTACAATGTCTATAGCCGGGGCTAATTGAATGTTCCGGGAACAGATGATGACTTACGAGATAAGCACGCGCATGTTCCCCAGCACGTAAACCACTAAGGAGGATTGAAATGGCAAAAATTAACCCCTAAATTCATAAGAACTAACTAAACGATTAACTGTACTAAATTAGTATTTGGTTGCTAAGTTAACGATACCTTAGGTCATGTAAAAAGTATACAAGCTGTGTATTTTACACCCCAGATTCCTGTAAATTATGAATCCTCCTCCAAGATAAATGTTATCATGAAACCCTTTCTGTTTTCGCTTGCGGAGCACAATGGGTTCACTAAGCAAATGTAAACATAGACTTTGACAGCCGGTGAGAAAACGTATCCCGTCTAGTCTTTTTTCTGATGTAAACTCTCGGACGAGCGCTGGGCTCACATACAGTCATATCCAGCCACTGGCCACACACTGCAACACCCATTGCAATCTTCCTTACGTTACCTTACATCTAAGCCTCTGGCCCTCTGGTTTTAGACTATGACTTCTTCTTCCAATGTTTCTCCTCCTTTGAAATAAACATCCCTCCTGTACTTTGTTGAATCTGTTTATGTATTTAAACGTCTCTATTATATCTCCCCCATCTCTTCTTTCCTCCGAGCCGTACATGTTGAGCTCCCTTGGTCGTTCCTGATATTTTTTACCCTGCAAACCATTCACCATTGTAATGTTGTGATATTTGGCAGAGGACCTCAGCTATCTTTAGAACCGCTGCAGGGTCTTATCTACAAGACACGGTCCCTGGGTGTATTTTATAAAACCTAATGGAAAGTCTAATGGGGGTGAGCAAACACGTCGCGTTGAGAAGTGAGTCATATCGAACATTAAAGTGATGGATCTGCCTTTGAAATCTCAAAGCACTCCTTCTGATGCGCCTACAGCATCACAGACATAAACATTATAGCCATCTGTATCACGGCGTCTGGCCAGAAATCCCATTCTCAGGTAGAATACTGTCTGTAATCGTAAAAAAATATTACAGTCAAATTCGTATTATATGTTGATGCCGTAACAATTATTTCAAAATGTTCGTGGCAAAAAGAATAGATTCTGAGTAGAGTCCAATAAGAATGTAAACTGACCCAGGCACGTCGATGAACAAGGAGACAGTACGGGTTAAACATGGAGCACCAGGACTCAAGGGTGGAGTTTCAAGGAGCCACATAGTTAAATCACTCAAAGTTACTGATTCAGAGACGCTGTTAGAATCACTTGTGATCATTTTCACAAACCCCTGGATTATATGATTTGCAGACCTGAAACAGAGGAGACGATATCATTTAATAGAACAAAGAGAAGGATATGCTGGAGTAGACACCAGACGCAAGATGTCTGGGTATTCCACAACAGGCAGCTTAGTCACAACAACTGGGATTTAATAAATTACTTTTACTCAATCAGATTTCCTGGTCGGTTTGTTGCCCTTAAAGATCACCCCTGGCGTAGGTGACGGGGCAAAGTGTTTTATTCTTCAGTACCAAGGACAGGACCGTCAGCGCCCATCAATCAGCACCATAGACAGCTCCTGGGGAGTCCTTTTGCCTGAAATTTGCAACTTTCTGTTTAAAGTCCCCTCGTGTAACATGGAGTATTTAACTTTCACACTCTTCCCTGCCGGCAGCCTAAATATTATTATTAATAATAATATTAATAATAATAATAATTACACATCTAACCTTAGGGGAAATTCTAGCAGTGCGGGAACCTAAAAACTCCTACTCCTAAGTAGCCAGACGATCTAGGCTGGTCAAAAAGGGCTGATTTCTAAAACGCATACCCCTTTTGTATAAATTGCTAAGTACAGATGAATGGAGAAAAAAAAAGGATAGTTGTTTCTTTGAAATATTCGCCTTTCCTCCACAACTTTTCCCGTTACCTTGATAATTCTGGCAGTACGTGTCTTTGTGTTGAGAAGGCATCGCGGCGTCTTGGAGGAATAGATGATATTTGACAGAATAGCGGTTCTTTCTTGTTGTAAAGTGTTAATTGTCTAAAGTTCACGTGGCGCACAAGGAGACCGTCAGAAACAGAAATAACCAGAGACAGGAAATTGTTGAGAGATTTTAATGATACGGCAGACGCCCCCTCACACCTAATTTACCCCCCATGTGAAACATTAGTGGGGGCAAAGTCGAGCCTCCTGTTGACATTTTAGCTGCTGAAGGTGCTCATTATACGCAAGAAGAACATATCCTCATTAAAGACTGAAAAGGGCAGCACAAAATAATGTAACTCTAATAAACGGAATAAAGATGCGAAGGTAGATTTTAAATTGATTGACTTATTTAAAGATGTTGTTCCACCTGCTCTGCTGAATTAAATATCTTTATAAATAAAGGCAGCATTAGAAACGTCGTTCCCGTTACCGTTGAATGCACAAACCCTTCCCGGAAATCATTATTTCATTAAGTAAAATTTTGCCTTATTCATATTTTTGCCGGGAACACATGTCATATGGCAAAAAAGCAGGTACTTACGTGTTGTCGCCATGGAAACTGAAAAGCGTGTGTTCTTTTTATGCAATTAAACCTTAATAAAATTACAGAAGTGCTAAGGTTTTATTTGCTTAACATACTAGTCCTGCCAAATAAAACGTATTCTTTGCTGGCTGGCTGGCTGGCTATATACCTATTATCTCAACTCATTATAATGTGCATTAAATAGCAGCAACAAATCACATGCCGTGCTACCTAGAGAAGAACGAGACGGATTAGGCACAGACCGGCCACCTGGCACTCAGGGCAAATGCCGAATGGGCCGCTGGCCATTACAGCGCCCCATACTCACGTTATAGGTGGATATGCCTGGCCACATGCTACGTGAGCAAAAAAATATGGCGTCCATATCCAGCTGTCAGCCACGTCTAGGTCATCAGCACACCTGAGGACTTTCTTAATGAGCCGACCCTGAGAATCTTGAAATATGAACTCTTTAATAGCCCACCGTGGAGATTCTATGTAGCCACTCGCCAAATATTCTAACCAAATGGTTCTAACACCGGTCCTCATGGAAACCTTGACTTTTTAAAGATACTCTTAACTGAGTCACCTGCATCCAATATTAACCATAACCTACATAAATCAACATTGATGATAAGAAATAGTATTCAGTGACCATTCATTGAAGGAAAATGTTTAACTAGAATAGTTATTCTTTAAACAGGGGTCTCTGGTCAACAAATATACATTTCATGGTGGTCTCCAGCATGATACAGTAAAGAAATTGGGAATAAGAAACACAACTAATTACTTTTTTACTTTGGGTCCAGTACATTTCAAAAGTGGTAACAAGGTACCAAAAGAACACCAGAAGCACTGACGTAGGACATTATGGACACCATTAGTTGACTGATCGCCTAGGACAAGTATCAATGCTGTCCACGGTGCTAAATGCTGGCAGGCTGTACATGCGCGCCATTAACCCACCAAAAAGTACCTTACCAGACGTCATGTAAAAAGAAATGAATGAAACAGAACCTAAACTATAATGCAATGATTGACAACGTGTGGGGTAAGTTTTGAAGGGGATCGCGCCTACCAAAAAAAGGGGCTCGCTTAACGCACAATATGAAAAGGAGAAAAACGAACACCATCTTTATCTGACTCATTGGCTTTGCCGATAATTCATTAAAAGTATGGCCAGTATATCGAAAGCATTAAATGGTTTTATTCCATCTCTTCTCCTGCCCACCTTGGCTTTTAGACTATTATTCAAGCAACTTCCTTGAGTCAAAAACGTCCGACTCTTGGTTGTTAGCGGAATGTTTTATTTTTATCGGAAGGGAGCCACTGGCCAAATCCACAAAATCCACAACTCCTATCGGCTTGTTCAGAAAGATTCTGCCTCAAATGGGTGCATAATTACAACAAGCCAATTTAAACCGTGATCCATGCTTCAATCAAGAAATCTAATTGATACGTACGAAAAGCAGAGACTATTTCGGAATCCATGTGTTATTTTGGGATTATTGTCGGGGCCACGTACAATGCATTTTGTTCCATTTATAACTCTGCTTCCATCACCAGGATTTAATTAAATCTGACATTTTATTATGATGAAGATATAGCTGCAAAGTACTTTACATTATTACTCTGTCTACAACAAGTTGCTTTTTTAACATGAATCATCCTCTTACAGGGGTCGTGCAAAAAAGGCAGTATTTTGCATGAAAAAAGTGTGCTTTTTTCACATCCTCAATTCATTTCACAAATAATCAGGTGAGAAATGGGAAACACAGCAAAGACCCAGCAGGACTTGGTGTCTATATTTCATCTGCATAGGGCAAACATGACTTCAATGGACTGGTGTGTATTAAAGGACCCCCCAGCCATCATATGCATTTACATGGTGCCCCCCTTGTATATGCATATGCCCCTCTGCCTGCTACCCAGCTATTTTCTGTGCATGAGATATGTTCGGCTGAACACATATCATGACACGTGATATACAGTACTTACCACCGATCAGATCCAGTGCTCAGTGAATGCTCCAGGCAGGGGTCTAACGAGACCCCCTGTGCCCATCTGCAGGAAGAGATCCCATTAATTTGCCACCGATTAGTCAGTGGTGCAAAACGTCGAACCACGATGCAGCTTCTACCTAAGCTTTTTTTACTTTAACCAATGCATATGAAAGTACTAACAAAACAATCCAAACTGACCCACCGTGTGCAACGAAGTGTAAGCTCTGTGGGTCAGCAGCGCCAGCTCCTGACTCCCTAAAACCCTATGTGCTGCTAAACAGAATGTGATATTAACTGTTTATTTATTCTCTTTATCACTTTAAACCTACTAAAGAAACATTGTTCACATTGTGCCTATAATACTATATTAATAGTAGAAACACGTTCTGCATGTAAGTACACTCCAGGAAAGGGTCATGGATAAAAGCCATAGAATGAGCCAACATTTAAAAAGAAACGTAACCGATGCGGATCACACGGAGAGTGTCTATGTACAAAGGGGAAAAGCAAACAAAGTGGGCTTTTGGCAGCAATTTATGCCGTACATGCCGCGAGTATTACATGCACACGCCAAGCTATATTTTCATTATATTAATCATATGCATCATTCTAACAGATAATGTAACATACTCTGTGTTTTGGCTTTTCTACGCTATATAAGGTCAGACAGGAGTGTTCTCCGCTGCAAGCCAACTACAACATGCCACTTTTAGATATAAAACAGGCTCCGTGGGATGTTCTTCCCTCTGTAAACATGCGCATGGTGTTCTTGCTGTACTAAACGCACATGAACATTAATGGAGCGGGGAGGTGGGGTGGGGGGATAATATAATCAAGGAGAAACTGCATTTAAATTAACACTTCATTAATGTACCCGACGTTTAGCATAGGTACAACTTAACATTAAAGTCTATTATATGATTGGCTGAACACATCAAATAGCTGTGGGCTGGAGAAAGGTTTAAATGCATATGGGGGTGACTCTGTCGGATCCCTTCCTTTACCAACACCCCCACCCCTGGTAATAATCTGTCTATGCTTCCCCCATAAGGCAAAATAATTGAGGTTTGTGAAATCAGTTTATCTGACTGTAGTACTTAGTTCATTATTATTTATCGATTTATTTAGCACCATCCTATTCTGCAACCCAGCGCAATGGGAGTTAAAGGGAGAGTTTAATCTCCTTGGTGCCGACACTATGTAAGAATGAATATTAAATCATGGTTTAACAAACGTATGGTAAAAATGACACACGAAAAAATTGGGGTCCTTAGGTTATAAAAAAGTCTTTATGCCAAAGGGTTAATATTAAAATTCAAAGAGATCATTGTCATCCATACAAGCAATTATTACCAGGGCCAAATACCTTTTTAAAGCAGAATGGTCATTTCACGAGAGCTCAATTTTTTTGGCTTGTAGTAACTCCCCCCAGTCCGTGGCGTCTATTGCCCCACTTCAGAGCCAATAAATCATTTTTAATGCTAGTATTTGTGTATGGTAGCAATATATACCAATGCACCATCCACAACACACGACACGTTAAATTCTCCTGCAAAGTCCCACAAGCATCAAGACTAGTAAACACACCAATTTTAATGAAATATTTTAATTGCTGGTCAGCAAGGTGATTTGAACCCAGCAAGACTGGTTTCTCCAAGTTTACACTCACCCAAATTTGCAGCTTCACGCGCTTGTCATTCCGATAAACCGTCTTAACTTTGAAGTCGATTCCCACAGTGCTGACGAAAGCCGACGTGAAGGTGTCATCCGCATATCGGAAAAGGAAAGACGTCTTCCCAACGCTGCTGTTCCCGATGATCAGCAATTTAAACATGTAATCAAAGTTCTGGTCAGAGGCATCCTTGTGTCCATACCTTGCATCTGTAGCAGAGGCCATCTGAAAAATACAATACAGAAATGTAAACCTTGCACTCATTTAAAATGAATAACGCAGTGGTATATATTATATATATATTTATTTTTTCCATATTGTTGATTTATAATGATAAGAATAATTATTAGTTCCATGGTTCCCCCCTTAACCTTTTTTGACACATATTACTTTCATTTGCTTCAGGCAAGAATATTGTAAATCTGCCCTAGGAATATAATGAATAGCATCTCAACTAATTAATTATGATGGAAATCTCCGATGAGGCAATCGGTATTAATTAAGCGATTGCCTTCTTTGGAAATATCACATACATACACGAGCAGCAGTATCACGCATAGAACTAACTGCTTGATATCTCAATGCATTGGGTTGCTTATCGGAATAACGTAGGTTTGCTTCATGTTAATCAGTGGCCGTGGAACGTATCTGCAGAAGACACGACCTCATACACAGGTGTTTCTTTCTCCTGCCTCTGTAACGCTGTAATCCTCCAGATCAGAGCTAATCCTGTCTGGTGACCAATCTGCGCTGGATTATATTTTATTAACCGGCCACAACAAAGGCTTATGCACGTTGATACGCAGAATGGTTGTGCATGTTCACTATATTTTTTTTTTTGCAAACATTTAATAATGTTTATTTGTATTATTATGTGTATGATTCACAAATGCTAATAAAAAAATAATTTATAGAATAACTTGTTTTCAGCAGTCACATTAGGTTGATGACCCAGCACTTTTTAGTTTGCGTGAATAGAGTTTGAGTGACCAATGACAAAGCATGGAACATGCATGCGACACCAGTGACAAAGCATGGAGCATGCATGCGACACCAGTGACGAAGCATGGAGCATGCATGAGACACCAATGACGAAGCATGGAGCATGCCTGAGACACCAGTGAGGAAGCATGGAGCATGCATGAGACACCAGTGACGAAGCATGGAGCACGCATGAGACACCAGTGACGAAGCATGGAGCATGCATGAGACACCAGTGACGAAGCATAGAGCACGCATGAGACACCAATGATGAAGCATGGAGCATGCATGAGACACCAGTGACATCACACCTGCCATATTGTATAACACAGAATGCAGGGCACTGAGGCCCCCACTATACACAGTGATTAAAAATTATCCCCGTTATTACACCCTTTTCCTAGACACATTAGCCACCATTCATTGCTTTCCAATTAAGAGAATATCCGGTTGATGATCAACTGAAGAGGTTAACACCTTAAAGTACCAATTTTCTTGCCATTTAATAAAAGTGGCATTTCCATTAATGAGCTTCCTAAGATTGTGATTATAAAGCTAACGATATTCATGATCTCCTCCGAGTTTCCTGCCCTCATCAACATCCAATTTATTTGATTTTCAAGGAAACAACTTTTAACATCCTCGGTGAACCATAATGTACTGAGAACATCCATCAAACCCTAACATCCATCAAACCCTAACATCAAACCCAAGCGTGTGCACACATAACACACTTAATGCACACAGAGCAGTGTCAGCAGGCTGGCGGGGGTTTTGATGGCCATGTTGCACGTTGAACATTGTTAGCTCTTAAATTAACAGATCTCCCGTGTCAAGGCAGACCTTTTTCGTGACAGCGACAGGTCTTGGTGCCACTCCATATCTCTGTGGAGCAGTGACCTCCACCGATTTCTGTGACATCTGCTGCTGGGGACAAGGAACCAAGTCACTGTTCACGTGAGACACCCAAATCTTTGGACAGCTCTAAATCTACAATGCCTGGTGTTTTTCTACTGCCTGTGGACATTAACGCTTACGGGAGAAGATCATCTGTTCCATTAGCCCGCTCTCCGGTGCTTTTATCGTGCTTGGTATTTTTGAAATTGTTTGGAAATAGCAAAAATTCTTCCGGACGTTAACGCTCAAGGCCTGGCAAGGTGGAAAAAAAAGCAATTCTATTTATAAAGCGAAGGCTAAATGATATCTCTGCCTTGCAGGGTCACGAACAGAGTTAATATCCTTGGAACCCTAGCAATGAACAAACAAGTTGTCAGACAGTTGGTTTTAATAAAGGGGAAATAGGTCTGCTTTAACACTTTCAACCCAAAACCTTACACAAAAATATTTACATTAGATAAGACATCTTTCGAGCAGTTTGCGATCACTTCCATTGAGGTCTTCCCACTACAATTCACTTAGCTGACTGCAAAGTTTTGACCATGGAATCAGAAGTTTTGGGCTACAGAGCCAGCACTGGGTTTATAGGATAATGATCTGCTATTTTGTTTGTCTAATTTGCTTTAGGTAGATCTCTATCTATCCCCAAGTGTCAGAAAGAAGCTATAAACTATCCGTGGTACAAAGGCAACAACTAGACTATATGGACAAAAGTATTGGGACACCTGATCATTACACCAACAAGGACTTTTGTGACATCACATTCTAAATACATAGACATTGTTGGCCCTTTACTACTTTCACAAAGCAAGGTCCATAAAGACATGGTCAGGGGTCTGTGCGACCGGTCAAACTTTTTCACACCAAACTCATCCAACCATGTCTTTATGGACCTTGCTGTGTGCACTGGGGCTCAGTCATGCTGGAATAGAAAAGGGCCAACCAACTACATATTATTATTCTGCATTTACAATGTGATGTCATCAAAGTCCCTGTTGGTGTAATGGTTAGGTGTCACAATACGTTTGTCCATATAGTGTATATGTTCTACCAAATTCTTCCTCAATTACAGAAACAGTCTTGTCAAAATTCCATCTTCTCTGCAGAGCTGTGTTCAAGAATAAGCTCCTAAATGTTTCACTTGAACACCCCAAAGGTCAAGATCATTCTATTTTGCAATTTATCTGTACCAACCACTCATTGTAATAAAACTACGTCTGTGGCTTACCCTAAGGATAAACTAGGAGATAAGGTTTTAGTCCTGTAACAGTCACATTCCTCTTCAGCTGAACCTCCAGAAACCATGACCTCCAGCACTTAGCTGCTTCTCTCAACAGAACCTAGGGCTAAAACTTAAAAGTCAAAAAAACAGGCCAAAGAGTCAGTACGGGCAGCTAACCATCGATGTCGAAGGAGTCGCGGAATCAAGAACCAGAGAGAGCAAAAAAGCGCACACAAAGATAACCAACTACATGGGCAAGAGGGTGGTTGGCGCTTGAGTTAAAAGGACACAGAAGCAAGAAATGTCACCTGTGATACCTCAGTGCCAATCCACGTGCCAAGCGACTGAAGAAGGTTCTACAATACGAGCCATAATTCTGTGCACACGTAGAAGCCAAGCAATCGTCGAAGATGTGTTAAAGCATGTGACGGCACCTGACGACACCACGGACCTCCAATATTCATAGAAAATTTATAGAACTGAATACCATGTTACATATTATTATGAAAAGCTTGAAAATGCTATAAAAAAACCGCTTGTTGGCGGTAAAAACAATTGTTTACATATTACACGTTCTTCCTCGATCCAATAGCAGAAGAGACGTTGCATAAAGGTGAAAGACTCAACCAGTAACACGAGTGATATACTCTGATCTTTTCAGCTCTGCCTTTCTTAGAATATTTTAATAAAAGAAAGGAAGAATGGGGAGAAAAAATACTTGTTTGCTCTTTGTGTATTTCTAAATTATTTTCTATTTTTGGACTTTAACCTTTTCATAGCCGTACGGCAAAGGTCACTCATCTGAACCTAATTAGATCGTGTGTATCTGTTGTCATACCAATGGCACACACATCTGCTGTTGTTCACAGTCGTTCTTTTAACCCTGTGACTGCCAGTGACATTCAGTAAGAACAAACAGACATCCATCTAGGAGAGAGAAAACATAAATTAACCCTTTCTTAACATCCATCGGACACCTAATGTGTGATGCAGCGCATGTCCACTATTCAAATGAACAGTGGTTGAAGTTGACAAATAAGCCTGGGAGTTACTAAATATGTTAAGTTTTGCAATTTGTACTTTTCATAATATCCTGTCATTCAGTAATGAGAAAGTACACAAGAGCCAGCCTGTGATGTCAGTGTTTCCTATTGCCCCACATTTCCAAAAATGGAATTAATTAATTATTGTCAAATAATTTTCTAGAATTTGCATGATTGTCTGCACTAAAACACAAATTCTGCATGACAATTTATAATGACATCAAAAAAGCGACTTTTTTGTCCAGAAAACTAAATGTAGTAAAGCAGGATGAGATTTTTTTAATTTCTGATATTGTTCCAGGAACCCAGAGAGGGTCAGGTGTGTGGCGGACAGTATGATGTCGGAACCTTGAGAAACTTTTACTTTTACTTTATTTTAAACCTTACTGTTGCCCAAGCCCAGAGGAACACAAAAATATATACTTTATAGAAATCGCCATATGGCCAGGACCCCCTAGATCAACAAATCCCTATCCACCTGGCGATACCTAACAAAAGACCACGACAATAGAATAAAACGATTAATAATGAGGTGGTGAGAGGCATGCCCAGGTGTGTTACCTGGCTTTATACAAGGTTAATTCCCACCACTAGCTTCCTCGAGGACACCCCATTACCGAATAAAAAACTGGAATTTTAGCCTCGTCACCATGCTGGTGCCATTGCCCCCCATCTCCCTTTTAACTGTTTAGCTCCCACACATGCTTACAGCCCTGACTTGCTGCCAGATCCCACTGTTTAGAGTCTATTCACTAAAGAGACAGTTTACCGGAGAGTTGTGGTTTCAACTCCTTACGTTTACTATCATTATGAAGGGCCAACACTGTCAGGTTTCTCCAGTACAAATGGCTTAGCTGGCCCTGCATAAAGCACACTTCGGTGGCCGAGGAGACATAGGAAATCACACTTATTTAACTATACAGTATACAGGGCCAGCCAAGCTCTTCATCAAGCAGAAGCTCATTGGTATTGGACCTTCATAATGTATAGGGGAGTCAAGGAATTGAAACACAACTCCTGGAGACTCTCCTGAACTCCTTTATGGTCACCTTACGGACAAATTATAACTCTACATGTTTTTTGACTACAACCCTGATCAGCCACAACCATCCGTGTGAGGATGGAAGGTTTTAAAGTGTAATTATTATGGGAAAAGGGCTGGTTATCATACGGTATATCCACATATGATTCTGAATACAATAAGAATTTTAGGCTGCAGGCATGTTTTCCAGAAACATTTTTAGCCTACAATCGTGGAACGTGACGTTTTTATCGGCATTACAGCGGTACATAAAATGGTGTCTGATAACCGTTAATTAGAAACAGTGTCTTCGCTGGGATTTTATTAACTAGGAGCACTCAGACAGGTTCATTTGTTTCCCCTCGGGTGCAAAAAAGTTAGGTTGACTTTGGAAAACACTCAAAGAACATACGAGACGGACAAGGACGACTTCCAACGCTTCAGAAAGTTGGTTCGGATTATGAAAATTAATGAGGTTTGTGCAAAAAAGGTGAAAATGTGAAAAGGTGGCGGCTGTGGGTGTATAATGTGGGGATCTGCTAGAGTTGGAAGGGTCTGTAAATATGATGAAAAGATTCAGGAAGTACTGAAGGTTCTCTTTCAAAGATTATCTATGAAAAAGTAACCTTGTTGATTTTACATTACACTGGTATTGAATGTTGGGTACATTGTAAATGTTATGCTTCCATACAGGCCAAGGCTGGCAATCTGTCACCCCAGACGAGTGTCTGGTGGCAACGGGAAGGCTGGCACCTTCTGGCCTAGGGGCCCCATTGGCCCCTTGGTATTCCCCAGGGGCAGAAACATACACACTGGCACACATATTTACACATATTCTCACACTAACACAAGCTGACACACATCCATGCTACACACATGGATACTAACACACGTGCACGAACACATTTGGCATTTCGAATCTACTTAAGTAGCCAATAAAGGTATCAACCTGACTGCATTTGTCTCCTGTGTTCCTACACCTAACATGGTACTAACTCTAAAAACACATACACTCATGCTTACACACAAACTTACACATACACACTCATGCTAACACGTATACACTCCAGCATACATACATGCTCCCATTCCCCCCAGGAAGCCTGCCCCTGCCAGTGGGCCGCTGGCCATTGGCACCCAGCTGCATGCTATGAATGCATAAAAATGTAGTCCACGCTGACTTCGGGGGCCGCTGTTCTCTAATAGATAATCCGCAAGGGTCACCAGCTGCATAGCGGCAGTGTGCAGGGTCCGTTAGCGTTACATGACCCAAGACTGCAAGTGCAGCAGCGTGTATGTGCGCGGTAGTGCGTGTGCCTAGGGGCCTCGGAGGGTCTTAATCCGGCACGGAGAGTTTTAACATCCTGTTCCCATGGCATGGATAATTATTCTTTCCCGTGAAGATATCTCTATCGCTAGGTTTCTGATTGTTGTTCGGGACCGGAGACTGATCAGATCATGCTGGCTGTGCTGCATTGAGACGTTTAGTTAAATGTTAAACTATTTTCTGTCTGTATTTCTGTTTTGTATTCTGCGTGCGCATTGAAATTCTCTCAATAGATACAGTACATGCATTTTTAAAGATATAAATGTTTTTAACCCCTATTATTCTCACATGACAGAAAGTATATACACATCACACATACGCTGTAGACTGGATACAAGAGGATTGGTGATTAATCCCTTCTTCCCGTATAAGAGGTAAACAGGACTGTTTTTTTTCCAGCTAACACCTGGTATGTCTGCCTTGTATTCACTGTATACATTCTTTTGTTCTATAAATATTCCCATGTTCACTAAATAAGTATGGGTCATCCGCTAGCCCTAATATTACAACAGTGATAAGTTATCCAAGTAATAAACTGATTTAAATTCATTTT
The DNA here is from genome assembly GCF_027358695.1 of Spea bombifrons. NCBI lineage: Eukaryota > Metazoa > Chordata > Amphibia > Anura > Pelobatidae > Spea > Spea bombifrons. Next base: position 39,963,660 of record NC_071092.1, on the reverse strand, counting down.
CAACCGAAAGAAGCATTTTATAAATCACCGGTGGGTATGGTAGACCTACAATGTATTTAACCCTTTATGCAAGCTACTTTAACTGTACTTAGTTATCAGACATGGCTTTTAGAATAAAAGACAGTAGAGGTGGAGGGGGGGACTAGATATTGTTATCTGTACCAACCACAGATTTTACCAAGATTTTATTAAACAGATGGTCCTGGTTAAGACAATGAATGAATAGTACTAAGGAGATGTTATTTTTAAACAAAACAAAGTAGCATTTGTATATATAAATTATATTGCACGTTGTAAAAAAATCACCAATGACTGTACTGGGACTGTAAGGGTTAATGCCTGAAAGTGACAGTTTGGGGGAAATTGAATCCTGGACACATTATTGTGTTAATGAAGTTTTTGGAGAGCAATTCCACACCAAAGACTAAGAGGCAGGTGATCTGCCAACAGTGTACTCACCGCTGGCTGTAGATCGCAGGTATCTCACTGCACCGATGTCTCAGCACTCGGATCGTTCTGCTCCCAGACTCCTCCGTCTCTGTTTACTCTCAAATCACTCAATCCCTGCACCTTAATCCCTAATCTCTTTTGCTCTCAGATCCCCTCCCTTTCAGCACCCTGACCAGCTGCAGATTCTGCCTTTTTATACTTAAAATAAACTAATCCCTCTCCTCCAAAGTGCAGATTACTGTCAGTCTGAACCTCTCACCTGTCTAAATCAAAGGTGGAAGGAACGTGCAGTGTAGTCTCTTCCCTCCCCTGCCTCTCTCTTTTCACTCTCAGATGTCACTTCTCCCAACTTTCCATTCTCTCTGTTTAAATCCCCCTACAAATAATCAGATTCTAAGGGAACCGATTCCTGAGGGGCGTGGCTTTGGGGCAGTGACGTCAAATGGGTGTGTCCAAGGCGCCAGCTCTGCATCCCCGAGGAGAGCGAGATGGTTATTAACCCTTGAGCTGCTGCAGGTTCCAGGCAGATTTAATGGAGTGACGGCAGCCAATTGGGAAACTAAAGTTACATAAAGAACCCACAGCTCTGTGCCTTCATCATCCAAGTGCTTTTTTCTCTAGGAAGAAACTTTCATGCATGTTCATTTTTGCTTCCTATTAGGAAGTATGTTTTTTTTTTTTTTTTATAAGTCTCCCTTTTTAGTCTCCCATTTTAGGAAGGACAGTGTCCTTTTGAGACCCCCTTTTCCTTGTATGAAGCCCCTCTTTTCATTGAGCTCTGAATATTCAGCTCCTAAAAGCGAAATATATGTGTATGTCGACATAAGCAAATGTGTTAAATACGGTCTTGGTCTTCTGATGACCCCGGCTACACAAACAGGTATCGCGGTTCACAAAGTCGCATTAATATTCTGGATAAAGCCCTACCTGTCACCAAGTAGCATAGTGTGGCCTAGGCTTAGGGCAGTAGGTATGGGGGCAGTGGCCCCCTGTCACAAAACCAGGGAGATTTGGGTGATCGGGCTCCTCAGTGGGCTGCTGGACAAAGGGCAAGTTTTGGGGATCAGAAATCTTCCTTGTAATTAAACTATGTTGGTCAAAGTATCCTTATCCAGAGCTACATGTACCCAGCGTGTATGGAGATCTCTTGGCCAGCAGCCCACCAGGCCCGGTTTGTCAGATGGCCAGCAAGCCATGGGGATGGCTTAAGATGTGTTCCTGGGCCATACCAAGGGCTTTACCAAACCAAAATATACCACTGCCCTGGCCACACCTGTAACTACACCCCGTAAAAAAGAAATCGTGGCAACCAAGAGTTCTGCATTGAGATCATAAAATCAATTTATGTAGCAATGCACATAGAAATTATCCGATGGATTGCGCTCTGGATAATTTACTCCGGTCTCTAAGAAAGGCCAGTCATGCCAAGAGTTGAGAGTCTACGCCATTTTACGGATTACAATTAACCCCAACTCTTTTTCTTTCTGGTGCCAAATGACATGTTTGAAAAGTTTGCTATTAAAAGCAAAAGGCAGATTTATTTGAAAATGAGAGGCCTCAGTAAATAAAAAAAAATAATAATTTGGAAAGCATCTGAGATATTGTTCCTTACTCCTCTACCACATGCAGATTAAAGGTTGCTCCCGAGACCCTTTACTCAGATGTGATGTCATATTAAGATAGTATGAGTTCATAGAAGACACAGATGGTATAGACGCGGACCAATGACTGCAATATCGCATAATAATAACTAATCTCCCTCCCAACTTCCCTCCAACTGTCCCACGTCTAACAAATATTATGACAGGGCTTGACAAACCCCTGGTACCAGGTCGCCATGGCAACTAGAGACGACTTCCCGGCTCCCAGGGTTTTGCAGGGCTGCCATCATGAATCTGTGTAGTGACCCCGCCGGGAGCCTCGCGGCATGCGTTTCACCATGCCCCACGGGAAATCATAGGGTGCCGGATTCACTATGGTGGTGGCGTGGCGGGTCTCGACAAGGTGAAATGGGAAGTAGTGTATGTGAGTGTGTGTATATGCATAGTGCTGGAGTCAGTGTGTTTGTGTGTATATGCATAGTGTTGGAGTCAGTGTGTGTGTGTGTGTGTGTTAATATGCATAGTGCTGGAGTCAGTGTATTTGTGTGTATATGCATAGTGCTGGAGTCAGTGTGTTTGTGTGTATATGTATTGTGCTGTAGTCAGTGTGTGTGTGTATACTGTACTGCCAGTGTATGTATATTGTAGTGTCAGAGTCCGTGTGTATATGTATCGTGCTCGAGTCAGTATATGTATATTGTAGTATCAGAATCAGTGTGTATATAGCTCGAGTCAGTGTGTATATGTATATAGTGCTCAAGCAAGTCTGTGTGCATAAGAAGTTTGTGTGTCTGTTACTGTATGGTGTTAGTGTGTAAATGTATGTTAGTGCATGGCAAGGCTCGACAAACCCCAGATCACCTAATATATGAAAATAAAAACATGAAGGGGAAAAAAAGCTGGCTCCTAACTTTTTTGACTTCTAGATCCAAACTAAATGTGTTGGCCCCTGTAGTAAGAGCGCCCATTTCTTCAACAGGACTTCCCATTTCTTCAACACCACACTCACCAGTGTTCCCTTCGGCTTTCTGTTCCTTCTATGGCGGTTTAATACTAAAGAGGTAGTTGGCAGGAGACTTTACAGGAGAGCTGTAGTTTCATCTCACTGACATAACTTTAACATCATGAAGAACGAACCCCAGCGAGCTCACAGATTGAGCTATGCAAATGGCAGGGCCAGTTCAGCCCTTCCTGTAGAAATCTCTGCCAGGCATGGACCTTTATTCTACATAATGAATTAAGGCAAATTGAGAATTTCGATATTCTTTTAAGTGTTACTGTTGCTTTTTTTTTTTAATAGTTTTACCACCAATGCTTTTTGTTACATTACGTTATTGTACACATAAAAATATATATTTTTTCACAAAAAATGCCAAGCTCTCAGACGTAGCACTCAGTTAAACCTATATGGCCTGACAGTGCCCTCTTGTGCTCAGAATGATTTCTGTAAATCTTAAAAAATGTTTAGGTCGGCACTAAAATGAAGCTTTAAATATTTGTGTAATAAAAAAAGACCCATGCGCCTAGGAGAACACGGAGTACAAGGTGGACCAGAGGAGATCGGTAGCCGATTTTAGGATGGAGAGACACAACTTAATTTCCCAACCAGAATTTTAGGTGTTCTGTTATTAAAAGCAACCAAGCAAATCCAAGCAAAATCTGTGGCGTAAGAAGTGGGTTAATTTTGGGTACAACGATGTATAGATGTATGATGGATAGATCTTAATTTTTAATTTGAATTGATGAAACGAAGCCTATTGGAAGCCAAGGGGTTAAACCACGGTCCTTTCAATGTATCATCTTGTAAGCGGTTGTGACCCAAGAAATGGTGACAGTGACTGGCAAACAAAACTATAAAAAGATTTACCAAGAAAAGCCTCTTACCTGTGACCTTTTGTACAAAAGCTGCACACATTTAAAACAGGTTTCTAAGCAACTGCTCCCTGCAGACATTGATTAATTCATATATTCTTGTGTCGGAAGAGGATCTGATGGGGAAAAACAGGTGATGAGTTTATTGGATGTAATTTTATTAGGAATGGGGATTTTTTTTTTTTAAATAAACTTTTGAAGTATATAAAATAGAGTATTGGGAGTAAGTCACTAAGGTGGGAGTCTGAAGGCGGGACCTTCAACTTGTTCAAAGACTGCTCCACCGGACGGTCTTGAGAAGGAAGACTAACCCCAGATCTAACTGACCTGCCCCCACCCCATATTCCATCTACCACCCCCCATCCCCATGCGGTAATAGCACTTTATGGCACCCCTGGAAACGTTATAGTTTTTGCTGTTTTGTGTACACCGGGGAACTCTCTGTGTGTCGTCGCGGGGAAAGTCCGGTTTGTGGGAGCGGTGTTGTGGCGTACCCCACTCAGCTGTATTACTGTTGAAATCCACTGGCCAACCAAGAGACCAAGTTTGCTGCCTTGGTGTCACGCTCGACTCTGCTCTCTACTTCATACCTCACATCAGCCACTCACCAAATCCTGCTCCCTTCACCTGAAAAACCTGAATTCACCTTTTCCTCACATAAGAAACGACTAAAATATTAATCCACTCCCTCGTTCTTTCCCGTCTGGATTATAACAACTCCCTACTAATTGGTCTCCCCCTCTTCCACCAAGCATCTTCAATATGGCAGCAAAGCCAATCTTCCCTTCCCACCGTTCCTCATCCACTGCTCCATTGTGCCAATGGCTCTTTAACCCTTCAGAACCAAATTCAAACTTCTGACCCAGACCTACAGAGCCCTAATAAATGCTGCACCCCCCCCACATCCCTACACTCTTACCCAAGTACACCCCTAACCACCCTCTTTGTTCCTCTTACAACTCGTGTCTCTCTTCTACCACCATAACCTCTTCTTTCTCTCATATTAAAAAAAAAACCACCTCTCCAGTCTGGCCCTGCAATTCATTAAATGTCTAATGAGGGAATTGCAAAGGCTTTTTCAAAAAGTTTTCGCTAACGTCAGAGAAAAAAAAAATGTATCAACCAATTTTTTTAACAAAACTTTATTTCCTTGAGGTTTACAAAATTCCAACTTATTTCTTCAGGAATTGAACAGATGCAAAAATAGTATTATTTGCATGCTTGGTGGGGAAGGATGGATGCAAAGATTAGCACAAGAGGATCACAGCTTCAACCACAAAGGGACTTCAAGACAACACATAGCACCTTGTACAGCGATGTACTACATTAATTAACACATCATAAAGCTCTGGCAGGATAGTGGCCCTTGTGGACAGATAAACATTCCTGAATTAGAGACGGTCAAGTTACTAAAATATGTTTTCAAGTTCTACATTAAGTTTTTATTTACTTAAAACATATTTTAAAATGCACGATCGCACTCGGCCGTATAAATGTGTAGCAAAAATCAATACCTTAAACATATTACATATAGCAAAAGAAATTAAAAGTATATAGCTCATTATATATAATGCCAGAAATCTCACCTAAACAATGTGTGTAGAGATATATATACGTGTAGAAGTTATATATATATGTTAGTTTTCCACTATTAGCATGAGCAGCTGTACCATTCCATAAAAAATTTTTTTTACTGGTTTCCCATTATATCCCTTATTGGTATTTTTTGGACTTAAAAGTAGTTTTAAAGGCGAGAGACATCTTGGTACTGAAAATCAGAGCTAAAACATCTTCGGGATTATGGCCTTAACCTATTAACCCTTGGCATTAATGTGTATACAAGAATATATAGCTGTTTTTGTGTCAAAAATGTACAAAATACTACTAAAATGTTTACACGTTAAAACATTTATAAACGCTTGGCACAGCAATGCAGCGTTCACCATCAAATATCTCACAGAACTGTGTTCTGGGCAGGAGAACCATGCGGAGCGAGGATATCAGGGCCTTCTTCATGCAGCCGTACCGTAGTTTAGGGACGAGTCGATTGCTAGCGGCAGTGATACGCTAACGTTCCCTTTCGCCCTTTAGATAGTATGAGCCGGGCATTTATTTTGCTGCATATGATGGAGGCTTTGCCAGCTTGGCACAGCCCTCTATAGCATAAGTGGGTACGGGGGGGCGGTCAGATATATCTCTTGTACGCGGCCCGCTGATCACCCAAGAGGGCAATCTGCCACCCAGTTTTGCAGCCCTAGGCCAGGATATGCCACTGGGCACAAGTCTATTGTTAATCTCAGTTTGACCGAGATAAACTTGTGTAGGGATTGCCCTATCTTCAAAGTTGTAATATGGGATGGTGATGCCCCCCATTGCTGGATGTGAGATTTAGTTACACTTTCATAGTTGTGAAATGCATGAAAGCTACTGATATTTGACTATGAAGCAGCCGGGGGGGGGGATTTTTTTTTTTTTTGTAAAACTATGTTTTAAACAAACATAACATCAATAGATGTTACCCGTAATCTGTTAACAAAAGAGCAAGACCCCAACAAAAAGCATTTCTAATAACAATAAAAAGCCTTTCCTTTAAAAGAAACAGTTTTAAATGTACCAAGAACCACTTAAATTAATGTTTGCTCTTTGCAGCAGTAAGGACAGATATTTAAACAGTTTTTTTTAACAAATTACAGCCAAATGAAAAAAGAAAAAAAAAAAAAAAAAAAAAAAAAAAGAAGATGCCACCTACATATCACATATTTGCATTTAAACAAACGATCAAAGCCGAAAAGGAAGATGTTGTAAAGCCTGGGCTGTCGGCTAAGGTGGTGGTGGTGGGCATATATGTAAGGAATATAAATACATGTATTATGGATAACATTTTTTTAAATAAAGTAATTAAGATGCTGGTAATAGTTTCATATTAAGGACGGCATGCACTCGCCTATCAATGGGCTGTTCATTCTGCTGGGTTTTTTTTTTTTTGTTTTTGTTAAATGCCGACATGGTTGAAACATCAAAAAACAAAAACAAATATATCCTATATCTAGTGTTCTGTGTACAAATGTAGAGCTTGTTTAATGCACAAATCCTGGAACCACTGAAGCAGCCTGTCGTTCTATACTTTATGAAACTTTAATGAGGTCATAGCTGCCAGAGTGACATCACTATACAATATAGAGATATTAACAATGTCACAGGCCGGGAGTATCCGGTGTGTTATTTCCATACATCGTTGGTATAAACCGAGGTTGATCTCTCTGGGGACCAAGATTACACGGGCATATTTTCCAGGTACAAATTTCAATTAAATCTACCTAGAGCCATTTCGTCTCCTGGATCGGTGGTCTCTCTGTGCTCACGCTAAAGTCTGAATTCCAGAGGAACGACCATGAAATCTGTAACCATCTATCCCTAAATAGAACAATACATTTAATAATTAAAATACATGTGCTATGGACTAAAAGGAACCATGAAAACACAAGCTCAATTTAAGAAATTGTGAAAGAAAAAAAAAAAGATTTACTAGTTTTATGAAGGTTTCCAAAAAAAAAAAATATATATATATATATTTTTAGTTTTTGTTAGGAAGATGACCATTTACACTCCACAGTTGGTGCACAGCTCCTGATGCGGGGTTACAACTCATCCATCTGCTTTCTGAAGACATCCCCTGTTAATATCTCCTGGGCTTCCTTCATTCCTTCAATGACTGGAAATAAAGAATAAGTAGGAAGTTACAGATACAAGGTTTTGCCAAGGACTTGGTAACTAAAAATGGGTAGAAGGCGAAATCCAATCCAGGTACCGGACGTATCCTTACGGCACTGCCAAGTAACCTGCTTACAACCCAAATGGATGCAGTGCCGGTTATTCCTCAACGGAATAAAGGCACAAGCTGACATTCTATGCATTTATATTGACCCATCAAATTAACAGAAACTAGCCGGTTTTACCTGTGAATTGTTTAAAACACCTTGCCTGTTGGGACAGACAAATCCTTAAGTATGCGGGCAGCGTATGTCACATTACATACCTTGTTCAGCTGTGTTGTAGAAATACTTGTAACTTGGGTTCCCTCTGGAATTTATAATCTCAGGACGAACTTTACCGCTGGGATCTGCAACATTAATATTCTAAGTTAGGACCAAAAACAAAATTAACGTACCATTTGCTAACTAAACTTGAACGTACGGTCAGGGAAACAAAGAACGAAGCAAAGAATAAATAAATGCGGCTATAGAGCCATCATAGTCGCTTGTTCATAGTACGAGCCAAAACCAGTCCTATAAATCACACTGACCCAGGAAAAGAATTCGAGGAATGTATCCACCATCAGGGCTAAAAGCTTCATCTTTTGGCTCCTCTTCATCCTAGAGACAGCAAGACAATGTGACAAGGCCACGCTTAAACCAGTTTGTAACAAAATACTTTCAGACACAAAGTCTGCCGTTGAGAAGTAGGCTTTATTCCCTCACCTCGACATTGACCATCACAAAGTTATGCGACAATTCTGAAAGTTCCTTGGACTCTGCAAATTTTGGCTTCAATGCTACAAAACAAATAGAATATCACTATTATATATGGGGACATAAGCCAAGGTTCAGGCAGGGTGGTGATAGAATCTACATAATTATTCCTCCCCCATAGTATACATTTAAAGGTCCAGTTTTCACATCTACACATACATAGAGAGAGAGAGAGAGAGAGAGAGAGAGAGAGAGAGAGAGAGAGAGAGAGAGAGAGAGAGAGAGAGAGAGAGAGAGAGAGAGAGAGAGAGAGAGAGAGAGAGAGAGAGAGAGAGAGAGAGAGAGAGAGAGAGAGAGAGAGAGAGAGAGAGAGAGAGAGAGAGAGAGAGAGATGTAGATTTGCTGAAGAACCAATACATAAGGACCTATAGCTAAGTAGATGATGTCATTTAAATTACCTTTGCAGGCTCCGCACCAGGTTTTATGGATCACAAGCATTATCGGTAGCCCGCTGCAAACACAAACACAAGTTTAGCAGCCCAAATGTATGCAAACTTATTAGACCATATCCTGCACAACTCAGCAGGGCTTTAAATCCCTCTATTAGACAACACCTTGTTACTTTATCATTTAAACAGTTCTTAAAAGGGTGTTTTTCCCATTAAAGAGACCATTTACCATGACAGCCCCACTAAAGAAGAATGTATATTAACACACAGAAAGGAGCCAGGGCAGGCAAAGGGGCAAATGCATATGGGTGCATTCAGCAGAATGACACCCTGTATCTACATAGGGCTCACCACGAAAATGCAAAGGAACCAGTATCTTATAATATACTTTCTTTCACCACCCAGGAACCAGTATTTTATAATACACCAGCCAGACTTGTCTCAAGAACCCGCAAAATGCTGGGTCCTGGACAGACGTTACCTGGCAGCCGCCTCCTTTTTTGCATCTTCTAGAGTCCTCCAGTTGATATGATCTCCAAATCCTAAATTCAGATAACATATTTTGATACAAACTCACTACATATTAAATAAAAAGAGCTGGCAAAAAATTAACACATTAAATACCCGGAAGAAAGAGAACCCCCAAAGCCACTGACATTATAATAACGGATTGACAGACGCAATCAAAGAGCACCTAAGAGGGCTTTTAATAAATATTGAGGCGATCAAACTGCGCCCTGCGACACAATCCCTGCCGTGTTCTGAAGCGGCTTCCAGGTCAGCAGCAGATGGCCGAGGACCACAGGTGGGAGAGAACTCACAGGTGACAGGGGAATAAGTGATAAGGTTACAAATGATGCAATTTATTTTCACAACAAACTACTTACACAAATATCACACACATACTCATTGAAACCATAGAATGATAGCGAAGCCATTGAATAGTATAGTGGGAATTCCCCTATTTACTGCCCCAAACCCTCTGCAGCACAACTGGGGGCCCAAAGGTAGACTAACCAAGGGGCACCCCAATTACCCACGGCCCCCCAGGGTGTGTCACCCACATTATACCCCTCTGTCAGCCCCTAAAACCCCCTCCTGATAGAAGGATAATTACCCCGGCCCAGGCCTTCCTCTGCAGACACCAGGAGGGCCCCGAGCAGTAGTAGGAGGCCTGCGCACAGCGCTGCCGAGTCCCGGGTACCGGAGGGCCGCATATCCAGAGCAGGGAGCGGGATATAGAGACGTGCAGCACTCGGGGAAGTGATGTGAGCGGATGCAGGGGGCGGAGCCGGAGGAGGACCCCGGCCTGACTGCTTGTGTTTCATTCTGCAGACAGGGGGCGGAGCCTGAGGAGGGCCCCGGCCTGACTGCTTGTGTATCATTCTGCAGACAGGGGGCGCTCTGCTCACCGAACGTGTGAGAAAAGCCATAGAGGTCAAGGAGAGATCACAGCAGGATCCCTGCAGGAAGCAGATGTGTCTGTCCTGGTGGATTGCAACGCTCATCAATCTCAGGCAGAGCAATTGTAGGCCAGAGGGCTTTGCGCTTTGGATGTAGGGAGGATCCCAGAGAAATGTCATAATTTTTCTCCTTGAGTATAACATTAAGTGGTAACAGTAATGCAGGTAAACAAAAACCTGCTTTTATTTCATTTAGCATTTTATTTTCATTTGCTATTTACATGGTTAAAGAAACAGAAGCTAATCAGAACGGTGTATGTGTTATACGGCATACAGGGATAGAATTCAGGTATTAACGGAATTCCTTGTGTTAACCTCATAAGTACTATCATCTAAAAGAAATACCAGCTTCATAGTCAGGGGAGGGCTGGCACCCTCTGGCCTGAGAGGGATAGCTAAAGCCAAGTGGCCCTATCGGTCCCACACCTGCTAACTAACATGCATTATTATACACACACATTCATGCTAACACACACTCGTTTTAACACACACTGCCTCCCTTACCCACCCCTTTACCTCGCCTGGAACCTTTTTTCTGTAATCTCTTGTAAAAACAGCGTAAGAAATTCTAGACCAATGGAAGGCAATAGGATTTATTGTTGTGATACAATATACAGTAAAAATTAATATTCAGTGCTTATATGCACACTTTGGAAGTAGAGGATTGTGTTGCAATGTCGTGTAACTTATTGCGTATTACTGAAGAAATTCTATTTTCAGTCCCTGCTGAAGAAACAATGAAACCAGCATTCTCCATAAAACGCTGGGAGGAATTTTAAATACTTCCAAATGCACTGCCCCACAGAGAAACTCCGGTTGCAAATCTGCAGCTCCCCACCCCGTATCCCCCTTTACACGCGTTTCCATGCATTTCCAATAGGGACACCATGTCAATTTAATGGGACCTCTTGGCTATCATATGCATGAAAGCGGCCCTTTAACATAAGCCTGTAAATCACTATGTGACAGGCCAAGGGGTTTATTTATAGCAGACGCAGCACATTGTCAAATATACAGCCGCCGAGAAGGCCTAATTCGTCTAACACCACCTTGGCCTGCGCGCATTACCCTATTAGCGCAGCGCCAGTTACGTCATCGCGACCCTTGTGGGCCCCGCCTACTTGGTACGTCGAGACGCTGCGTCCCTCCCTTCTACCGTCGGCGCCATCTTGATTACCTCGTGCTGCTGCGGAGCTCTACGGTAAGGTGAGTTCCTCCCGGTGGCTGCGTTCAGGAGCTCGCCTAAGCTTTTCCCGTTAGATTTGAGGAGGCCAAGTGTAGGAAGTGAGATTTTCTCTGGTGTCTGCACACAAACCGGAAGGGATCCCGAGCTCCAAGCACAAGAGCAGCCGCATCTCTAGACAGAGGCCCGTATTTAGTGTGGGTTAGGTTAGTATGGCTGTCATTTCTCCACTAGTGTTTATACGCCCAGCGTGTTGGATTCTGCGCGTACTGGAGACAAGATATATGAATCCTTAGCGAAGCCTTAGGCTTCAGCGGCTGCTTGCACGGGGTTATATCCACTGTGTGCGCCTTTCTCGGGGGGAGATCTATTTAGAGCCCCCAACATGGCACCTCACGTTCGTGACCTTGTATGGCTGTGCTGGGTCTCGTATACAGCATACTCTGTGCACATTTGCAAAGGCTACAGTTAGGCCTTATAGTCTTACATATAAATGACATCTTGCGCAAACAGGAAGAACATTTATGACACCCTTAATCCATTTGATTAATTCTGTATAACGTCTCAGAATCATTGTGTATGTTACATTTATATAGCGACAGCAGATTCTGTAGCGCTGCTACAACAGAGTAGGTAAAATAAATTAAAATCGCAAACTGGTACAAAATAAGAGGGTCCCTGCTCTTGTGAGTTTACAATCTAGTCACAGATCCGGGGGTAGATATGCAGCTGCCTTTTCTTATATAGTTGGGAGATTTGCCCATAGCTTAGACTTTTCTGCCTTTGTGCGACTCCTCGCCCTGTTTACTTAAGGTGGTCATGTGATTAGGAAAATAATGGAATAAAGAGCCGTTCTTGTCGCTATGGCGTCAGGTGCCTGGTGCAGTCAGTGGGTTCCTTTGGGTGTTATAGCGATAAGACCCTGTTTTGGGCTTTGCCTCGGGATTGTCTAAATGTCTAATTCCCCAAGTTTTGGGCTAATAATGAGCCGCAATACATTTTGCTGTGCTCGGAAGTGATAAAAGTTTGATACGTGGTCCTTAGCAACCTGGGAATGAAGAAACTAAGGAAAAGTAGCAATCCTATTTTTTGCTTTGCCAAATTTCGTTATGGAAATTAATTATCCTGTTTCGTCGATGTGCATTTCTTAGTAGCTTTAATCTGTTTGCCCCGGGGGAATATAGATGTTCACCCCTGGAGACAAAAAGAAAAACAAGTGTTGCTCACTCAATACAAGGTTTCTGCTGATTGTGCTATATTTAACAATGTGAATCAGATTTGCCTCGTTTAAAATAACCTCTACGATGTGTGTATATGTTGCTGATGATCCCAAAATGCTCACTATATTTATATATTGTTCTTATCATATCTTCTCTTTAATATATGTAATATATTCCCTTTGCGTTCTGCTTCTCACTGAATGTGGTTTTAGTTATTTAATGCTGCTCTTTAACTCTTTCAGTTTCAATATGAATCAAGAAAAACTTGCAAAGCTTCAGGCACAAGTGCGGATAGGAGGCAAGGTCAGTCCTCAAGTGTTTTTCTTGGCTTTTATGTCCTTTTTATGTCCTTTTGTTGCCTGTTTGACGGTTACTACATGTGCTTTTTTTTATTGTATGTAACTTTGTATTTCTAGTGCTCATCATTTAGAGCTTTACTTTAGTGTTACCGTACTGTGTGAAGCCAAGCAGGGTGCAGGTGGGTTTTATAGGGTCGGAACATGTTTTTATTTTTGTTTTCTTCTTCCATTAGGGTACAGCCCGCAGAAAGAAGAAGGTTGTACACAGAACTGCTACCGCTGATGACAAAAAACTTCAGAGCTCTCTCAAAAAACTGGCAGTAAATAATATTGCTGGCATCGAGGAGGTACGGTTTTGTTCCCTTGGAAAATGACCATGTAATAAACCCTGAAAACATTCTCCCCGTCAGCTAAAAGAAGACATTTGCGTTTTGGAGAAATGAGCAGTTAGTCTTGCAGAATAAGTTACTATTTATTGCTTTTTCTATCCTATTCCACCGCAGTTGCTGCATTAAAAAGGTTCACTGGTCTGCATCTTTACGTTTTTTTTTCTCATCCTTGTGCCTTGTGGGTCAAAAACAGACCATATAGAAATAAAAAGACCTGCTAACCTCAAATAACAGTATATAAATATTTAAGGTAGTTAGATGTCATTTTAGTAGTGGTGTTTCCTGCGGTTAAAGTCCTGAGTTTGGAGATATTATCGCAATTTGTTACCATGGTCAGAAAATTCACACGGATCATGTAGTTTCCATACACAATGATGAGTGGTTCGCATTCATCTAACGTACATGAGTTTCTTGTGTCATGTATATAATACTTTTGGAGCATCTCCTGGACATACATGAACCAGAAGGGATACATGTGGACGTGTTTCATCTCATGCTCTAACAGCATTAACCCCTTATGTACAATGGGTTGTCCTTAAACCCATTCAAAACAATGCAATGTGTCATGAAGAGGTTGAGCAGTCTGAAGTTTGCTTGTATACAGTTCTAGGTGTCAAATCCCTGTTTAAAATGTTTTTCTCTGTAGGTGAATATGATTAAAGATGACGGCACGGTTATCCACTTCAACAATCCCAAGGTCCAGGCATCTCTCTCTGCCAACACGTTTGCGATCACCGGTCACGCAGAAGTTAAACAGATCACAGAAATGCTCCCAGGGATCTTAAGCCAACTGGGGGCTGACAGTCTCACAAGTCTCCGCAAGTTAGCTGAACAGTTCCCAAGGCAGGGTGAGTACATGGGCGCTGCTGAGTCAGCACGTTACACGCTCGCCGTTTACACACCCAGAAAACTCGAGACCAGATGGGCTAGCCTAACATGCCGTTCAGGTTTTATGTAACTGTAATAAAAGCGCAGTCTGAGCTCATTGTTATTTTTATGGGTATTTTAATCTTTGTCGGGAGAGATGCTTTACTCCAGACTGAATTCCAGTGTGTAAAATTTTGCAAGTTAATTATTTCGGCTTTACGTAACCCAAGAACATTTTTGTTTGTCTCTCAGACGCACTATTAGGGACGGGAGGTAAACACAGTCGTAACCTGAGATTTTATTGCACGTTTAATTGCTCATTTGAGTTCTTGGACATGTTGGTACTGCTCAAAGTCTTACGTTAGTCTGGCATTCATGTATTTATGCCATGGTTTGACATAACTGCAGTACAATTTAGAATAAATAGCATTGACCTGTAACAAAAAAGCAGATCTGCATTCATATAAGGTTATCGAAGCAAATGTTCCATCTTTGTGGCTTGAATGGGATCTTGAAATGTCTTAAACCTTGTGAAATATATCACTTAATCACAAATCTGGTTGTTAGTGTGCTTATCTTCCTGACTATCATTGGCGTTTCTCTTTTCAGTGTTGGATAGTAAAACTTCCAAACCAGAGGACATAGAGGAGGAGGAAGACGATGTTCCTGGTGAGTATTCATTCTGCTCTGAATGCTTTCCTTAAAAGGCCTTAAGGAGCTTATAGTTCGACTTGTAGAAAGTTAATATTGTTTACTTTTTGCAATTGAAATCAAAGTTCCTTTAGCGACAAAGTAGTGAACCCTGTTTAAAACGGCAACACTGTTTGGACAAGAGTTCTCGAGGGCGTGATTCATTTGCATTCATCTGTAAAAATGGATGTTGGTGCTTTTTTTGTCTCCATATGAGAGCGATTTGCACCTTATGCTGTGCGGCATGAATGACTCCCCGCCAGCCAGCTCTGAGCTTACTATTGGAAGATTTCCCGGGGTTGCAATAAGATCCCCGCGCTTCCTAATGTGAATTCCTTTGTAGGCTGATTGCGACGGTAGAATGCCCCTTTAAATTCATGTTATGCAGAACCTGAGAAGCTTTCTGGTATTGTCCCTTTTATAATACATTGTAGACTCCGTGGATTGCCATACTCAATCCTGCCTTGTCATCTATGACACAACCAACGTAAAACCTTAAAATTAATCTTTTTCTTTGTTTCTCAACAGAACTTGTAGAGAACTTTGATGAAGCCTCTAAGGATGAAGCAAATTGAAAATATTGGAGATACTTGGAAGATGACATGGACTTGATTTTAGCAAAATGAGAAAAATCAGCTGTGCGGTTCCAAAGTTTTACAAGCAAACATCATGTGTTAATAGTTCCATAATATAAATATTTTGTATTTTAATGATGCTCTTGCAGCATTTTTTTTCTTTGCTGTTTATTTTGCGTTTTGCACTTCCCTGGGACTGGCCTTTTTGGAAATGGTAAAAAAAAAATAAAAAATTATTACTGGTAACATTTTTGTGTCTGCTCTGAAGAGCCGCCTTCAGAGCAGAAGTTTCGGATAACACTTTATTTCTTGCCCCGTATGTAGAAATAAAACACTTCTTTACAGTTTGTTCTATTTATTTTATAGCATTGTTCACAATTCTTAACATCATTTAACTACATAGCTGCCCAAAAAGGCAAATGAAATCAATTACTTTCCCCCGATTTGAATTTCTTTGTGTGCGTGGAAAGAGATTTGGATACTGTCTGATATCTTTACACGGCTTTTGTTTGAATATTCGTTTTTTTTTCTCTTCATCAGCTGGATCAATTGAATTCACTTCTGAAACAAGTCCCTGAAGTTAGTGTTGCACATCCTTAAGGTTTAATTTACATAAACATAAAGTTTATTTTTTATGGAGATAGATTTGCACCAAAAGGGCCACGTAGCACTTGCATGTTTCTGTCCAGTACTCTTACCCCATGTTTTATAGGCTACAGGGCAGAGGTGGGCCCTTCAGTCGTTTGGACAATGTTTGACTAAATCCACCACAGGCAGCAATTACCTCTCCCAAGTCTATCAGAACCATTTGCTGTTGAAGGGTAGAGTTAGTGTAAAGGGTTAATTATGCAGATCCCGAGAAGTGTAAATGAACATGTTACCATGGTGTTACAATACTTTTCTTTTGAATGACATAGACCTCAGGATTTGAGGAAATCTGGCAATGCACCTGGGAGCTGGATGTTATCGTGGATTCTGTTCATCCCGTTTACTCCCAAATAAAATGAAAACCACAAGTGTAACGATTGCAAGAATTTAAATGGCATACTCAATTCAAAATAATGTAAGGAGCAGTAAAAATATCCTGGCCCAGACCGGACGCCTATACTTCAATTCTGTGCATTTACATATCTCGCAATATGCGGCGGGATCTCTTCACATGTATAGATCAGCAACATGCAAAATCTTTGACGTCACCGATGCCTATAAAAAAAAAAAAAAAAACTGGCTTCTCTGTTTGCGCCGTGTGTTTCGCGCTGTCAGCGTTTCGGACAGTAGCTTCGCGTAGCTTCTGTGACGCTGTCGAGATGCAGTTCCGTGAAGCTTCCCCCTTTTGAGTTTTTTGCAATTAATCTTGTTTGATATGTCATCCTCGCCTGTCAGGGTGTGTGATTTCCTACGCCTGCTAATAAGATGTCGTACTCGAGCGCATCAGATTGTGTTCTAACAAACTCCGAACATATGGTACAGATGTAAAAGCAGAGATTTAACATTCTCCGGCAGCGGGCTGACGGCATTCTGCTTGTCATGGCTAACAGGATGCCTAAACGCACAAAGAAACGTTTGTTGTTGACTAAATTAAATTTTGTATTTTCTAATTTAAAATCAAATGTGTGGCTGTCACTCTGTCAATGTATCTATGCGCATGACAGCTCTCCCAGTAGCTGCCGATGTATAAAGGCTGGATAAAACGTACAATCATGGCTCGGCTGCTAATAATATTAAATGCACCGTCCGCTGCCACGAACGGCACCACCAACTGTGAATGCTTATTGCAGTACTTGCTGCAGTGTAACCCCCATTCGGCCGGAACACAACCCCCATTGCAATTAACGGGCGCATGAAAAGCTCTTGTGCTCGGGGGGTCTGGACCCCCTGGAAGGTGGGTATCTCCGTGCGTGCGCTGCCAATGAAGAGATGTGTTCATGGACCGAGGTAGGGTGTGAGAGGAAAGACCAAATGTATAGAGTTGACTTGGCAAGGAGCTGCAGCAGCAATGGGAGAACCAAGTAGGAATATAATATCTAAAAAAAATTTAAAAAAAATACTTAAGTGCACTTAAAAAAAGGAAATACAGATAGGTATCAAAACAATATTCAGAATTGAGAAAAATCGAAATTTCAGAGACATTCAACGTTCTAAAAAAAATTCAAATTCGTTTGCAGCCAACTTCATTGTTTACAATTTCCATATATAAAAAATGCATGTAATTTTATTAATATTGTCTAATTGTTTAACGCTTTAAATAATTGAAACTTGCATTGTCATCGTGATTTAGTAACTATGCAGTAAACTAGTTTTGTATTTTTTTGGTGTGTTTTAAATCTTTTTGCCAGATATTCAAGTAACCTCAAAGCTTTCATATTATGATGTAATTATTATTATTTGTGGCTTTTTTTGGTTTAAGCACCCTCATCCCATCTGCATGCAGTCTTCTTACATATCGAAAGACTGACCAGGAGGGTTTTTATTTAGAAAATGTTTCCGTATCCGTAGCAAAGAGACCCAGGTTTTAGAAATGGACTTTATTAAAAAAGAAAATATGACCTCCCAGCGTTCAGATTCCCCATAAAGCTCAACATTGCTTAGCTCAGTGCTCTTCAAACCTTGGCCCCGTGTCCCGGTGCAGTAATGTTACATACGCTTACTACCCTATTTGTGTGCTTTAAGGGGAGGGCAATTTACTTTTGGCCCACAGGACAGGCCCAGCCAAGTGGTGCAGTAATAGAGTGATGCAAACACACATTTGGAAGTTAGTAGCCAATCTGGGGAATCTGATAGCCCAGGAATGATTTGTTTCGTACCTCCAGTCCTCCACTACAGCTGGGGTCTATGTGAATGAATGTCTGCAGTTTGTTTTCAGTACTGTTATTACAGCACAAGAGCACATCTACACAGCACCTACCAGGGAAGGGCTGGCACCTTTTGGCCCAGGGGGCAGGAGAAGCCAAATGGCCCTATTGGCCAACTGCCCCCCCCCCCCGCAAGACACACTGTGACACACATTTACCCACTCATGCAAACACACGCTAATGCTCACACACACATATACACTCATGCTAACACATCCACTGTAACATACATGCATGGTTACATACTCTAACTCCCTTATCATCTCCTTCACTCCTTTATCCTTTCTCACACACATTCATCTCCTTCGGTTAAAGCTCTGCTTCTTCATTCTTCTGGGTCGTGACGCTAAACCTCCGGGTTGAAGGACTGGCGTTTATGCACACTCGCTCTCCTCCTTATTTCACTCACACACAAATTAAAGGAGTCTGGAAGGGGTCTGGGTAGCCGGAGCCTAAAAGTTCCCCGGTATGCGCATAGCCCATTACTGGGTCCCGACCCCAAGTTTAAGCGAGCCTGGTTTGGATTTATATTCATACACAGTATATGAGAAATGCATTGACAAGGCTGGGGGCTTATAAGGTCTGCCTTTCACGCATCCTTTTTAAGGTAGACTTGCTAAAAGTCTGCTATATACACCTATTACCCATTAAATACGGGGTCGGTAAAGCAGCTATTTCCCCGAACCCCATTACTCTCCCCGTAACCAGGATATTAAGAAACAGCACAAACACAGCTCGGAGCTGAAGGCTTCGGTTTCATCCGGGTACTGACGGCAGAGGCTGCTGTATCTCCCACCTCCGCTCCTGCAGAGCTCCAACATGCTGACTGCGGGATTCATTCTCTGACATCATCTGAGTGATGCGTTTCTAGTAGTGATCAATTTAACACCTTCCCTCTAAGCTACATTTTAGGGATATTCTGCAATATTTAATCACAGTTAAAATAATCAGAACTAATGCGATATCTCCATTAATATATATATATATATATGTATACGGTATATATATATATATATCGTATATATATATATATAATATACCGGTTTGTTCTGTCAATTCTCGTTTGGACAGATCCTTTGAATGTATGGACTGTAAGAAGCGCTGTGGAGATTGTTGGTGCTATATAAATGAAATATATATTATACATTGCTAACTGGATGAATAATAAGATAATAAGATTGATGTTTATCGGGGTCGGTGTCCTTCAATCATGAGGATTCGTTAAGGTTTTGGTTTTTTTACACCTAGGTTTTGCTAGCAGGCCTTCAACAATAATAACCGAAGCAAAATGATGCCCCTGCCAGTATTTTTTGAAAAAAAAAAAAAAGTATAAAATGGTAAAAATGAAAAGTAGAAACTGTTCATTAATTTCCACAGCATATGCTTCACATTTAAAGATATTCTCTAGAATTCACTATATGTATAATTCGAATTGTGCTCATTATTATTATTATTATTATTATTATTATGGCCACACATTCATTTTGTGAGGCAGTCACCTTCCTGTGCAAGGCCGCAGCAGTGCGCTCTCCTAGCAGGCAGGGGGCGCTGTCGTACCTCGGCTCGGCTTAGGCCTCTTCTCTATCTCCTCCTCTCCTCTCGTCGGGCCGGACATGGCAGTGACAGCGGAGCTGGAGGGTTACCGAGCCGGGCCTCGCAGCGCTCAGGAACCGGACGACGGGGGATACTATCCTGTCCCAGCAGAGGCTTGAGGAGGCGGATTGAGGCCTAGCTCTACACCACAGACAACGGTCTATCCAGATACAGGTATCCCAGGGCAACCGTGCTGCTCAGAAGCGGAGACTGTGCCGCCCGCCTGGCATGAGGAGCCCATGGGTAAGTGCAAGCTCATAGGGTTAGCACCCATTGTATCAGCCCAGTGCTGTGTCCGTAATAACCTTGCTTTTAACTATTTAATATATGGAGTAATGACATTTGTTTTAATTTTATAATACACATATTGTATAATATGCATTAATGTATGTATGCCAATCTGCCCTACTATAGTATATATTTAAGGCCAAAAGTAGCTGTGATTTCTTTAATTTAATCAAATTCAGCTTTTTTATAGATGTACCAATTTTGATGAAGAATAATCACAGTTTGGATTATTTTATATCAATATCTATTATTATTGTTTTATGTAGTGGCATTGTATTCGTATTGCTGTACAATGGGTAGACAGAACATAACAATTTGACTTACAGTAACAAGGTGAGTAGGGCCCTGCTCAAACTTACAGTATATATATATATATATATATATATATATATATATATATATATATGCACATACACATAATTATATAAAAATATATTTTGTATGTGTATATATATATATATATATATTATATATGTGTGTATATATATAAACACATAACTATGTAAAAAAAAATATGTGTGTATATATATATATATACATACACATAATTATATAAAAATATATCTTATATGTATATATTATATACATACATTGCTAGGTGATCGTATATTCTTGCAGTCTGGAATTTTCGAATTCATTTTCTGCTATCCCAAATTACAGCAATATTTAAATTTCCCCCCTTTCCTCTCGAGGATTTTTATCAAAACCTGTATAAATCTGCATAAAATGGTGCTGTAATTGAGAGGGATTAAATAATTTTTTTTTAACCATTTCTGCAGTAAAATTCTATTTTAGTGCAATGTATTGTCTGGGCTCAGTGGTGCTAATCCTCCATTTGGAGAAATGACACAGAAAACCGCTCTGCTACTAATATTAATGTATTCTATTGAGGTCCTATTGGTATTATTTAGTTAACCTGCAAATCCAAAAATTACCAATTTAGCCATTAAAAAGAAAAATAAAATTGCTATAAATTTGCTATGAAATTGACCATAGGTCCCAAAACTTTTGGAAGAACATATTGATCTACCATTTAAAAAATAAGCTACCTTTATATAATATCAAATCTCTTATTGTCAGCAAAAATCTACAAAATCAGAGAACTCTTTATGGCAGGAAATGTAACGCTTAAATCATTTATTTATACTCGTCTGAAAAATATTTATTAAATAAAAAGTACAAATATTTTATGTTTAGATCCTTTCTCACAGAGCAATATATCCTATACTATAGGATTACCTATTATTGCTGTATGTATGATACATTTACTGCTGAGGCCCCCATCCCCCGTATAATTTTGATATAATCAATTTATTGAGATTTTAGTTACAGAGAATATACAAAACTGAACAGGTATATATTGATACACACAATGAATAACCCCCATACTGATCACATACGTAGTTCTGTAAGCTTTAATTGATTGCACTGCTCTGTTAAAACGAATTGTGTACTTTGACTTTGTATTTGTGAAGAAAAGACCTCCGAGGTCCCCAAAGCTCACGTAACGTTACATCTTTTTCTCTGTTGACCTGATAAAAGCTATCGTCTTTGAAGACTCCCATGTTTGTGTTGGACGTACAGCATGCGAATGATAATTTTGCACTCCGTTCCAGTTGTATAGCGCCAGCAGATTCCGTAGCGCCTTTACGCTAGAGTGAAAACAAATAAGAATTTAAATATCATTAACATACATTAAAAACACTGGTACCGAAGGAGAAGAGGGCCCCGAAGAGCTTACAATTCATTTGACCCGCCGCTGCTGGATTTATATACATTTTCTTGGGCTTATTACTGCTTAAATTATTCTAGAATATGAGAAGCAAAGTGTTGCTACGTAGGTGATTTCCATATGAATACGTAGAATGTTTGCTGCCAATCACTAGTATTTGTACATATATTATACAGATTTCAGGCGTGGATGTTAAATAGTTTGTCTCAAGGTCACACGGCTGCTGCGCTGGCACGCCGGGCTCAATCACACACGGATGACAACCTTTTGTAGGTCATTGTTAAGCATGAGATCATCTCTCCTCGGCGTGTGTCATTACATGGGTGGTCCTTTCAGAGCTGCCTGTGTGTCTGCATGACTTGGTGGGAAACAACACGTCATTGTATTGTGATGAGCGCACGGATACAGATACACATCTTCCGCACGCCAGAAAAATGTAAGCTCCTGTGTGCAGGATGCCCCGATTCGCTTGGTTTTAACCATTGTGTTGCTGGTTTTTATTTCTTGTGTTGATCGGCCCCAACAACCCCAAGTAATAACCTGCTTTTATGAATGATTCCGCAGTGACCTGCTTGAATGAGGTGGTATACATGCTTCCGCTTTATCCCGTCAGATCACTTCCTTGGATCCCATGGTGATCACTGGTGCGGGAGGACAGTTTCACCACGATCGTCCTATAACTTAATGGATATATTTCTGCCCTTTGCCTGTTTTAGTACCGATCTATATGATCAGAGTCCGTTCCTTTACACATAAGAACAAGCAATATACATATTTATGGCATGGCTTTAAATGCGGCTTATCATTAATAATCGTGTTTGTTTACTATGCTGGGAAATATGCCTAGAAATACATTAAAAAGAACCCTACACTTTACAATATGTCTGGGATGTAGGGGGTTAACGCAGGTCAGAACTGGCTGTATACGGAATATGTATGAAAGTTTCATTTACATTTATTAGTAAACACTTTGGCACATGTGACTCTTCTCGTGAGCAGCTGCTGTGCTGTTTATTATGTTGTTGTGATGGCAGATCTGTTACTCAAGCTCTGCAGAAAACGTCTCTGCTTTCTTTACAAGTCGGTGTGTGCTGTCTATTATGTATTTCAACAAAATATTGCATTTTCTTCCCTTATCCAATGGGGAGCACACCCTAAAAAATACACAAAACAAAGTAAGAATTCAGTGCATACCCAGCTATATATATACCGTATTTGCTCGATTATAAGACAAGGTTTTTTCCAGAGCAAATGATCTGAAAAATACCCCTCGTCTTATAATTAGAGCTCAAATAGGTCTGACTATGAGACTAAGATCCAGATCCCCCGCAGCGATGCAGGGGACCTGGATCCTCCTGTCTCCCCCCCCCAACTGGTTAGTCCGGGCAGCGTGTAGAAGGGGGCCAAAAGGCATATCATGGGGCACAGTGGCATTTAGAGGGTTAAAAAGCATATCATGGGGCACAGTGGCATATAAGGGGTATAAGGAATTTCTCGGGCAGATGTGCATAACTGGGGGGCAGGTTGAAAAAAAAAAAGGAAATAAAAACAAAATATTTTTCTCAATCATAGCTTTTATTAACAAACAATTGTTCACATAGTTTACATGAATTAACATTTACTGGTAAAACCTTTTTTCCTATAGGGTCGTCTTATATTCAGGCTTTTTCTTTTTTTTTTTCATAAATTAATATTCAGATTTTGGGGGGTCGTCTTATAATCGAGCAAATACAGTATATATCTATTGCGCCTCTACATCAAAGCACCCCGACAGAATGTGTGTGTGTGTGTGTGTGTGTGTGTGTGTGTATATATATATATATAATATAATATATATATGCCCCCTATGTCTAGTCAATTGAGTCCATTAACCCACAGAGACTCTCAAGCAATTTAAAGCCTACTCTGGACAGAAATACACGAGTGAGCGGCCCAGGACAACCTTCAAAATCAGGACGTACACAATACTAGGCTTTGTACGAGTTAAAGGGTGTATATTTTTGGGTAGTGCGAAGCATTTTTTTTCCAGGGCAGTAGAAAAACAATGTCTTTGTCCTCAGAGGTGAAGTCATGGAGAAAGCAAAGATTCGTGAAACACGTCAACATGTGGACCCATGAATTTGTTTCGTGAGAATAAAAACATGGCGTCTGTTTCCCGTATTTTATCTCCCTTTGTGTTCTTTAACCGTTTGTGTTTGGCATGTTGCATTCTGCTGGGGTGCAGATCAAGGCATCACATCCATGGCATTAGCCAAAGAAGATGACCCTGGCATTAATTGGGGTGTAAAGTCTGCGCCGCTCTCTGTTGACACTACACCGTGTGTTGCGAGGCTGTTGTGCTGCTGTGAACCCACACAATAACCTGACATATTCCCAGTTATTCTCTCATTCACGCTCCCTCTTTGTTGTTAGCGTGTGGGGCAGGCTCTGACTAGCCCTCGGAACATAGAATACCGAGCCAAAAACATTCAGCAATATCGTCTCGTGTTCGGGTGCTGCAACGACGCGTTGTAAATGTAGCAGGGTTTAATTCTGTGCTTCCCGATGCCATCTGACACCAACACAGTAACGAGAGAAAGCTTTCCTGGGAAGCGGGATAACCGGATTAAGAATTAAAACCGCAGTTTTTCACGGATTAGCAAAGAAAGCCCTTGTCTTCTCCGCTTTTCGTTCTTTTGTATTCCATAAAGTGTCGTTTGGTAGAAGTGGGCGACGGTGACCCACAGACATCACTCCTTTGCCCTGCGGCTGCTGGGTTAGGGATAAACTTTTCTCACCGATATAACGTAAGCCCGTCGGACCTGTTTTGGAACTGAAGCCAGCGCTCCAAAATATTAACCATTATCTTAAATGAATGGTTACCTTGGTGTGTATATTCCGGGTTATTTTATTTCTCTTGTGGGAATAGAAGGTCCTCAGATAAAACAATATATCAGTTATCTTTGGACTGCAGCACTGCGAGCTAAATAAATGGACGGGAGTTATGAAAATGTACGTGAATCCCAATCCTTACTCTACAAGTCATTTAGCTGGGATTCAGTCTATTAACAGGGTTTTTTCCGGGTCTTCCCCTGGCATTGTGGGACCCGAGAGGGTGTTACGGCCGGGCGTCCTTTGACTTTCTAATCGTTGGAAGCCGGTGCATGGCAACGAGAAGAAAGCGATGACTTTGAGATGTTGGGGATGGCGTCACCCGGAGGTCGCTGGGAACGCTCTGAAGTGTTGTATGTCGCATATATATATAAATGGCACAGTATGTGCAGCGGTAATTGGCTATAACATTTTCACTCTGAAGCCAAAGATTTCTATTAAAATGGAGAGAAAATAAAAGAACCCGCAGTATGTTTCAAAGTAGCTCCAATAACTAACGAGTGTAGCTAGCCACGCTGTTCAGGCGAGTGATATCTTTAGCTTTGTGTTCTTCTTTGTGTTTTTATCTTTGTCATTTTTGTTATAATTAGATTTTCATGTAAAAGGCAGAGACATAAATGCCACGAGAATAGAGCAGTTACAGTGACAAGCATTAGACGTTTCTAACCACAATCGAAAGGGAGATGTCTATGGGGGGTAATCCGATATTTCATTAATGGAGGTTGGAGTCCTCTCCAGATGCTGGAGGGTTTTGCTGATGTGTCGGTATTCGTCTGCGTTCCGAATGTCGTCTTTGTGTAGCGCTTTGTGCCCTTCTTCCTAATGACTTGGTATATCTGATTTTGCATGTTTTTAGAAGATTTTTACTGAGTACATATGATGCGCTGTCACCTTCTTAGCGCTTAACACAATTTAACTTCTTTATCAAATTTATTCAGCAACTAAAAGGGGCAGTTTAATGTCCTTGACAGTGAAGAAGAATGGAGGGGGAGAAAAAAATGGCATTGACTTGAAGTGGAAGCTGCCCCCTTCTCTGTGGTCTGTTTCTTGCCACTGATTGGCTGCTTGAAGCAAAGACATCACCCGAACAGATCTCCTGCACGAAAATAGCTGGGGCGGGGAGAAGGGGCAAATTAATGGGGGGGTCTTCAAAGTTTCCCCATGCATTTGCAAGGGGGTTGCCAAGAAAAATTAAAGAGACCCCTCACCTGTTGTATGCACTCAGGTACGTATGATGGCTGCAGTGTTATTTAACAAAATGGGGCAGAAAACTTAATGAGAAGGAAAAAACTTTGGTATCCTGGGAACTGAAAGATGGATGCCTATTTTTTTGTTTGCGTTTTTTGAACTTTAAAATGTAGTATTTTCATGGAAAAACTGTAAGATCTGCTGCTGTTATGAATCTATTCATAAAAATTACCTAAAACAACCAAAACATACTAATGACTTGTGAGGAAGTTTGGGGGAGGGGATTATTTATCATCTCTGTATGTATTAATGGTTTAGTGGTAATTTGCAGGCCCAAATACTGTAGTATGATTGCTTTGTGTGTTTGTGGAATACCCAGGGAAACCCTCGGTGGATTCCTAGACTGCTTCCCCCAGAGAATGTGACGGCGGAGTCGGCCTTCGCCTGCGATATGCTGTGCGCAGCACCTTCTGTGTTTGTGTAGCTCTCGCTTGTTGCTCTTCTTTGGTTTCTTACTGTAGTAATCAGGACATGACGGACCCCACAGCCCTGGACCCGAGGCTCCTCCGAATGTTGCCCCTGGTGTTTTAACTTGTTTAAGTGTTCTGGGTAGAGCTCCGTGGGTGTATCTCTTGTCTCGCTGCCAAAAATACGTGTCGGCTTATAAACACTACCGGTATTTGTGCTCGGATGCTTTGAAGGTTATGTATGCTTGAGGAATCCTCCATGGGACGCACACGGGCTCATACTCCTCTCTACTTTGAGCTTTACCTCGGACATGCGCGCACGTTTGTGCTGTCCGTCTGGAAGGGCACGTTTATGAACGAGTTCCCGCGATACGCACTAAATGGTTAATCGGTTATTACCAGGCAATGCCGCGGCTGTTACTCTGCGGCACCCAGATCCGAGAACTGCTCGCCTGCTGCCGTGTTTGTGCTCAGCCAGCATAAAATTGCATCCGTTTTCTGCGTTTCCCGCCGGGTTGATTGAATTTTCCATGCTATATGTAATTTCCTTAGTGAATTGGAAATGGGGCTATAGTTTAATTTTAGCCAGTGTCCTTAAAAACCAATTCGTTTTATTTTTTAGCTGATAACTTTAGAGAGAGGTCATGGAATCGCACAAAGAACCGAATAATGACATCCCATCCGTGGAAGAAAGAAAGAAATGGCGAGACATATCAATATCTATGTCCCAGAAACCTATTTCTTACGCTTTCCTTACTGAAATGGTACAAATCCTAATTCTCCATCATGGAAAAAGGTTTTTCCTTTGCAAAGTGTAGTTTGTCTTTTTTTTCCCCAAATAGTTGTGAAGTGTAGGACTAAAGCCTTTAATAATACGTCGGTTTTTTTTTAATTGATTTCTTTTTAAACCTCTCTGAGGAAGCTCTGTGCGAGTGTTTGTTCTCGCCGGCAGCCGGTGGCTTTGTAAAGGGAGCGTGAATGGATAAGGGAAGTTCTTGAACATGGAAGCTCCTGCCACGGCGAAGAATGCTTTAAGGTTTAGTAATATCTTAATACGCAGATTTCACAGATAACGCTCTGAGCGACGTGTGCGAAAAGCGGGACTGTTAAGTCTTTTCTTGCCTTAAGAATACTCTTTTATATAAGATGAAGAGGCTCTTGTGGCAGAAAAACACTTGAAGGAAATCAAGGTTGAGTTCTGTTTGGCTTCCCGCTGACGTCAGCCGAAATCCATATAATGCTTGTTGGCAGACGACGTTATATGAAGGAAAAGCCTATAAAAATGAATGCTATAAAATCAGAAACTTACACTAAAAAGCTTTTGGATTTCTATGAATAAGTTATGGCTTAACTTCCGCTTTAATAGACCAGTTTTAATTTATTTGACATTGTTGGGAATTTGGAGTATTTTTAATGAGTTTTTCCCTTTAACGAGGAGTGAGCGGCGCTGCAAGGTTTAAAAAAAACTTCTGATTTTCAAAGTTTCTGTTGATTATTGAAGATCTTGGCAGTTTTGAGTGTCCTTAGTTACAAAGCATGTACCTGGACTGTATACCTAGCTGTTACACCTCAAAGCCACCTCTCTGCATCGTTATTTATGGGCTCCTAAATAGACAAGTCTACTGCCTGAGTCCAGATATAGGGGGGGGGTATTTATATTCAATGGCAAATCATAAAAATGATGTTACGCATCAGTCATGTTCTTATTTTTTTAGGCCAAGAAGGAAGCCTGAAGGGTTCCTAACAAATGGAGAACTATTTTGAGGAAGAGTCATGCAACCTGGATAAAGTATTAGATGAGTTTGAGAAGAACCAAGGTATGATATGCAGAATGTGTATTAATCTATATGAAAACATTGCGCTCTAACACTGCAACTGACCTTTCCCAAACTTCCCGTTATCTTAAAAATAATTACTTATTCCTCAAGCCAACAATGGTCATTTCTTCAAGGTCTTTCTTTATTTTCCCCTGTTTTGTATTGATATTTGCTAGAATTTTCCGGTGTCCGTCTTTTAAACCGCAGTCTGCTACCAAAACAAGCCTCATCCTTCTTACCCTTCTCTTCTCACCAGCCATCGAGTCTCCTCCATCTTCTGGGGTCTACAAGATGTTTACCAAACTGCTCTGTTAATTATGAAACATAATGCCCTGCAGCTCTATGTCCGTTCTTTCCAAGCACACAACGAGTCTCTTCGTAGAAACCCACAATGCACGCTACTGCCAATAATTACTGTGGTTTGCTATTGCCTCTAACTTTGTTGACGGAGTTCTGCCGTCTACTAAAATCACTGATCACCTCTATGTTCTCCTTCACTTGACGCAATGTCCTCTAGACTTTTATCTAGCAGGCACTGCAGTGGGTCCTTAGAAATATCTTTTATTTGCATTAGGTAGTCATGTAGAATTTGTGAGAGCCGTGTGACTTAATAAAAAAAAAAAAAAACCCCACCGCCTAAATAATGTTACTAAACAAACATGAGATGAATGCGGTCAGTGAGAATCCGCTTTTTTATATTCTTTTCTCGTGACAGACTTGTGTTGGACATAAAGTTTGTTTTGCAGAACTGGTTTTATTGCTGAATTTCAGGTCTTTTGAGATAAGTAACCTCGATACTGGGCTACATAATATGTTATCCTTTATCTGTGTAGCTGCATAGATATATAACAACCTTTATATTCCTCTTGACTGACCCTGATACTTCTCTTGGTTTGGCTGCGGTGCTCAAATGGAAATGAAAACCATTCCTAACCTCGAGGTGCTTATTTTGTCTCCTAACCAAGCCAAGCTATGCCGTTGCCTAAAATATTTAGTGCTCTTTACAAACAATGGATGTTCTGTTTAGCAGGTATTGGGAAATGTGCATTTTTTATTTGTGGTAAAATTGGTGCCAATAAAACAACTTTTAATGTACAACCAAGAAACGGCATCCTTAAGTGTTTTGCAATCTTTTGGTTGGTAGATTTGGGAAACGTACGTAAAATCATTTTGTCTATTGTTAATTGTTACTGATAATTGCGAAATTCAATAATGACGTTTTGTGCTTTTCAGATGAGAGTATTGCTCCAAGATTGTTGGAGTCGAAATGGAATCAGATCCTTAATCCACCTTCTCCCAGACAAACGGAGAACCCAGTGCTAGACAATGTTAGTAAATCAATCATTACCATCGAGGCCCACCTCAGTGTCCAGTCACCCGGTGTGATAACTCCTCCAAGGTCCCCATGTGCCAATGGGAAGTTTGTATGTGTAGTATCAGAAATGCCGACCATGATAACTGAGAACACCAGTATGGCCGACGAGCAGCTGGATAACCAAAGTGGAATGCCCAAAGTTGTATCGAGCACCCATGCTGTATATGGCCAATTGGAGTCTGGTCAGGCTGATGTTAAACATAATGTTGAATGTAGCAAGAGTTCACAACTGGGATTTTCTACTTGCCAGCCTTTCGCCGACTCCCCTGCCTTTCCGCTGGACCATGTAAACACTACTCCCAATCAATCAAGTGTGAAGGACAACTGTCAGCCGCCTGTAACACAGGCGAACCCATCAAAGTGCACTGCTTATATTAATTTATCGGCTGACACAAACACCATTGCTTGTCCAGCTAGCAAGAGCGAGAATAGTATTAACACAAATATAAACCCTATGCCTAAAGATTCCAGTATTAAAGAGCTTATTGTCACGTCACCGAATTCTGAAACCATGACGTCCGAGGCACCGGAGAGCTCGTCAGGCAAGACCTCTTCCCCGAGTACAGAGAAGGACACTGAGGAGCCGTATTTAGACAATATAAATCAAATCTGTGAGCAGATAATAGACGAAATGTGTGTTGGGCAGCAATTGAGGTTTTCTCCTCCTTTAAGTGCAGACAAAAAGTCTGTAAAGGACTTTACAAGAGAACTTTTTCTTGCTGACACTGATGAAGGGGTCACCAGAAACCAGGATCTCCATCAGGGTAGTTCCTCACTCTGTGCCCTGGAGGGTTTATCTGACTCCTGCACCGTTAATGGTAACTACCACAATACCAATTATAAAGAGATCCATGAAAAGAATGGCGGCGGTCTCTCCCATGGCGTTCACGAAGAAATCATAAAGGCAAATGTCTTCATGGAAGAAACGGAGGGAGCGATCATCTCTAAAGGTGATGGAGCTGATCTTTTCATGTCTCTGTACAATGGGTGTGATTCCTATGGAATACAGAACCCCAGCGTAGCTCACAACCCAAAGAGTTTACCGTCGAAAGAAGATTCTGTGACAGAAGAGAAGGAAATCGAGGAATGCAAATCGGAATATTATTCCAATGTTTACGAACAGCAGAGAGATGACGAGATCACGGAGGGGACTGGACTGGTGTTAAACCTCAAAGGTGACCAAACAAAAAATCACTTGCACAACCTCTGCGGACCGGCTCCAACAATGCATGGGCCAACCTCACCAAAGGCCAGCAGCTTGCAACCCCTCAGTGTCCCCTATGGCGGAGCTCGCCCCAAGCAGCCAACCCACTTGAAGTTACAGATCCCAAAGCCATTGTCTGAAATGCTACAGAGCGACCTTGTTCCTCCTAACGCGGGCTGCAGCCACAAAAACAAAAATGATGTGTTAAACAAATCAAACCAAGCTGATAACGTGGCTTCAGGAGCCCCACACGAGGACGCAGCGCTGCGTAGCCCCACGAGCGATGCAAATGGCGATCTTCCAGGAGATTACAGGGGCTCTTGCAGCCCATGCCTTGCCGTGTCCCCAGAGAGCCCGGATAATGATCTCCTTGCTGGGCAATTTGGGGTACCTGTTGCCAAGCCATTTACCACCCTTGGGGAGGTGGCACCAGTCTGGGTCCCAGACTCCCAAGCACCAAACTGCATGAAGTGTGAGGCCAGGTTTACGTTTACCAAAAGGAGGCACCACTGCAGAGCATGCGGGAAGGTAGGTTAAAAACTATTTGTCCGTTTATCTTTACATTTATATCAATTTTTTTCTTGCTTAAAAGGGTCTTTGCGTACCTCGCTAAATATTTCCGTGTGTCTGGGAATTGTTTTATATAGTGCCATCATATTCCGTAGCGCGGTACTGTATCACATCTCCGAGGGACAATTGTAGCGCTTTTTCAGGGATCAGTGAAACGTTTGCTGTCCCTTCATTTCTAATACAAATGTAGGCATTGAAAATACATAAATATAATCTTCCCGTAGGTTTTCTGTGCCGCCTGCTGTAGCCTCAAATGCAAACTCCTCTACATGGACAAGAAGGAGGCGCGAGTGTGTGTCATCTGTCACTCGGTTCTCATCAATGGTGAGTGCGGGACTCCGCTTTATAACTGTGCCTATGCTTAGCGCCGGCAACGCCACGTGTCTCTAATCTCACAAGTCTAGCAGCAGACGGCTAAATATAATGTTTTTTTGTAATTAAGTAGGCTTTAATTTTTCCTCTTGCCTCACTGCTAGGGTTCTTTTAAAATGTTTCCTAGTGTAACTAACCACAATGTATGTACAGATACTTTATGCATAAAGCTTCAGTATAAACCCGCGTTCCTTATTTTGTGCATTTCATGATAAAATGTTTTTCTTTGAGCGTTAGAGGGCTGTATAGAGTACTGTAGGTTTAGCATGGAATAAAACGTGGTTAATCTGCACCTGGAGGCCGCCGTCATGGGCAGTCGTGTGATATTTGGGGGGCATTCCCTGCTGAAACACAACCCTGAGCTCTTTCTGTATTATTATTAAATTATATTTGTAGACTTACCTGTTTGGCAAGGTAAAACACGGAGGGGTGTTGGCGTCATACACAACAGTCTGAATTCTAGCAGAGCTCTACACTAATATCACTAATATCGTGCAAAGTATTAAAGCGTGTCTAATACTTGTGAAAACCGATTTGGTTTATCATCTGAGCTGGCGAAGCTGTGAATGCGGACTGTGATACGCCATACACGGGTCCCATTGGTTTATTCCCATTGTCCATATTTTAGCTCAAGCTTGGGAAAACATGCTGAGTGCGTCGGTCCAAAGCCCAAACCCCAACAATCCCGCTGAATACTGCTCCACGATCCCCCCAATGCAGCAAGCACAGGCCTCGGGGGCGCTCAGCTCGCCCCCTCCTACTGTCATGGTGCCTGTTGGAGTCTTAAAGCACCCAGGAACTGAAGGTAAGGCATATAATAAGTTACCTTAATAACCCAGCAGAGGCTATGACTGTTTACCATGTAAAGTGAACACAGCAATTCAAACATTATACCGGGACTGGTGCATCGTTACCTGCGTTCTTCCAGGAACGCCTACAACATTAAATCCAATTCCATTCCCGTCTCATTCAGTAGGGAGGTTAATTGAAGAGAGTCAGTTCCATCTGAAAAGTTACACTGAACCAAAGAGCATAGAATAGAAGATATTTAGAAGTAGGGGCATTTTACAGCCTCCCAGCAGAAGTGGTAGAGGTTAATACAGTAGGCCAGTTTAAAAATGCATTAGATGGACATAACGCTATCCTGTATCTAAGACAAGACCAATGACTGATTTAAGGTCTGAGTCTTTACGGCAGTAAAAAAAAAACAAAAAAAAAAGGGCCAAAATTCTGTATTTTTAAGAACCAATTTTTACTAGCTCCTCCTCTTAATTGGCTGATTACATCATATCAGGCCGTCCGGACTTTCTTGAGCTCTTCAGCAGTTAAGCAGACGTTGTTCATTTCATATAACTTAAAAGCACCAAAAAGTTTTAAATGTATATAATAGATATCTGCAGAGTTATTTTGCTGAAGCTTACAGGGACTGCTGAATAATAAGACGCAATCTGCTTATGGCATGTGTTATTTCCTTATACTTCTTAAATAGTATATAGTATACAATGACTGTGGATCTGTCACCTGATGGTAACATCTGACCGGTTATTAGTTGTGTTCTGGTTGGGAACAGGTTAAAATTCCTACCATTCCATTGATTCCGGCTTCACCCCTAGGTGTGTCGCTTTTCCTTCCTGTTAATTCCATTCTCCCCGTGGACTCCTGGTTTGCATACATTCTCATTTTAGCCATTTCCACTGCGGATTAACAGCCCTTAAACGGGATGCCTTTCAATAATTATACCCCGCGTCGTAGGATGCACCGCGCATGAAAACGCAGCACCAACAAAAACACATGGGATAACCGGGAAAAGCAATGTATCGAGCATATCAGGAAAGAAGTAGTTTCGTGGTTAGAAAATATTTCTTCTTTTTCCCCAAGGTCTGCTGCCCTCCAGATCTTAATGAATTAAAACTCTAATAAAACAAACAGATGCTTAGTCTGTCAAACTAGTCATTCTCCGTTGGGTTTGGTTGATGCAGTTCAGGAGCGTAGTTTGTCGGGGATCAGAATCAAGTTGTCTATTTAATATATGTCTAGATAATAAGCCTTTCGACCGAACGACGCACCGTTACAGATCCATTATAATGTACGATGCTACAGTGTGACAAGATGCACACAAACGCTACACAACACTTACAATAAGGGAACAGTGTTTTTTCTTCTTTGTTTTGTGTGGAAGAGACTGACTTTATGTACTCTGTGTCCGTGACGTACGGAGTGATGCAGCGTTGTGTTTCCCCTTTGCTTCCTTTTCTGTGTATAACAGCGTCTCAGGCCAAGGAGCAGCGTAGGGTATGGTTTGCAGATGGGATCTTGCCCAACGGGGAAGCTGCTGATCCCGAGACAGGGAACGCGACCCCGGCGGTGGGGGCTCTAACGGTGGCGCACGATGCCAACAAGCCCACGCCAAGCAACTCGCCAACCTCAGAGGTAAAAAGAAAAGTGTGCCGTCCCATCGCTTTCTCCATTATTCCCATTCCGGAATAATATCCCTTGTTATAAGCATGACTAGCGATACTCTGTGGCAAACTCTTAAGTGATTATATGTTACGACAGATGGTTCTTCTAGCAGGGAAAGTGATGTTGGCAGAAAAGGCCATTTGAGGCAGCGAAGCCGGATCTGTGTACTCCGGATATAATTTAATTAATTACCGATCTCGTTTTTTTCCTTGCCAATGAAGACTTTTAATCAGTCTATTACATTACATTGCATGTTTTTGCAGAAAACCTTTTTCGTTGTGTGTTTCTGTGCGTAGCTGACATTTGGAATGGAATATCTAATTGTCTGTTGGATGTATCCTCTTATGATCTGGGGAAGGAAGGTCTGAGCGTGTATCTGTCCTCTTTCCAGACTGAAAACACATCTGGATTCTGTGGCAGTTTGACTCAGGTTGGCAGTGCGATGAATCTCATCCCCGAAGACGGGCTTCCTCCTATCCTGATCTCTACCGGGGTCAAAGGAGGTAAGTAAAATGTGATTAATATGCGGACGGTTGGGTCTTTTTTTTTATTTTTTGTGGTATCTGGTTAGGGATATCGTTATCCAGGCTCTTTAGATTGAGGATAGTTATGGTATTTGCAGTCGAACAACCACCGGGGAGCTACAATCACCCGTGCCCACAAGCCCCTATGCCTTCTTTAACATGTATGTTCTTTGTTGTTTCTTACCACTTGATGAAAGCCCCAACATATACCGATGAAGAAAGATAAGACACCAACTCCTCTTTCTCTTTCCGCAGACTATGCTGTGGAGGAACGTCCATCCCAGATGTCGGTCATGCAGCAGCTGGAGGACGGTGGGCCTGACCCACTGGTCTTCGTTCTCAACGCAAACCTATTGGCAATGGTGAAGATTGTGAACTGTACGTGTCAGATTGTGCCGCGTGAGCCAGGCCTTTGCTTGAAGAATGCAGAAGGCCGCGTTAATCAGTCAATCTCTCTTTTAAAGGACTTGAGAAACCAGTTTTGGTTAATTATTCTGCTAACAAATAATTCTGCAACAACAAACACAATTCCTGGCTCACTTTGCTGTTTTCCTAGTTATTGCTAAGGCTGCATATCCATGCTAAAGTCCCGCTTAGACCCCCTTTCCACCTCTTTGCTTGTGGAATACATCGCAGTCCGTGTTTTGGGAGATTCCTGCAGCTGGATGTTTATTGCAGAGTCCGTTATTGTGACTAGTCGTCCTTTCTAACCTTCTTTCTTTTTAAATACAGATCCAAAGAATATTTTTTTTTCCAGGAAATGTCTATTAAATAAAACAGTACAGAGGTTTAATCCCGCTGTATGGGTCAGATTACCAAAATGAGCAACTGAAAGAGAATCTGTCTTCTCTGACCTTGCAAGCAGCTGTGCTAATCGTTTTACATTTGGTTATAATAAGCAATGATGAGAACACCGAGCTGATGATTTTTATCTAGCTAAACATTTAGCTTAGTTACATTATGTAAAGGCTTAGGT
Organism: Spea bombifrons; assembly: GCF_027358695.1. NCBI lineage: Eukaryota > Metazoa > Chordata > Amphibia > Anura > Pelobatidae > Spea > Spea bombifrons. Next base: position 39,927,844 of record NC_071092.1, on the reverse strand, counting down.
AATCAAATATGTCTGAATCAATGTTTTTTTGAGTCTGCAACCTGGAAAATAAGTAGTGATAACAACTCATTGTGTATATATATATATATATATATATATATATTAAATGGTTTGTACCCCTTTCTCTTGTAGATGTTAACAGGAGGTGTTGGTGTTTTACTACAAAGGGAATGCACGCCGTGGGCCAGGCTGAAATCGTCATCTTGCTGCAGTGTCAACCGGATGAGAAGTGCGTGCCGCGGGATTTATTCAGCCACTTTGTGGAACTTTATCGGGAAGCTTTAGCAGGTGGGTGAAAGAAATAAAGGGAACAGGGATCTGGACAACAGAAACTAGATGTTTGCTTCACTAGAAGAGCATCATGGAAACTAGGTTGTGAAGTAGCTTAGCAGAGGCCTGGAGTTTGATGGGTACGGCTCATTGCAGACTCGCCACTATTGAGAAAAAGAAAACGTAGCTTTAACAGATGCACATGAAAATAGCGTTTTAATTACTTAGACATTTATAAAATTATGCCATTTGTTTTCTGTAAGCGTTTTAAAATGTCCTGCTTTATGGTACCGGTTGTCATACGATGATGACATTACATTATGCGTGACAAGTTATTTTTGTATACCGCAGGGAATGTGGTGGGGAACCTCGGCCACTCTTTCCTCAGCAAGAATTTCCTGGGAAGTAAAGAACATGGAGGCTTTCTGTACGTCTCCCCGACCTACCAGTCCCTGCAGGACTTGGTTCTGCCTGCGCAGCCGTACCTGTTTGGGATTCTCATTCAGAAGTGGGAGACCCCTTGGGCCAAAGTCTTCCCGATACGGCTTATGCTGCGATTAGGGGCAGAATACAGGTGTAAGTAGAGCCCCTAAACACGCATGATAAATAAAAGCCTCGCTGTTGGAGTAAAATAAAATGTACCTTTTACTGGGTCTCACCTAAAAGATAAGACATCAAGAAATGTTTTTAGCCTATTAGGTGAGAGAGTATGATATATGATAACAATGAATAATATGAACACAATAATGTAATACTTGTTTAGTCTTCCTGGTCAGATTGCTTTTGTTGCAGGCAGTCTTTGGATTCCTAGAGTCTTCTAATTAAACTCCAATGAAAAGTTTGCTGTTAATATACGTTATTATTACATTTCTGTGCCGTCCTTTGGCAAGCAAAATAAAGAGGTTATTGAGAGAGCGCACCTATGAAGTCTAATGGCTAAATGTTAAGCTAGCTGTATATTTTCATCTGCTGTCTAAAATTATTTTTTTTAAATCCTTTAGTGTACCCGTGCCCGCTCTTCAGCGTCAGGTTCAGGAAACCTCTTTTTGGGGAAACAGGCCACACAATCATCAACGTCCTTGCAGTAAGTGTTGATATTACTAGATTTTATATATAAATCCCCATATTTTAAATGGTTTAGTTCACCAGTCTCACTGCGTTATAGCAGACTTGCTGAGCTGACCCTGCTTAATAGTGGTTTTTTTTTTAATATTATTAAATGATCTTAATATGTATAGATTGGAGTAAGAAAGAGAGTACGAAATATTAAAATGCATGAAAGGGCTCAACAAAGAACAACAAGGGAAAATATTCAGAGAGTTGTAGATTGTAGATTCTTAAATTAAGATGGTCAAGGGCTTAGATGTAAGGAAGTTTTAATAGTGGTAGATAAATGGAACAGCCTTCCAGCGGAAGTTAATACAGGGAGGGAACTTAGCCATATGTCTATTCCATGCATGTTTGTCCTGAATATGAGACAGACCCAAGGGCCAAATAAGGCTTGAGGTCTTTACAGCAGGAAACAATGGCAAGCGGCATGTGGTACTATAAAACTTTGTATAACTTCTTACTGGTTTAGTTATGCAGCTGTCCTACAAACATTGGTTTAGTCGATAAACCTCAGTGTCATATTAACCTTTCTAAGCTGGAAAGACTCATCTTTGTAACTTTTTGTTTTACTAGGATTTCCGAAACTACCAGTATACGCTGCCAGTGGTGCCAGGGTTGGTGGTAGATATGGAAGTTCGCAAAACCAGCATTAAAATTCCCAGCAACCGATACAACGAGGTATGCTTACTGTACTTAAACAGCAACATGGACTTGGTGATCTTTTTAGAATAGTCACTGCAAACAAAGCAAGAACACAAGCTGTGTTATATTTTATTCAACAAAAGAATGCAGATTTTTTAATTAAATCAGTCCCAGACTGGTCGTTGGAAAAACTAGACAAATGCCTGGGAAGCATGTGCCCCATTGTCCACCTTTATTGCCACTCACCTGGCAGATGACATCTTGTAGTGTGCAGCTACTGGCTGAATACACGCCGCCACGCGTACCCCGGTTTATTTGCCACCGGACTATATTAATCCACAGACCAGTCATGAACAGGAGAATTAAAATTGAATTTGCTTTTATGCCCCATAATAGTTGGTTATACACAACTGGTAATAGCAGCACTGGTTATTTCTGTGTTTACCTGTAACTAATTCCTTCCTCTGGATTTCTGACAGATGATGAAAGCCATGAACAAATCTAATGAACATGTTTTGGCTGGGGGTGCGTGTTTCAATCAGAAGGCTGACTCTCACCTAGTATGTGTTCAGAACGACGATGGGAATTACCAGACTCAGGCCATCAGCATTCACAAGCAACCACGCAAAGGTGAGCCCCGTCCGGCACATTCATTCGGCCAGACTGCTGCTTCATTCATTCGTTGTGGGATGTTCAGATATAACACCTTAAATGATGTCAGTAGGCTGTCAGAAAGCATGTGTAGGTGCACTGAATATCTTCTGAAATTGTACATTGTTTAAGAATATCAGAAGCAGAAACTCAACTTTCCTTTTATAAACAGATCGATTCTTTAGCAGGAAAAACCTTTTATTGGGCCAGCAGACTAAAACACGTAGATTCACATGGTTTTTGTGCTGGAATATCATGTCATAATATCCCCTATATGCTATTCCTATTGTACAAACCGCTTGTTTATGGATAAGAATTATTCCAGAACCAGAGATCACATTAAACAAATGTGTATAAATAAAAAAGGTGATCTTAAGAGACAGCAACTTGCTTATCTGTTCATTCATATGCTTAACATTTCACTAATTGTTCTAAAAGGACCATATCTTATAAACCGCATTCACAAAATAAAATGTAATAATCAAGCCGCTCAGACACTTATCTCACTCCGTACTCCAGTGCGTACTCCATTTTCGGAACAGTGCCTATGTTAGTTTTCTGCATTAAGTTAACCAGTTCCTTATTTTAATTGTGGATGCACAATAATGGCGTTTGGCATAACATCCTTTATAACATATGCTGTTTCAGTGATTCAAATAAATACATGATTGCCTTTTTGTCTACTTTTTAAACGTAACACCTAGTTAGCTATTTTTTTCTATGCTAATATGAAGTTTTCACTTTGATTCCCAAGCCAAAGGTAAGCCCTGGAAATACTTCAGAGTAGAGCAGCTTAATAGAAATGTTATATTTTAACCCCCAAGACCTTGAACCCCGGAAAGTGATCGCGCGACTCTGCTGTGCTTTCGTTTCAGTGACTGGTGCCAGTTTCTTCGTCTTCAGTGGAGCGCTGAAGACCTCTTCGGGATACTTGGCCAAGTCCAGCATTGTGGAAGGTATTATCAACAGCCAACAAACCCTGGAGAATGTTTTCTTAACAAGCGTTTATGAAATTCTCTGTAACCCCGCTACTGAATCCCGGCGTATGGACAGTTTGTGCATTGAAGTGTTTAAAAAAAAAGGAAGGTTTGTTTCTGTTTAGGGAAATAAAAGAAAATATGAAGGCTGTTAAGAACCGCGGGAATAGGGCATAGTAACTGAAACTTTCACTTTTAAGATCTTTTCACCATAGCAACCAATGCTGTGTTCCTTCGAATATTCTGTTCTTTGCTGGATCCTGACTTTAAATATTTGCGCTTCTGGAATGTTCTCCGTTTATTGAGCAGATGGGGTGATGGTACAGATCACAGCCGAGAGCATGGATGCACTAAGGCAAGCTCTGCGAGAGATGAAGGATTTCACCATCACCTGTGGTAAAGCAGACGCGGAAGAGATGCAGGAACACGTCTACATACAGTGGGTGGAGGACGACAAGAACTTTAACAAGGGGTGAGCTGAATGCCTGGGCTCCGTATTTCTTGGTCAAAATACCTCCGAAGGCAAACAGTTATTTAAAATGTTTTGGTGAGAATGAGAATGTTTCACCGCCGCTATTCTTTTTCTTCACTAATACTTTGTAGATGAATCCAGAATTAAATAAAAAATATTTATTTTAACATCTGACGCCGCTGGCCAGCAACAACTGAAATCTAACTGTTCTAATGTCTTGCTTTGTACTTTGCATTTAAATGTACAGCCGTGTCTGTTTTCCATGTGATGTCGCCATGAGATATACTCTTTACTTTCGTTCATTCTGCTGCAGCGTTTCTAGTCCTATTGATGGAAAATCGTTGGAGTCTGTGACCAGTGTCAAAATTTTCCATGGCTCCGAGTACAAAGCTAACGGAAAGATCATCCGCTGGGCAGAGGTAAGGCCGTTTTGGCAGATGCTGGATGCTAAGAATGCATTTATCCCTTAGATTAGCCAAAAATGTATGTGAAGTTTGTGTGACTAAATGATCAGATTTTATACCATAATTGTGCAATATCCTTACTGTCAGGATTTCAGTTTTTGTGCCGTTCACACGGACAGTGTCCTGCTATGTATGTGTTGCCTCTTGGATCAGATCTTGAGATCTTTCTTTTGAAAAATGTATTGTTTATAACACCTCCCTTGCCCCTAATTCTGTTATTTTTGATTGTTTCTTATTGTGATTGTTATAACGCTTGTTACAGGTGTTCTTCCTGGACAGCGAGGAGCAGCAAAGCGTCCTGAGCGACCCTGCGGACCACAGCAGACTGACCGAAAATGTGGCCAAAGCGTTCTGTCTGGCTCTGTGCCCGCACCTCAAGTTGCTGAAGGAAGACGGAATGACCAAGCTGGGTCTGCGGGTCAGTCTTGATGCAGACCAGGTGAGGGGTTTCACGTACTGTACAGATGCGTTAATCACAAATACTGGTTTTAAGCCTTGTGTTCCAGCAGTGGATCCTTCGGTTTCTGTTAAAGGCTAGGTCATAATGCCCCCAGGGTATCCAAGCAAGAATATCTATGAAAACGCTTGACAATAATTATCAACAAAAGTCCCATCTGTGCTTAAAATGCAGCTGTTGTATGTTTTCGGATCCCTACAGACGATGTGATTAATTTGATAAATTATTGGCTATTTTGTGTCTGTCACAGGTGGGATACCAAGCAGGAAGCAACGGGCAGCCGCTACCCGCTCGATACACCAATGACTTGGACAGTGCCTTGGTACCGGTGATACACGGGGGCCTGTGTCAGCTCAGCGAGGGGCCCGTCTCCATGGAGCTCATCTTTTATATCCTAGAGAACATCTCATAGGGAAGACATTGGGCGTCTTTTCATGAACTGCCACTGACCTGGTCATTTGCACTTTAATCATGGAAGATTCATCTTTATTTTCTTTTGCTGCACCAGAATTGGGTTAGGGTGTGCAAGGGGTGGACACCAGAAACCTTTTAAATCTTCTATGCATAGTCAGGGCAGAGTGTCGCTCTGGCGCCAGCTAACTGCGCTTAGTAATTGAATGGAGAGCCCTAAGTGGTGAGAACCGTTGGCCCTGGTGCAGGGTTGAAGCAAAAATGGGGAGACTGACCCACAATGTCAGCACGAAACAAAGAAGACCCCATATACAATCAGGAATCTCACTCTGACCTCATTTAAACCATTGCTGCAAACTTTTCCTGCTTGCCTTCTTATGTTCTGTTTTACCGGAGTTTACATTCTCTAGAGCCGCCCGAGCCTCCTGTCCTGTTTTATTTGTGTCATCTGCATGACAGCGAGACCACCCTGAGAATGAAATAAACCTGCTCGGCTCCCAGCCCCATGTACACGAATCCAGCCGGCGACCAGTATGTCTTCTGAAGCGCACAAAACTTTTGTCCACGTCGTCATCACATGGAATAACGGAGCGTTTCCCGGGAGAGAAATGATCATAGTACGTGTTTGCCGAGGCATGGAAGTCTGATGAATACAACTGCATCTCTTGTGTTGTTGTTAATAGTTGTGACATAAATCAAAACCAGCTTACACTTTCTTAAGAGATTTATCATGTGCTCTGCCAAAGATGTTTACATGGGGAGGAATATAACACTACACCCAGTACCATCACCCATAATTCTACTGTTACTTTTCTTTGCTATTTCTATTGAATATTTAACACTCTTCAACAGTTTTAATTTAATTTTATTTATTATGTTGGCACAATTCAGCTGCCATATGCCATTTATAGAAGTGTTGGGCTTGTATTGTTAACCAAATCCAAGTTTACAGCTGAAGAAGGTTAAACTTAGATGTTTTTATCTTGGTTCTTATGTCAGGCAGAGTGTCTTCATCTCCTAGTTTGACTTTCTGAGTTATTTATAATGCAAGATCACTTTTGCAGTTATTATTTGGGAAGCTGTTAATAAATGGTTACGTTAGTACATATAGCGCTATGGGATTTTCAGTGTCCTTACGGAGAGGTAGATCCGCTCTGATTTCTTGCGAATTCACGTTTTACCCCCGGACACAAGTTTTAAAGATTTAAAAGCTGCCCGGAAAGTGTTTTTCTGCATTACTGATCTAGAAGATGCACATGAAGAAGTATGAGCAGAGTATCTACAAAAAGGGATTCTGGTGCAAAGTTTACAATAAAAAGAGTTCTTATCACCAGAGCGATAAACCTTGTTGCCTGGGCTGTTCCATTGGTTGCTAGAGTGATAAGCATGCGTAGGGACTACACGATTTGACCCAGAATCTCAGGATTTTTGCCCCAACCTCAGGGTGAAGGCGCTGACTCCTGTAATCACATCTAAGACTCCCGACTGGTGGTGTTGCTACCTGTATGTTACGGTCGAGATCTCTGTTTGAATGCAGATGATTCAATTAAGTGCATCTTTAAATAATGACAACTTAAGCCTTCCATGAGGCCGGTATTAGAGCCATTTGGGCAACACGTTTGGTGAGAATCTTCCCAATGGGTTATTATAGGTATAATATTTCAAGAGTCTCAGTCGGCTCGGTTAGAAAGCTCCCAGCTATGGTGATCAGGCCGCATTTTGAACTTTATACCACAATCCCATTTTGTAGACAAGTTTGTACGTATATTTCTATCATCTGACAAAAAAAAATACACTTACTTCCCATATGTTCCCAGGACTGCCGCGGTTTCTCATTTGTAGTCTACATTGTGCTATTTGTTAATTTAAAGGGACCTTGAGTTTAATGAAAAGTCCATAAATGAAATATCGGCCGACTGATCTGTTCTTATGAGAAGACACCTGTACTCTGTACTAGCACGTCAACGGATTTTAAATATTTTTCTATGTTCAGTCAATATAAGATTCCTTCTATACAAATGATTCCTTGTGCCCCCCCCCCCTCGACGCACAGACACTGTGTTGTTACTCATATGCCCCACAAGCATTACAGATATGAGGATGTTCTGTTGGATTCAGTATTAAATCGTTTTTAGCCCCCGGCAGCTCTTGTAGAGGCTGAAGTTGCAGACCACATATTAAGCTACATGTGATCTACGTCCATTAAAGTTTCTATTTTTTGTTTTTATCTAGACACTCTTTATAATAATGTAAAAAAAATAATCAGATGTCATAAGCCAGCATGTTTAGTAAGATAAAGCCATGACTTCAGACTAACATTGTTACCCATCCTATATACAATGACGTTACTGTATTATAACGCCATGGTCCGGTATGGGCTGCACCATAATGGATCCATCCAATCCTGTTAGGGGGGTGTGCGTGAAAACAGGCATACGTCATGTCTGTTGAGAAATGTATTTACATGTTGCCTGATTTTGGGATATGTGGGATTCTGGCATGTAGTCTGACCATAAACTGTAATTATTTAATAGTCTGAAATATGTTCTAGAAATTGTAAATCTCTGTTTCCATGGGCAGGTCAAGTTGCCCCACTAGCAGAGACAAGTATTTGCTTCCCATGTTCTCGGCCACAGATTATCTGATGTTAGAATGACGAAAGCAATGTTTAAATACAATCGCAATTTGTATCAATGCGGTTCCATGCGCCTCGGAGGTCGGGACCGTACGCGCCTCCGCTGTTATTTCCTACATGCCTTTGTAACTATGATGTCACTTGGACGATTAAACATACCCATCTGTCTTGTGTGTCCTGAATACTGTTACTTCTGTGTGTGGTGTTTTTCAGTACGTGCCCTGTCGTAAGAACTTGGGAATAAAATATTCTTTTAAGTTCTTAGACCGTTTCACATCTTACTGCGTGAGTGGAGAAATCTGACCAGACGTTCTGCTGGTCCAACAACGAACGGGAAGTGAAAAGGTTCTAAGCTGTTCTATTGTTCACCATTTGTCCTGTTTTTATATTCTTCGTAATATCCCCTCTTGTGCATCCTGTGTGTAGGGATTTATCCAAATTGTCACATTAACCCCTTCATTCATTTGCAACATTTGAAGGTACGTGTCTCCCCCTGTGTTGTGTGTTAAACTATATCTGTAATTCCCATGTTCCTGACGTGTTGCTAGTCAAATGCGACTGTAATCCCCGCAGAAAGCTTTCTCCTCTGCTGGGGAGTATTTAAAGGGTTCTCTTCATATAGAACAATTTACAGCTTGTGTGTATATATATATATATATATATATATATATATATATATATATATATATATATATATATGTATATGTATGCATGTGTGTGCGTCCTGACTACGTTTTGGTTACAGCGGGTAACCACTGACCTCTCCAGGTGTCAAGATGCTCCAGCTGTGTGTTGAGGAAACTGCAGCCAAGAGCAACAAGAGAAGCAGAAATTGTCTAACTCTTGGCCATACTTTCCTTTGCGATTTTTGTATACTCTGCTCCTGGGTATATGTTGGTGAAACTGCACTTTCTACAAGGTGGCAAATGAGTCTAGCAGCCTATTGGGTGTGATGGGTCACCTGATGGGTCTTAGTGCATGGCTTGGCAGGGGTTAAGGTATCTTGCTTGGTGCATGCAATAACCCGCTGAGCAAATTCACCTAATCAATGTTTTTGTATGGCTGGAATAACATTTAAAGGAAAAAGGACCGGCTTGTGGTGCGATAATACAAACACATTTTGAAGACAGACTTACATAAGGTCATTGGTATACATATCATCGTTTCTTCTCCCGTCCGATTTGAAGTTTGCCTCAGCTGTAGTTCAGTGTGAGAGGAAACCGGCATGTGAGTTAATACATGGCACGGCTGCCCAGTATCTGGGGAAAACATCCCTGCGAATCCTTATACCTCACTTCTTATAATGCAAAGCAGAATTCATTTGCTAACCATTTGCTTGCATCGGTGGAATGATGCAATCACTGTTACGTGAATTTTTGTTTTCACTATAAAATGTATTTTCCTTTAATAAAAATCTATTTTATTTTGTAATGTAATAAGTAACGTTGTATTTTCTATCACATTCTAATAAGGTTATCCTGGTTCTGCTAATGGAACAGCCCTATTTAGTTACATTGTTACTTTATTTAGCAGAGAGAGTTGTTTCATCTCATTGACGTCACTATACATAAGGGTCCATAAGTTCACATAGTGAACTTATCCTGAAGGAAGAGCGTGGCTGGCCCTGTACAATGTATAGTTATATTAGTGATATTTCTTACACGCAGCGTCATGCATGATACAGAACAGAGAAAATTGCCATTGTTGGCCCATAATGAATAGTGAAGCAGGAAACCACAACTCTCCTGAAACCCTCCCTTTAGTGAATAAACCTCATTTTCTTTGTATGGAAACATCACGTCCCCTCTCCGACCTTGGCACAGAAGACGGGTCCATAAACACAAACGTGATTCTTAAGCATTATGAGCATTATGTCTAAAGCATGCATCCCAAGTGGCCCGTGTTCCGAATAAAATCCCAATGGCCGTAGCTTCCCCCAACGTCCCTCTTTTCAAGGCGCTCAGCATGTTTCAGTCCTCATTAAAACTGCTCCCCCTAAAAAAGTGCCCCTCTTTGGCTATTTCAGATGCTGTAAGGTATGTCGAGGGTCCCTTGTTGACTTCATACGCCGAACCCAAGCAGCGTTTCTCAATGTAAATTTGCTGTTATTTTCCCCCTTGAATTGAGAACCCCCCGGGGAAGGAAAAAAGCAACACATGAAAAGGTGCACCATTTAGATTTAATACCATATACATAAAACATTTGCATGTACCGACAATAAATAAAGATGGCTTTCTCTAACAGTCTGAACAATGATTCACGCATGGCACAAACATCTTTACCCTCAACTATGAATAAATTAAAGGTATTAACCCCCCGCCCCTTGCAGCGAGAGGCCTGCACACATTGAAATGCAGGTATTCCTGCCGCTGAAGGGGTTCCTTTGCGTAAGACTTACTTTACTACTACGATTACAGCCTGCTTAAAAGAAAAGGCACACCGAATGGACGAAGCTCTAGCGGATGACTTACTGGACAAAACCAGACTAATGTGATTAAAGGCACTTACAGTGAAACTTTGTGGGCTCCGGTGGAGCTCTGCTTGGCCAAAAAAAAGAAAAAAATATTAATTGAGTGTCATGGGGGGCAGCCATATAACAGCGGGAGAATTAAAACATTCCCTGCCGGGCGGTGATAAGATGCAGCCCCCCCTGGTTGTTCTGTAATGTTGACTTCAAGGTGAGCGATGCAGCCAGGAACTGGTTAAAAGAACGAGGGCATTGAGAATGAAGAGGGCATCGCACAGGGTTGGATCAAGTTGTTAGCTCTTCGTGGAGGCTGCGAGCTCGGTTTGATGTTAGATTATTGAAAGGCGCCATGAAACACTCTACTCATACCAGCACGAGACACACGCCCGGGCAGAATCTGTTTAACCAGGTAAAATTCTCCCCATTCATGATGTTGCAGGGAACGCTTAACTGTTGTTTGAACGTTGATTTGCGTTGCTACGCATTAAACCCTCTGAAGAAATAAACACCCAAACTGGCCAATTTTAGGGTTTCTGTGCGGTTAAAAGTAGAACTGCACATTTAATGGTTTATGAGCCGTGTGATGACACAGCAGGTGCCAACTAAGCAGAGGTTTATTTCAAGTTATTTGACATTCATGTAAGAGACCTTTTTAATGGAGCTTCTAGAAACAGCAATTACTATGAATAGGAGATGTTTGTTATCGTGTTGATGGAAGGGACCCTGATTGTTGAGCAGAAAAAGGACATAAACTGCAGCGCAGATTTCAGCACCAGAACAGCAGCAGTGATTTCACAATCATCGGATTTCCCCGAGAGGGTTGCTGCCTGCGTTTGCCACTCGTTACCTTCCTTACTTGCCAAGGGTCTGAAAGCCCAGTAACCTGCCCCTCCGACAAATAAGTAGCAGCAAACAGACATTCTGAATCCTCATGTTGTGCATCAGTCACTAAGGATCCAATGGATCTTCATGTACATTCAAGACGACATAAGCCATTGTGTGCACATCGCCATCCTGTGCAAAAAAGCTCTGCGGCTGTATGGGTTAGTAAGGTTTTCATGATCAGTGCAGGGTTGTGGTCTGCATTGCTATGGAAAGTTTACTATTAATTGAGTTGCTTAACTGCCTTTTTTTCCACGTGCTTTGTTGCTGTAGGATATCCTAAAGATTAGACAGATATTCTTCAGTCTTTGGTATATAAACCCATATACTGGCCCGCAGATCAAAGCGTCATATAACACTCAGCTGGCTCTTCAGGGTTTAAAGAGTAAAAAGGCAATGTCTTCATACGTAGGACACCCTCTCGCTTTGCCCCTTTTTCTGTGTCTTACTGGAAGGAAAAGAAAAAGTGCGTATGAATGAGCTGCGAGAGAAAGCTCTCATTCTCAAACCTTGATTAGTGGCTACTTCAGCATTTCAGATGAACTCTTAGCAGAAGATCAAGTGGTAGTGACTGTACGTAGCCTTGCACCCACTTATTAAATGCAGCACGTTTCAGAATGGGGAAGGGTCTAAGGCTGCTGGAAACAAGGCCAGATGTTTACAGCCGTATTTACTAAACTAGAAGTTTCATCTTCCTGGCTGCCCAACGCATATTAAATGGTGGGTGAGCTTCTCCTGCATCAAGGACTGTGTTGGGAACAAAAATCCTAATGAATGATTCTCTGTGATACGACGACAAAGCAGGGGCAGACATTATTAAATACATTGGTAGTGTTATGAACTATTTAAATGTTTTATACATGTAACCATAACATGGGAAAACTGGCAAAAGTATGCGCTCTCATATCTCAGCTTTCAGAGTCCGTGAAATTATTGGCTCCAGGTCATAGGATTTCTATTCTATCGGTTAGAGAACAGCTTGGCTGACAGGCTCTAATCTGACGCAAGTAGCCAAAGATATTCATAGATTACAGAATAAATAAATTGTATATTGATTACCTTGCGAGGAACCTGGTCCATTACCAGCCACTTTTCTGTTACTGTCTGATGATCCTGACCATTGAGGGGCTCCCTCAGTCGGACTTTAACCTCCAACTTACCCCCTGTAGGCTTCCGGCCATCAAACACCTGAAATAAAACGTTTTGGTTTTCTAATGGTTCGGACTTTACATACTATTAATATCCCTTGTCACAAAAATAGCATAAATGCTATGTTTATATATAATAATGAAATATATATAATCTCACGGGGAGCTGGAATAAATGATTACCTCTACAATCTCTCGGATCTCACACTGTGTTTCCAGCTTGTCTAGTTTCAGATTTGCTGTGCCGATCTGCTTATCGCTCCTCAGTAAAAACACCCTGTGATGGAGACAGAAAGATTACTTCAATGGTCCATCCACCGTGAAGCGAGTGAATGGGAAAAGAACAGAACAGAACAGAACGCTAAGAAACATTTAATAATATGATTGACACATGTTTTGTGAACATGGAAAACGTCGCCTGGAACTTTAATATAGTTCCTAACAAGAGTGTTTAAATTTTGACACTTAAATTTCTTATTTTTTTATTTTAAAAAAAAAATGATAAACAATTCACATTTATTTGAGAACACCTTGTGCATACAAAAGAAATAGAAAAAGGCATAAAAAGGACAACAAAAGAAAATATACAGAAAAGGGAACGCAACCTAAAGTACATAAAAGACAAACATTCAGATTCCCAGGTTACTGCTTAAATAATGACCCATATGTACAAAAAACAGCGCAATCCAATCGAATACTATTTAAAAAGCACCTGAGGCATAAATATTGGGGATTCCGTCACACTATTTGGCCGGCCACTATGTCAAAGTACCAGTTACGGTGAGTCTTTTTAGGTTGCGCTCCTCTTTTTCTGTATTTATTCCCCACACACAATGCTTACCCTTTGTGGAATATTTCCAGCTTGATGCCTTTTGCCTGTACGACTCGTTTAAAACCTCGATGGTTTCGGTTAATGTTTAGTTTAAACGATTGCTCGTATTCTGACAAAATGGAAAATGATGTTATCACAGAAAGTCTACATGCAAAAAAATACATGAATACAGTTAAAAAGGCCAGAAATGCGTCCTATTAATAGTGGGTTTGTGTGGCCCAGTCGTATAAACTAATTTGGACTTTAACCAATGCATGGGCTGCTGCACATACCTGGGGAATTGGTGTTCTTAATAACCGAGGTTTTATTTTTCTGAGGCTGCTCCTGAAAACCAAACAGAAGGACGTTTTATTGCCAAAAACTGGACAAAAGTGGCCGACTCGGGGAGACGGGCTCAATGAGAAAAATAATCTATAATGCACCACAAAACAGGACACTCCAAAACACCAACAGATCAACATCAAGGCCCTAATCTAAAAAGAATCTTACCGTACTTGGATATGGGAATTCAAACTTCACAAATGCATCTAAATCATTCGGTGCTACCCCTGCGGGGGGACGGAAAACAAAAAACACGAGGGTTAAAGTGCAGAGAGAGGAGACATGCCGGCATATTCCAGAATACAGACTAAACATCGCAGGGAGACTCACCTGACGGCGCTGGCAGGTTAATGCCTCGGACAATCATGAGTAACATTTCTGTACTGCTGAGCTCCGGGAAAATTCTGGAATAAAAAAAAATAGAAATGGTAACGAGGCACAGATCGTCTCAAGCTAATTGTGCTCACCAGCGGTCACTGAACTACACCTCCCATGATTCAATAGGAGACAGATGGCAAAAAGCTGCTATTAATATACAGCTGGAAAGCCAGGTTCTCTTCTCCTGGCCTAGATATTGCCTATACATTACCTATATATAAAATCATTTACTATTACTGGACTTTAATGTCCGATGTACCATTCCAAGCAACCAATCCCTTACATACAAAGTTAATTTGTTGTAACACGGTCAGCTCTATAGGGTTTATTTTACTTCTGTAATGTAACCCTTCCCATATGTGCAACACATGCATTCTCATCCCCCAAAAAAGTTTAAGTCAGGACAAACTGGGGTACAAAAAGGCTCTTGCATTAAATACCAATAAAAATGTGTTCAGCTAAGCCACGCGTACCATACCAATGCCTTATCTAGGTTTCCAAGAACCAAAACAGAAGGTCTGCTACCTGACAATCTTCAGGGTTTTGTCCTCAAAGTGGTAGGGAGGAGGCTCAAGGCCCTGAGCTTGGGACAGCTGCAGAATTTCACTATTCTTTTTGCAGTCCTCGGCCATCTTCTCAAACCTGCAGAAAAAATAGTTCTTGGGTGTAGAGATGCCTATGGCAGAGAAGGATCGATCTTTTAAGCATCAACTACAACGGGATCTAAGAGTTTGCCTTTCTACTAAAAAGGGTACGTTTTGGGGGGGGCTGGTCCACATTATCCGAGAATAAAAAGAGTAAAAGGAGAGGACTTACCGCGTGGTTTCAGCAACATTGCCCATTTGTGTAAACTGTTTGGAGTAGCGCATGCATTTCTACAAAATAATAAAGAAAAGATTGCAAGCACAGTCACTAAACAGCAAATGAAACATTCATATTTACATAATTTGGACTTAAAATTTAGTATTTTTGTCCAAAAAAATCATGGTACATGGAGGCCGGTCAACAAGCTGTAGGGTGATGATGCTACTTGCTCCACACCTCGGTTTGCTCCTGAAGCATTTTCAGTAGATGAGCGTAGGCTTCATCTGTATTCTGAGGCGGTCGGGTGTCTTCAGCTTCAATTACAACAAAATCATTGTCCTCATCCATTGGAAGAGAGGGTATCTGGAATGTCAAATCACAGATTGGTAATGTGACATTTCATAAGAGGAACATATATGACTATATGGATTAACATTAGTTGATCCGACAGGGGTGTGTACTGTTACTTTGTTAACAAGGTTTCATCCTGACCTTAGAAATGTCTACTAGTTTCCCACTTTTCACTTGGTCAATGTAGGCCTGCAGGGTATGGGAGACTCTCATGTGCTGCTTGGCCTTCTCCAGGTCATTCTGCTGCTTGGCCTGCAGAGCCGCTTTCCTGTACAGCATCTTCCGGTTCTCCAGGAACTCCAGCTGATCCCGTGCTGGGAGAAAATCTCTATTAGCGGGGATTTACCTCGGGGAAAGAGGTTGCACCGATGTTTGGATTTTCCAATACCTTCAGAAGACAGCAATTCCGTGGCCTCCACTCCTTCTGTACTTGTGGGTGATTTGGCATGAAGGGAGGTCTCGTCATTGTATGGTATGCTTGGCACCAGTAGTGGTTTTACAAGCTGGGTGGGTTTATGGTGAACGGGCGGCTTTTCTGTATGCTGGTCCTAGAGGAAACAAGATTTATCACTGGAGACTCTACATTAAACCCTTAAGGCACATCTTATATGCAAAATACAAACATCACTTCCATAAAATCAATTTCATTTTTGTGTTACATAAAACCATCTCAGATTACCTATATATGTGTTATTATTATCAAAATAACCACACACTTTATTTACTTGAAGACCAAAAATGTATGCGAATCGACTTTGGGTGAAGCCAGACAAAAATATTTACTAACCTCGTCCTCCACCTCTGCTTCTTCGGTATTTGCCAGTTTTTGGGCTGCTTCTAGTACTTTCTCCATGCTCCCTTCCCCCTCCGTGTTCTCCATGCCGGGAAGCGGTGGGAAACCTGTAAGCGGCACAGCAGTAAGCACACCAGCAAAGTAATGATTACCTGCATCAGTCTACTAAAGAGAAGATCCTGAGAAGTTTAAGGTTTCAGAGGAACAAACGTACCAGGAGGAACTGGAAGCTCAGCCAGATTCACCTGTCTCCCTGCCTTGTGAGCACGGATCGTATCTTGATATTGCTAAACAGAAAGATAATATCCATAAACACAGGAAACAGACAAACCATAGAAACAACATGGAAACCAATTGCTCTTTTTGGCTACTTTGCTCACCAACATACTAATTGAACCATTAATTGTTTTACTAAGATGATAGAACCACAGTCAAACCGAGATCTAAATGAGATTTATACACAATCTTTAAAGTTCACCTCGGGTTCATAAAGTAATTTTTTTTTTCATAAAGCAGCAGCACCCACTTCCCCCAAACAATTCTTTACGTTACGTAAACGTTACGTTCGCTCCCTTAAGCCGTTTACTTCACAGAAGAAAGGTTGAGGCTTTATGGATAGACTCCACAATTAACCCTCTTCCCCCTCCTGCCCCCCCACTATTGCCCGCACGTTTGCGTTTAACCTGTCGGTGTTTCCTCTACACACCTTGGCGATTCTCTCGTGCATCCGGGCCTTCCGCTCATCGCCGTTAGCCTTGGCCTGTTGTGCTGCAGATTTGTACTTCTCCATCCTCTGCTGCAGCGCTTGTGACAGGGACATAGCCGAAGTTCCTGCAGAGCACAAAACAACCTACTTAACATACATTTTTTAATACTTGCGGGGTGAATGCTCTGCGCTGCCTTGAATTTAAAGAGGCTGTCCCACCTACTCGCCTGAATTTAAAATTAGAAACAGCGTTATATGTGCTCAGGAGTGCTAGTTCCGATAAAAGAAGGGTCATTTTTAAATAGTATTCGTAGATGCTTCTCACCTTGAGTGCTGGTAGGGCTTTGATCATTTGGCACGGGTTCTGTCTGCACTGGGGGCTTCACTTCCGTCACCTTTATATCATATTCTGGGGGGGGGGGAGTAAATTGGAATTAAACTTATGGTGTTCCTTAAAGAACAAACAATGCTTTCAGTTGTAACACTAACCCTCAGGAGATGGCGGCATGTTGCTAAGATCCACAGGCTGACCACTCTCCAAAGCTTCCACCACATTGCTAAATTTCTGCCATACACAAAAAAGGGAAATTAATAATATTCAAATATGTGAACTGTAAACTGCTTGGTTAACTTAATGACCCTGTTTAAATGCAGACACACATATAGGAAGCTTTAACACAGTAAGAATATATATAATAAAATATATACAACTCAACACTCACTATACACTACTATAATATGCAATATAAAAGCATACAATTGGATCCGAGTTTGAAATCTGAATCAAGTACAGGCTATATTGGTAAATTTACTTAAAATGTAAGTGAACTAATTGAAAAGGAATAATTCTGTTTTCTATTAGATAGATGCCACTTGGAGATGCCAATTATTTCTGCAATTTAATGGTATTCATTTGTACAATTAAACTGTCCATCTGTGATGTAATGACTTGGACTGATAGCACCTGAGAGTAATGGGGACCACTTAATAGACCTGAATGAGTTACACTAATTTTAGAAGACATCCCATTTACCTCCACAAATCAAGGAAGTATGAGTGGTGAATGTGATCGCTCTGGAGAGCGAGCATACTGTGCCTTGGAATACTTTTTCTTGGTGTTACTGAATGCCTTGATATCAAGGACCTTCAGCGGGATTCTCTGAGAGAAGGTAGAGATTGTTGATCACTTCCTAAGCTCATTTCATCGCATGACGTGCCACACAACTCAACTGTCATTAACGTTATGTTTTTCCGTGACATGCCTGGCATATCAACTGTCACAAAGGAGTAAACATGATCACCATGAAATTGCACAAACTCCTCCCGTGATTTCCCCTCTTACCTTGCTAATTTTCATGTACTCCTTTGCCTTCTCCACATTTCCACTCTGTTTGGCTCTCAGTGCTGCCAGCTTGTACTCTCTCTGCCTCGTGAGCAACAGAGTCTTTGAGTCTACAAAATGAATGAATCCTATCACAAACATACGCTACATAAACCATGTTATGATTTATTCAGCGAAAATAAAGTCAAAATGGAGAAGCCATGTGTGAAAAACTTAGTACACTTTATGTACATCGGTGTCAGATTGAACCACAGATGTAACACTGCCTGTCCGTGTACCTCCAGTGTCCTCTGAGGATCCCAGATGCGCCATAGCTTCTGTGCCATCTGCGGGAGAGGGGCTTGTGTCCTCTGACTGCTTTTCCTCTGTTCTAGTGACCGAAGGCACAGGACTTGCTTCAGGTTTTCCAGTAGCTACCGGGGGAGGCATCTCTGCTTCATTCACAGCCCTTCCTTGTCTGGCAGAATTTAGCATTGACTCCAGTGTCTGCAAGAGGAGGAAATGTTGACTATAAACTTTCTAAGTATGAAGAATGAGGAAAAAGTTGTTAAACAAAAAAAATATACATGGGCTTTGAAATGAAATCTGAATGTCATGTGACGACATGTAACAATAAATACCGGGATGTCAGACTGACCTTCAGGCCCCGTTCATAACGTCTGGCTTTGGTGTTCTCCTTGGCTTGCTTGGCATTGCTTATTGCCGTTTTGTAGTTATTGATCCTCTCCTCTAAGGTTTGCAGCAGCCCCTCACCACTGGTCTGGAAACGGAAGCGGATAAATATTTGTTCCAAAATACATTGGAAATGAGTAGATTTTTTTTTTATGAAGTAAAACCTTGCAATTTATCTGAACTGGACTTGTATTTAATTTCCGTGCTCCAAACCGATTCCTGCAGCCTGTAAAAAGTAATCACAAACCCTTAGAAGATCTGCTAGAAAGTTAAGAGTATTTTCTCTAAGTTTGTAAATATATTCAAAGTTCACAGTTATAAGCAAAGCATCACCAGAGTAAATCTTAATCATAACCGATCCTGACCTTTTTGTCTTTTCAAATACCTGGCCGCATCTGAAGCGTACTTTGTCTCAGTAATCTCTGACCAAGGCTTCTATATAATGTGCCAAACATACTCTAGCAGCTTTAAACAGTATTTGGCATTTGTCATATCAAACCCATATGTATTCTGTCCAGGAAATATCAAAGACTATATTTTGATGTACACAAAACCAAGTTTTTTCTTTTTTTTTTTTTTTTTTTTAACTTAGATGGAATTTCCCCTTTACCATAAATTACAATGCATAACAACAACAAAGGACAACGAGAGTATACTGGCAGACCACATCCGGTGTGTCATGTAAATGCTGGGCATACCTTCACCCCGGGCGACTTTACCAAACGACTCTAATAACACGAGTAATACAGGCAGCCACAAAGCTGTTTACGAGACAAGTCCTCAACCCAGAACACGGCTGGAGGACTCTGTGTAGAATTTGAGAACCAAACTTCATTTTTTAAAGAGTCCTGGAAGGCACGAATCCATTAAGAGTAATATAAAGCGGCAGAAAACATTTGGTACTATCAGAAAAAGCAGACATTATATGCGTCCAGTCCTGACCTAGAGACTTGTCAACGCTACGCACCTCTGCATGTATACAGCAAGCCTCGCAATGCAAAAACAACACATAATCCACTAATTAAACCATGAATCAGAAACAGGAACATTTCCTACTTAATGGACTCAGATAAATACACCCCTTCTCTCTGCGATAAACCCAGTCACACGCGGTAATACGCGGCTCAAGGCAGCTGCTGATGTATGAAGATAGCGATGAAGGTACCTTGTCAATCTCATACATGATCTATCGCTCCAACAACGGCCACACAGTCCGGCAGATCCTATCTTCAGCTAAACTTCAAGAAAAATACCACAATGGTTGGATCATTTGCAAATCTCAAGGGCAATATCCAGCAATGACAGCGGATACATCTATATATTATATATATATATATCTTATTCCGAGTTCAGTTAAGTTTTCATAGCTGTTTCGTCTTCACTGAGACTGGAGAAAACTTTCAGAAAAAAAGATGACTTTAATGGAAAGAAACCGCTGTAAAAGCTGAACCTGGGAGGGGGGCCGGCGGGAGAACAGAGCGCCCTGTGTTCGGCTCAAGGGTGTGTTCCCGAGTTAGTATTACATCTACTGGACCTGTGGATCTTGCAGCGATGTTTCCCTTCACATATTTGAAAGTAAATCTGACGTTTTAAATATACACACAGCCTTAAACCACTGACTTCTAAAGGATTCTCCAGCATGATGCTTCTCATCGTTAAGAACTTCAGGGCCAGAGTGATCTGCTTTTCGTTTGTTACGAGTTTTAACCAGACCCCCACGACAGTGATCTCAGGAAGTTACAAGACTCGTCATATTAAGATACTTCATATAGAAACAGTGTTTTGCATTTTAAAACCTACCTTTTATACACAATTACAAAAAATGTGTAAAATCTGTGTGAAAGCGTCATGGAGTCCAGTGAAAAGGAGAATATAAATGCTGGGATACGCCACATTAGTTGATCTATGCCCTCTGCGTATCAGACATTAAAGTTTTGTGGTTCTAATAATGTAAGAAATGCTATTATGTAGCCAGGCAAGTTCCACCACCTGTTGGGCAAACAGGTAAAATGCCCAGTGGGAGAGGCAGGAGATACGAGTTCCAAACTTAATCACAAAAAACAGAGACATAAAAGCAAGACTTTCAACATGACAAAGTAATGTGTCAGATCGGATTAAGAACAAACAGCGACACTAAATACTGGAATAAACTGAGTGTATTCGCTCTAAAGTCAGGAAGGTGGTGTGGAGCTAATTCAACCCACAGTCAGAGCCAAAACTCCATACATGTAGCATGATTAGGAAAGATTCCCGCTGAGCAGACACTCAGCAGTCTGGGAATGTAAAAACTTTTGCCAACTTTTAAAGAGGGTTTGCAAAATATACACACTGTACGCATCATTAAACCACATTTCACTTATTTCTTCTAGCTATTTAATGAAAGCTGTAGGGATCTCTAGCAAGTAGCCATAGAGGTATCGTGCAAACAACTCCAATTACGCTGTGCCTGGAGCAAGAGGAAAAAAAAAGACTGTGCCTATGGGTTGCCAAGCACCACGAGAATTGTTGACTGAAAAGATAACGGCCGGCTAAAGTCTGTTCCAAGTTCCGGTATCTAAATCAAAAACACAATAAACATATCTGGCAAATGAACATGCGCCGGCCTGTCACGCTTTCTCCCGCTGTGTGTTTCTGATAAGGCGTACGGACAGAATACGTTTTCTGGGCTGCATCAAATGTTTTGATTTCCCTTACACAGTCCAGGAAAATTGACGATGAGACATTTAACGTTTATACAACATATTTGACAGACAGCATTTTGCTTCTATGCCCAATCTGGCATTTAAAGGGTTAATACCACAGCAGGCAGCACCAGCCATTCAAACCTTACCTGTGAAAATTGCTTTTTGTCCACTTCTGGGGATGAAGTCTCCTTCGCTAGCTCAGCAGGTTCCTCCAGATCAGGTGAAGATAGCCCTGAAGCCAGAGAGTCAGGATGTGGCCGCTCCACCTCCATTTCTTCTTCTCCCACCACTTCCTGTAGCTCAGCCTGCGGGGAGAGCCGCGAGATACAGAAAACTCACAACAACAACTCAAACACGTCACGAACATTTCAGTTATATTATTATATACACATATTAAGCTGTGCTACATGCAGCGCTGCCCTCGGGGCTTGTGGGGTCCTGGGTCAAGAAGGATCGATGTGGATCCTTTACCTTCGGGAATTGGCAGGTAGGGTTCCTGCACTCCCTGATACTCGTGGTTTCTGCAGGTCTGAGAAAAGTGAGCGCTGGACATGACATCATATCTGAACACTCAGCTTTACTGAGACCTGGACAGACCACAAGTGTGAGAGAGAAAGCGAGGAGTAGTAGTAGGCAGCAGCACTACTGAGGACACAGTTCAATGCTTTGATAGACCTGACCGACACTTTCTAGCCTTAAGCAAGCATATCGTCATCATACAGACAACAGCTATCTGCTAGGAAAATGAAGTGTTACAAGATTCTTCAAGTGCCAATTAACATTTCCCAATCTGTCTTTACCCTGCATAACTCTAAAAGGTTAATGAAGCCAACTCTATTTACCAGTAAATCCTCATCTTTTTCCAAGTCCTCATCTTCATCATCTTCACCATCCGAGTCCCTCATGCATTCTTGAGCCATCTTCTCTATGTGATCCATCGGGAGAGGAGCTGTTGGATGCAGATGAATTAGCTATGCCCAGTTGCCCTTTAAAGGTTCTCCTCCTTGACAATCACTCACCTCTCCCTTTGGGTTTTGCCTTTGGCGTTGGCTTTGCCCCAGTCAGGGCTGCAAGTTCAGCTTCCAGATCCCCATCATCTGGGTCATCTGGAATTCCTAGCATCATCTCTTCAGGGTTGAACTCCATAAACAGTCCCATCTGGAACCAAAAGAAGCACATTCTGTCGTTGCTAAAAAGGTAAAATGTAAGTGAATAACCTGACCAGGATTCCACAGCTTGTGGCAATCTGTCCCAAAGCCTGACTATGCGCAAATAACATATTGTATTATTGAAGAGAACTGCTCGTAAGTTGGAATGCACACATTAGTTTTATTCACGTGGCCATCACCTGTCATATGCAGATAACGGCAACACAAATAAGGACACAACTGCAATAAAAAAAATGTGTAAACAGCATTTAGTTAGAGATGTAACAATGTGGCATAGAGCAGGCTACTGGGGACATTCACGGCTTAGACTGTCAACTTAAGTCTTCATAGCTCCTGGAGTTTCTTCCCATATTGTGACGCATCATATGTGACCACCAGTAATTGCAATCAAACAGGTTAATTTCAGTATAATACTTAATATTTGCGTTATATTTTATTATGATCTAAAATTTGATGCTACCAGAAATACAACAAAGGAAGAAGCCATTGATGCCCTTAAATTACTGGGGGTTTTTTTCTATATATCAGGGGTATCCCATAAATGCTGAGCGGCATCTCCTGCCATCCATGTATACGCTGCCTGACAATCATGGAGTTTTGGGTTAACAAAGGTAAGAAAGCTATATATTTTACCTCCTTTGCTGCTGCAGCTCCTCTGCCCTTGGCTTGGGCATTTTTTTTCCCGGCTCTTCTCCCCAACATTGCGGATCATGGACGCCAACCGAGACTTTTGAATATCTCTATACTCCTAAAACGAAAGGAGAAATGCAGGTCGGAAATAAGATATATGCGTAAGATATCGCGTCAGCATAAAAACCTTGAATTTCTGAAAGGTGTGTTGCCCGATTAGCTGCTTTGTCCCGGAATACTGAAATCCTACAGGCTACAGTCGTCTATAAGACTTAGTGCGGTTATTTGTAAGTAGCGGTATACTTGGATCTGCCCCGGAATATGTCTAAAGGGGTGCGAGATCTCAATCTGCCCAAACCGGCTTCTCTACAGAATATTTCCTATAAACAGAAAAAAAACAACTATTTTTACCACCAGACCAAAAAGGTTTACCCGAGGTGCAGGGTAACCAACTAGAGTCTCCCACAGACTAGAAACCAGTGGCTTCCAAGAGTTCATTTGCCTTGGACAACTTAGGACGTCTTTCTCAATATAATCAGATCGGTTTATACTTGGGACAGCGTGGGGGAGCCGGGGGGCTACACAGCAAAAGGGGAAGCTGCCACTGGGGTTCTAAGAGTTACCCAATAGTTTAATATTTAATATGTGTAAAACCTGCAATTTATCCATGAATTCTCCAGCAACATTCTCTGCCTCCAACTAACTACATCGCGTGTATCTATTACTTTACAAATATGTTTGTAAATAGATAGTAACGTGTATAAAAACAGATCATAGGATCCGTGTTACTTGTTTACACCCGGGATACAACCGATTACCAGTATATATGTAGAGTATATCTAAGCGCAGGTAACGATGTCATTTATATTCTAACAGTGTGCATTTTTTCATAAAATAATATTTCCTGTTAAGAATCATACATCAGATAGCCCCCAAGCACCAATACCAGGAAATTTTTACACGTTTCTGGCAATATAAGGAATATACAGTCGCTCACAATATGGTGCAATCCGCTTTTGGTTTGCTGTGGTATCACGCGGAAAATAGTTATCTGCCTGATGTATCTGAATATTTACAAAATATTAGTAAATCACCCCAAAAAAGTCATGAAATCGGCATCCGGCGTAACTTACCGGTCTGGGATTCCGCGTCTCAGCTCGAGCTGGCGAGTTGTTCTGTACCGGGATACCGGAGGGAGAGCAGCACCAAGAGATCTCCGGTAACACGGGTGACTCTACTGGAGGGTGTTTGTGAGGGCGCCCTATGCTGGAAACGTATTTTGTCACAAGACCTTCTATACTGGGAGGTGTTATTGTGGGGGATCTGTATACTGGGAAGTGTTATTGTAAGGGGATCCGTATACTAGGAGGTGTTACTGTGAGGAGATCTACTATACTGGGAGGTGTTATTGTGGGGGATCTGTATACTGGGAAGTGTTATTGTGAGGGGATCTTCTATACTGGGAGGTGTTACTGTGGGGGGGATCTGTATACTGGGAGGTGTTTCCCCGGGGGGCTGGATCTGTATACTGGGAGGTGTTACTGTGGGGGGATCTGTATACTGGGAGGTGTTACTGTGAGGGGATCTTCTATACTGGGAGGTGTTACTGTGAGGGGATCTTCTATACTGGGAGGTGTTATTGTGGGGGATCTTCTATACTGGAAAGGGGCTGGGAGAGGACCGGGAGGTATGGGTGTCTGTACCAGAATGTGTCTGGGGGTCGTGCCAAGAAGGGGCAGATGTCAGCACCTGTCACAGACCCCTCAGGTACTGGAATGGAAAGACCAGAGGGGGTCAGGTGGGGGTCGGGGAGAGGCTCAGTACCGGAGGGTGCCAGGGGAGGGGGCCCGGTGAGGGGCGGGGTACCTGCCTTGTCAGTGGGTGCTTGCGGAGAGCTCCCGGAAGCGTAGAACGGCTGACAGAAAGCACGTGATGGTACGTCATGCACATGCGTGAGTCATGAGTCATGTGACCAGTTGGCTCCGGTGTCCCTGTCACCATAGAGAGGTTGGAATGCGTGTTGCGCCTCAGACTACAATCCCCATCATCTCAAACCTCTCCGGACTGGCTGAGGGTGATGGGATCTGCAGCTGCTCCATAAATAGGACACGTTAGCACGTGGCAGTGGGGTGGGGGTGACAGGCGGTCTCGGGTAAAGCCTGTCGGTGGCAGAGACCGTGTAACGTGTTCCCGGGCGCGTTATATGATGCGCGGCGATGCAGTTCTGTTGGCGTCATATTTATTTCGGTTGTACCCCTGGATGGAACATACCTCCCAAGTGCCCCTCATAAGTAAGGACAGTCCCTCTGACCCACTTTTCCAAGGCGCTCAGAGTGTTCTGCTGCCATAGAAGCCGCAATATTGTGTATAGTAACAGCAAGAAAGTAAACTGCGTAAATGAAAGTCTTCTTGGTCTAAATGCTCCGATTAGTAAGAAATCATTAATAAGAAATTTTTTTTTCTTTCAATTTTGATTACTTTTAGCAGTTGTGTGCCGTTTAATACGCTATGTTGGATTTTATGCTATTGATCCGGCATTGCGATTAAAACAAAATATTTTGTTCATTTTGTGGTTCCGGGGACCACGAGAGGTAAGTCTCAGCTGGGAAAATGTCCCCAAGAAACAAGGAGATCTGGTACGTCTTTCAGGGCCATACTGGGGAGGACTAGGATGATATTCTGAAAAGAAACAGGGAAGAGTAACAATGTCACAGGCCAGTTACTGATGTTTATTACCAACAGAAAACCGTCCGTGCTTAACCCAGCCAGGGAGGATGGATCATGTTAGTGTGCTGAGTGTGCACTCCACTACAGAAATCCTGCAAGGTATTTTATTTTAGTAAAAATAGGAGTCTACACAAAAAGCTGAAATTGTTGGAAGTCTTTATGTAAACATTAAAATACATTTTGGGTTTCTTCCCCCCAAATAAACCTGATACATTAAAATATACAGAACAACTTTATTATAAATTAATTAAAAGTCCATATGAACAGAACCATTATATACACGATCTGCAGCAAGTTGTTGATGCAAAGGTCCTTGAACATGATTTCTGCACATTATTCATCCTTCAAAGCATACATGATGTCGTCCTGACTAACGTTTATCCGCACTCTCATGTGCAAGTCGTTCCTGCTGGACTCCACCAGGAGAAGACGGGAGGCTCCGAGCCTCAGGCACACCGCCATGGTCTCAGACATGGAAGGAGGCTGCATACCCTCGATCCTGCACAATGCCACATGCTGCTGGAACACCTGAACGCACAACCAACATACTTCAATCACATGATTTCATCATACATGACACATCCCTGTGCGTAAAGAAATCTCACCAACATTTTAGATGTCCAAACCTTGACATTTTTTGGAGGCGGCCAACCCTATAAGTGGGTTGGATAGGAGGCAGGTCCGTCTGCCTTAATTAAATAGCCACTTTGCGACTCCAGGAGAAAATGGGAGCTAAGAGGACTTCCTAACAGGGCCATGCTCCAACCCTCCATGGTATAAAATGGGGCGGCAAGGCAGCTGCGTGGAAGAGTGGCTGAAGGATTCTTCAAATTCTATGTTTCTATGAAAGATGAGACTATCCCACAAGAACAGGACTGTTGTGAGTGTAAACAAAGCCTACTCGTGAAAACCGATAAAGAGGGAATCATGATGCCAGACAAGAAGTCGCCTCTGTATAGGCTCATTCATTTATTAACAAACACCATCTAAAATAAGACCAACAATAAAGGTGTACCTTTTGAAGAGTGGCCTCCTCAAGTCCAGACCTCCGGAACTCTGCAATCACAGCTCTTAGAAACGTCTGCTCCATCACAGATGCATTCCTGCACAAGTATATTGAGAAATATGAAAGGGATCTCCAATTTTATGACATTTACAGTTTAAATATTGTGCACAAAAGGGCTGCAATTATTGTATACACGACAAGTCTATCTCCTTCTCAAGACAGGTAAATAAAACACGTGAGCCGTTACAGCCAAAGTCAGGGCAGGGATTATCTGTTCAGGGAGCGCCTTTCCCCGCACCGCATGTCTGTACGGACACATACATTTGTCAGCGGCACGTTTTAGTATTTGAGAGACAGCTCAGTCACTACCTACTTGATTGCTATAACATAGGGTGAGGAAAACATCTCCTCCAGGGCCTCTATCACATGGGGCATCTTCACCAAGGAGGATTCATCCTTTTTGGAAGAAAATTCACAGATTTCTGTGGCTCTGCGGCAAATGTCCAGGCAGCGGCGTGCATCACCAGATAAGGCAGCCACCTAAACAGAAGACGGTAGGAAGGTAAAGAAAACGTGGCGCTGTGTGGTTTTCACCGGGGTAACTGGCACCCACCTTTCTGGAGACGAGTTGGATAGCATCATCATCGAACGCCTTGACGTGATTCAGCCGAGATGTGATAATCTGCTGCAGCTGTTTGTGTGTGTATGGCTGGAAGGACATTCTTGTCAAGCCCTAAACAGAGAAATTAAAAACTTGACATTTTGTACTGGGAGTATTAGATAACAGTCTAAAAGTACATTGAACTGCAAACAACGAGATTAGAGTTATGTATATAGAGACCACCACCTGTAAAAACAACTAAATGTTCCTTGATGGCTGGACCAATACAACGAAACCTTTGGTGATAAAAACCACTATTCTCAAATGTTGTACCAGGGTCGCTTTTTATGCATCACCCCATGCTTGCCAATAGCTCTTACCAGCCTGCTGGCCACACGGTTCATCATTATTCTCTCTGGAAGATCCATGGTGTTGGCGATTGCAAGAACAATCAACTTGGCGTGTTTCCGTGTTGGCCAGTCAAATAAACTGTACATGACATTCTGCTTTCTGGTCCATAACAGGTCCAACTAAGAGAACACAACTGTAGATCAGACACGACAGCAAGTACACTTAAGGTCCCTAAATAAATCTAATAGAAAGGGTGGTTGGAGAGAAAGTGTACAGCAAGCTGTCTGCTGCAATGACAAAGAGCACCAAAAATATAATGTTAATAGTGTGTTATGTGTAGAAATTCAAATGAGTTAAATAAACCTCTTGTAATAGTTTATGGCCTACCACTGTTCCCAAGCTCAACCAGTCGACAAAGCTTTAAAGTATAGTCACTGTTTGTGACAAATTCACTCTCATACCGATGTCCTGATGTCCCGGGAATGTGAGCAACGACAATTCTCAAACAACATAAAGCATCACTATCCCAAAACTCCTCTCACCTCATCTACCAGAAGTACCGTTGTCTCTCTTTTGGAGGCTGGAGTGCTGAACCGTTTCTCGAGCAGAGCGGCAGCGTGGTCTGCTGTGGCCTTCTCTCCTGTGAGGAGCTGAAAGGAATCACAGACGCGATAACATTAAATGAGCTGCGACATAAGTCACTCACCCAGGTTGGTAGGTGCTCTAAAAAGAAAACCATAAGAAAGTGGGACACAGCCCGACGATTTGAGCTTGTTAAACGTGAAAAGTCTGCTTTACACCTTTCCACTTTCTCCTCACTATAAGAGAAGCTTTCACGTGTACGGTTTTGAGTAATTTAGTATCACTTGGCTTCAGCTTTTTTGATAATCTTCACCTTCAGGATCTGCACGTATGCCTGGTGAGGATCCGTTAGTTTCATGCCGTTAATTTCGATATATTGGAAAGGTGGCAGCACGTCCTCCTCCTCTACAGCTTGCTGCAGACAGCGGATTACCTCGTGCACGGTCGCAGTCTTCCCTGTACCTGGAACACCAGATATATACATGCACCTACATGGAGAGGTACATATATCCTGATTAGTGAGAGACCCAGCGTGTATAGAACACCAGGGGGTAAAATCAGCTAAAGGGGCAGTTCCAATTCCTTCCAAAATGATATCAGAAGCAGGAGGATGTATTGGCATTATTTTCTTAGCACTATGCACTCCATTCATCACTGCAGCAGTGAGATGTCCAATAACTTAGTTAAACTATTTTAGTAACTGTGATCCTTACAATCAATCCTTGGTAGTGGGTGCAAAACAGGCCGGGTTACTACTTTCTTACAAGGCGTATTTAACATTGTGGTTGCAGAACCACTTTATCAGATTGCCAGGCACTACAGTCAAAGGAAAAGAATCTCAAATCCCAAAAGTTACTCTGTATCATTTTTTTGTAATACAACATAAGGACCTTGAAGAAGAAGAGTTAACCGTACACTCACCCTCCAGTGCCATCCAGAAGCTTGCTTTCCACAAAGTTATACACATCCTGGTACTCCTGCTCCCTGCAGGGCAACGACTCAGGCACAGCAGAGACATGCAGCCTGTACAGAGATAAGGGATTACCAGACATTGGTCAACATAACAATAGCCCCTTTATACCGAAGTAAAGATTATTTACCACTGGTACTCTGCCGCACATTTACAATGCCCTTTTCAAGTTTGTGTGCACTTTTAGCCCGCTTTTCTTTTTCACTGTGTTTCTATTCTTCATTACCGTTTGCAGTTTTAAACAAATCTCACAAGATTAATTATGCAAGGTCTACTTGGTTCATTTTACCATATAGAGTACTTACTAAGGTTTGACGGAAATGTTTCCACTCTCCTGACCTCATTAAACCATTATTTAATGATTAAACCACTAGAGACACAGACCAAAAGGTCTGTCATCATTTCCAGTCAATTTACACTTATATGGGAAAACCGGTGGAAAGAAGCACTTTCTGTATGACGGAAAATCGCTTTTTGATGAAGGAGCCATGATGATGTCCTCAAACTCCCCAACATTAAATACCATAGACACACAGTACGTTGGGTCTATCAGAACCAGTAAAGACTATAATAATTAATTATAGACACCGTCCTCATTTTCTCACCTAATCCTGGCCTCCTCCAATACATTGGCAGGTGTTCGGACAGGCTGGTTCCTCTCTGGAATTCTTGGGGTTGCAGCACGGGGTGTCCTTGACACTGGCTGATTGTGAAAGCACAAAATTAATTTTAAAATAAAATACAAGAACAAACACAAAATACTTCATAGTGAGGGTGGTGTATATCTTGGGATATCTTTTACAAGACCATACCAGACTGTAATATGGTAATTACAGAGCATTCATTTAAAATAACGCATTTACATCCTCGTGCAACTGATGCAGCAACAGCGGCCAATCATGACCATGCCTAGAGCACAGGTGTGTGTTGCAGAAATGCTCATGAAGTGAGATAATTTTATTCTTGGGTGAATATACTGAGTCTTTAGCTGATACTTTTTATTGGGCCAACATAGAGAAAGCAGTAAAGTTGGAAGAAAGAACTGAAAGCTGTAACATTACTTCTTTTTCCAGGTTGGCTCAATAAGATGCATCAGCTTCTACTTAAAACTCACAGTTTTGCTTGGAGTTCTTGATGAAGATTTTCTGGATGAAGTTGGAGTTCTGGGCGTTGTACTTTTCTTCCTGGATCTCTTTGGAGAAGTCACCTCTTCCTCTTTCTCCTCATCACTGCTAACAAACACATGGTTCTCCTTGGCAGGGACAAAGTCCTTATCGTCATCATCAACATCTTCATCACTCTCTGCTAAACTCCTAAACACATTATTGTAAAACGTCAACCAATTTCAAAATGATACACCGATAGAAACATTAATAGTCTGGCAGGTTTGCCACGTCATCTAAAAAATGGGTTATTAAAACTATGGACGGACATTTCTGTCACAAAAAAATAGGAAAAAGAACCTCACTGAACATAAAACACAGTGCTGTATACAATAATGTGGGTTGGCATTAACAAAAACCCTTTCCCTGCTGAAACACCGTACTGATTTTCTGTGGTTCCTCCATTGACTTTCATTAGGCAGATGTCTGGGAGCTGTTTTATTGTTATTCACAAGTCTGTATGATAAGGTGTCAGTGATTTCCATGTGTTCTGTCACTTTAATCCAGTTTACCAAAACACTCTTAATGTGCATTTGTCGGCAAACAATCATGCAGAAACGATAACGTCTGAATACAGTAATTAAAAAAAGTCTCAGATCTACCCACTGTATGACAGGTCTGTGCTTATAGTTCATTTAATATTCTGCAGGAGATACAATAAAGAATCCATTTCACAAAGTTTATATGCATGTACTCATTGTGTAGTAAAGTCTGTAAACACTATTCAAAATATAACACCATTTAAACGTAAATAAAACAGCACAAACTATTGAGCTATAGAAGGCTGTTCAAAAATGAAGTTTGGAAAGTTTTAGTTTATGCAGACAAGCAGATTTCTATAAGTTATGGCACTTTATCTGCATTATTTTTTCATAGTGCGTCTCTTACTTTAGCTGCTTTCGGACTCTACTGGCACTTTCCCGAGCAGATTTTCTGCGAGAGCGAGGAGTCTGCGGCGCCGTTTTCTCCTGCTCTTCTTCTAACCTTTAATACAAGACAAATATGTAAATACACACACACACACAATAAGAATACAACCCTGAATTAGTCTGTACGTATGCATCTCTATTCGGATTTGTATAGTGATGCGGACACCGCATTACTTGTCAGCAAACCCAGAGTTCCTGAATATGCTAGAGAAATTCTGGGGTCTCCCTCTTTGTGGGAAAAAAAAGAGCACTTTGAAGCCAAACACCGGAAAACTATTTCTATGTCATTTTTACCGTGCACTGCCCAGTGTGGGATGTGCAATGAAGCTTGACCAAGGTCCCCATAAAGACTTATGCATTACCTCTTGGAAGGCCGAGACAAGTTTTTCTTTGCAGATTCCTTTTGTGGTGTTTTAGACCTGGTAATCCTGCTATTTTCACTCTCATCTGCACATCTAAAGACATTAAAGAGTAAGAAGGCCAAGTAGAAGGCATGTCTGTATATGCTCCAGAATAACCACAGAGCAAAAAAGGCTATGAAGCTTTTGTTTTTATACACAGAACTAAGCAATGAGAATTGAGAATCAGAACTAAGTTAATATTTCTAGGTCCACATGCAAATGGCGGAGCCCCTACTAAAGAAGATTGCACATTAAAGTACTTTGCCAGTACTCTGTACAAGCCCCATTCCTCTGTGACTACCGAGCTACCATATGCATTAAAGTGCATATGAGGGCTAGAGTGTCCCTTTCGGATCAATTCTAAAATCTATACTTACTTCTTAGACCCTTGTTCACTTGTCAAATTAGCAGACTGCGGCACAGGCCTTAAAGGGGTAAGTTTCAAGTTGAGTTTTAATCTTTGGCTATCCTTGGCAGATTTCAGTGGCGTGATACTCCAGGCCAACTCTTCTTCTTCCATAGCTTTTTTGGGAGGGGAGTCGCGCAGTCCACTAAATGCAACCTTTCGCTTGGTGGCAACAGACTCGAGAGCCTTGAAATCATCATCTGCCAAAATATCGTGCTGGATGTCCTTTTTGATTGAAGACTTTGATGGGCCTAAGGAAAAAAAACAAGAACAATTCTTAAGCCATGTTAAAGCATGCAATCCGAAATAAGCAAGGATACAATTAAAAATATACAGTAGCTATGTAAATGTATAGGAAGTTTTATTATTTGAAATCATGGAATATAATTATCTAAATGCACGTTCGCAATTTTTTGTTTATCTAGCCTACTCTAGAAAACAGTATACACTACTACAACACGTCATGGAAAACACAAAAAAATTACCAGAATAGGGCTCACCCTTTATTTAGCAGTGAAGGGCCAAAAACTGTTGCCTTCTACTTATCTGCGGATTGCAGTTGCTTGGACTAAAATAAAGTGTGCTATATTATGAGAGTGAAAGATGTAACAGACAGTAATATATTCTTATTCTTATCATGGGTTTACCCATAGGAACCAGAATATGTAAATAAGTCACTAATATCGCTATTTTGACAGCGATATTAGTGAAGTACTTTTTTTAAAAGGCAAATAAAACATACTATTGAGCTGCAGCTTCTTCCTTGCCCCGGGGGTGCTGGACACACTAGGCACCCTCTGAGCTCTCCTCTCCTTTGAATGGGAGCTCTTAGAGGCTGAATGTCTGGATTCAATTTCTGTCTCATTCTTCTTTGACCTGGAAGCACTGCGGGGCATCTGTTGTATTTCAGCAGTGTCCCCTTCCAGAGGGAAGAGAGGTTTTGGGGGAGATTTGACAACCACGGGACCATTAGTCTCGTCTGTGTTTTCATCATCCTGACAGATGGAAGATGTTAAGGGTTTGAAATTTTTGCCATCCCACGACAACTTCACATAGAGTATAGCTCCAAGGTTGTTTTGCGTAGGAAAAGGGTCTTCCAGATTTAACTGTAAAACCTAAAAAAGTAATTCAGCTGTGATGAACGGATACCAGGTAAACGAGGAATAAATCTGGTTTTCAAAAAGCTTATATAATGCTAGAATGGAATTTTCCAAAGTGGTAGTTTTCTACCCTGATCTCCTATTGAAATTTTAACTGTAGCCAGTTTATTTAATTTATTCACTTGCGTATAGTGGTAAGTAAGTGGTGTATTTTAGGGAATGTTACTACAAACACAGCCCCTTAAAGATCTATAAAACAGATATGGTCATTCTGGATTCGCACTTTTTCTCCCATTCTGTCATTGATAAGTGTCTGGATACAATAATGGTACAGAGCCCAAACCCTTAAGTAGTAACAAACGGAAGCAAATTGGTGTAACCTGAACAGCTCCAATAATGGTCTCTGCATCAATATCATTCTCACACGCAGCAACATCATAAAGGAAAATCTCCTGAGGGTCGGGATCTCTTCCCAGCAGCTTTCTCTTCTTGTAAGGAACCTCTTCATAGCGTAAAAACCACTGAACAGTGGCATGCTTGTTGGCACCCTTATCGGTGCCTAAAAAACAAAAATTAGGAAATATAACAATTACCAAAGATCTAGATATCACACAACAGGATGTTTTTTATGTATGCGCTGTGTATGCGTTATACACACTCACACAACTTTGTATCACGATTGCCTCAGAACTACCTGTTGTTTTGCATACATTTTATATCCAACATGTCAGAACACTTATACATTTCCCTTTTTAAGTATTTATCATCGATCGTGTTAAAATTAGGAAATTCCTTCTCACCATCATCATACAGCTCTTTAAGCCTTGCAACAAAAGGCCTCTCTTCATCCTCTCCTTCTATCAGAACATAGTTTCCTGGGCATACAGTGATTTCATTACTTTCCGATTTGATAAGGAGCCCTCTAAATACAAAATAAATCAGTAAAACACAAACATAACGATAGTGCTCCTTGGTACAATGTATTTGCTGGAGCATTTTTATATAAATAAAAAAAAGGACATTATTTTGAATTAAAGGAAAATGCATTCAACTTTCAGAGATACTTATTACAATAAACAAATATTCCTCGGATCATATAAGAACAGGTTATCTTTTGGTAAGCAAACAATATACACAATATGCAGGTTATGGAGCAAGCAATCAATTATAATGTAGATTCTTGCAATGCACAGGATTGCCAACTGCTATTATCAGACATGTGCAAGTCAAATGACATCACGGTTATCTGCTTCATAACACGAGCACTTGATGCGTTCCGAAAAGGATTTAACATGTTAAGGGCTTCAAACCGCTTTTGTTCCGCCGCTGGAATCACTAAGCTGGAATCTTCTGATCTGACACAGAATATCAAAGTTAACCTCGTATAAAGAAGAAGCAGGTTACCCATAATGAAGATTCTGCACTCTTCTGTCCTTGCTTAAGGGTTTTCCATTCCAGATGTACTGTCGGCGACGTTTAACTCGTGTGAAGTACCTTGTCATGACCTCTGTGCACACAAATAACAAAAGAACCAAACACTATAAGACTCGAAAGAACATTTCTCACAATGACAAACAATTTCCAATATGTGGCTAGAAAACCCAAATCCGTGTCGGTGCGCTACCCAACCTATGTGATATTAAAGTAGTCACCAAGACCGTAGATCCAGAGTATATGCATCTAAAGAAGGTATTTGCTATTAAACAAAGTGTATGCAAGAGCTTTGTTAGGTTAATGTTTTACTATAATACCAGGAGAGAACTTCCACCAATGTATGCATTATACTTAATTACCTAACCCCAAACATCCAGCCACACATGCTACCAGAAAGCAGCGACAGGCAACCTCTGCCTAACTATTGTGGAGTGCCACTCACATCACACACAGCAAGTTCCTGGCTGAGACATGTGGGAGTTGAAGTAAACACACACATGACACTCGCCACGCTGCAAGCATTTACAGGGGAGGTGATATATCCTATATGTGCCCTCAGAGTTCACTACAAAACATTCATTACCCACACAGAATGTAATAACTCCTCAGCCAGCCGTGCCTCTTGCGCCCCACTGCCACCGTATCCCTCCAAGAAGTTACCACCAGCCCCCCTCTCAATGCCCCAGCAAGGCTGATCCTAGTTTCCCGCCAGCAGCGTCACCAACCCAAACGTCAGCCGCCCGACCCGGAAGTGGCTTCAAAGACCACACTTGCGCTTTTCCCTACGTAGGAACAACGCGCCGGAAGTCGCTCGGAGACCGAATTCAGGGAAAATGGCCAACCGGACGGTGAAAGATGCCCATAGTGTGCATGGAACAAACCCACAGTACCTGGTGGAAAAAATCATTCGCACAAGGATCTATGAGTCCAAATACTGGAAGGAAGAATGCTTCGGGCTGACGGGTGAGGTGGCATAGACTAGTGTTTCTCAATGCAGGGCTCTGTGGACACGTACTAGGCCTCATACTCAATATAGACACGCAATAAATCAATGAAGCAATCTTAAGTGTTCATAGAGTACAGTTAGAACTATTGATAACTGTGTGACCTATGTATGTATGTATATATATATATATATATATATATATATATATATATATATATATATATGCTCTGTGCTATATTATACTGAATTTAGGCAGTTGGTTATTAATCTTAACCATCTTATTGATTGTATTAGAAAATTTCAAATACGTGGCACGTTTCCCGGCACTGCTTTTTTTTTGTTTGTTTGTTCTTGAAGCTATTACACATCTTTTGGGCATTCATTTTCTTAGTATACGGTGTAATGCATCCAGTAAGAAAGCTCCAGGCTTTATTAAGTTCACCATTAACCCTTTATTCGTTTTGAGTTCCTCAGCACTGTCAGCGTGAAGGTTAAAATGATTTCTTTATTTGCCAGCTGAACTTGTGGTGGATAAAGCCATGGAGTTGAAGTTCATTGGTGGTGTTTTTGGCGGTAACATAAAACCCACTCCATTCCTCTGTCTGTCTCTGAAGATGCTGCAGATTCAACCAGAAAAGGACATCATTGTGGAGTTCATAAAGAATGAAGATTTCAAGTGAGAATTTTCTCTTTCTCAATTCTCTGTGTTTTGTAATATAATAAGATGTTGAAGGGTCTCCATGGAGAAATACGGTTTTAAACAGGACCTCTCTTCTCATTAGGTACGTGCGTGCGTTGGGAGCTCTGTACATGCGACTTACAGGGACCGCCAGTGATTGCTACAAGTATTTGGAGCCATTATATAACGATTACCGGAAAGTCAAAGTCCAAAACAGGGATGGAGGTAAAGTCATCTGTGACACAAAGTTTATGTGGATCTGTGTGGGTTACTGTGTCTGTACGTTTTAAAACGTATAACTCGTATATATTTTATTTTTTTAACAGACTTTGAACTTATGCATGTAGATGAATTTATTGATCAGCTTCTTCACAGTGAACGTGTCTGTGATATCATATTGCCACGGTTACAGGTATACTTTCACTTTTTTTATTCATCCTAACCTTTTTGCATATGTTGGTGTAAACAGTATTTCATGGCTTTAATTGATGATAAAAAGTCTTTCAAGTTAAAGCTATCGCTCGTCCGTTTTGAAGCTTTCTGTCGTGCTATAATGTTTATAGCTATGTGGACTTGTCATATAAACTTAGCATCGACATCTTATGATAAAGCCAAGAAGACTTGTGCATACTGAATAAAGTGTATTGTTTATGCGTGTGTACCGCAGTGTTCTAGTGTTGCAGGCTTTTAATGAATTTCAGTGAAGCCCATTAAAGACCCTACCCACCTTCACTGTTTCCGTTACTTGTGAAGAAGACATTCACTAGTTCCTTTTTTTTCTTTAACTTTTTGTCTCATAAGTGACAAGCGTTGCCATTATTTATCCATATATCTCAAGAAGGGACAAATAAATAATAGCCAGCAGCCTTATAAAGTTGGAGCATCTCAGTTTGATTTGATCTCGATACATTTTATTACTAACGATGTATCACTTGGTTTTGTCTCAATGTTAGAAAAGATATGTTCTGGAAGAGACAGAGCAGCTTGATCCACGTGTAAGTGCACTGGAGGAAGATATGGATGATGTGGAGTCTAGTGAGGAGGAAGAAGAAGATGATGATAAGGTATATGTGATTGCTATAAAGACCCTTTGTTTGCCCCCACTCCTGTGTTATCCACTGGCATGGCAGAGGGTGCTCATATGTAATACAATGTGGCTCTAATTCTCCTTCGATGTGTGTGTCAGGAACACTTTGTGTAATTTTTTGTTTCTTTCCATAGGGTAGAGAACCTTCCCCAGAGCATCACCGAAGAAGCTACAGAGACCTGGACAGGCCACGTAGGTCACCCTCTCCACGTTACCGGAGAAGCCGCAGCCGCTCACCCAGAAGGTAACACCAGCCTAGTGCAGGACATTATACTAATTTGGTGATAAATATTTTATATAAAATCTGGGATTCAATATCAAAACTATATATATGCTAAATAAAGAACAGTGTTAATCCTGGTGCAATATGTTTTATTTCAGGCGCAGCCGATCTCCAAAGAGGAGGAGGTAGGGTATTCTTTTAGCACTACAATGCTTTTAACTTTTATTTTATTTTTTTTAAATATTGCTTCTACACATTGTAAACAAATGTTGGTAAAGTTAATTTTTTTTTTTTTCTGGGTGAAGCCCCTTACGCAAGCATTGCACAATTAAACTTGTCTATTCAAAGGTGATACCTTTCATTGGATAAGCAAAAAACTTGTAAAGTCACACAACCTGCTGGGTCCTCAGAAGTCACTTCCTCAGGGGAGTAGTCCATCTGGAGCAAGGACCTCTGAGTTTCTAAAAGCTTATGTGGCATATTTTTCTGTGTTGGCCTGATGAAAAGGTATCACCTAAGGACATCATCTCTTGCATGAACATGGCTATATCCATTTTCCTTTAAACTATTTTAACGTAGAATTTTCTGCAGTTGGCATTTTTTCCCCCTCTAATTTATCTCTCTGCATGCAGTCCTTCTCCGCCTCGTCGTGAAAGACACAGAAGCAAAAGTCCAAGAAGGCACCGCAGCCGATCCAGGGAGAGGAGGCACAGATCCAAATCCAAGTCTCCAGGTACTGCTCATACGTTCCATTTTCCACTTTACATGGATGGATGCTTAGTAACATGGTGTTTGTAAATCAGTGATATGCATGTCTTTCCACTGCAACTAAGTGCAAGGACCCTAAACTGCATGTCTTTATCTTCCACCTTCCAAACAGGACACCATCGCAGTCACAGACATAGAAGCCACTCTAAGTCACCTGAACGGTAAGAGTATAAAAGCTGATGTGTGCGTTTTGAGTTCTTCTGTTTTTTCTGCTACGTATTTCTTTTAACTTTTTTTTTTTTCTTCATAAGTGACAGCGTAGCATTTAGTATGTTTGTGTGCAGGGTGTTATTCTGGAATTATCTAGAAGCAGCTGTAATTGACAAATGTTAGTTAAGATTGAAATAAAAACTAACAAGTTATTTTGTGGTTTCTAGTCAATACCTTGGAATGCAAAGGTATTCATACTGAATGCAGTTTACATTCTTAAAGAAGTTTCCCTGGATGCTGCATGTTTTATCTGAGCTGGCTCAATGCCTGCATTCCATAAGGGGATGTTCTCGAATTTATCAGGGGCTGGTGGTTGGGTATGCACCAACGCATGTCAGTTATTGCCAAAGCGTGACATCTATATTTGCAGAATTTCAAGTCTGAAAAGGAATGGATTCATGTTTCGTACTTGGTTGTAACAGCATAGGAATATGTAATTTCCTGTAACCCGTATGAAACAATTGAGAAATGTTATTTTGATAACCAGCCCTTTTACTCGTGTAGTATTAAGTAAAATAATCGGTTAAGGTGATCATTTCACTACTGCTTGTCAAAGCTAACTATAACTAATCAACTTGGCTCAAATGTATTTTCATAATTTTTTTTAGGTCAAAGAAAAGCCATAAAAAAAGCAGAAGAGGAAACGAGTGAGAGGCTGATCTTGGCGTTCATCTTGGTTTATATTTCCCTTTTTGTATATAATAAACTCATAGACCTTTTCCGAGTTTCGATTTATTTTAAACCTTGTCACCTCGCAATAAGGTTGGTTCTTATCAAAGTTGTTTTGTGGAAGTATTTTTAATAAAAGTATAAACTACGACCTTTTGTGTGGCTTTTAACTTATTAAATTCAGGTTGTTTCTATATTGCTTTGTTTGGCAAATCCAAAATACTATATTATGCGAGTTTACGAACATTTAAAAGTTTTTTTTTTTTTTTGAGTTTTTCTTTAATGACTTTTCAAGGTAATGAGAACTTTTACAGAAATGGATAAGGTAATGGTTGAGTGACAGGAGACAGAGGTTTGTAATGGCGTATATTCAAAGGAAAGGACTTGTTAATAGTAGGGTACCTCAGGGATCAGTACTTGGACCTATACTTTTTAATATCTTTACAAAAGATCTCAAAAGTAGGGTATGTCTTTTTGCAGATAATACAAAGATAATTCACATTCCCTGTGAAACAAACCTAATGATATAAAGTAAATCAATAGGATAGCTGTGAATAGGACAGCTGCAGTTTAATGTTGGCAAATGCAAAATAATGCACTTGGGATGTAAAAATCCAAAAGGCAGAATATATAGCATTGAGGTTACCGTTATTTCAGCAATAACAGAAGAAAAGGACTTCGGAATAGAAAGGCAAGCAGGGTGCT
The DNA here is from genome assembly GCF_027358695.1 of Spea bombifrons. Lineage (NCBI taxonomy): Eukaryota > Metazoa > Chordata > Amphibia > Anura > Pelobatidae > Spea > Spea bombifrons. Next base: position 39,887,619 of record NC_071092.1, on the reverse strand, counting down.
AGAGGCGTTAGTAGCAAGAAGCATTAGGGAGGTGTTTCTGGTACTTTACTCCCTCCAACACTCGTATTTTTAGGGACTACCGAGTTAGAGGTTATCAGTTCCATGAGGGATGATGCATCAGACTTCAGTACTGACCGTCTAACACACACTGAGCCGGTTCACTGCGGCAATGCTACTAAAGCAATTGTTTCCCTTGTCTGGGCTTGAGGTGAGATGTTTTTAAAGTGCCTGGGCCCTGTTTAATCAACACCTATATCTAAGCCCATTAGACAAAACACACTCATAGTAAAGTACAAAGATGATCCAAAAGAAGGCAAAAACCATTTTTTTTTTAAATGTTACCACTTAGGGGAGAACAATCACTCTAGACTCCAAAGAGCATTCAGATTTCTTCATAGATTAAGGTGTTCTAAAATATGAATCTTGTAATCTATCATTTATAGCGCTGTTTGTTCTGTTATTCTAAAAAAAAAAAAAATCCTTTGTGAAGGTATCTTTTATTTTATAGAACCTCCTCTCTTGGCAGCTCTCCAAAAAAAACCATTGCTGGGTTCCTCTGTTTTGCCAGAGAACACCTTGATGCTTCACAATGTTACCAGGAAAATGTTTTGTGGGCTGATGAAACTAAGCTTGAATTGTTCAGGAAGAAAACTCAGCTATACGTGCGGTGTAAAAAGGGCACCGCGTGCCAACATGAAAACCTCATTCTAATGGTGAAGTATGGTGGAGAGAGCGTCCTGATTTGGGGCTGCTTTGTGGTCTCCGGGTCTGGACAGGTTGCATCATCGAGGGGGCAATGAATTCCCAATTTTATCAAGGTATCATATAGGATGTCAGGGTGGCTGAAGCTCAGTAGAAGCTGTGTAATGCAGCAGGACAATGACCCTAAACATCAAAGTAAAGAGACCATTAGAGATGCAGGGAATGACCTCATGAGAGCCGTTTACACCAGACATCCTAGGAATACCACTGGGCTTTCTGTAAGCAGTTCTGTAAGGATGAAAGGTTCAAAATTCCTCCTGAAGGTCTGATCTGCAGCTACCGGAAGCGCTTGTTTGAGGTTATTGCTGCCGGGCTCATCCTTACAAGCATATCTGTCGCATCAGACCAAAGAACAAGTTGAAGACCTACAGAGCTCTGCCATTATACTCTAATACCTACATCAAAATCTCCGTTTATGGCTCCTCTTCTTCTGTTTCCCATACTTTGGGAATATTGCCATATCGTGGTGTATGGGGTCCCCTGGCCAACTCATGAAGCCCTTTTATCTCCAGTAGCAAAGTGGCGTAAGATCCAACTGTCCATGCTTTAGAGTTAGAAATATTTACAAACCAGCAATTTATAGGAAACCAAATCTATATTATTTAACAATTTAGGCTTTGTTGAAATTGAATAATATTTTTGTAGATACCTTCACTATAAACCATTACACATTTCTCTAATTCTAATTCTCTAGAATCTAAATTTTACAATAAATCCGCTTTATTGACTTCACCAGGTGCTTTTCTATTCCCATTACATCACAATGAGAAAAGTTTGTAAGATCTCATTTGTATTCTTCATTTTATTAGAAATAAAGAAACCAATATATCAAATAGGTTACAATTTGCAGCTTGGACTTTAATTTCAATAAAAAAAGTGTTTTTTTTCCACATCATGAGACAGTATTTGATAAAAGAATCTTTTATTGGTACCAAAGAAAATGAATTCAGCTTAAAAGATATTTGGCACCTGCTTCAGACCTAAATAATAAAAGACATTTAAAAAAATTACATTCCTTTCTTTTAAATCCTCTTTTATTTTCTAAAATATATACATTTATAAAGAGTTTGAAGCAGCCGACTCATGAACAAAGCTACTAGAAAATAAAGAACTCAATTTTATTTAAAATGCTCCCAGTTTTAAGGATTTTTTGATTATTATTATTATTATTGTATTTTTTTTTTTTTTTTTTTTTTACATTTTCTCTGGATGAAATGCAAAGCTCCCCTTAAAATGGGGTAATGAAATAAAAGAAATTAGCATCACTCAAAGGAATGATTCAAGTAAAACTAAAGCTCACGTATGTACAAATGATACAAGTTAAAGGTCTTTACTTCCCAGGGGGCCTCCGTCCGGCCAGCTTGTTACATGAAGCATATTTCGAAAGCCTTCCCAGGCGGCAAGGAGTTTAAATATTCATATTCCCGACTTCCAGCACACACGGATTTCCGTTCCACTGGCCACGATGGTGTCACTTTTTTTGAGGGATGAAATTGGATTTTAGATGAGGGTGTCCTTGTGATAAGACGGCGAACTGTGGACCGTTCTGGATTAAGGAGGCAGCTGTAAGACAGAGATAGCGTTAAAAGCTAAACAAGGCAAATATATATATTGTTCTACGGGCAAATATTGATTGCATTAAAGCACTAACTAATAAACACGGACCGGCATCTGCAGCGCTGTTAGAAGCAGGGCTAAGTGCGTTTGTGAAGACGTACCTGGTGGGTAATAAGCTTTAGAATGATAGCCAGCCGGCCCCTGCTGCAGAAAGTTCTGAGGCATGTTGTAAGGCCACGATCCTGGGATCAGAGGGTAGTGGGGGGAACCGCCGCGCTCCCAAGGAGGGGTGGGCTTTCCGAATGGTCCTTGGAATCCCTGATCTGTTTGGCACAAAATAAAAATAAAAACTGAATAACTCCTTCTGTAAAAGGAATGATTTCAAAAGCCGACTTATACATACTTGGAAAATATTAGCATAGATCCATACACAGAAGACCAAAGGGATCAATGTGATACGAAGCGTCAGCATAAGGCAGGACGACAGAGCAAACACTCAGTATTCTTTGGAACAGTAAGAATATAAGCAATCATGATATTTTTTTTTAATATAATTATATTTCATCTTCTGTAACTTAATCAGGGCTGCATTTCATTCCAGGTGGCGCTAGGCACAAAGACCAACGATCCCTCGATGCTTTAAATTAAATATATTACAAGCAATTGTAAAGAGGCAAATGCATAAAGCGGGCAATACACGACGGGAGGTAAAAATATGGCGTTCTAGACATTATTTGCTACATAGGATACACGGCCAAAGCGCAACTTGTGTCAGCAATCAAATGTTATGCTTTTGGGTGCAGTCCCGTTTAATTGATGCCCTAGTCCCCTAGATTTTGTTCCTATTGATTGTCTGGCGCTTCTAGGAAGCGCAGATTTTCTTAGTCAGTCGGCCTTTTTTTTACTGCAAGTATACGTGTGTATGTATCATTAATTCATCTCACTGTCCCTAGATAACACAAGACTCAGATCTACACTTTCATAGCTTACTGTACATAGATCCATCTATTAAAGCAGCCGTGTATTTCACAGCATTACGCGTACAGGACCCAACGTTTTGTTTTAGACTGCAAACACTTTAAAGTGCCACCTTTCTTTACAAACAGCCCTGCCCTTTGAGGTAAAACAGCCATTTTTGACATGCACAAGCAACAAAAGAACCCAGGTTGTGCACCATCTCAGCTGACTGGCTGGGGCATGCACGGACATCACCAGCATGTGTCTGTAGCACAGGAGATACCAGATGGGCAACTACAGAAAACAAGGTACCTCTTAATAGATACACTTCATTTTCTGAAAATACTAATGGGGAAGAGATTTAAGTTTGGCTACTTTAACATTTAGTGGTTCCTAATGACGTGAGCAATAAGAAATATGTGTTTGGCGTTTAGTGCCCTGTTATCAGCGACACCAACATCTATTCTTCACAGTTTGTTTGAAGGTGTTTTAACAAGTTTTTCCCCCAAAATCAATGTGTCTAGCAGCTGTGGTAGATACAAGTAGGTGTTTAAGTCTGTTATTTTAGCCCAATCCACAAACACACCAAGTTCTTATAATACTGCCCTGTGGTAAACAATAGAATGTCTCCGTTTTAATCACACAGGGAGACCCTTTGATTAATTAAGGTATTTGAAGAGTGGGGCATCTTACTAAATGATCATGACTGGCTACAAAAGCAATCTCCACGTCTGCCGATAAGGTTTGCAAGAACAATGTGAAAGAAAGCCCGTGCTACATTACTGTATCCAACACCGCATTTAAAACCTAAGCATTTCAAGGCTTCCCTGTTAAGACTGGTGTCAGGGTGCACATTTTGGGGGGGAAATCTTGTTTTATGATCTGAATAATTTCCTTTACATGTGAACACAGATGCATACACACAACGTTTTGTAATAAAGGCATGGATTTACCTGTGCTCCCCACTGTCCCATTGCTCACCAGTGAGTTGGGGGTCTGAGAGTTGTGCCAGTGTCCATCATGGTTGGAGTTGGGGACCCCCAGAGGTCTGGCAGCAGGCTGGGCAAAGATGATACTGGGGTCATTGAGATTTACAGAGCTCGGATTAGTTGAGGAGGGGCTGCTGCTACCAGACCTGGCTGGGAAAGTGACACCAGTGGAGTGAGGAGAGTTCCCAGAGGAAGATCGAAGGATCTGGCCGTGGATCGGCCAAGAGTTATTGGGAATGGGGATTTGGGGGTGCAAAGGAAGCAGTCCCAGATTGTGCAGAGGAGAGAAGTGAGTGGGAGGAGAGTGCGGAAAATTAAAAGTGGGCCTCGGAACCTGATGAGGTTTATGGACAGGTAGAGGTTGCTGCTGGCCGTTTTTGTTCTGCTGCGCCTGCGTCTGGTTTATTGAATTTTGCTGGAATGGCTGAGGCTGCGGAGAATACGATGAATGATGGGATTCCGACTATGGGAAGAAAGGGGGGTGTGACAGAGAGCGAGAGTCATTACGCTGTTCGCACTGAATCAAAAATAAACCTAGAATTAAAATGTCCTTTAAAATGCTGAAACACAATGGAACGCTTCTATATCATTTTCACCTACATCAACCGGCAAGCAGAGCTTTGAGTAATAGTGTGTCTGTTTCTTTGGATGATTCTTTCTAATACTTACAGATTCAGACGCCTGCCGCGTGCGGGTTGGTCTCTCCAGTTGTTGCAGTGGGGTCAGCACTGGCTGAGGGAGGATTAAGCTGTGCAAAAGCTGAGAAGCTGGAATTACAAGACAAGTAAAATACTGTTATGGTCCTGAATACCTAACAGTACAGGTCATAAAGACACATAAAAAAGGAATATCCATGAAAACTTCACCAAATCTCCAACATTTCCAACATCAAGAAGAAGAAGAAGAAGAACAAAAGAATTGTCATCTTCGCAGCTTTTAGCATAACTAAACTCAATAATTGAAACTAAATCTAACTTGTGCTTTTTGTTTGATCAATTATTTTGGAGATTTTGTGTATATTCGGGACTGCTGAGATCTGCGCTAAAATGTGTGTAAAGGGGAAAGCTATCTCACAGCATCTCACAACGGTTGCCTGGATCTGCAACCCTAATGGGGAGGAATAATCATGCAGATCTTGAAAAAGTTCAGATTGTTGTTCAAATCGTCTACACTGAACTGTATACTCTAAACGCAGGAACTATAAAAAGGGACAGCTCCACATTAATTTATAGCCTGCGAAAGATCCATTCAAAACACTAAACATGTTTCCCCCAAAAGAGGCATTCTTGCTGAAATGTGAAAAATCATCATACGTCATCATACAAGAAACGCAAAAAGCAGCCATATAAATACACACAGCCCATCTAGAACAGAAACGTGTAAAGAAAAACATTTTTCTTACCAAGTATGTTATTGGTTTTCTGCCGAACCGAGTTGTTTTCAGGGCAATCCCGTCGCACATGACCTACATCCCCGCAGGTAAAGCACCGCTTCTCTCTGGGGTCCCTCTCCTCCTCTTTCATGTCCTTATCATCATCCTTATCGTTCTCCTTCTTCTTGATCCTAGGGAAGAAAGTTGAACATTTTTATCTTTGTTTCCAAGGTGCTTCAGGCGTCTCCTCTTTCACATCTCTAGTACAATCAACATCGCATGTGCTTTCTCCCATCTGCTCACATAATAGGCACTGCCAAATTAATTTAAACATCAGTATCATAAAACAGCAATAAATATTTTTACATGACTATGCAATTTAATTTTTCTATCCTTTCTGGCATTTTTTTCATCACCTTCTGCGTTTGGGGCAGTCTTTCATGTAGTGGCCGATCCTCCCACAAACACGACAGCAACGGTCATTTGGGGCAAGCTCCCCATCTGTGAGGACTTTCGAATCAAAGAAGTATTCCTAAGACAAGACAGTGTGTGACATTTAAACACTGAATGAACAAGTTACCCTAAAATCATCACAGATAACATTGCAACAATCAGAAAAGAGCGCAAATTCATGATTGATATGTGAATGTTGAACTTTTTCACTCATTTGTATGGTGAAATAATTATTTTACAGTAATAGCAACAACTGCAATAAACTAAACAATATGATAAAAAGTCCAGAATAACTTACAGCTTCATACATGGGTTGGGGGTAAAAAGAGGTGCCAAAGAGCTTCCTTCCATTAATAAATGTCTTCATGATGAAAATGGTCACTGGGAAGGAAACATACAAGATGAAACGTAAAGCTCATGGAGTGTAAAGAAAAAGAACAGGAGAACATTTTCTATAAATGCATGCAAATGTCAAAATTATCATGCTGGTTCCAGAAAAAGATATGTTTTTGAAGGCATACAGTATAGCTGGACAAGCGTTTGATTGAACCATCATAGTAGGAAGAATTTAAGCTGGAGCTGAGCTAGCTCCGACTTGCTCTTTGCTTTTGGTTTGGGCTTTCCTTATGTTGCACGTAAGTCCACCTTAGCTCCTGCAACAGTTGTTATAGCCCTGCTCTAAATTTAAAGATATTCTGACTTCAAATCACGATATGGAAATATTCTTACTCTTTCTAGAGACTCCAGCTCCAAGGTTGTGATTCAGGTCAAAGGGATCTAGAACAACGCAAAGAAGCCAAGTAATTAGGATTGTCATTCCCCCCGGTAAGAACTGTCCCGAGCGCGGCACACACACTTAAATCTCTGCAAACTTGTAACTACCGCATAAAAGGACTGAGTTTACCTTCAATGGAAATGCATTTTGAAGTCCACTGCTTTTCAAAGGTGGTTAGTAGCTTTTTCTGCCTAATGCTGATGACATATTCCTTGAAGTCAAATTCTTCAGTGTAAAACCGGAGGAAGCCCAGCCAGAGCTCACCAACAGATTCCTTGTTTTTCCCCAGAGAAGGAAATCTGCATCGCTGTGAAGATACAAAAGGAAGCCCAATATGGAATGTAATATCACGAGACTTAAAAAGTCACAGCAATACGAGCAATGAGGAAATATTTACTTGTTTGTTGCACTCACCAGTTCTTCTGTGTTATCAAAGAAAAATGCATTCCATCCATCTACCATCCTCAGGGGAGTTTCCTGTCCATCGTATATCTGAACACGATAAACAAGAGGAATAACGTGTTGAAAGCAAGCTTCTGTGTGATAAAGATTTATAGTAACAAAAGGTATGGAAACAAAACACAAAAAGGCTGGCAACAAGTGTTACACCTGTCTAGGTGCGCCTACCTCCTGCAGCACCGGGATGACGGGAGGATTTCTCTGCTGAAGAAAGTACAGGACCATCAGGATGTAGGCGTACGATGATAAACTACCCCTGGAGGCATCACCAATGTCACAACGCTGGAAGGAAGACAACATGCAGCAACCAGTTAAATGACAACAACAGGATTCATTATTAATATGTGAACTATAGCAGGCAAGCTACACCAGGCATTTATTACACACTGAGCTTTGAGCCCAACATTATAAAACATTTATTCAGCATTAATCAGTCTTATTAACCACTTTCCATCATGCATAGTTCAAACATTAAAAAAGGAGCATACAAAATGTATTTTATTTAACAGACTGCACACTAATAAATAAGCTGTCACATTATCTATACAGTACATTCTAACTATCTAACTACAGCTTGGGAGCCACGGCTAGAAAAAGGCATTGTCCTAAGGTTACAACAGAATTTGATTCTTCTGCTATGAACCCATGACTTCAACTCACTTTCATTTTTATAGAGAATTCACGATCACAAATAGCGTACCATATGACAAGAAAATTACCTTGGCAAAGAATTTCACGGCATATCCGAGGTATTTCACTCGAGGATCGATAGCTGCGTATGTAGCGAGCATCCTTGTGTTGTACTGAGCCTGCAAATTAAGTTCAAAAGATTCTACGTTGTTTTTCTTACACTGGCACGACTTATACTTATTCAGTGAAGACATTTCTGGCGTTGCTCACTAAAGTTCTCTGAAGTTCTAATAATAATAGTGAGGCTTTACTTTTCCAAGTTAGGTGAAATATTATTAGTTTGGCTAAGTTTAGCTTAGTTAGTAGACAGCATGGCAAAGCTGGTCAAATGTGACTGATGGACCAGGTCAGGTTCATGCCCAAATATACAACAGACTCCACTGCATTTGAATGAAATGTAATCGTGCGCACCCTCCTGTTACCCTGTGATTCCCAGCAGTATGTGACAATCCAGAAAAGGACGATACTACCTACATATCTTAAAGGAAAGCTGGCATGTTCTTCTCTTGGCTGACAATGTTTAAAGAAGCTCTTAGCACAAACTTACCAGTGTATTGTACAAACTGATATCCCCTTCCATGCCACTCTCTCGGTGTTCAAATTTCACAATTGGAACTTTGGCAGTGGTAATGGGCAAAATGTTTTTTAAACCTAAATCATCAGGACAAAACAAAAAGTGTACATGGACAAGTCAGTAAGTAATAAAACTAGTATGTTAAATACCGGTAATATCTGTAAGAAATAGTTTTAAAAATGTGTTACCTGGATGTCTTTTTAGAACTTTTGCCAATCCTTCAATTATTTCCTTACAGTTTAGTTTCTGGGGGGAAAAAAACACAAATCTGAAAAAAACTTTTTAAAAAATATAGAAATGCAAATTGTAAATTGAGTGTTCTCATAGGTCAGATTTGTGAGTTATTAGTCTAATTTCTTACCTCTGCGTTTTCGTGGCCCTCAAGGGTCATGCAAATATCAAGGTCACTGTCCCTGAATCCAAATCCATTCTTCGATGAACCAAACAAGCAAAGTCTGGCATTACCTAGGAAGGATACCATGTCAATTAAATCATATCCCATATAATATAATAAATTGTTTTAAATAATTTTATACCAAATATAAATTAATCACATTCCTTGGGTATGTCGAAAAAAACAGGGTATCCCATTTTTATGAGAAAGACAGCAATGCACATTTTTCATTTATGAGTGGCTAATTATAAAAATATGTTTAGAAAACTTGAATAACTGTACTTACTAATAAACTCTTTACGGATAAACCTTTCCAAATATACCAGGATCTGCTCTCGATTTTGTTGTTCGATAACATTTGGTGATAGTTCATCTAAAACAAAAGGGAAAAATCAAACTACGATCATTACGTTGTATATTATACATTATGAGATGATACCAGCTATTAACAACTTTCATCTGACAAACATGATGCAGTGCAAATATGGCTCACATTGGCCTGGACTAACAGAGGGTATAGCCCATTATGTAAAGTAATACTCAGATCCCTTTAAAAAAAAATATATATTTTAATAAAAATGAAGGCAAGCTCTATAAATAATTGCGCAAGCGACTGCTGAGATTTTAATATGAAGTTATTGTATCATCTTCCATTAACTTGATGTAAAGCTCATTTGTACAGCTCTCTAAATGTTCAAGTTACCTGTTGCTCTCCCTTACTGAACACTGAGAAGATGGTCAATGATCCAGAGCAGTCTAAATGTCTTCAGGCTTCACATTAAGATTCCAACAAACAATAACCAGCCTGAAGACACATGGTTTATTTTCATAATCTACAAGAAAATAAACTGAGGCTTCTATATTAAAATAAAAGCATTCAATGCACAGCTCTCAAGGGCTTGGCTTCATCTCATTCGATGATCACAAATTGACTTTCCTAGATAAACAGCGGAGGTGTCAGCAAAGACTTCAGAAACACTACCCTAGTTTTCGTCTACACACACGGTTCTACAGGAGACACACAACATACCATAGCACCTCCTGCACACTCTGTCCAGAACTTCCCGGAACCTGGGCGTCATTGGGGGCAGAGGTTTTAAGTCAATCTTCTTGAAATCTTCTGGACATTCATCTTTAGAGTGTCCATCACGCTTGCAGATGCTGCAGACTATGGTGGGAGGCTGGGAAGACATGACAATAATCATATTATAGACAATAGACAATATTTGGGTTTATATATGGTTAGTTCTGTAAATATAAGCCGATACTAAAGCAAGACAGGGACATTACAAATGTGTTAATAAGATAAAGAGGATAAGCACTAGTCACATCAAAACAATATTTTGAATAAAGACATGATGTAAACGTTCTGATAATGAAATTGCTAGCAAATTAATAAAATCAAGATATATGTAGAAATCCTGCATATGAAAAGGTAATCAAGGTGCTCACAGAAGCTTTAATGTCCTGGAGATAAAAGCTAGAACATCTGAGATAATACATACATACACACACACACGTGTGTGCAGATCTGGGTCTTGAAAGTATTATACCCCACTGTGCCACCTTTCCACGAAAAAATATTTTTTTTTCTGAGGGACTATGACCTGTAATGAAACACTCGCTGCATTTTGCAATGTCAAAGAATCCTGGTTTGTGCGGTCTGAATAACAAAGAGGACTCAGGTATCCTGGCTTACCTTCCCAGAAGTCAATATAAACTTGTCAAAGACATAGTGTAAATCCTCCTCACTGAGGTTTCCTTCATCCTTCAAGGCTTTGCGATGGAACGAGGTAGCAAAAGTGCAGTTGTCTGAGCAGTTTTCCAGAGGCTGGGGAAGGGCCACGTCACACGTTCTTTCAGTAGTATCATGTAAGTCTGTAACAGTTGAGGGGTCTTTTCCATTAGAGTCAATGTCTTCTCCATCCGTCAAGCATTCAACTGATTGTGTCTCCAACTCGTTTTGATCCTTAGGGGGGGTAGAATGGTTTTCCTTCTCACTACCCACTAGCAGTCTTTGCAATACACCAGTAATCTCATTTTCAAAAGGACAATCTGCCCCATTGCATTCCAGAGCATCCTCTCTTCCAGATAGTTCCAGTTCCTTCCCATCGCTGGCTTCCCCTTCTGGGAGACTGCCATTTACCTCATGATCCCCGGGTTTTGAAAGCTTCTGGCTGTTTAGCTTCCTCCTCCTCTTACTGTCCATTCTAGATTTATTCCGTTCCTTGCTTTGCGGACAGGCAAAGTATCTGTAGGCTGCTCTGAAACGTTCTAGAATGTACTCGTGGACCATCTGGCTGTTTAGACTCCTTGCAACGTTCCTCTTTAGTGCATAGGGATCTATCAAAAATAAAACAAAGGCGCCCATACTTCATAAAACCTACTTTTTTAAGTAAAATAAAACACAGCTGTGGGCAATAATGTTGGGGGTACAGTACAGGAGGAGGATAGCATTATCTATTCCGGCTTTGTAATGATTTTGTGAACAGAGCTGAATTGCAACCCCCACACATGCAATGTTTAAGTTGATTAAGGAATCTTATTACAGAATGACACAGAATTAGGGTTAAGAACCTTACCTTCAATGGCTATCCTCCTTCTTGGCCAGTTTTTGCTGTCCCTACTCAACAAATCATGTGCTCGCACACTAATCACATTCTCCTCGATTGCAAACTCCAACGTGTAAAACCTGAGCAGCTCCAACCAAAGCTGACCAATCGGCACATGAAGAGGCTGCTCGAACATCAAAGTGCACTGCAAGAAATAAATAAATAGAATGAATATAGGATCTAACGAGTGAACCATAACACGCTTGGTACACCACGTGCACATTAGGCATTTACAGGCTTGAGCAGAGACTCAGAACATCATAGACACCGCAGCCTGAACATACTGAATGAAACAATGGTGTTGGGAGTCTCCAAACCGAATAACCACAAAGTTTTAAGTTGTATCTACATACACCTTTTTTTTGCTCTGGTGACAGGTGGGTTTTGAAAAAATTCTAGCTCTGAAATGGCAATGATAATTTCCTCTATAGAAGACTCACCTTTCCTAATTTGTCCTTGTCTTTCCCAGCCTCTGCTTCAGGTGCCAATGTCTTCCTGTGGTTCTGTTCCACTCTGACCCCGCCATCAACAGCTGAAGAACTCTTGTTGTCGATACTGCTTGTTGGTTTGTATTCCCAGTCCACATACCCCTCCTCAGAAACACCCTTCAGGTGGTATTCATCTAACTTCTTTGGGTCATAACCTTCCATCTACAACCAAAGAGACACAGAGCTACCATCAGGTCATGTGTCCGAGGACAGAGTGAGGTAATGACTCAATACGGATTTAATAGACTTTATCATCTGATTTATGACTTTACAAAAGTATACCCGTATACAACTTGTGAAATGAATTAACGCAAGCAGCCGTGAGGCTTTCTTACATGTCCTTATTAAATAAATGGACAGGTTATGATGTGGTGCTTCAAAACATTTGCCAGGTCTCTGGGAACCTGGCTTACACACACCTAACTTCCTTACCCAGGGTCCCAGATATGCTGGTAATATTGGTGGCTGTCTTTTCTGTAGGAAAAACACCACCATTAAGGCAAAACAGTACGATGGGATCCCACCTTCCATCTGGCAGTCTATGTGACAAAGCTGGAAGAGACAAAGCAGACGCAGGACATAAGATTTATAAAAGCCGAAAACAATTATATAATACTGAAACACAGATAAACAAAAGTAACTGTCATTTAACATTTTTTTTAATGACAAATTATATTCCTTTACCTTGTTCGAGACACCGCAATATACAATTTTGTTGAAATATTTTCAGTTGTTAACTTTGCAGCACAAAACTGCACAGGGGAATATCCTTTCTTATATATTTATACATTTCTCCTTACCCGAGACATGCTTATATTGGAACTTAGCGGGAGGGGAACGCAGACAAGCTGACATTTAACCCGGGGGCTCTGAGACCCCAAAAACGTTACTCACCTTGGCCCAGTAGCGGAACACCAGCACCAGCGGGATGAGAACAGGCTCCAGCCTACCGAGAGCAGCCAGTAACTCCGTGGTAAGGCACGCAGTATCATTCCCAGCACTCACTTTGCAGGTTAACCCACTGAGAACAAAAGCACAAGTGCAAAAATCACAAATTTATAGCAGTGGGGACAGATATAACAATTGTCATAAGCATCCGATCTTAGATTTGCATGCCACAAATATGGCAACGCAAAAATAAAACTGGAGACATCTCATATTACCATCACTAATACAGAATGGATTTTTAAAGTTTATGCAGCTAAAATCTTTTTGGCAACAATTTAGTTTTAAGGAAGATCTATGTCTGGTGGGCTTAGAGACTTATACTGCTATACCATATGTAGAAAAGTAAATTACTTATTGCTTATTATATACCTTTGTTCATCCTTGCAAAACACCACAGGGACCTTGGCATGGAAATCAGATTCCACTTCTGCATAGCCAGCTGAAAACAAAGGATAAAATCTTTAGTGGCCAAGAATAATGGCAAGTTATCACACCTTTCACGGGACGCCGTGGGGGGTTCATTAAGCGATTACAGGGAGACGGCTGATCTCACTTCTACAAAAATGATTAAATACTTACTGCAGTTTTTCAAAATCTCCAGTACTTGTATTAAAACCTCTTGTTGGCTCAGCTATTAAAAAAAATAATGATTATAATAGCAAAATGCATTTTTATAATCTACAGTAGTCACAAAAAGAAACTGCAAGCAAATAAAATACATAGTAACAGAATAGCGAGGGCTAAAATGTTTGCAACATCACAACAGGAAGTCTACTGCCCTTCACTTCCTGTTTTTAACCTCTGCACATCTGATACAGGCAGACATATAGGAGGTGTACTCGGTAAAGGCTGAGTACACCTTTCTGAAGCCGAGTGACTAACAGAAGCCTAGGCGATGTACAATCACGTCTAAGCTATAAGAAATCAAACTTTCCTTTCAATGAAAAATCGTACATACTGCAATAAACATTTCAACGTTAGGACAAGCAACGGTTTTTAAATCCGTTTCTCACGGTGTATTAAAAAGCCAACTTTCATGCAACGACGGACCCTTCGGTACATTGACAAAAGCTGTTAAGATCATATATACCTTAGGAGGAAACTTAACATCGATATTAACGTCACTTGTTTTCAATGCAAACTTGGTCATGGAGGATCCGTACATGCGCAGACAGCATTCTGTAAATCAATACATAGATCTTTGTTTATTATGTCATTGACAGTTATTATTATTATCTTTTATTTATATAGCGCCAACAATTTACGCAGCGCTTAACACAATTCAAGGGGTCTGACAAGACGAGAATTGACAGGCTAAGACAAACCGATACATTAGGTGGAGAGAGCCCGGCTCGCAAGCTTACAGACTGAACAACAATGGACATTGTCTCTCTCATTACAATAATATATAAAAAGAGAAACAGAATAATTCATATTTATAGATAAAGGCGATAACTTTATATTGCCATAATATACGATGCACAATTTGTGGCATGGAAGGTTTCCCGGAGTTTGCTTCTTTAAGCATGAGGTAAAGGGGGTCACGACACTAAAATAAAGCCCCCCAAGCAAAGACAGAGTACAGGACATCAACAAGACTCTCAAGAAAATCTGCACGCTAAGTGAAACCGCCAAGCAGCTCCAAAAAATTAGGATGCTGGTTCCTCACATCGACGTATCTGCTGAATTAACAATTATGGAGAAGCGCTCTGCCGATATAATGATTATGCCCATATCGGAGTTGTTTAAATGATACCAAAAATGCTGTTCTTGTGTGTAGAGAACAATCTTGAATTCAGTTGCAACAGAATGTGTACACAGTGCTGTACGGGTGCAGGTAAACGCCACAGCTACAGATATGCTAATACAATCAAGTTTCCCTGGAGCACTTTTGCCTGAAGCCCTGAACAATTCAGTTAACGTTGCCGAGCCGCAATCTGATCCCATAACAAAGGTATGTTAATGCAGGCAGAAGTAATATACCCCGGGCAGAAAAACAGTCTGATTTATTACAAACAGCCCACACGAGGAGAAAACAAATACTCCAGATGTGCAGTGTGACTCCTTATTACATCCCAGGTCCTAACTGATTAACAAATGAGTGCTCTCGCATTGTTGCAAATCAAGTTCAGCGGGTAACTCTCTGTTCTAAGGGTAGAAAGGGCAGAAATAACTAATAGATGCAAAATATATCTATATTTTTTTTATTTCCAGCACTTTTAATGTTATATACAGACTGCATAAACCACCTATGCTATACAACTGCAATATGCAATCTAATTTACCAGCATGGGACACTTACCAGGTAATTTAACCTGGATAATTTTCTCCATCTTGATGACGATTTCCTGGCGGAACAGGAAGTCCTCCTGAGATATCCCATTCTCCTTGGCTGTGTCTATCAGGGTCAACCCTATAGCGGCTATCTGCGCTGCGGTCGGTGGGGGGAGACCGCGCAACTCATTCTCCTCTTGTTTTTCCTGCACGGGGTGGGGGAAAAGTCAAAGTGTTCACAAAAACATGTTTTTTATTTCTATAAAACAAATATTTGTGGTATGTAATTTAATGCCATGCTCTAGCAGTATTACTAAAAAGCTCGTATATTAACTATAGACTCCCTGATACTGCCCCTCCCCCGTACTCTTTATCTCAGCCCTATGAAGTCCTTAAGGGCCAAGGGCAGGAGCAATGCTGGAAATATACTGCTCACTGTTTTTGTGAACCAAAAGTTTACAGTAATCAAACTATTACAAACATTCTAAATTGTCCAGTTTCTTTAACGTGCCCCCCGAAAACCCCCTCCCCCTCCAGGGATACTTACCAAAATACTGCAAGCACAGTGCAATGCATCGGACGGGTGATGCTCACACATCTCTATCACCGAGTTGTAAGGAGCTGTGATACACACTACCAGCTCTACAGTCGGGAAGACGCACTAACTACAAATGTGCCTTGTGGGGTGAAATAACACAGAAAAGCTCGGGCTTCACTTCGAACTAACTTTACCAGAATATTCTTTTTGTGACGTTTCTCCTTTATGTGCTTGTGAGCTCCGGGGACGTTCTCGATGTGAATAGAGCAGAGTCTGCAGAGGTACTGGTAGCTGGGGAAGTCAGGGGATCTCTGAAAGAAGCGAGAGGGGATGGGGTCTGGTAAACATCCTGCACAATCAGAATGACAATAGACTGATATCGAGTTTAAAGCCTAAGCGTTCCATGCGCAACCTCCTCCTGGAGCCGCCCCTTTAACCCACCTTCCCTGCTCCTTCCCAAAGCAACATTCATCCTTAAAAGCAGGAGGGACAGTCAAAAAGATGTTGGGAACCATAATGCATTTCATTTCAATTACATTTAGATCTTGTGTGTAAAAAAAAACTTTTTTTTAAAAGTTACTGCAGGCTTGAGAACATCATCGAACTCGCCCTTGCTTTTAATCAGTCTAGGACATCTGCATTTTGCGTTGTGGACATATGTTTATTTACATCTGTATGCTGATCCAAGCCTCCATACACCACAAAATCATTGTACAGATGTGTATTCAAACCTTTTTCTTTCCTTTCGTGATCTTAATACTGGGTAATAAGGCATCAAATGCCATTTTATATCAATGTTTGAACTCATCTAAAAGTGCAAGTGCTAAGCCCATGATAGATAATGAAATAAGGTGCAGTCAAGCAAAGGAGAGGGCTACAGTTAGCCTGTCCTGGACTAGTTTGGACCAGAAGGAGGAGAGGACAAAGACAGATCCACACAAGAACACAGAGATTTCTTGTCCTCCCATTCACATGTATCCTGTGCTGTCAGATATTTTATGATAGCAAACATGTATTCCATATATTCTGTATTTTACATGAACACAAAATGGAGTCAGAGCCATTTTATTTTACTTAATCATGTAGTGATTATTTCTTTTTGTCCTTGTTCCCTCTATAATTGAGAACAAAGGAGTATTCATGTATAATGATGTTTCAGCGTATATATGATACAATTAATGTTATCTTCCATGAGAAGGTTAAGGAGTAGACACTGCATCTCTTTAGAAATGTAACTTGGAATGGGGGATACATGGGAAGACTACCAAGACCTGAGTTACTATCTAGGAAGTAACATTTGGCGATTAGGGTGACCAAGGATAAATTCCAAACACATATGTAATGGTTTTAAGTTAATTCTTAGACCAGAGCGTCTCTCACAGGTAAATTAAGAAATTACAACGGTGTAAATATGAGTAGAAATCCTAATTATAATGGGTAAAACCCACCGTTATGATTGGAGAATTCCAATCAAGAGGTGGAGGCTTTGATAATAAGCCCTGTCTTTAAAAGCTTATGTCTTGAATAAAAAAAAAAAGACCTTAAGATCGCACCCTGAAATGGACAGACCCTGACGGATTTATTCACCAAATTTACCCCAGAGAATTGGAACCTTAAGATTCTGGCACCATATTTCACTCTTGGAATTACTTTGAGTTCTAACCTATATAACTGGTAGAAAGTTATATTCTTTTCCACTTAATTTCTTGCCAATGAACCTGGATTAATTTCTACAAGGACCGGTGGGACAACAGCAACAAGTGGTGGTAATTACAATTGTTTTATTATTCTGAATAGAGATGAATTTTGTCTTCTTCGTATAGAATTCCCTGTTTCTGGGAAGTACTATATTGCATTATTGTATATGAGGGCTTGTGAGACTGCAGCTTATAACCCGTGATAATAACAATAATGAAAAGGTATTTTTACCTATAGATGAAGTTTGACATTATTTGCATCTATTAGGAATTTCACTAATACTCTTAGACACAATTAAATTATTTTTAATTTGTTATATTAGTTGAACTAATGTTAGAGAGATAGTGATATCTTTATTACTGCCCTGATTATTATCAATTTTTGGTTGCTGAGTGGGATGGAAATTGTGTTTTAGACTCATAAAGTAGTAACTCATATTGATAACTATCGATAATATACTGTATTTGTATTGATTCATTTTTGACATGTTTTAAGAACTTTGTGTTTTATATTATGCACTGTTTGACTCATATATAGATTTTATAAATTGTATTTACAATAAATATTTTTGATTGACTAATTTGGTGATATATATCTGATTTGAATTATAATTTTCGGCGATCTGAAAGGATTTAGGATCGGAGATAAAAGATAGGGTATCTCCTTAAATTAGTATTGTGGATGTGGTACTACAATATTTGGTAGCGTCGTTATTTTGCGTATGTGATAAAATATTGGTTTTGCCTATTTTGTCTCATTAATATCCCTAACAGTGCACACTTCACATACGTGTATAGCTTTTCCTACCACACGTGTTACCTTCGCTAGACGGTAGATGTAATCCCTCTGCAGCCTCTCTTCGGCCTGTTTCAGTCCTAGCTCCTGGTCTGCTAGCGTAGAATCCTCGGTTGCGCTCTTGAGCTGTGCATTAACAGACCCAATACTGGAGCTGCTGTCCGTGCTACTATCTGAAGAGCAAAACAGATTGCTAAGGATTTGGGGGACAGATAAAGGCTAATTTTCTATTCTTGCATTAAAGTTCATCCCCAGAAAAGAACAAAACACAAGGTGTGCTGCTGCATGCAACCCTAAGTATCACTACCTTCTACACTATTTATTTTACTAAACTGACTCACATTCACCATTACAATGTAGGTCAGGGCTCAACAATCCCCAGATGCCGGGTCACCATGGTGACAAGAAATTGCTTCCCGGCACCTAGAATTTCACTGGTTGGACACAATATCTGGCTCTACGTTGAGAACGAGTCTCCAACAGTTGACAAATGGTGACCAATCCGTTGGGATGGCCTGATGGCGAGTGTACAGGATCACACGTCTACTAACCCAGTGCGATGTAAGGGTTCTAGAAGCATTTCTCAAGAAGAGGCTGCTAAGAATGCGCAAATAAAGGGAACTGGTGTAAATCAATATTAACTAATTATTCATTAAAAGAGAAATATACCAATAAAATGTTCCTTTAAGGCAATATTATCTCATTTAAGAAACAAAATAAGACAAAAAAACATTGGCCTCTAATATGATAACTTCACCAGATATTCTTTAAACAGCACTGTTTCAGCCCATGAATTCTGTGTATCCTTGCCTGAAAACAAGTAAGCAAATTACTAAGGTGCCTGAGATCAAGCTGGGATATCCCCCCCCAAAAAAACATGGCCTGCTTGTGGCCCTCGTGGACTGGAGTTGTGCAGTCCTGCCTCTGTTATATAATGTAGTTTTGCAGCACTGACATGTTGGCACATAGGAATATTATAGGAGCTGCACACTCACTCCCAGGTACGACAGAAGGCTTCTGATCATGCTCGGCCGGCTCCTCGCTAATATCCGGTGGCACGCTGCCCCTCATTGTTCCCGGGACATTATCCGAAACCTCTTTGGGTTGGCATGAAGTCTGTTCCTTAGATTTTGGAAGGGTTTGCTCTGTCTTCATCTCTGCTGGCTGCTTGACGCTACCAGATGGAGGTGAAAGTAATTTCTTAGCTCTTGTTGGATTTTGATCCTGCACAGTCTGTTCCGAGTCTATTGCCCCAGTGGTGCAATTAATTGAACTGTCCTTGGCTGGTGTCGAGACTCCTAATACCCCTCCGCAGGGCTCATTCTTTTTCCCCTTCCTAGTTACGTTCAGAGAGCTGCCTTCCGTATCTCTGACCGGTTTACTGTCCCCTCTGTGTTTGTGCTTCTGGTTGGTTACCACGCGCACCCCTTTATTCTCGCCACGGCCGTTACGAGCTTGTGGCTTCCTTGGTTCATGGTTTGCAGGCTTTGAGAGACCTTCCATTTTTCAGCGCCTACTTTCAGACCATGGAAGAAGCAGTTGTCAGGTCAACGCAGAGCTCTCACGTCCATATGCCAAGCCAACGACCCACTTCACCTGCCCAAGAAACAAACATTAGGTATGTGAGAGACAATTCATTAAACTCACGCACTAAAGCTCTCAATTCACTACAAAACCTGATTAGGACCAAGATACAGCGCTATGTAAACGGAATTACATGGTTTGATCACATATCAGTGGCTGATTTTGTGTCACATGATAAGTATGTGTTCCTGGCAAAAAAATAAATAAATAGAAATTATGCAAAATTCTACGTGAAATAATTACTTCTGCTAAAGGTTTGGACCTGTAATCATACTGTGAAGGACGTTGCTAATGCTGCCTTTAGCTACGAGAGCTGAATTGAGATGAGTAAGTGGAACGGACCGTTTAATAAATGTATAACTCTGGCAGTTTTACAGCCCAAGAATACACAGAGATGGAATACTCTTGCCTGCTCGGAAAAGCATTATTGCATGAAGGGTTCGGGTCTTTCCAAATAGTGTGCAAAGGCTGAGTGTTTTGTTTTCCTTCTTAGGTCTCTGTGAACCAGCTGTGACGCAGAATAAAAAGGACATGTTTTTAATAGGGGAACAGCACTAAATCATTCAGTGTTTTCCCCATCTAACATCAATGGAGGGCGCGTACATATAAATTAACTTTATAATTAGAACAGAGCGTTCATGACAGTTCTCCGGGTAGTGCTCAAATACCTCTCCCGACTCATTCTGCCACATAAAACGGGGGCATCATAGTCATATGTCCCAAGCACACAGGTGAAACTGATACGTCTCCTTCCAGCACACAGCAATCTCATCATGATTCTGCCGCACGCACGGCCAGCTGATGAGCCAAGACTCGCAAGCCGTACGCAAACACCGTAACAGGCGGCTCATTCATGCACCCATTAACCACGGCTCCAAATCGAAGGCAGAAACCCAACCACCGCCATGTAAGAGGCCAGAAACAAACTAAAAACAAACTTGGAATACGGTGGATTCTCTCCTGGATGTGGATTTTTGGTTTTCCTCGCACCATTAGAATTTGCATAATTCGAATTTCTAATAATGTCTTAAAGTTCTTTGTGGGGTGTTCGTCCCCGAACATTCCAAAACAACCTGCTTTCATAGGTCGGTAAATTAAGTTAAGAATGACAGTCTTTGAGTCTTTGCTTTGTTTGTTTTTGAACAAGGTGATCGACAACAATTCTTCTGAGCCGGTTCAACTGGGGATATTATAATGGCCAAAACGTCATAAGATATAATATCTGGGTGGAGAGATCTTGGTTTATGAATTTGGTCTATAGTGAAATTATCCGTAACAGATCGCAGGGAATAATATAAACGTAACAGATGAAATTTGGAACTAAGAATGGCCTACGGTACTTTTGAAATTGTTTTTTTTTGTCATCGAATAGCTTGTGTATAGAGGATGCAAGGAGTCTGGGTACTTCTTCCCATATTGAAGCATCTTATTAAGCGTTAGCTACCTAGGTGGTAACCAACTGCTCTAACATGTAGGACCAACTGTGCCCAAATCTTCATCATCACCTTAATAATGCTAAAGATGGATGGAGTCTATGAAATGTTTAGACCCTGGATCAATCATCGGTAACTCTTACAATAATATATATATGGACTGTGGATATTTGCTTTCTATATACTTATGTATGAAACTCTAAAATAATAAAAGCAATCTCTTTATTATTTGGCATGATGACATTTAACACACTTACGAGTTACTATAAATCCATTTCCTGATATAGTATAAAATACCAAAACAGGCTGTGTGTAGGTGGAATATACTGGTTTATGATGTGTTCCAGCAGCAGGAACGTAAACAGAAGGGAAGCCATATAGAAACGGGTAAGAACTCCAAGAGACATAGCTTGGGCGCGCTCCCTTTTTTTTGGAAGCCAGGGGAAGGCATACAGTTATAACTTCTTAAAGTGGGTCAGTGAACAGTCTGCTCACGTGACGACTCAATCAGCGCACATTCATTTACTAAAAGAAGAAGCTATAAGGAATCCTTATATTGCCTAAAGTCAGCAGCTGAGCAAATCACACCACAACCAAGGAGCCTTTGTTCTTCACGGTTCTCCTCGCACAATTTAAAGGGGAAAACATCAAACAATGTGAAAGTATTAGCCAAAAAATTGATGTTTCACATTTTTACTTAATATAACCAGGATTGTGACGATAGCTATCAACTTTACTTTTCAATACTGGGGAAACTGCAAGTGAGTTGGTTGGCTTTCCTGCACATGGGTGGCGTTCACAACTTACTTTCAGAGGATGGTTTACAATGAATATCAGTCTACTTTGCATCATACAAGTCAATTGTGTAGGTAGAAGCCATATGACAGATGTCAGACACACCAAGTGATAACACATTTGTTTATGATGGTAGCCGGAGTCTATTAATCATAGTGCACCGTCATATTACACAAATGACCTCTCTAACAAGACATACTGATGGAGGCAAACAGTCGCAACTATATTATTAATAATACATTTTTAATAAATAATATTCAATAGGGCAAACAAAACATTAAATAGATGCACCAGATAATGATGATGAAGGAAAAAAAGTCAAAAGAAACAGCATGTCCAAATGTTGATTTCGGCAAAATTACTATGAAAAGATCTACTGTGAGTTTATTTAATACATTATGTGAAATTAAATATTATTTCTGTTGTGATAATGATCCTTGTTTTTTGGGCACCAAGTACAGGCAGCTATGCGAGCCCACAAGAAAATATATCTGTGAAAACTTATGTGGCTCTCATTTACAGATTAAGGACTAAAAAACCAAAGCAAAACAACAGTTTTAAGGGAAAAATCTCCTGCAGGGCATTTAGATGGGGAAAGGGGCACATGCATTTGGGGGATTCTTTTGAAAATGTAGAGAAAACATGCAGCTATCATATGAATTAAAGTACATATAATTGCCGGGCGTCCTTTTAATGGTTTCTAGACATAAGACCAAAAACACTGCCTTTCATACGACAGGAAAATACACGTTTGTCACACGCCATTAACAGCAAATGGTGTCTCAGACAAGCTGTTACTGATCTCACCTGGAAACAAGATATATAAATATGGCTATTCCCTAAGAAAAACGTACATTAAAAGAGAAAAAAGATAAGATTCAAAAGTTTTTTCATCCTGCTCCTTGGTTTTGATACTGATTTCTGTAGCAGTATCCTTTCCTGGCTCCTAGTTTTTACCGTCTGACCCGTAAATGATCATAACAGACATCTGTAAGGCTACATTTCCAAGTCACAATGTATCTTTTGTTTACCTTAAGTCTTCTTTTACATATTATTGTGTTGCTGTCCAGAATGAAATGTTTGTTGTGTTATACGAGAGCATGAAGTCACTTTTATTCATTTCTCCCTAGATTTGAGAAGAAAGGAAAGAAAATGGTTACTAGAAGCATGTATTTAGAGAAAGAAAGGCTTGAAAAATGAATTTCCCCAAAGCTGCAGAGAACACAAGGTTATCTTTAATAACCGATTACACTGGCGGAAAATCAGGTCACATGTGGCAAGAGCGTCTATCAGCCGGTGACACATAAGAGAAGTGAAACTCAACTCTCAAAGTCTCGGGGTAAACAAAACTAATCCGCTACTCTCTCCAGATCGAAATATGTTATGTGCCCGAGAGATGATACATCTAACCATTAGAGAAAAGGTTGCGTCATACATATAACTCCCAAAAACATATCCGCATGCCTTACCGATATCATTTATATTATAATAAGGGAGATCCTGAGATCCCGGGATCATATTGCTCATAAGCGACGTAAAGAGAATCGACATACTTTTCCCAAGTGGTGGCAGCTGATTCTGGTTTGTTAGTAAAACTAGTTTTGCCACCTTATAAATCTGCATGAGATTATACAGGTCCCTCGCTTTTAAACAGTGTACCTCCAAAACAATCAAAGACCATTAAAAAAACACAAAAACAGCACACTAAAATAATTGAATTAGCCCAAGAGCCGTACAGATCCCCTTCGAGGTGCAGGGTGCGTTTATTCACCTGCCGATGGAAGCCGTATTAAAAGAAGTAGTGGCTGCGAAAGAAGCAGGAAGTGAAGCTTTAATTTATTGCCAATATACAAATTCTCTTATAATAAAATAATCCACAAAAAAGGGGAAATAAACACGTCTGTGACGCTGGGCAGGGCGGACTGCGAAGGGCTTTAGTAACGTGCAGAAGGAGGATTGTTGGCCCTAGAAGGAGGTCCATCTCTTCCAATGACCACAGAACACATATTATTTCTCAGGCTGTAATATTACATTATTATATATGTTGTCCTCGATCTTTTGATAGAACCAACAGGGACGTATCTCACTCACTAGATGCCATACGTATCTAACCCGTCAACCCGCCTACCCCTGCCGCTACGCAAGAGACCTCATCTCTTAAAAAAAATTGGGGTGTCTAGCCAGACGAGGAGCAAGTTCATGAGTCCAAAAGATAAAAATGCATATTTATATGAGTGGCTTCATGATTGTCATTCCACCGATTGTGACTTCTAGTACCCAGGTGTTCCAGCATCTGAAAGCTTAACTTCAAATCAAGGTCTAACGTCTTAAGATAGGTACACCCCCCCCCCCTTTATGGAAAAGCTTTCTGTAGTAGAAACTCTGCCATTCCACCTAGAAAAAAAAACGTACATACGGCCGTACTCACAAGTCTGATCTATGTTTATCCAGGTGGAGGAGTCATGCAGAACAGTGTTTCGCGCACATATTTTGTAGGCGGTAGGACGGGGACAACAGGCAGCTCTTTACCAGAATCAGATTACCGACAGGACAGCGAACCAATAATTGGAGCTAAATATAGCAACTGAGCGCATGTCCGCGTCTTCTGAAATAACATGACCTCCTTCAAAGAAAATAAGCCATTTAAATACAAATAGCCCCGAGGATATATTTGCTCTCACATGGAAGCAAATATTCTAATATTTACATTGGCACCGAAAGCATTAAGAAATGTCCGGTTGGTCTATACGCAACGCTGTTCTGCGATCCGCGGCAACAGTCAGCGGTTCATGCAATAAATAAATAAAAAGGTACAATCTCTGGGCAGATATCCGCTTTGCACGGTAACAATAGGAACGCAAAAATATATAAAATAAGGTAAATTAAAGTGTGCGGAATTATATGCAGAAACACAGAGCAGTTTGCTTAACACACGATAGAACGGCGTACGCTGCAGGTAACCTAATATTGAGCAAACCCAAATTTAACAAAAGGGATTACTGTCTATTACTGTAATATTATTTATTGTTTTTTATATAGCGCCATCTTATTCCATAGCGCCGTACAATGGGTAAACAGGAAATAACAAGTAGTATATAACATAATTCAATTTACAGAAACAACAGGTGAGGAGGGCCCTAGTCAAACAAGCTTACAATCTAGAGATACAATATAGCACTGTCTCCAGGACTGGTAAAGAAATTAAATATAAAAACATAATACAGAAGTTTTACCTAGTATCCTGCATGTCACAATATAACCCCCGGCATAATGCTACAGCAATGTTTAATGACAACATTTTCCATTATTTACATTAAAACGGAGGTTTAGATATAATGTAAGGATATTTTTACTTTACTTAAAAGGTGGTAGATAAATGGAACCCCGTCTCCCCGTGGCATTGGCTTATGACATTTAATTATGTATGGGATGGGCATAAAGCTATCCTGAATCTAAGACGTGACCAAGTAATGATTAAGATCTCAGCCTCGTCATCAGGAACCGACAAACTAGATGGGCTGAACGGTTCTTATCGGATGTCAAATATATGCTTCACCAAGATATACGTAGGATAATAGCGTATATTACCGGAAAAATAAGAAAAACCTGCTGCACACTGAGAATGCGTATGTAACAAGCACATCATTCAAAATAATATGATATAATGAATTAAAGGTGCTGTTCCACTTAAGCAAAGCACTTTGTTCTTCTGGCAGATTGCAAGCTCACAAGACCAGATTGCAAGCTCACAAGACCAGGGCCGTCTTCTCCATCCGTACCAGTATGGCCTAACATGCGTCAACTTTTTTAATGATATGGTTGCTTGTTGCTGTGCCTGTGTTGTAATAAAGAACGCTCTGGTTCTCTATATTTAATCTTCTCATTCTTTTCTCTAAAGGTATAACCACATAAAACTTCTAAAGATGCTTTTTTTTGTTTCTATGGCAACAACCTATAGGGTGCTCCCAGCAATCACTATGAATGAGGCAAAAGTTTACAGGGTAAGGAATTATTTCTGCCAAATGTTTGGGATCAATGAACATTAGGGGATGAGAGGCAATATTTTTAGTTTCATTCCAGAAAAATATAAATCATAAAGCCCTTTAATTTTATATATGAAGAACATACAGGGGGCTTGAGATGTGAACACAACAGCATTAAACACACAAGACCAAAAACAGAGCAACATGTAACACACACAACAAAAAACACAGCAGGATAAACACAACACAATGACACAGCCCTTCCCACTGTAACTATATACATATATGCACAATGTAAACAAAAGCCGCCATACGTCAGGTCCCTATATGTAAACACATAAATGTATATAAACACAGACACACCTCCAGGCCGCCCCCTCCCGGTCCCCTCAGCTCCTTCCAAACCCGGGCCTAATAAACAAAGTATGGGGGGAAGCGCCTACCAGAGACCGGTGCTCAGTAGGCCGCAGCGAGTCGGTAGGGGAAGAGATTGCACCCCCCGGAGGGCGCTAGTAACGCGCTGTACGCGGGGCCGCCATGTCCGGCTCCTCCCGCTGTGCAGGCCCCGAACACACAGCTCACACCGCCGCCATGTCCGCCGCGAACTGCATCATGGGGAGGGGGAGGGACCTGCACAGTCACTAGGGGACAGAAAGTAGTGGGGCAATTGCCGCTCGGTAGAGGGGTAGGAGGGTGATTCAGACAGGGGGTAAGTGTCTTGTATGGGAGATTGCCCCATGGAAGTGCATACCACCCAAATGTCTTTACTTAGGGGGGACATTCCCTCCTTGGGACCTAAATCCGTCTGTTGTTGGGATGTCAGAATGTTTGCTGGGTGTGAGGGCATCGCGAGGTTCTACAGCCATAAGAGTTACTATTCTGTGTTTACAAACAGCGGGGAATGTTTATAAATTCAACTAATAAAACGAATTTTCCTTCCAGATACAACGGGTCACGTAAAAATGAATGCCCCGCCCCCGTCCCGCCTCTAGCCACGCCCCCAAACGAAGTGTCTTTCTGGCCCTTTTCAGGTGTTGAGGTATGATGGGGAAAACGCTGTATAGTAGGGGTATGAGCCGGCGGCTCAGATAAGGGGACGTGTTTTACTTAGGACAGGCCCGGACTGTACGTATGGCACACCGGGCAAACGCTGGCCAATAGGGCCACATAACTTATACAGCCGCTCCAACAACAGATCGGGCCCTGCAGTGCGCGACCGCTGGCTGGTTACGTGTGGCAATAACATGCGTGCCGGGGGCAGTTATCCCAAGTCCGGCACTGCCATAGGGTATATGGGGTGGGGGCAGGCGATGACAGGGTGACCCTGGCACTTTAATGTCAGCGGCCGCCTGGTGACATGAGTGTGGCCGATGTTTTTATGCTCACGTAGCGCAGCACTCGATCTCACGCGTGAGAGTCTGGCTCTGTTGGTCAGCGGACAACGGGCATTTGCCCTCTCTGCCAGATGGCCAATCTGGGCCAGGGTGGGGGACGAGCTATAATAAGGGGCTGCGTGAATGGCCCCAGCATCTGATTTTCTATAAACGTACTGACATGCGTGCCAATAAAAGAGTGCATTGGGGTACATTGAAGTCATGGGGGTCTCACATGTCATTGATGGGACATAACCGAGGGGTTCTGTAGCCCGTAAAAAGCCAAAGGGGCAGCATGTCTCTAACTCCACTGCGGGGCTCTATAATAATGACCTTTTTTTTTTTTTCTTTAATTACTCATAAAATTATGAAAGCTGTTCATTTATTTTTACTGGCATAATGTATATATAATTATATACCGGTATATAACATACCCCGTGAGTATATTCCAGGGCTGTGTAATATCGCTTGTGTTTATGTTCATTGTTGTGTTATTTTTGTATCATTGACAGGGGTTTAAGGAGTTGTGTCTTGCCCAGAACAGCCCTGAATTCCCTGGGACAGACCTTGTATTGCAGGATGTCCAGGGAACCTTGTTCCAGGGCTGTGAAGAGCGTTATGCGTCATACAGGGCCAGCACAGCCCTCCGTGAACCTGCCAGTGTTGGCCCTTCTTAATGAATAGTGAAGTGAGAGGCATAAAACAGCAACCCATCTGCAAACTCTTGTTTTGGTGAATAAACCCCAGTGTTTATTGGATGAAAGGGAGTATGAATGTATCGTATGTATGAATGAACGTATGACTGTATGAATGAACATATGTATGAATTAATGTATGTATGAATGTATGTATGAACTACCCCTATGAATGTGTGTATGTATGAATGTATCGTATGTATGAATGTATGTATAGTATGTGTGTATGTATGTATCGTATGTTTTAATGTATCATATGTATGTATGTATGTATGTATGAACGTATGGCATGTATGAATGTATATATGAATGTATGTATGTATTAGAAGAGACAAACATACTGCACGTTCGCACACAGCTTGACATTCTTCATGTATTTGCGAAGCACTCTAGCGGGCACATTATCAGCTCAGACGTCACATTATAATTAAAGCGACACTCCCACCATCCGTAATATGAATCTGTAGTGTGGGGTAACCTCACCTCCCGTCTTTTCCACGTCACGTGCTGCGGACCAGTATGTGTAAAATCACAGAGGGGTATCATTTATGCATCCCACATACTGCAGGGCAGCACTTTACACAGACTGCTCTGGAACATGTGGAATGTATATGTGTCCTAGAACAATATGAGATCTGGATCCGCAGTCTACTATTGTCGTCTATTAGAGATGTACATTTGGGTGCAACATACAGGTGTGTGTGTGTGTAGGTGTGTGTGTAGGTGTTGGTGTGTGTGTGTGTGTAGGTGTTGGTGTGTAGGTGTGTGTGTAGGTTTGTGTGTGTGTGTAGGTGTTGGTGTGTGTGTAGATACATAATGTATTGATCATCTATTATCACATAACTAATTGTAGAGTTGGACATGGGGTTTTCATGGGGTTGTGAATGCATTATAGAGACCTGCTGATTATGAACTACTACCCCTATCACACTCTCCCATCTATGGGCTGTAGTCGTCAGTTCCTGATGGTACTGGTCCGAGATGCCTGTGATGGGAGTTGTAATCCAGTTTGGATGTCACTCCTGATTGGCCTGTAGTTTGCTGTATGTTTAAAGGTCTCTGTACACGACAGCAGTGTGAGCATGCAGTGATTTTGACGCCCCCCATCCAGAGGGTAATCCCCCCTGCACGCCCCCCATGGCCCCTCCCATACGCGGGGCCAGACGACTTGCAGCAGTGGTCCTAAACTTTTCGGCAGGGAGAGTAGTGCATACAGTGCCATGTTCCTAGCGGTGTTGCTCCTGTTCTTCTTAGTGTCCCCGTCCCTGCAGAAGGACAGGGACTTCTACACCTTCAAAGTGGTCAATATAAGGGGGAAGCTGGTGGCACTGGAGAAATACCGGGGATCGGTGAGTGAGGCTTCATATTCCTCATTACTTATAATTAATTATATAACGATCCGGTAACATACTCGTTACAGCCGTTCTGTGCTAGAACTTTCCGTATTTACCCTCGCAAGAGCCCAACTTGCGTGTCCATGGCCCACTCGTGGTTAGATGAGAGTCATTACTTCTTCACTGCTGGGATTTCTGCTGTTACTAAAACAATTCATCAGAATATATTGTGCTGCTGGTGTGTTTGCGGCTGTCTCTTTTCGGGTGTCTGTCTCTTTTAGTGTCATCCCCCTCCTGTTACCCCAGCGGGGCTTTCTTTCTTCATTGGGCTGTGGACGTGGCATGATACCGAGAGCAGTCTCTGCAGCAGTTTCCACTCTTCACCGCCAGGGGGCGCAGCACTCAGCAGCTGAGTCTATGACCATTTCAAACGTGATTGCTGCTAGCTTTTATTATTATTATTATTATTATTATTATTATTATCATCTTTTATTTATATGGGGCCAACAATTTACGCAGCTCTTCTCACAGTCCATACTTTCAAAGGCTCTGGCAAACCTAGAATTGACAGACTAAGACGAACCGATACATCTTGTTAAGATGGCCCGGCTCGCAAGCTTACAATCTAAATGACCAAATGAGGACCTGGAAAGGGATCTATCAATATTTGCAATTTGAATTATACCCAATTCCCCAAATACAAGTTAATGAAAGAGCAGATTCATTCACTGAACACAAAAACATTTGTCCCATCTAGTCTGCCTATTTTCCTTAATCAGTTTTGGGTCTCCTCTTTCATTCAGGATATGCCTGTGCATGCATTAGCCATTGCCACCTCTTCTTGGAGGCTGTTCCACTAATCTACCACCCTCTCAGTAAAGCCAAGTTAATTTATATATTTTAACTTACAAAATGTTCAAAATCCTGATCGCCTCTGATAGATAATCACACAGTCACTGCATGCCTACACTCACTTTCTTACTAACCAGCCTTTATTGACCTCAGGTATGTTTGGTGGTCAATGTTGCCAGCGAGTGCGGATTCACCGAAGATCACTACAAGGCACTACAGCAGCTGCAACGCGACCTGGGACCCTACCACTTCAATGTACTGGCTTTCCCATGCAACCAGTTTGGCCACCAAGAGCCCAAAAGCGACCGGGAGATTGAGAGCTTTGCCAGGAAGAATTACAGCGCATCCTTCCCCATGTTCAGCAAGATAGCGGTCAGCGGCTCAGGAGCCAACGCTGCCTTCAAATACCTAATTGGTAAGGGGAACGAACACCACTCACCTGTGTGCTATGCAGCTATAGCTAGAACAGTATTGTCCAACTACAAGCCATATCTATAAAGCACATTTCTGGGGAATAATGTAAAACAGGGAAAACTTTGCATGTTATAAACATGACTCTATATTTTTAAAGTCAAGTTATAGTATTTGGTCTTAAAACATGTGATAGGTGCTCACCTGTCAATCAAAAGAACAGTTAGTTCTCCATTAGCACAGGTAGAACTATTGACATGAATGCCCTCTGATTACAGATTAAGCACAAATTCTGCATAATGCCCGTGATTTATTCAGTCCCCCGGGATTTGGCATAAAGTGATAGGGCTTACATTCAGTTCTGGCTTTCGCCTTGTATAGTGCTGGAAAATATCAACTATTAGGTATATTCACTAAAGTGGGAGTTTGCAGCAGAAATGCAGTTTCATCTCCATCTACCTTTTCAAAAACGTTGTTCTGTATCCTTTTTTAAATCAGCTCTAGTCTTTGCATAATATAATGTTTATTAGACATTTGCAAAAGTTCTGGCGCCATTATCTCATCACAGTCTGCAAGACAAACACCCGGCACTTTATCATACTGCCTGTGGGAAACAATAGAATAATCGCCCAGCAGGACTCTGTATAAAGAAGTTTGTGGAGGAACAGACTTCACTAGCATTGCCATAAAGAGTCAGCTCAGTGTGGTGACAACAATGGCAGCCTCCAGGTCTGCAGATAAAGGAAGCCTGTTGGAACACAATGAGATAAAGTCAGGTTTTTGTCAATGCCGACCTACATTCCTGTATACATCACTGTACAGGAATAAGAAGTCTGTGGCGCTTCATTCATCACCAAACGCCATTCCATGCTTTTCAAAGCCCAGCTATCTTAGAGAATGAAAGATTAGTGATGACTTTTGGCATTTGTCGTAATGCAATCAATAGATAGGTCCTGGGCATATGATTTAACACCCCAATATTTCCACGCGTTGTTTTTTGTTGGGGTTTGTTGCTCTTTGCAAATGGTGCCGTGCCGTACTTTGAAATATAATACGTGAGTATCTGTGTTTCAGATGGCATTAAAGAGATTCCATTGTGATAATAACGCAAACTTTGCAAATTGAAGGTATTTTGTTTTCTGCGTTTGCTTAGAAACCTCGAAGAAGGAGCCGGATTGGAATTTCTGGAAATATCTCGTTGGTGCCGATGGCAAAGTGGTGGATGCCTGGGGACCATCCGTGTCTGTGGAGGAGATCAGACCCCATATCACAGAACTTGTGAGGAAAATCATCCTGAAAAAGAAGGAAGAGCTATGAAGTTACTTTTACCCTCCACACCCGGGCCGCTCAGGGAATAGGACACAGCATTCCCGCTTACGATGTAAACTTTTACATGAATGTCACGTATGACCAATCAGAACACTCCGTTTATAGACATGTCACTCACTGAACCTCCTCTAGCCACAATGTCTGATTGGTTTTGACGGTTGCCATGGATATATCGATCCCTAAAGACGTTTTGTCATCCATAACCACTTAAGATGTAGCATAGCACACGGCTAACGTTTCTCTCATGAGGCTGCTTTATGGAGAACGACAGAGCTCAGATGTTCCATTCCTTCCAATACTTATGGGAGCTGGTAAAGGGTTTCTCCAACATTCATTCGCTATTCTCTTACCAAAGCGTCATGTAAATAATGATTTGTTTTTACTAACATCTAAAACGTTCTGCTTAACCCTATCAAGTAAAAATGTGGATATTGTGTGTGCCTAATAAAACTGAAACACATCTACAAGGTGCACATATTAAGTATTAGAAGTTTTTTTTTTTTAACTTTTGTTATTTTCTCGTTAGCGATTTGCATCAAGGAATAGGCAGCTGCTAGCGAGTCAGCCATTTTGAACTACAACTTCAGTGGGCAGACTAGAAGGGTTCTTTATCAGCCATCAACGTCTATGTTTCAAATTGCTTATTTCAGCCCCATAGACAGCCAGATGAGATACACCTTATATTATAAACTATGTATTTATGAGCTTAAAAAATTAACATTTGGGTAACTGGACAGATGTGCGTCATCAGTTCTTTAGTCTATACTTGGTTCCACTAATGGTCCATACTTCATACTCACTTGGTCCTTCATTAGATGTGGACATAAATAGCGATACAACAAAATATTTTTTTAGACTGATAAGTCCAGTTTTGATTCATCTTCTTTGAAGAAAGAATAAATACAAGGAGCGTCAGCCATGTTTTTATGTTTTCCATCTACTTCGTGGGTTTAGAAAGTAATTATTTTGAACGACAGGACCAAGCTCGGTGAGAATACCCTTGGAGGAATTGTCTGCTCATTATGTATTCTAAGTGGTGGTTGAATCTGTAGGTAATTATATATGGTAAAAAAAAGAGGAAACCAACTGTATGTCTTAATATTACAAACTAATTAAGGAGACATTAAACTTATTCACACGGCTCCCAAGGAAGGTTAGCCTGCTGGATTAAACATTAGGATGTGTGATATGACTGTATATTACCAATAGGCAAATATCACGCCATATGATGTATTGCTGTTATCTCCCGAGTATCCACATATCCGTCAGCAAGACTAATACTAAAGCATGCAAGGTGTTCAATGTCACCGTTAACCTTAAAAGAATAAGAAAATACAGTCAGGAAGGGTGAATTTGGGGTAAGTACATGGGTATATAATACAGCCCGTGAACCATTCTGGAAACAGTAACTGTATATTGTGTCATAGTGTTTATACAGAGATATTCTCATGACTGTCACAGAGAAGATGGTCCAAAGAGGCTTGTGACAGATTAATAGTCTTTTTTTCAGTTGAATCCTAACATGCATAATATCTAGGGAAGAAGAGACGTTTACCGCCTCGTATTCCATAAGGTATCAATCAACGGTACAATATTATATATTAATATTACATTACTTATCAAAAGTGAAGCCCCAATAAAGTAACATTCTACCATTGGGGTCTGTATGCTAACAGGAGAGTTGACCGAAGAGCTTGCAGGAGAGTTCCAACTCCCTGATCGCTTTCTACTTAAGATGCCCATCATCAGTGAGCTTCTGCTGCAGAAAGAGCTTGGCTGGCCCTGCATAATGTATAGTTAAATCAGTGATATTTCACGCCCGGTGAATTATGTATTATTTGGGACGAGCTCAGCCGTTCTTGCTTTAGAAACTTGCCGACGATGGCCCTTCATAATGAACATTGAAGTGAAGGAGTTGAAACCACTCTCCTGTCCCCTTTGTGCTGGGATACAATACCCACCTCCCTGTATTCATTTATAACCTAAAAATGTTCCTTTTTACTGATTTGTTATTTTTACCAGAGACTAAATTACTCTCCAAGAGCAAAGGTGGCAAACAGTTCTCCAAAATTTGCGAAGCAGAACTCTCATGATGCTCAGGCAGGATTTAAGCTGGTGGAGATTTATGAGAGTTGTAGTACACAAGCAGCTCTTGAGCTAACTTCTAACTATTTCCCACAAAGGGCACAAATCGGTTTTGTTAAATCATATCACGCACACGGGATTTAAACCCCACAATCTCACTTGTGTTGGTTCACCGTGTTCTCGAGTGATTTGTTCCATTTCCTAGATATGTCGTAGCTTTTTGATAGCTCAATGTTTTTTTAATAGTTTTTTTGCAATACATTTTTGTGAATTTTTTTAAAGATGTTTTCTCGTTAGAAAATGATCAACTGCAACTTGCTAGTTCTGTGTAATCGATCTCATGAAGATTGTTATAAATGCGTGGGGGTGTATCGAAAATAGTGGCTTGAAATCAGGGATAGCTGCCAATGTTGCTCATGGTGGACGTTCACTGGGGTCTGTGGTGGACGATCTAATGATGTTCTATGTACCTTCACAACCCTTGCCATGGACACTGATGTCCTTGTATAGACATGTTGCCAACACCTGGAGCAGGTGTACTTGTCTACCCTTTAAATGGACATTTAAGGGAACACAATTGAGTTGTTTAGATCCTCACTGATCTAGTGTTGTGACTCCTAATCAGGGCTCAGTTTTGTACCCACAGTCTATACAACAATGGAAAAAAACGAACCTTAAATACCCACAGTACATCACCATAGGAGTCAAAAGAAAGGAGCAAGGGAAGGTGTTTGTACCCCCATTCCTTGGTTCTCCAGTAGTTTCGGTTGGCTTTTGCTGAACCATTGGTGCTCACTTGGGGTTTTGTCCCAAACAATCCTTTGACAGAATTAACATCAAAGATAGACAGCTTATGAAAAATGACATCAACAGTACTTAATAGAATATACAGCAACAGATGGTACGCAATAAAATGCACATCGGATCTTTATCAACAGAAGTTTTATGGTAGAATGCATACAAACAGACAGAAATCATAAATGTACACACATGATATGCCTGTATATACCAGATTATGCTGTTGATATTTGTGTTCTCATTACGCCTTGTGTATGACATGAACATACCTACAAATGTGATGACTTCCATGGGGTCTTGGGCTTGTACAGAGGAGAAGCGTTTGGTCATGTCTACTCTCAGCCCAGGTTCTGCTACGCTATACGGACACCTGACCGTTACACCAACAGGGACATTTGTGAGGTCGGGCACTGATGTTGGATGAGAAGGCCTGGCTCACAATCTTCATTCCAGTTGGTCCCAAAAGTGTTCGATGGGCTTGAGGTCAGGGCTCTGTGTGGTCAGTCAAGTTCTTCCACACCAAACTCATCCAACCATGTCTTTATTGACCTTGCTTTGTGCGCTGGGGCTCAGACATGCTGGAATAGAAAAGGGTCTTCCCCAAACTGTTCCCACAAAGTTGGAAGCAGAGCATTGTCCAGAATGCCTCAGTATGTCCCCTTCAGCCACATGCTGATGCGTAGTATTGCAGTTAACTACCTGCTCTGCTATATTGTTATCTGCACTGAGCGTACTTCCCCCTGCAGCCACTAAATGCTGATCACCTGGTACATGTTAAAGAGTTTGTGGAGTCCACACGCTTTTTATGTGTAACTTCCCAAACCGGTTAGATGTCTTTTTTTGGTACACAGTTCATGCCAATAATAAAAAGCCGGACTATAATCCTTGATCTCCTTTTGTTATGTTTTAGAGGAAGAGAAACAAATACAGATGAATTAAAACTCAAATCTCGAACGTTAAGCTTATTAACCCTTCCTCAGACAGTAAGGATTGTAAGAAGCTGATCAAGTTAGATTCCTGCAGTCTGACTGGAAATGAAAGGATTATAAAGAGAAAACTCATCTAAAAGTAATCACTAAAAAGCTGTGGACCTGCTATCCCTAAGCCATGTGCCGGCAGGAGATGGGAGAAACCAGGGATTGTTACAAAGGAAAAAAAAAACACGCAGTCACGAAAAATATATTGAGATTGACCCATTCAGTGATCATTTCTGGATGTGACCACGAGAGCAGGGCCCCCTCTCCTCCTGTACCAGCATGACTTATGCGCGTTCATGTAATTGTTAATTTTGTCGACTTTAATCTTACTGGTAATGTTGTTTTATCCTTTATTGTAATAGGGCTACAGAGTCTGCTACAGCTCTTCGGAATGTAATGATAATAATTTGTAATAATAATAATAAAAACCACTGAACTAAAACAAGCAGCTTGTCTAGGACTTTTAATTTATGTTTATAGTTGGGAGCTTTCTGGCTCTGGCTACCCGGAGCCCCCTTGCGGGATGCGGGTAGGAAGTCCCACGTTGTGGGACACATGCCATTGTTGGAGGGGAATTAGGTGGGGAGAGGGACGTTCATAACCTGGAGTTTCCCCATAGTGTCCCGGAGACCCTAAGAAGCGGTGCTTCACCCGGAGACTCCGAGCAATACCTGAAGAGTTCCCAGTTATGTTTATAGTTTTTATATCCTTATCCACAGGCCTGGACTGGCCATCTGGCCCACAAGCTAATGCCTGGCAGGCTGCTGGCGATCCGCGCCCCGTACTCACCAGAACGGCCTCTCCGCCAACAGATCGGATGCTGCATGAAAACACAGCCAGGGCCACTCCATGATCACCAGTCGGCCCAGCTTATCCGTTACCCTATGGATTAATTAACCAGTTCACAACCAATACTGCAAAGGGCTGCTTTAATATCTCTCCTATGTTGCAGGGGATACACTTTTTATAGATGTTCTCAGTTAAAGGGGTAGTGTGCTAAATATAAAATCCATTTTAAAAATAAATCTTATGAAACTCTGTGCCATAGGGTAAGAAATTTGCATTTATCTGGAGGATGGAAAGAAATTTCCAGATTACAAAATGTTATTTCTGTCAGTCGTTCGTCTTTAATATTTCTTGTGATTTCTAATGTATTTCTCATGGTGATTTGTGCTTTTCCCCCCCATCCCTTGCTTTCTAAGATCCCCAAAGACAAAGCCATAAAGAAGCAGTCAATCTCACAGAAGGCTGAGCAGCTGACAGACACCCCATAGTCAGGAACTAAACGATTTCACAGCAATTCTACGGCAGAGAAAATCCCAAAACATCCACAAGCAGAATGTCAATACCACTTACATGATGTGCAGATGTTATTTTTTTCAAATAATGTATATTTTTTAATTATGTCATAAGTTTGGTGTGTGTCTGCACCACAAAAATAAAAAAAGTCAATAGTATAATAGAATAAAAAGAATTGAAGAATTTTATACATTTCAGTATACAGTATAAAAAAATACCCATATCTTTATATGATTTTGTATATATATGTATTTATATATATATATATATATATATATATATATATATATATTGAAATGTATTAAATTCTATTCTCCTTTTTCTTCTTCACATGGAAGCACTGAACCTTGGGGCATTTTTTTAAAAAAATAGCGTTGTGTAAAGTTTACAATCCATACTTAATGCACAAAGGGATTAATTTGACACTGGGGTTAATACAATGTCATACACAGATCAATCTTACTACACATCTTGTTTAGCAGTGAAAATTTTAAGGAACTGTGAATACAGAAAAGAACATTCTTTTAAAGAACTTTTTTTTCAATGACACAAGCCCAACACTCTTGATATTATTATTATTATTATACTTTATTTATAAAGCGCCGACAGATTCCGCAGCGCTGTACAAAGATGAAAATGTTACAGACAACGACAAGTACAATACAGCAATTGACCGCAGGAACCTACGATCAGTTAGTAAAGTTTAAATAATAAAAAATACAATGGGCTACCCCCTTTAATGTAAAGTATTTATCAAGAACATAAAGCGACTGCCTCTTTTTTTTTTTACAGCAGCTAAACACATTTAAACCGCGTTTGATTTTCTGACCGACAACACTTATAAGGAGAATTTCCTAATAAACTGAATTTTGCTCCTCGTTCCAACTGATGAAAGCACTACCAACCTGGGCAAATATTCCTTGATTTACTAAAATTAGCTTTGATTCATTTTTATACTTTAAAGAATAATAAAAACACAATTTGCTATAATATGAAAATGGTCAATATATTTATGTAACTTGTATCCACCTTTATAATATATACAGTATATTATATATATATATATATATATATATATATACCGTATATATATATATATATATATATATATATATATATATATATAGTGTGACAGTATAAATAATTTGCATACTGAAGCTTCAGGGTGGTTTATAAACAGTAGGTTTGGTCTGGAGAGTTCACTTATTATTTGTTTTATTATATTTTATTTATATAGCACCAATTTAGGCAGCATTTCTTCCAGTACCTTTATTCGAAGGATGACAAAACTCGAACTGATACATTAGGTAAGTTTACTTACCACCTTAATTTCAGGTGGCAATACCAGTCTCACTGGCAAAGGGTTAAACATACTTTGTTCAGATTGATATAGCTTGGATTGTCTATCAACAAAGAAAGCACATCATCTCTTAAAAGAATAAAAAACACTCTTAATTATAGCACTCCATCTCTTTAAAGAAAAAAAACAACAATCTGAATTGTAGCAGTTGAAAGACACCATATAATTTTAAACAAATGCCTCAAATGCTGTCACCACTAGAGGGAGCCAGAGACACACACAATGGGAGCATCTGGTTGATTGTCAGAGCAGCTGTATGGTCTGAGCGTGTGGTCCTGATGAGAGCAGAGGGATGCTCATGATGCTGCTGTGAGTGCCTTATACCTGCTTGGTACTGGAAGCCTTGCAGTTAGTTATTTTGTTCATGGGTTGGGAAGTATCACGATCTATCAGCTGCCCT
Source organism: Spea bombifrons (assembly GCF_027358695.1). Lineage (NCBI taxonomy): Eukaryota > Metazoa > Chordata > Amphibia > Anura > Pelobatidae > Spea > Spea bombifrons. Next base: position 39,848,576 of record NC_071092.1, on the reverse strand, counting down.
TTTGCCCCCTTGTGTTTTTCATGTTGTTTTATGCCTGAAGGAGCCAGGAGTCAGACTATGAGCGCAGAGTGCTCCAGTTACACCACTGCAGACAAGGTTTTGATGGGAGCTTTCAGCTGTCCCAGGGCAGACAGCGACCTGGGGGCCATATACTGCTGTGGATTTAAGGATATCAAGTACTGCTGTGATGACCCTAATAGCTTTTTCCCATATGAACACAGCTATATGTGGTGGTTGAGGTAAGACTCCAATGACTATTATTGTATTATGATGTTAGATTGTCAGTTCTTCTGACACTGTTGGTTGAGTTTTGTTTTTGACACCCTTAATCATTGTGTTTGGTCAATTGGCGATATTTACTATAACAATGATTACACAAATATACACTACACAAAGATACAGGTAGAACACAATGGTTTATCAGTAGAGTATACACATCAACATAGACACATACAGGGCTCTGTGTTTAGCATGTATGTAAACTGCACAGCCCTGAATACAAATGTTGTCCTGTTCTTTGTAAAAATAAAAAATACACTGTTGTATATTAAAAATACACAAGTTAATATGTAATATACATATATATATATATATATATTTATATATAATGTTTATAGTGTAGAAATGTACAGCTTTGTACTATATTGGGTCTATAAAAGCTGAGCTACATATTGATCTGATATGAAGAGGTCCTGCTCTGGTGTAAGCTCTGTAAATTGACTTTGTGAATTAATACCAAGAACTACAAACTGAATTTTATAACTTGATCCATGAATAACATGAATATATACTGTGAGGTATACCAGCGCTACTGAATCTGCTGGCGCTATATGAATAAATGTAATGTAAGAGTACATTGACCCAGAGGGAATGGTTGTACATACTTCCTCAGATGCACATTAGTCTGTATACATATAAAATATTACACATTTGAAAAATACTATGTGTTCATTTCTGTATATCAGATGAAATGCACTACATACATAATATGACCATATTGGGTTTTGTGTATAAAAATGATGCAAAGTGTGAAAAATGAGTCTAAAATTAAGTTACCAATGTAAGATTTGCATGTCCGATATAACACTGCATAAGGACCCGAGGTTTAATAATGAGCAATGAGGGGTTCAGCATGTGGGTTGGATGGTATACGTGGTATACACGTGACACTGTTTACATTGCAGAATGGGTACTGACAGCCCCCCCCTCCCATCCAATACCTAAGGAGGGCTGAAAAGAGGACCCACTGAAGTCTTCAAGGAGGCAAAAGGCACAGCCCCCCAAAAAAGCTCTAGGATCTGGCATCACTGTGGCATATTCAGTGGAACAAGCCGCGCATGCTTAAAACAACTAAAAAACAGTGCTTGTGAACAGTGTGATTTGGTGCCATTTCTGCCCCCAGCCCATGGCCGGTAGGTTAAAAAAATTACCCTCCACCACCAGCCATGGGCCAGAGCAACTTAAGTGAGAATTTTGAACTAAAAAGTGCAAAACGGAGGCTCCAGGCTCCAGGGTGCTAATGATGTGCTTACAGCCTGTGCATGTCCCTTGTGTTATATATAGAGAGCCTGCTCTCCTATAACTGCGGAAATCAGTAATGTGCGATCTCCCATGTTTTATGAAGAAATGTAATTGCCTATTTAAGGAAATTGCAACTGAGTTCTGTGATAAGAGTTTTACATTAGGGGATGTATATATATATGTATATATATATATATATATATATATATATATATATATATTATCACACAGTGTGTTTGGTGGGGATTATTGTATAGTCCCATCAACCAATGGGAAACGAAGCTGAAGTTTCCATAGCAACATCAAACTACAGGTATTCTGACAAACTTCCCCAGAAAGGACTATTAGGTATGTATGGAAGGGAGATCTGCAGTGGTGAAAAATGAATTTCTGAAATTCAATACATAGAAAAAACTTGATGAATCTTGTTTCGTTCGTGAATCTTTAATAAGAACATTAAATTTCCTGTATGAATGTTAAACTGCTTGGCCTATGTACTATTTGTGTCGTGTGGGGCTGTCTGTAAGGCTTGTAACAGATGTGTCTACGTATAACCCATGTGATAATATCTTAAGACTCAAATGTTGTGTCTTTTTAGCATGCAAAATGAAAATAAATAAATACAAATATTCACTGACTGGCCTGGCTGCTCGAAGCAATAAGTCAGTGGCAGGAGAGAACTCCTATTGAAATCAATCGGAGTCCATTCCACGCATGCGCAAGGGGGTCTAAACGGGTCCTTGCAAGAACACCAATGTCCTTTGCTCGCAGTGAAGTACATGAAAAATGTCCCCCCCCCGGCGAGGTTTCTGAACTTCTGCTCCCAATTGCCTTGAGCTCCATTCTGCTTCTCGGAACCTGCTGCTTGTCTGTTGCAGCTCTGCATGCGTTGCTTTTGGTGAATGGCCAAGATTAACGATTTACAACCCGCACATATAATTACATGGAAATGTGTGACATTTGTTACAACAGATTTCATCAATACCTCCCGGCTACATGTTATAGGCTACAGTTCACCGGGGAAGGACACTTATTCACGATTGCTGAAGGAAGCAAATGCAGAACATAAATCTTCACTGGAACTTGCTATAAGCGGTATATACTGCGGAGAAGGAGAGGACTGTATACTAAATGGAGAAGACCTCCTGAACCCTTGTCCTGAATAAAGTGTTTTTTTTTTTAAATACAGTCTTCTGATTAAAAAGGGACGTACCATGAAAATGAAAACTTTCGAGTTTCTTCTCTTAAATACGTTGCTGCATACAGAAGTGTAGAATTCTGATTTGTTCTCCTGACATTAAACCTATTTCATCTATTCATTTGGAAGTCACACTGTTGGATCAAATGATCGGTCCATCTAAGGATGTGGAGTTTGTTTTAAGCTAAGATTAAAATGTTCCTTTCCTAGTAATGTTCCTTTTTAACTATTTTTTTAACAGTTTATGCCAAACAGCAGTGTATAAAGGGAAAAGGAGAAATTGATACAATACATGGCATATAGGCTAGAGAAAAATTGGAAACCTCAGAATTCAGCTAAAATACACATTGATGTACCCAATGACATATTTTGGGCAGCCCCTCTGCCACAGAACAGCGAGTCTCAGGCTTTCTACGACACCACTGCCGAATGGGCCAGTTAAAAGCAAAATCACTCATCTCCCCAACTGGCCCATTAACACTATGGAGGGCTTCCATAGTTTCTGTATGGACCATGTCCACAACCCCAGGTATAACTGCACCTGAGCTCAGTTCTCTGAAAGATGTTTCATAACAGTTGAAAGTTCCGGTAGAGTCGCCTTTTAGGCTTGGAGAGTATGTCGTGTAATTCTTTGGGTGTTCTGTACTATCTGATGAAATGTTTTGGATTTTAATTCTAGAAACTCTTCAAAAACTGATCAATACTTACCAGTGGAATTAAAGGGTCAGAATTTGCATTTAAAAATAATCCAAAACTCCCATCCAGCTGGGAACCTAAAATGGGTCCTTTCTCTTAATAATACATCCTCCATTACACACAGACACACCCCTTACAAAAAATTACTGCAGTTTTTTTAAGTAATACTGCAGTTTTTTGGACATGAAAACACTGCAATACTGCACTTTTACTGCAGTATTACTGCACATTTACTGCAGTTTTACTGCATTTGTACTTCACTGTACTGCTGTTTTACTGCAGTTATTTTTGTACAGAAGTACAAATGCAATAAAGCTGCAGTACATTGAAGTACAACTGTAGGTTTGCAATATAAAAAAAAGTGCAGTAAAAGTGCAGTATTACTTCAGAAAAACTGCAGTAATTTTTTCGTAAGGGACATTTTATTCCCCAGCTATGTAGTTGTGGGTAATTGCCGTAATATAACTTCTCATAGATGCCCCCCTCCAGAGTATTCCCTCTCATGCTCCTAATAGTTGGTACTTGCCCCTAAGAGCCTTGAAAGGGGCAGGGGACTTGCAGGTAGCCTAACTCCCTGTATAGAGATGAAGCACACTGAGTGTGAGGCTCGGTAATCAGCCCTCAGTAGTGTAGATCTGAGGTTTAATATCTTTCCCTAATGAATGCAGTCTAGGTATATCCCACCATGCCAAACTCCAAAGGAGCCCATATCCCCAGTCTTTATTTTCTGGGGCTGGGTCTTCTTGTCCATTTCCCCGAGAAGGGAACCACCAGAGTCTTGAAGGGGAGATTTCACAAGCCAAATCCTTACACATTTCTAATGCATTTTTGGAAAACACATCAAAATAAACATTATGCTAAACCCATCATCGGCACACATACAAAAATGTAATATGTGAGAGGAAAAAAGTTTAATTCCAGTCCAGTCCAGTTAAATTCTCTTCAGAACAACAAAAAAGGGTCTGACTTTGCACTGCCTTTTTTAATAGTGATGTGTATACCTTGGAGACTCACCTCCAGCGGCTGTCCTTATAGCTGGGATATGATAGTAAATACCATCTCTCTACCTGTTAAGCAGCTTACGGGCTGTCACCTCCTGCACCTGCCACCTGAGGTCTAGTGAGCCTAGGCCATAATGTGTTGCTGCAAACACTTAAAACTTATATTGTTCCTGCTTTACCTATAAATACCTTTTTCACGAAATGTTCGAAATGCCAAGGACAAAGTACTACTAGGACTCAAAACTAATTCTACAATAGCCACAGGATAACAGTACACGAGAAAACTGCTGCAGCCCATATTATTCTAAACGTCCTTTTGATCAAATTTCCGCAGTTCCTCTCAAAGCAACATTTTATGACCTTTGAAGCCATCATTCTCCGATCACACGTTTTACTGTAAAAGAAAGAGACCCGAACACCACGCAGCCTTTAATATTGTAGAGAAAGCAGGATGGTGAGTACCAATTATTTGCACCTGAGGCCAATGAATCATCTATCTCTTCAACCAACAAAGCAACCTGGTGAATATTAGGATTGCCCAAGTACAGTAGCCGCTATATGCTGTTAACATGAAAGGAATATTATCTGAATTTGAGTTTCTACACGGTCCTAAAAACTCTCATTCTTAAAGATTGCATCAAACTCTTTATGTTACCGTGTGATGGAACCCAATTTCAGGAGCTGCTAAAACTGTGTAATTTAAATCACAGAACATTCACAATTTGTTTGAATCACCCTCCGCTGTCCCCAATTATGATAACAGCTAAGTGTCAATTACCAGGGGTGTGCGTAGAATAGGCAGGTCTATTTCTAAGTACAGTGTGTGTCAAGGTCTTACTACTCATCACTGGTTCCTCTACCGTGGCGCCGTACTCTCTCATACCTTGTCGGCCTTCTGCACCTTCTGGGTCACTGAATGCGGGCATTCACGTCTTTTACAAAGCCTCTGTGCAGCTTGGCATTCCGATATTATCATTAGGTACGGAATTGTGTGCCTGTTTTCTTACTTAAACCTGACTATATCCTCCTGTCTTGTTGGTGACCTATTGGGTGACCTTGGATATTGGGGTGCATTCACTAACGGGAGGGTTCTCCGGGAGAGTTTGCTGGAGGTTTGTGGTTTCAAGTTCCTGGCTTTACCAATTATTATGAAGAGCCAACACTAGCAAGTTCTCTTACAAGAAATGCTGAGATGGCCTTGCATTATATTTAATTCAATAACTGAAGAGACCTTTAAGGCATCACACTGGTTTAACTATAGATTATAGAAGATGGTCAGCCAAGCTCTTCCTGCAGCAGATGCTCAACTGGGTTGGGTATTTGTAATATTTATCAATGTCAAGAAGGTGAAACCACAACTCTCCACGAACTCTTCTAACAATTCTCCCTTTTGTATTGCATCTCGGCATGTTCTCTATTGACTCGGCCCTAATCACCCCCTAATCACCCCCTTACCACTTGACTTGTTCTTTGGTTCTGATTTAGGTTCTGGCTGTCATGGTACCTGGAGGCTCAACCTAAATAAGCATAAAACCTTATTTTAAAGTGTTCCCTAATTCCCTATTGTGTACATCACAGTATGTATGTTGAAGTAACATTCTATGTGTGTATATATATATATGTATAGTATATACTACTGTTCAAAAGTCACATAGCTGTTTTTAGGGAGGACAAGGACATGTCATTTTTGTAACATAATTGCAAAAGGGTTCTAATGATGAATCAGCCTTTTAAACTTAAACCTAGATCAGTGAACACAACGTGCCATTGGAACACGGGAGTGATGGGAGTGATAAAGGGTCTCTGTACGCCTATGAAGATTTTCCATTAAAAATCAGCTGTTTCCAGCTACAATAATCATTTACGACATTAACAAAGCCTGCACTGTATTTTTCATCCTGATGTTATTTTAATTCTTGATTTTTCAAGGAAATAAAAGTATCCTCAAACGTTTGAACGGGTACACGCACATCAAATTGCAGCCGTATTTTTCCAAATACAGAATTAGCTAATTACTGATTTTGCTTCATTCATCCAGAATTTCTAAACACATTGTTTCCTAATGGATTATAATTGAACAGCTTCCTTCAGCCGCCCCATTAAATGACATGTATTAGTGCCCTTAATCACATGCTATATTCTGAGAGCTAATTTACTGCCATAAAAAGTGTTCACCATTATTATCGTTAGGGACATTTCCCACAGATGGCTTAATTTTCCATTTTTGTTGTACATTTGTTCTTTTATTGTTAAATATACCCTTACAAATTGTGTACTGTACTTTTTGTATTACTATACTGAAATCATAAGTGGGTTTTATTTTAATGCCTTAATTGGTTAATGAAGTTTCAAAAGAGTTTGCAGCATTTAAGAAGCACCAGTCCCAGTTCCATGGCCAGAATACTTTATATTAAATACTTTATACGGTAATAGGAAATAGAACAGCCTGTACTTTTAGATGTAAGAAAACCAGATTCTTTCTTCAGAAAATATGTTTAATGTCCCAGAGGTGTAAATGCTGGTAGCACCTGATTAGTAAATTTAGATGAATAGAATAGAATAATTTATAGTCACCAAAATATCATTCGGCTCTTTAATAAGAAGTAACTAAATATTATACTGTATATATATATAAAGGTTCTCTCTCTCTCTCTATATATAAAGGTTCTATTGACACATATATATATTTTTATATATATATATATATATAGTTTAAAAAAAATATATATATATATATAAATTTATATATATATATATATATATATATATATATATATATATATATATATATATATATATATATATATACATATACCATTACATAAGTTATGGTAGGTAAAGGTGATGGAAAACCCTTCCACTAAAATTAAGGGGGTAGTAGAAGCATTATTAAACACTATTATTATCTACAAACACCAGACATATATTTTCCAAAACATATTCAATGGATTATGGTTAAAGAACTGTACTAAAAGCATGCATTATTATCATTATGATTATTGTTATTATTATCCATCATCATTTTCCTTTGGAAAGTCTTTTCCTTTGCTTTGTATTAATGATCTTATGTTTTGCTTACCAAGTTTGTAAACAACATCATTATAATAAAAATGTCAATAGGTATTTTTCTAAGCATTTCTTTTTATGTATCCATAATAATGATGTTGCTGTTTTTGCAGCGTGGGGGCACTGGTTGGTTTATCCATTGCAGCCGTGGTCCTGCTGGCATTTATCATCACCGTATGTGTTCTCTGCTACCTGTTCATCAGCAACAAACCACACAATAAACTGGACACCGGGCTGAGCCTACAGACAGCAGGTGAGCTGGAAACTTATAACACAAACACGAAGACAGCAAATAAAATACACACATGGAGCACTCTTCTAAGATAGGCATACCCGAGAACATCTCAAGGTTGGCTGCCCATAGTAGCCCTTCTCCTGGGGTTATGATAACAGAGCAGGTCTAACCCTAGTTGGACTTTGAAGGGGCAGAGAGTAGGTGGAAATTGGCAGGACCTGGACAGGACCAAACGCTACTCAGCTACTCGTAGATTAAAGATACCAACCTTGGGCCCCTGAGAATCTGTGCTTCACTAGGAGACTCCAAATGAAACCTGGAAAGTTTCCAGGTAGGATGATGAGTAAGGCCATGTGCCATAAGATTGTGTCAGATCGTAACAGAACAGGCACAGAACATGAAAACTAGAATGATGCAGGCTGTAAGACTAATATACTCATTATGAATGAGCAATATATTCAGATCATGCTATAGGTGACTATAATGGAGGACACTAAAACATTGTATATAGATTATGATGGAGCAAGCACTAAATAAATTATACATTTTATGATGGAGCAGGATGAGAGTAACTCGAAATATTGTGAAACTTTCACCAGGTCATAAGATTATGGTCGTGCAGACAATGAGAAACATATTTGGATTATGATGGAGCAGACAAAGAGATCTGTACACAGATTATAATAAAGCATAATCCATTAATAGTAATAAAAATAATAAAAATAATAATTACCAGTAATTATATATATATATCCATGGAAAAAATTGGAGCACTTGCCGGACTTCGTATTAAAGTGCAAAAATATTTATTCGTTTAGGTCATAATAAATATTTTTGCACTTTAATATGAAGTCCTGCGAGTGCCCCTATTTTTTCCATGGATCTCACAAAAGTGAGTCAATTTTTGTAAATATTTTATTAGATCTTTTCATGTGACAACACTGAAGAAATGGCACGCTACCAAGCAGTGAGTGTAGAGCCTGCATAACAGTGTAAATTTGCTGTTCCCTTAAAAATAACTCAACACACAGCCATTAATGTCTAAACCGTGGCAACATAAGGTATAATAAAATATTTACAAAAATGTGAGGGGTGTGCTCGCTTTTGTGAGATAATGTATATATATATATATATGTTAATGCTCAGTGACTCAGTTCATGTAAATTCTGCCCTGAAGTGTTATTATTGTGAAGTGGAAGGACTAACATGGTCAGCCAAAAAGCGGTAGCTCACACACACACTCACACACACACACACACACACACTCACACACACACACACTCACACACACACACTCACACACACACACTCACACACACACACACTCACATAGTGGGGCCACCTATTGCTGAAGTGTGTAGCGCATAAAAACTGCTTCTGAAAGTTAGGGGCACAGTATCACAGAGTATGACTGTTATGGGGCCTTGAACTCCAGCGGCCGCACAGAGCCCTGACTTTAACCCAATCAAACATATTTGGGATGAACTGGAATGCCGAATGCAAGCCAGGCCTTCTTGTCCAACATCAGTGCCGACCTCACAAATACTCCTTTGGCTGAATGGGCATAAATTCCCACAGAAACACTACGGAATCTTTTGGAAAGCATTTTCAGAACAGTGGAGGCTATTATAATACCAAAGGGGGCGAGGAAACTCCATATTAATGCGCATGGTTTTGGAATGGGATGTCCAAATAGGTGTGATGGTCAGGTGTCCACATACCTTTGGTCATATAATGTATGTTATGGTTGAATTTCAGTTCCATTTCAAAACAAGGGAATATGGACACATTTTTAAAATTAGCTGAGCTTAATTGAACCGAATTGTTTCATTACTTTCATCTCAGTTGGCTGCCTGTGAGTTTTGGTTGAAGATGCTTAGCCATGGAGTGATTTTTAATTGAAAATAACAAGGTACACAAGGTGAAGCAGCTAGAGCTTGTTACATACCGTGTCCCCAGGGAGTTAAATCTATGGGCACTTTGTAACAATTTAGTCCTTGTTTTGTTTTTTTCATTAGTAGAAAGTAGACAGGTCATTGAATTTGGCCCAATATCTCCAAAACAATCCACAAACTATTTGCACTATATTCAATGGATGAATGTGCTATGTTACGGCAACCGCTCCTCTTTAAATGTCAATTACAGCAGCTCATAACTAATTTAACTTTCCCAGAAATGTCATATTGACTTTTACACAGGTTTATATATTCAATTAAACTGTTTACCTAAAGCTCCTTTCTTTGGTTGACTCATTGGGACTGTTCACAAGTCAGCTGAGATATGGTTAATGGGAGCAAGTGTCAACGTGCCCCAAAAGTCAAGATGGACTGTGACAGATAGCTCCCGGTGTATAATATGAGGAGGTAAAAACGCAAGAACAGACTGTTCGATGTATCGTAAGAGAACACTTCCTGACCTATTTCTACAACTCCCTTTTTTCTAATGTCATTAAAATTAAGTTTAGACGTCGAATAGGGCTCCATATTTGATATTTTTTGTTACTGTTGCTAGTTTTAGCCCTGGGCTTATAGCTGACAGATATGTTGGTAAGAGCTGGAGAGACAAAATCAGGTAAAATGTTTGTTACAACGCACATAGAAACGGATAGTTGTAAAGGACGGCCAGAACTGTTGATGAATGCAATGCTGTTTTATGGCCTGGATCTACTAGGCCTAGGAAGTAATTGTCTTGATATTAGAGTATAATGCAGGATTGGCAACTTGCACAATCCACTGTTTTCTACGGAGGCTACCTGGGTTAGCCAGTATTAGTCCATAACTAAAGAGCACATTGGATTTGATCCATCGGGGTGGAATCTTACATTTCTCAACTTGTTCTCTTTGATCTGTTTGGTAAAATGAACTGATACAGATATGTTTTACAATTTAGGTTAGGTTGGATGATATGCAGAAAATCATGGTTTCCGGAGAGATTTTATCAATCCCCTTGATTTTAAAAATAGAACTAGATGGCACAACTTAACAGTAAAATACTCTTCATTAAATAAAGAACTGGTTGATGTTTCTGTCAAACACACTAAAATCTAAATAAAATCCCGTAAATCTGTGATTTAATCTACTTCAGATTTCTTTAATAAAGACAGAATGGATGTTTTTTTAATCCATTATTTGTGCTGATTATTTAATCAATTTTTTATTTATTATATTTTGGACATTTTATTTTAATTATTAAATTGTTTACGCAACATACATTTACTGATTCTGTTTAATCCGTGACATGCAGCTGTCAACAAGTTTAATCATTTTACACCAGAGATTTCTTGATTCTGAAAAGCTTAAAGCCAGTTTGTGAAGGACAAATCTGGTTGATATAATTCCGCCTTGTGTTTGAAGTTTAAAGCTCTGTATAACGTAGCAAGTATATACAACTGCTGGACAGTGGCGTACTCTCATCTGGGCCACTATGTCTCAGCCTAGGGTGGCAGATCTAGTATGGGGGGCCAGCAGCTGCATCGCTAGGACCCAATAACCAATGTATTAAGTAACGTGGCGAGCTGGGATATGACATCATATCTCCGCATTGTGCAGGAAGAATACCCCATAGCAGAAGAGGAGGTCCTCTCCTGCTTTGTAGGTCTGAGAATGGCAGCTGGGGTTACAGCCCTTGCTGAGGCCAATGGCAGCGAACCCCATAAATGCAACACTGTGGAGCTGGTAACCTACAATTTGTAAAATACTTGCTTACGTTTTGGATTCAGAAAAGTATTTTGAGACATTTTTGCCGTTTGTGTATTTTTGGCTTACTGGATGGAGCGGTGCATTTGTTATTATTATTATTTTTTTTTTGGTTTTGCTTAGCATTAAAATAATAATGTATGACTAAGGAGTCAGGGCTGGAAGTCGGAAGGTAAATTTAGGTTGAACAGACTGTTTCTGAAGGTCTTGTATTTTTTAATGGCAAAATCTGTTATTAATTGAAAACATTTATAAACTATCTCTACAGAACAACCAAATCTAAACTGGTAGTTTAATCAAGAAAATCTACTATTACTCAGCCCTTAAAAGGTCAGAACAAGTACATGTTCAATTTCCATGTCACACGCACAGCAAGAAAGCAGCAATTTTACGAAATCTGAATAATCTCTCATCTACTATTTGATTTAAAGAAACATAATTTGGTTAATACACTAGATTATGGTAAAAAAAAAAACCCAAAACATTGTTTATTGATTACAAAATGCTATGGACTCAGTTTAAAAGGTTTACCTTTATGTATCTCTTTTTGATTAGTACTCAGAAACACCAATAACACATTTTTAGCAGCTGTTGGATGGATAACCCAGTGAATGATTGACAGAAAAAATGCCAATGCTTGCACTTTCTGTCCGACGCGTTATACATAATGTAGGTGAATGCGATTTCAGACATGGCTTCTTCCATCCTCTGTTGCGCCGATGTCTCCCGTGCAGAATCTTGGTCACGGACGACTTTTGAACCAATGTGCCTCATGGACCCTGTTCGTAAACCACAATAAACAAAAAGTTGGGGAGTGCTCAAAATATATTGATTTACAAAACATTTATTATAACATGATGTGATATGGTAACATAATACCACCGTACAGCATTAGGCACATAGCATGCACTCCTCCAGGTTTCTGAGCTCAATAACAAGTTCTCCTGATGCTAGAACTGCTGAAAAACACATAACGATATATATTTTTTGCTTATATTACCATAAATGCACATTAAGTACCATAACATATCTCAGGCTTAGTTTTACTGTGTATGTGCAGAATTGTGTATGCACGTTGCGTATTTGCTATAGTTAGATTCCAATGTTTAAGGATTTTGTGCATTTGTTAGGAAGGGACCATGAATAATACACGGGGCTCAGGCATTATATATTACGTCCCTTTATTTCATTAAGATTTTTCACGGTAACAGTGGTCAAAAAAAGTCGAAACCGTTCATTATATTGTCCTAGAGTTTCGGGCACGCAACTATAGATTGGAGCAGTAAAAACGGCATATTCGGTCAAAAAAGATAAGGTTATATTTTGTATTTTAAAATTCTAGAATAGGTTTCTATTCTAGTTCCCATTTTCAGCAATGTAGCCAAGACACTGGGATATATGATCACTATAATCGCGGAAATGTTTTTTTATCCGCGCGAACAGAAGACGACTAATCCAAGATGCGCTGCCACCATCGATGAAAGGAAAATGAAATGTATGGGAACGGCTGGAACTCGGAAGCAGCAGGGGGATGGTAACGCTCCGAGCCGCTGAGCCACTTTTGACATTAAGTTGCAGGCTTCTCTGAAAGAGATACAGATGCCGGAGATCCGCTCATATATATTCAGTTCTTCCAAAGCTTTTTGTGCAGTAATTGAAAATACTTAGACCATGAAGAGGAAGAGATCCTTACTCTGACAGTTCTTTATATTGAATCTAAATGGAATCTAAAAATACAGATTTTCTTGCAAATATTGCTAATGGCTTTGCTTTGTTGGCTCACGTTTAGCATATTAAGCTCACAAACAAAGCATATATTTTTTTTTTTTACGGTTTTACAGTCTCAAGGCGATAAGGCGACATTATCAAGCATTAACAAGACTTCACTCGAGTTCATAAAACAATATATTTGAGACATTGTAGAACAGTATTTACCCCTTTGTACAGCACTCTGGAATACGACGGCGCTATCTAGATGAATAAATGATAACGATATAGTATAGTAGGCAGCTAACAAGGCTAACCTTTTCCTACAAACTGTGATGGAGAAATATGTATACCCTGTCTTAGTCCCATTAACAATAAATTCCCTAGCATATACTTACATAAATTCAGAGCTTCAGCATAAATCAATATATATTCATTATGGGCTCCCCGAGCAACTCAAGTGGGAGGCATGAGAAATTGCGTGCAAATATAAGAGATATGTAATAAAAAGTTCTAAGGGCAAATTGGGGTCTGCCAAGGGTAAAGTTTCTGTATTTTTGCAAATGTAATAAAATATCATGGAATCTCGAAGGAAATTTATGACACTTAATATGACGGACCACAGACATAAAGGACTGCGACTCACGGAATAGTAGCTCTTTTGTCAGGCATTACATTGCAATCCGCAATGGTTTTCATTCGTTGTTCTTTAGCTGTCGTGCAAAACAATCCTCTCTAGAGCTGAAACAACGAATCGATAAAATCGATAATAATCGATAACGGAAATCATCGATAACGATTTCCGTTATCGATTAATCGAGTGATCAATTCGTTGTTGGAGCACTCGGCTCCTTTTACTTACCTCCGCGAGCGTTCCCCGCTTCTGCTACACGCTCTGCAGTCTCCGCCTTCTAGCTACGTGACGGATGTGACGCGTTCCGGAGGTAAGTATTCTTCATGTCTATGTGCACGGATCGCACAGAGCCACTCGCACAGAGCGAATCGCTCTGTGCGAATGGAGCCACTCGCACAGAGCGGTTCGCTCTGTGCGAGTGGCTCCACTCGCACAGAGCGGTTCGCTCTGTGCGAGTGGCTCCACTCGCACAGAGCGGTTCGCTCTGTGCGAGTGGCTCCACTCGCACAGAGCGGTTCGCTCTGTGCGAGTGGCTCCATTCGCACAGAGCGGTTCGCTCTGTGCGAGTGGCTCCATTCGCACAGAGCGGTTCGCTCTGTGCGAGTGGCTCCATTCGCACAGAGCGGTTCGCTCTGTGCGAGTGGCTCCATTCGCACAGAGCGGTTCGCTCTGTGCGAGTGGCTCCATTCGCACAGAGCGGTTCGCTCTGTGCGAGTGGCTCCATTCGCACAGAGCGGTTCGCTCTGTGCGAGTGGCTCCATTCGCACAGAGCGGTTCGTGAGTGTGGGTGCAGGGCAGAGTGGGGGTGGGGGTGCAGGGCAGAGTGGGGGTGGGGGTGCAGGGCAGAGTGGGGGTGGGGGGTGCAGGGCAGGAGACTGGGTGCAGGGCAGAGTGGGGGTGGGGATGCAGGGTGTGAGTGTGGGTGCAGAGCAGAGTGGGAGACTGGGTGCAGGGCAGAGTGGGGGTGGGGATGCAGGGCAGGGTGTGAGTGTGGGTGCAGGGCAGAGTGGGTGCAGGGCAGAGTGTGAGTGTGGGGGCAGGGCAGAATGTGGGGGCAGGGCTGGGTGCAGGGCAGAGTTAGAGACTGGGTGCAGGGGCACAGTGCAAAGTGCTGGGTGCAAAGTGCCAGTGCTGGGTGCAAAGTGCCAGGGCTGGGTGCAAAGTGCTGGGTGCAAAGTGCCAGGGCTGGGTGCAAAGTGCAAAGTGCTGGTGCAAAGTGCTGAATGCTGGGTGCAAAGTGCTGGATGCAAAGTGCCAGGGCTGGGGCAAAGTGCTGGGTGCAAAGTGCTGGGTGCAAAGTGCCAGGGCTGGGTGCAAAGTGCTGGGTGCAAAGTGCTGGGTGCAAAGTGCTGGGTGCAAAGTGCAAAGTGCTGGGGCAAAGTTTCTTGAACAGTAATAGTCCACCTCTTTTCAGAATGTTTGGGGTTATTTTGTTTCATAAATATTGTGTTTGGGTTCTTGTACTTTGAAAATATTGTTTTTTATTACATCATAACAAAATAAGAATGTTAATGTAAATTTTAAGTTGTTTTTTAACATCCAGTTCATTAAATTCTTTTAAATAAACGAAAAATTTGCATATTGTTTTTTTTATCCGATTAATCGATTAATCGAAAAAATAATCGGCCGATTAATCGATTATTAAAATAATCGTTAGTTGCAGCCCTAATCCTCTCCCTCCAATATACTATAGAAACAATTAGAGAAAAAAATCAAATTTTCAGCAAAATGATCAAAGGCTGGGGTGGTCTGTTTGAGTTGTAGTAATGTGAACATTCCACTTTTGGGGTCTAAAGAGTTTTATGTTTCAATTCCTCCCCGGTGAGCTTGGGCTTCAGGAAGAATATGGCTAGCGCTCTACAATGTATAGTTAGATCAGCCATATGTCTTCAGAGTCTCCTCTCAGACTTTTTGCTGGGGAAACTTGCTCGCGTTGGCCCTTCACGATGAATAGGGACGTTGAGAAGCACAATCCTCTTTCAGACTCTCATTTTAGTGAATACGTTCCTTTGATCTGGTTATCCTGTACAAGTAGACTTAAAGGGGAACTATCTCTGTTACAAGTCTTAATACAACTACATTCAGTTATTAAAAATACACGACATGTAGCCACCACGTCTAATTAGTAGCTTCAGCTACTTCAGCGAGGCTCATTGAACCAATGAGGAAGAACTTGGCCCAGCCTTCCCAGATTCCTAAACTTCAACCCGTCAAACATATTTAGAATTAACTGGAACACGACCCAGGCACCTGCCATTTACTGGCTACGACACTGAGGCTTATTGGATTTTAAATTGGCCGCGGCATTTATTGAACAAATCTCTAACCGTCATTTTTTATGAAGACATGCACAGCTTGATATTTGAACTTCCCAACTTTCAATCAACCATTCTACGGACGACTCCCCCCCCCCCCCAAATGCCAGCGGTCGTTCCCAACTAGCCATTAATTGCCTAGTATGTATTTTCAATGTAATTAACAAAAAAACTAAGGGAAACTACCTTATTTTAGGGCTGCAACTAACGATTATTTTAATAATCGATTAATCGGCCGATTATTTTTTCGATTAATCGATTAATCGGATAAAAAAAACAATATGCAAATTTTTCGTTTATTTAAAAGAATTTAATGAACTGGATGTTAAAAAACAACTTAAAATTTACATTAACATTCTTATTTTGTTATGATGTAATAAAAAACAATATTTTCAAAGTACAAGAACCCAAACACAATATTTATGAAACAAAATAACCCCAAACATTCTGAAAAGAGGTGGACTATTACTGTTCAAGAAACTTTGCCCCAGCACTTTGCACTTTGCACCCAGCACTTTGCACCCAGCACTTTGCACCCAGCACTTTGCACCCAGCCCTGGCACTTTGCACCCAGCACTTTGCACCCAGCACTTTGCCCCAGCCCTGGCACTTTGCATCCAGCACTTTGCACCCAGCATTCAGCACTTTGCACCAGCACTTTGCACTTTGCACCCAGCCCTGGCACTTTGCACCCAGCACTTTGCACCCAGCCCTGGCACTTTGCACCCAGCACTGGCACTTTGCACCCAGCACTTTGCACTGTGCCCCTGCACCCAGTCTCTAACTCTGCCCTGCACCCAGCCCTGCCCCCACATTCTGCCCTGCCCCCACACTCACACTCTGCCCTGCACCCACTCTGCCCTGCACCCACACTCACACCCTGCCCTGCATCCCCACCCCCACTCTGCCCTGCACCCAGTCTCCCACTCTGCTCTGCACCCACACTCACACCCTGCATCCCCACCCCCACTCTGCCCTGCACCCAGTCTCCTGCCCTGCACCCCCCACCCCCACTCTGCCCTGCACCCCCACCCCCACTCTGCCCTGCACCCCCACCCCCACTCTGCCCTGCACCCACACTCACGAACCGCTCTGTGCGAATGGAGCCACTCGCACAGAGCGAACCGCTCTGTGCGAATGGAGCCACTCGCACAGAGCGAACCGCTCTGTGCGAATGGAGCCACTCGCACAGAGCGAACCGCTCTGTGCGAATGGAGCCACTCGCACAGAGCGAACCGCTCTGTGCGAATGGAGCCACTCGCACAGAGCGAACCGCTCTGTGCGAATGGAGCCACTCGCACAGAGCGAACCGCTCTGTGCGAATGGAGCCACTCGCACAGAGCGAACCGCTCTGTGCGAGTGGAGCCACTCGCACAGAGCGAACCGCTCTGTGCGAGTGGAGCCACTCGCACAGAGCGAACCGCTCTGTGCGAGTGGAGCCACTCGCACAGAGCGAACCGCTCTGTGCGAGTGGAGCCACTCGCACAGAGCGAACCGCTCTGTGCGAGTGGAGCCACTCGCACAGAGCGAACCGCTCTGTGCGAGTGGAGCCACTCGCACAGAGCGATTCGCTCTGTGCGAGTGGCTCTGTGCGATCCGTGCACATAGACATGAAGAATACTTACCTCCGGAACGCGTCACATCCGTCACGTAGCTAGAAGGCGGAGACTGCAGAGCGTGTAGCAGAAGCGGGGAACGCTCGCGGAGGTAAGTAAAAGGAGCCGAGTGCTCCAACAACGAATTGATCACTCGATTAATCGATAACGGAAATCGTTATCGATGATTTCCGTTATCGATTATTATCGATTTTATCGATTCGTTGTTTCAGCTCTACCTTATTTATTTATTTTTTTTGCTCTCTGAACTCTCTGATCCTCTGATGGATTAGGGTTGACACAAGTTTATGGAAGATGTAATAAACCAGCGGAAATTTAAGTTAAAAACATATAATTGCTACAAAACTAACTGTACATTTTCTGAACAAAGAAGAAGTAGAAGTAAGTTTCCTTTAATCTCCATTCTTGAGCCAAATCTTTCCTCTTTCTTTTCATTGATAATCCTTTAGTTAAACTCTTATAAGCACATCCACTATCTGACCCTGAAAGCGAGCTCCATCATTCCACCTGGTTCTGCTGCTATCAGATGTGCCGCATTTGTTGCACACATTATGGAAATGAACCTTGGGTGCCTGAATTATTAAACATGCATTGTAAAAATGACTTATTGTAATGTAACCATCATCACCCCAACAAGGGAATGGCTATCGCTGTAAAAGAACCTCTATTTGCTTTGCTATTGCATTTTAAAGTCATGGGATGGAGGATCAATAGTTTTAAGTGTCCCAGGGCCAAGAAGATACAAAAAAGAGCTCACATACTGGGACTGGTGCACGGGAACTGGAACATTATTACAGGGTTATTATATATTATTATATATCCAGCTATTCACTTAAAAGTTAATTACAGAGGATGTTTTGGCTAACTTTCCGCCCTTGCTGGTTTTCCCATGTTGCAGGCAGGGGTATTTCAATTGAAGTCTAAGCCCTGGAGACCTTTCCCTCGACTTCTTATATTTTTAATGCTGTGCTAATGGACAGTCTCTTGACATTATTGGCGGCTATGCTGACAGTTCAGCACTGAGCTCCCCGGACAGCTCCGTTACGAGCATTCTAAATGTCTCTAATGCTTTGTGGATTACAAATTAATTGTAGGTTTTAGTTGCTGGATTTAAAATGTATTCCAGCTGTGCACATTAATAAACCAGTAGTCTAGTATGTCATTGCTCTAATAGCCTAATTGTCAAGGATTAGCAATTTGTGAGATTTTTGAAAATAATAAAAGTCACATTTTTAAGTTTTTAAACATTTTGATATACAGTATAATTTTAAACAATATAGGTTTTGCACTGACTGTGTCTGACCGATCCAACATGCAGGAAGTGACATCACATCCACTTCCTGCATTCTAGATCAGTCTCCACAAAGCACAGAGGGAGAGACACACACACACCACTCCTGCAGGTAAGGGGGCTGGGGCACAGGCAGGCTGTTTGGGGGCAAAGATGGCACAGGTAGGCCTTTTTGGGGACAGAATCAGTTTGTTTTTAAGCACAGATGGCACAGGCAGGCTGTTTGGGGGTGCTGACAAGCTGTTTGGGGACACAGAGGACACAGGCAAGCTGTTTGGAGACACTGGCAAGCTGTTTGGTTACTAGTTATGCCCCTGCTCTCCCACTCTCACTCTCCTGCTGACAAGGCCCATGGAGGCTGAACTGTATGTTCGGGGTTGGTGTTTCTGTCATGCAGAGGCAGTTTGCCTCGTGCTTTGGTTCTCGGCTGCCCTTGTGGCAGTTTCCTAATATGTCAATGGAGCTTTTTTCCTCTATAATGGCACAAGCACAGGAGGGCTGGTAGCTTCTGGCCCCATCACGCACTGGTACACATATTAACCTACACACTCATGCTAACACTCTCTCTGTCTCTAACACGCACATATACTTTTACTACCTCCCTTAACCTCTCACTCACAAGTCCACGAGGAACAAAGGATGTTTCAGAGGCACCTAAAGTCTTGTCTTGTGCACAGACACATTTATGGTATATGTATTTATTACTCACCAGAACAGATAGGAATTTGGAGAATGTTTACAATTTTCAAGGCTTTACGACATTCAATTCATGATATGAAACCTTGTATGTTAGCGAACAACTACAAATATTTCTTAGTATTGTACACGACGCTCACATTCTTCAAGTCATGCCGGGAACACAATTTTTTTTTAACTAACCTTGTGGCTAATGCAGTTGGTTTAGGATGCAGATGGCTTATGCATAGATGCTAATTTATATTTTTTAGAATTATATTCACAAAACAGATCTGCATGGGAGCTGAACAATTCAACTCTTGTCTACAGTATTCATTACAAGAAAGCAGCTTAGTAAACTTCTCCTGTAAACCGCGGTTGACTCACCCTTCATAATGCATAGTTATCATGCAGAGGTTTCCCTAAAACCATTTCACTCATTTAACTGTACATTATACACGGTGAGCTCAGCCCTTCCTGCAAGAAAAGATCACAGAGGTTGGATGTTCATATTGTATATTGAACTCAGTGAGTTCAAATGTCTAACTCTGCAGACTCATGGTTTAGTATTTACTCAAACTCCAGCTTTCCAGCTTTGCTGTGCAAAGAATGCACAGCCAAGTTGTTTGGGCGCAATTATTGCACAGAAAATCCGTTTGGGGGTAATGACAAGCTGGGGAAAGATGGCACCCACAAGCTGTTTGGGGCAGAGGTGCCACCGTGTTGCTTGGTGAAGTTGGGGGGCCCTGGGCAATTTTCGTACAGAGGTAAACTCTGCCTCAATAGTGAGAACTATGTAATGGAGTATGTTTAGCTTAAAAGTTAAGTATTTCAACCATCAGGCTCTCTGACCCAGTGGGAGGCCACAGAGTTGCTTAACTTGGTCTCCAATGGAATGTACAGCATTGTTTCTGTTGCAAATTTACAACAGTGTCCCAAATCTGCTACTGGCAGATAAAGGCAAACGATCAATGGAACGTTAATATTCTTGCTGTTCCTCAATAGCTCGATTTCTTGTGCACTCTATAGCTCTTGGATGCGCTTCTTCTGCCACCTTATCTGAAGGCATCGTGCTGCGTACCACCAGGCTTTTGCTGTCTGACCAGTTGTGACAAGGAGTTGACAGAGATGGATGGGCTAAGCCCTTTACTTCATTGATAAGAGAACTGTTTCAAACCGCCCTCCCGATTTTAATGTGAGCAGGAAAATTCGACACGTCTTCACAGAAAGATTAAGCCTCAGCTGTTTACAAATAAAATGTAGCATTTTCTACTAATTATTCACTTCCAAACTAATTATTTAGAACCTACCAAGAATAGGCATTGAACTGTAGTTGTGAACGTTTATTCCCCAGTAAACGTTTGAGTTTTTTCTTCAATGTTGGAATCAGAAGCAGGGGCACCTGCTGGCCTGGGGGCAGGTCAAGTCAAGTGGCCACATCTGCCCCTTGACCCCTTCTTTAACTCATATATACCGTGGCACACCAATAGAGTTAATCCAGTTTACACTTAACAAACATACATAGTAACTCACACATATACACTAATGTACACACACATTCTTACACACTTAGACACTCATGCTAACACACCCACTTACACAAAAACATTCATGCAGACCTTGGCACATATACATTCATGCTCACACAGATATTATTTCTCACTCTAGCATACATACATACTCATTCCATCCTTCCCTACCCTCTACCCCCTTCCTTCACCTCAATGTTCAAGCAGCCTCAATTTTACCACATGGTCATGTAACATTGTGTTTAGTGACTCTCAGAGCAGACGTGTTAACAAATATGTTGTGTTGTAATCTCATTGTATATTTCTGCAAATGCTGTAAACCCCAAAGTAGCAAGCAGAATTTGCATCAATTGTACCTTCTGGTTTATTTTGTTAGTCTGGCAAATCTTATATGTAGGCACAAATACCTCATACAGGATAGCAGGAAAGCAGATAACAAGTGTGATGGTATAGATATATGTGTACAGTGGCAGATTATCCATTAGGCACAATAGGCAGGTACCTAGTATCTTCAAGCTCTAGGCTTTAATAAATACTTTACTGATTTACCTCCAACCACAGATGAATGCATAATATTTATTGTAACTTATATCAATTCTTATTCGTTTTAGCCGCAGAACAGAATTCCTTGGAGGGTCCAAGCAGATCCAGCCAGTCCACCGCACCAAATGGATTCAAACGTCATTTTCTGAGCCATAAACTGGACTGTGATAACCAGCCGCAGGACCCCGATAGGTTGTTCCAGAGATGTTTTCTGGCTACAGTGACTACAATCAATGTGCAAGGAACTTCATGAGCACTGAATTCCATATGATATGTATGTTTGGCTTATTCTCAAAGCAGCCATAATGCAGGGGTCAACAAATAGGGTTCCATTGTGACCCAAAACACTTGTGTGATGACATCCCTGACTCAGTTTAGTTAATTGGTTAAGCATTAACTAGTTAAGGAGAGAGGGGGAGATAGGTGCTTTCCACCAGAGATGGTAGAGGCTAACAAAATAAGGGAATTTAAACAGGCATATGGCTATCCTGAATCTAAGACGACTTATTAAAGTTTGAGTCATTACATCAAGAAAATGTTTCTGTCGGCTACACAAGCTGCCATTCACGCAAAGTTAATCTTACTAAATTATAGTCTCTGCTTTTTGCTTTTGAACCACATATTTTTATGGACCAACATGGCATGGAAATTGTGTTATTCTTTTACATCTAAGCTTTATCCTAGCACAACTGGTATATAAACCCAGCTACAGAAGAACACATTACAATTCACGATGTGATAAATTAGAAGCATCATTTATAAAGAGTCTAAGAGCATTTTGCAGGCTGGTGAAGAGGCTGAAACATAAAGGCACCAGAGATAGAGTTTACATCTAAATACCACAGGAACTGTACATTTTTCATCAATTTTAAAAGAATAATAGACACCCTGCAGAATATAAATGCATATAAAAATGGACAAATACATTCTAATTGCGAAAATATAAGCATTTTATTTATGAATTAGGTTTTTGACTGCAATAATCCATGGTCTTCAGAAAAGACTTGCTGTATTATATAAAATTGAGGATAAAAATACGGGGGCAGGGGTGTCAGGTGAAGCGATCAGGTGAAGGTGGCACACATATTTACACATATTCAAGTACACACATAGACATTGCAACACACATACATACACACTTACCCATGTTAATACTAACACACACTCGTGTGAACACATACTCCCTATCACATACACATTCATACTAACGCAACAACGTGCATATACACTCTCATGCTAACACACACTTACACATTCATGCTAAAACACACTCCCTCTCACACACACATGTACACATACACATTCATGCTAACACATACACATTGGTGCCTGTGCTAATGACTCAGAAACGTAAGTGTCTTTAGAGTACTGTATACTCCTATTTCTAGTATATATTATTCCATATGTATTATACCTTTCCCTGACTTAGCTATGTGGCCTCATTTGGTGGCAGTATTTGGGTAGATATTATTATTTGGGTGTGATAGTATAGGTTATGTGGTTTGGGGATGCTGTCTCCCCTTTTATCCACCATAGTTATCACCAGTATCACATTAAAATAGGATTTCAAAATACTATGCTGTTCAAAAAAAACAACAACAAAACAGTTCCAGGTTTTAGATAGCAGCATATTACCATATTTGCTCTATTATAAGACAAGTTTTTTTCCAGAGCAAAAATACAGTTCTTTCCTTCGATATGACCCTTGTTTTTGCTGCTTTGATCTAATCATCTTTTGTTTTATTTTCGCAGCTCAATGTGTGAGATTTCCATCTTTTTCAACAATATCCTGGCTTCAGTCTTCAGAATTTAGCATTTTTACCACAACCTTCCCACAATCCATCAATAAAAGTTCTTATTGGTTCTTGTATTCGTTGTGTCTGTGCATTTCTATTAATATTGGCTTCCTGGAAACCGCTAATTAAAAAAATCCAATGAGAAAGACAACATGGGGCATTTGTGTGATAGCGCTTAACAAATTAAGTGCATTTTCCAGATGTGTTATTCAATACAGAAATCAAATTGATTTATTTTATTTGTAATGAAAGACCAGCTGTGGTATTTTATGAGAATACTGTGAATAAGTAAGGACTTTTTTAGTATTCGTTAAAATTGGCACACACCCAAATATGACTGCATGTGTTCTGTGACATGTAGCAAATAACTGTGCTTATATTAATGGTTTAAAAGGCAAAATTATTACGAGTTTCATTAGAAGCAAAATGCAGCAGAGGTAGGTAATGGCTGTGAACCAACAAAATTATGAACAGAGTCAGGGGAAGCAATGATAACGATAATGCTTAGCGGGTATGGCTGGGTAAATTGTAAAGCAATGTACAAACACCGGTAGCGTTAATCCAGATTAAAGGATCCAGTTCTTATATTTCGCTTCATACCAGAATAAGAGTTCAAAGGTAACTTGCAGGTTTATCTCACTTACTTCATTATGAAAGCTGTCTCTACATAATGCCTGATTTATTCAGTGATAGAATTTCCAGGTAAGCGGAGAGTATTATCCAGAACTAATCAAGCGCTCCATGACCTAAAACGTGAAAAATCATTGGCTCTTCATAATGCAATGTAAAGTCAATGAGGTTAAACAGCACCTTTGCTGCAAACTGGCATGCAGCCTTCAACTTCACTGAACAACAAAAAAATATATATACATATTTATTGTGCCTTAAAAGTAGACAGGAGGCATCCTGTAGCTTATATCGTATTTAGCAGACTGAGCAATGTATTCGTGGGGATCCCTGAAATGTCTTCATGGCAGGTCAACCAAACATTTTACTTGAGTATGCGCAAGAAGGTCCTTGGCATGGCTGTAGGAACCCAAAAATCTGTCAGGGGACAAAATCCAAGGTCTGGTTGGAAGTGATTCCCTGCATCCAGCAATGTGTGTATATTTTGTGTGGGAAAACATGTGTATGTGTAAAAGGAAGAGCACAACCATGGGAATTTTGGAGGAACCCTTCCTTTACACACATCCTAGAGTCCTTGAGTCTCAAGAATTCTTCTACAGTCTCTCGTTAATGGATCAAACCTGCTGAAACTGGCTCTTCTATACTATAAAGACAAATGCACCCCAAAAACAGGCCTTCACTGTAAATCGGGCACATAAACACACCATTTTGTAATAAGTGTGAAGTACAGAAAAGGAATATAGAATATAAAATTACAGAGAGTTGTGAAGGTAGGTATGGGAAAGGTAGATTAAATGATGAGAACATTAATTTTAACTAAAGACAACAATGTATTTAAAACTTTTATATAAACTGTTAATTGCAAATCACTAACATAGCAATTGGTTTCTGAATGCAAGAGCTTTAATAACCTCAGAAAAAAAATAAAACTCATAATTTGTATGATTTTTATGAAACTGTCAGACCTTCAAATTATGTAGTAAAACGAACTAAAAATGTGCTATTTAATTTAATTCTTAGTCCCTTCACACGCTGTAGGATCAGAAGAAAGACATGCATGTTCTAATCCCTCTGCCCCAAATCTACAAAGCTAATCATTCATCTTAGTCCATCCATTCGCATTTTAATTATAACCATAATCATAGTGTCACATTGATATACACTTGTCTTGTGATCTTTACGAAGTGAGTGTGACTAGAGGTTAATAATCCTACAGACCTAGGATAAAATTCTACTCGATACATCATTCCCCTTCTTACTCTGGTAAAGTTTAGTATCATGCTTGCCATCCCTGTCGCGTTAGTGAAGTCAGAGCATCCAAATCTACCCTGTCCTATAAAAGTTAGTATAACTATTGTAGCGGATTTTCACAATTACAGAAAATAATATAAATTCTAAAGACAAAGTTATGATGTTTTGGGGTGGTTGCTGATATAATAGTTGCAATCTAGAAACATTAAGTTTTATTCAATTTTCGAGGTCGGATCTGTATAATGACAGATCAAATATGTAAACCATATTAACACTAGTGAGATAACAAACTCCTACTATGTTACAATCCCGCCGGACACAAATGAACCATCCACATAAACCGTGACATCATACTACGCTCTCCGACACAACACAAGATCCTGTCCACGTAGACCCCTACAGCAACAAGTCATTGCCACCTTCCATGCCAATGTCATATATCTGGATATATTTTTCAGACAGTTAACAAAATTACCTAAACTTTTAGCCGCCCTTTTCTTAATACCAAGCCATAGATTTAGGTTGTATATCTAGTGCCTCAATAATTCATATATTTTGTTTTTCAGTCAATACGGAAATCAAGGAATAGCTGTCTCAGATGCATGATTTTTAAGGTCATCGCGGGCTGGAACTGCAGATAATAAAATATAGGTCCGGACTGGCCATGACTGCCATGGCTGACTGCACTCAACCTAGGGTGTCTAGGATTCTGCGTTATCTCAGTTTCTAATACCGAAATGACCAGTGACATATTTTCCATATTGCATACAAATAAGCTACCCGCTAGAGGACTGCATTGGGAGGCGGGTCCCGCCCAAAAAAACTTGCGGGCGCGGGCGGTCTTGCTGGGGCTGCGGGCGGGAGCGGGCGGTCAGGCACTGTACCTGCGGGTCCCGGTAATCCCGCGCAGTCCCGCAAGGATGCCTTCTTGCTGCTCCATTACAGTGTCTCCTATCTTGCTCCGCCCATGAACAAGGCAGAGTCACGTGATGTGACGTTACTTCCTGTGACTCCGCCTTGTTCCTGGGCGGAGCAAGAGAAGAGACGCTGTGAGGGAACAGCTCGAGGGCAGCCTTGCGGGACTGCGTGTGAAATCAGGTAAGGAGGCGGACGTGATTGGCCACAAATGTGGCGGGAGCGGGCTGGATTGGCCACAAATGTGGCGGGAGCGGAACACCCACATTGTGGGAGCGGGCGGGAGCGGGATTCAAAAAGCAGTCCCGCGCAGGGCTCTACTACCCACTCCCCTGTTCTCTCCCCACTAATGTGTCTTAGTGATCATAATCTCTTTAGAGAAGAGTCAGCCATAGCTTCTCACTATCTGTAATACAAGGCTGAGGCATTTGGTGATATTTGCCCAGAGTCCTATTGGCTCTGAGATTGCCTTTGAATATAATTGTCTCTATTATAACAAACGGACACACACACAAATTAGTCTCTTTTCCATTTTACCGCCCTGCTGAGGACATGTTAATTTGTTCTCTAAGAATAATAATGATGAATATTTCCAACTACAATGCCATTCTTGCACTGTATCATCATATCAAACTGAAGGCCTTATTACTTTAACTTAGGGGCTCCAACTGTGCATGCTGATAAAGTAAATTCATATTTCCAATTAAAATACATTCTGTCTAGATGAACAATTGCAAATGAATTTGGTACATTATGTTATATTTTGTTCCTTCCTGTTTTCTATTTCAAAACCGATGTTCTTACAATTGCCAAATAATCAATAAAGTGAACACAGATGCAAGAGAATTTAAAGGAGCAGCACCACAATCATAAATGGTGCCATCAACATGTTCAATATAAAAAATATAAATGCAGAGAAACTAGCAAGCTCAAGTGAAGAAGAGGAAATAAACCTAAAGTCTACTAATTCCATATACATTATGTATTTTCAGGCTCAAGGATAGAGATAAATAGGTTTGTTTACTTCTAATTGAATACATATAATAAGAACATTTAAAATGGTAAAAAAAATCAGTATTCTTATAAAATACAGGAAGCAAGATATACATTTTTTTCATACAACACAAGGGCATTCTTTTAGGTTAGTGCAAAAGAGATTTCATTTGAAATGTTTTTCTTCACTCAAGGCAGTTCATTTGAGGAATGTTTTAGGTTGATTTAGTTAATGCTTAAAAAATGGTTGAACAGGAAGACAGGCATGAATGCTTATAACAAAGTTTAGCTCAGGTAATGTTGATCCAGGGGAAATGAGATCAACCGTTGGCCAATGAGAGATAAAGGTATCATAGGGTATTTTTGCCCCTCGTGGATCAACAGATGGACTTTATTATTATTTATTTATTAATATTATTATTAATTATTTTCTGACTTATTGCGCCATCATATTCTGCAGCTCTGTACCGTGGGTAAACAGGACTTAACAGATAGTATATAACAATTTTCACCTACAGACACAAAAGGTAAGCACGTCCCCGTTCAAACGAGCTTACAATTTGCAGTCTTTGATGGATATCGTGTCTTCTTTTTCAACCTGAGTAACTGTAACTATGTGAGAAAGTAAAATGTTAAAAAAGCTAATTTCAGTAAAGATTCCAATGTGATTTCAGATTTTCAGTGGCAATTCAGTGGAGAACATTAGAACATTAATTGTGTATAACACATACACTGTACTGCCAACTGTCCCTGTTTTGCATGTGTCCTAGCGTATGCTCATCTCACCTCTCGCTGCTGCAGTCGGCTCTTCACCAGCGGCCCTCCAACAACATGCCTGTCTTTTGACCAGTCCTACCACAGTGTTTCCTCAAAGGTAAAGAGTGTGTGACAGAGCAAGTGAGAGCATGAGAAAACGAGTGTAAGTGAGAGAGCACAAGTGAGAAAGTGAGAGAACATGAGAGCTTGAGAGTGTGAATAAGAGTGAGTGTTGGAGCATGATTGAGAGTCTGAGGGAGCATGAGTGAGAGCATGAGAGTATATAATGATGAGAGTTATGCTATACTACTGTCATTGTCTGGTTCAATATATAATGATGGTAGTCTTGCAGTACAATCAAGCTGTACCACTGTCTGTATCTAGATCACTAAGTAATGATGGTAGTTATGGAGTACCACTGTCAGGCTTAGTATTTATTGAGGGGAGTTATGCTGTACTATGCTAAATGTCTGGCTTACAATTTAATGAAGAAAGTTATGCTGTAACATTGTCAATGTTTGACTTGGTATATACTGATGGGAGTTATGCTGTTCCACTTTCAATGTCTAGCTCAACATATATCAATGCGATGTATGCTTTATAACATATGCCAGGCTCACTGTGTGCTTATGATCACTATGAGCGTCACTGTGTCAGATCTATGTCTGGCTAACTGTATTTTTTACTATAGGGTATGATTACTGTTACTTGTGACTTTGTATTTTGTATGACTGTCTGTTTCAGGTGTACCGCTTTAGTTATTGACAGTACATGTATGCTATCGCTGTACTGTTTGTACTTGGTTAAGCTGCTGATGTTTGTGTTCTGTGGGGCGTTGCAGATTGCCTGGTGTGTAACGTGTGTTTGGTACTTCAATAAATTCAATTAAACCAACCCTTTAAGAAAAGACATACTTTCACATGCATGTTGTGACAGGCTATTTATAGATGGACTTCTCTGCCTTTTGTAACATTACAATTAGATTGTCATTCTGTTCACAATCGCTCTTGGCACACATTGTGTCATCTTCTATTACATTTTCTTTAAACATGACAAAGTGAAAGTACCGTGACTGCCTTGATAGCAGTTCCTCAGGCTTCCAACGTAAAGTGGGCATATTTCACACACAGAAAGCATTTTGTTTTGGAACTGAATTTTATTTTACTTTACAGCTTGTAATTTAAAAGTGGATCTTGTTTGCACCCATGCAATTTCCTTTACTTTTACCTCTAGCATCACAGATGAGTTTCTCCTCCATAGCTGATGCTGTATGCTGTGTGATGAAATACCCAAGGCCCGTACTGGTCATTTGGCACACCATGAACATGCCTGAGGGCGCTGTCTCCTAGCACCCCATACTTTCCTGATCTGCAGATACAGTGTAACTTATGATTGTGCATATCCAGCCAGAGGCCTACATACATTTTTCGGTGGGCCCTGATCTTAAGGTGTAATGGCCCCTAAGTCAACCCCAGCCCTGTTTTATCCCATTCCATCTCATCGATATTTCATTATTGGTTACGCAGAACATCATATATGTAAAAACAATGAGTTATTATATTATTGTATTATTATATTATATTATAATAACTGTGTCTAACCAAAGAAAGGATAGGAAATCAAATCACAAGCCCTGATTACCAAAATGAATCAAACAAAATGAGTAGCAAATATTATTGACATAAAATAAGCCTCACTCTATCTCTGCAGCTTGATATATTGGCTAAGAATATCTAGTCGAGCCTTGCAAACCCCACACATGATTTGGGGTGCACAGCTTATTAAGGTATAGAAAGCTTTTCTCCAAAGAAGCAACTTCTCATTACTACCGTGGCAATAGGGTTAGGTTACTATTAGGATATACAGTATAGGCATGATAAAAAAATGCATTGATATTGCTGAAGACCCAGAAAATATTTTGGAGGTGGCCCTGTGCATTTTTTATTTGTAATCTATACCAGGAAACTAGTGATGGACCAGCTTTGATGAGATTTGTTAGACACCGATATAGGACATTGTAAACATGATACGCCTTATGTGCTAAAAATCAACATAGCATTCCATAAAATATTGTTGGCTGAATTATCAACAGGAACAAGCCTCAATTCATTCATACTTTTGTATTAAGTGGCAGCTAATTTAGTGTGAGGAATACATTCATAAATCGTTGGTATTGTTTAATGAGGTCACAACGTTAAGTACATTTTGAGAAAATATCAAAGTTTTGCGCTATGCACATTAAATAATAAATGGACTGTGTGTTGGTTACATTGTAGTAAATTCAGCTCGTATTAACATTGAATACTTTATGTGTTAATGAAAGTAGGTTCCATGTTCCAAATCATGTGCGGTCAAGTAACCTACACAAAGTATGGATGAAGGTCAGGTATGAAGATACACGACTAATTGTTCAGATGTAATCCGTTCATGAGCATGAAATACAGTCCTGTATAATGTAGATCAGCATTGATTAAAACATGATTTAATCTCATTTTGTTGTAATAAAATTTAGCTGTCCAGCTGGAGGCTGCCATTACTGTCTGTCATGTGATGTTTTAGGTGGCGACCCCTGTTTATAAACTGCACTGAGCTAATTCTTTATGGCAATAAAAATAACGTTTTGTTTATCTAATGAGATCTGCACTGACTTTCGTTAGTCAGAGTGCCCAGCTGGGTGATTAAGGCTCAGCCATTCTACTGTTGGGCTACGATAACGGAGCTAGAACGCATACAAACAGCTAATACGCAACTGCCTGAAAACATCATGCAAGAGCTAGAACTGTTTTAAAATAGGAAACCGTGCAATATTTTCGAAAACTGATATTGGTAATAAAAATGTGTTAGTTCCCCCTTAAGGACATGCAAATATTGCCTTGAGAAGGAAGGAATTGGATAGCTTTCTGCCACCACCCGTCCTTAAAAATTTCAATGGGCCCCCTCAGTCGCATAGCCCTGTAGGGCAAATGTCATCTTTAAAATAACATTTATCTGAAAAAAATTAATGACTAGCATTTTGAATTGGTGTAAAGAGGATGATGATTGGAAAGAGCATTAGAAGGGATACCAGTTTGAGGGACTTTGTCACTATTGTATTTAATTACACAATGTAATAATTTATTCAAGTAGAAATTAATAGATATAATGCGCTTATTCAGCCATAAACATCTGCAAGAATCTGAAGGGACAATTCCCAAATATAGCGGCAAACGATAAAATCAGTCGGGATCAGTCAACAAAATGAATTCTGCCTCGCTGTTTATGAACCTGGGAAATCCACGAATCAGCAGTACAGATAGTCAGGCGATCCACGGGGATGGCGCGTATAAAACAGCTTTACAGCACACTTCATTGCTATCAGAGAAATTTAATTCAATCAAATAAACGCTGACACTTCTGTTCTTTCACTATTACCATGTTGATTTAATTCATTGGTTATTAATTACCCAGCCATCAAATCCAGATGATGAATTTAACATCATCTCATTTTTTATTAACGAGGAATTTTGATCCTTCCTAGAACCGGCTGCTTACATCTGCGCTTATCTAGAAAATAACGTTTATCTTGCGTATAATTGCCTTTTCGTGCATCTTCAGAGTCTTTAGTGTCATTCCTCCTGATAAAGTGGCATTACTATGACTGTCCACTGACATCAGCGGGATGCCAGCACTGTACACAATACTGACCATGAGTTGTGTACTTTAACCTTTGGCTGTAACCTAGTCCTAACTTACCCAGCCCCCCTCTACGGTAATGACAATGGATACTGTGGCAATTAGGCACAGTGCTCAGTAGTGTTAATGAGCCAGCTGGGAAGATCAGTGGCCACCATTTTAACCAGCCTCTACAGGAGTGGCACAGTGGTGGCTCACTGGTATTTAGCAGAGGGGCTGCTGTTCCCTGGACCTACTGCCCTAAACCTAGGTCAGAATATATAGTTGCTAACTATAGATCTGTAAAGTGGCGTAACAATCTTTTTCTGCTACTAATGCCTCCAGCTATACAACCCAGCACCCTCATACAAATCATACACTCACACATGCTACCACACACACATCACTCTAACACCACACACTAACACATATACACTCACTCACTCACATTATGTCTCTCATCTTCAGCTCACACTGCATTAGTTCAGCCAAAATCAACTTGAGTAGGGAATCTCACCCAATCATCACATGACTGTCCGCAATGGTGACCTACAGGACGGCAGATAAACAGTGTATTGCAATAATATTAAACAAACTCCACTTTTCTTTAATGCTCGCTGGTGTTTTAAAGTTGCAATTCTCTATTCTGAACTTAATTGCTCTAGGGAGTCCAAATAAACTCAATCTAAAATTCTAGTATAAGCACTTCAACTGATGGCTTCGGCACCATATAACACAGCAATCTAGAAACCAAATAAATTTCAATTACTTTCAATAAAAATAGCTGTTTTGTGCTCTTGTTTTGTTTATTTAAATTGGATATACAGATCAAGGCTGTCTATATAGGAAAAAAATCCCTGGACTTAATAAATGATCCCATTGTGTCTGCTAGCAGCATTATAAATAAACCTAAAGTTATAAACAAAAACTGGGATATATTACTGGGAAACAGCTGTCCATGAGCGGTGATCTGGCTATTGCACCTCTTCCCGAGTTTTGTCTAAAGGCTGTCCTGTACAGCGGGCAATTACTCTCAAGGGATCCATGTATAAAGTGGATATAGGGGCAAAAGGTGATCGTTGTTGGCCTTATTTGCATGCACCTACCCAGAATCCCTTGTGGTTGTGGCAGCACCATGAGATTTCTGAGGGAAAAACAAGCCTTCTGGCTTGTTTGGTGTCTGTAGATGAGTGTTTCATAATACTTCTACTACCCCTAAATTTTAGTGGAAGGGTTTTCCATCACCTTTACCCACCAATACTCATGTAATGGTATATATATATATATATTTATATATATATACATATGTATGTAAATGATTATTATTATTTACATAATCGTCAAAATATCTAGTAATTATATTCCCTTATAAATGTATTAACATCACAAATTAATTCTGCTATCATATAACAAAATGGTTTGGGATTAACAAGGCTGTAACAATCTTTAATAACAGCAGAAATATTAAGCAACCCTCCAATCCCCTGCCTGCATTTACATAATAATCGCACTACACCGTGTAATTTATTTCATGTGTTTGCTTAAACACAGCTGCGAATTATCCAAAGTGGCAATTAATATAATTAGTTGTCAAGGTAACAGGTAGGGTTTCTGAGATGTGTTATATGACAGGAATTTATCTCCTGTAACATCCCACCGTGATTTGATTGAAGGCAATATATCACATGGGGACAACATTTAAAAGAAATGTTGAGTATATTAAATATATATACAGGCCATATACTACGGTTGACCTTTTTTCTAGACAGATTATTATTTTCATGGCTTACTACGAGTGAATCATACCTTCCTCAGGTTCTTTTTCCTACTAAAAAGAGCAGGATACGTGATAAATTCCGTAAATATATTTTAAATGCATTTCATTCTAAATTCTTTAATGTATAAACAGCTACCAATCACAAAAAAAAACACAAAATGTCTCAGCAATAAGCTTCCCCCTACCCACCCCACTGAAATGGGCCCTAAAAGCATCACTGTGGAACTGCGATGCTGCGTAGATAAGGTAGACTAGATGGGGAAGGGACCAGGGAGATTAGTAAAAGAAGATGAACGCGAAGATTCTTCGTGTCGTGTGTGCGTCTTCATATACGTTTTGCCGCCGCCATGTTCGTATGTTCGGTATTCGGACTGAACAACGAAAACGCACCCTTCGTGTTCGTTTTCATCTTCGCCCGAATAGGAATGCACAAGTCTAGTTGTAACCACTGATACTGCTTTGAAAAAGACTACCAATCCCAGGGGTCAGGCATATGTTGACAGCTGATTTTTTTGTTCTTTTTTATTTAATTAGTTTTTCGTGTTTTGACCCTTATACGCTATTGAGAGATACATAACCTTGGTCTTAATAGGCTGATTGAAATGCATGCTTGGATATGATTACACATATACATATTTCAATAGATGCTGCCATTTTTAGGTGTGTTTGTAGATCTCCCACTAGAATAGCGCTAAGACTAATCATTACTGATTGTAACAAAGCAAAGAGAACTGAATTACATGGTAAATGTGAATCGAGTATACAGTTAATGATCATTTCCTCCACGCATAATAATAGGATGATTTTCTCAAACTGTGTTATTCCACCAGAACTTCAAATGAAAAAAAGCTGCTGTGGAAATATATATATTTCAAAAAACAAAAAAAACAAAAAAAAAACAGCATTTTTAACACATTTTATGTATTTCAAGGTAGGAAAGAGGGTTTGGCAATCCAAAGGTTTGCGACATCTTAGATTCAAGCACACTCCTCCAGTTTGGAAGCACAAAATGTATTGTCAACCACGCAACTGGGGGAGGATTCAAGGAGCTTTAGATCTATTATTATTATTATTATATTTAATGTATATAGCGCCAACAGTTTACGCAGCACTTCTTACAATGCATATATTCAAGGGGTATGACAATTTTATGATTAGAATTGACAGACTAAGACAAACGGATACATTAGGTAGAGAGGGTCCTGCTGTAATACAATGCCATTTTTCTGCATCTCGTAATACCTAGCATCTTAAAAATAATTACAGTTATTGTACATTATTAGAAGGTTTTACCTAAATGAATGCTCTGCTCTCTCCTACATACGATATAATACTCCTCTACGGGCAAGTACATCATTATAATGAGATATTCATTCCATTCTTATAACTCATCTACATGTCCCTGAATCTAACAGAACAGATATTGAACCTGACAGCATCATCTACACCAATCAGAAATCAATAGACAGACCATAATGGCTCATTTAAAGTATTCAATAATGCTTTTTCAAGGAACATAAACAGTTTCACGATGGAACGAGAATCGTTACAGTGGTCAAATGTGAACGGTCGTAAGAAAAGTGACATATTAATCCCTTCACTGCACACGTT
Source organism: Spea bombifrons (assembly GCF_027358695.1). Lineage (NCBI taxonomy): Eukaryota > Metazoa > Chordata > Amphibia > Anura > Pelobatidae > Spea > Spea bombifrons. The sequence goes on along the minus strand of NC_071092.1, from coordinate 39,813,477 downwards.
ATCACAGAAAGTGCTCTTAACCTAGGCGGAAATTAGTCCCTTTTTGATGTTAACTCACCTCCCCCCTACCTGCTTTCCCAGTAGAGGTGGGAGATTGATACTGGGAGCAGTCATTGTTGTTAGGCACATCATTGACCTTCATTTGATTTAAGGGACATCATTGACCTTCATTTGATTTAAGGGACCATTATGCCATTTTTTTCAGGTCCACCATAGAAACACTACAGGGGGGGTCAGCAGTGATACGTCCTCATGTAAGAGAGTCGTTTTAATTTACCATATTCTAAGCTCCTAGAAACAAGGGACAATCAAGGGAGGAAGGAAGGACTGTCCCTTGTAAAAAGAGGCACTTGGGGTTACATTTAGTGGATAAATATAAATATCAATGTGAATGATAGATTTGGGCAAGCTAATGTACCATTTTATTCTACTTTTACAGCATTAGCTTTTAAGATGTGCAATTGCACCATTAAAATTCCAATAAAAGTGAGATGTGGAGCAGACATTTTTTTTGTTTGTGGACATGGAATAAATTAAAGGAATATTTCTGAAAATTCTTAGCATTTTGCAAATAATTATAATATCCTGTGTCTATTTCCAGCCAGTGGCAGCTAAAATGATATTATACTGCTACACAGCTTGCACTCAAAGAAGGGATCTGCCATGCGAGTGGCAATAAAAGTACGTGGGATTCTGCATTGGGCACGGGCCCAACGGCCATTTACCCGTTTTTTTCAGTTAATATCAATATATATTGAAAAAGACTTGCCAATGTACTCTGAGCTTCTTACTATATCATTTGGGCTACAAGCTACCAGCCCTTCTCTGCTGATATTAATGGTGAAATACAGGGTAGCCCCACCATACCCCTGTCCAGCTGTATGTAGGTGGGAGTATCAGGCTCATGCATTCCGGCCCTAGGCTACTGTGATGTTTTCTGTTTTAAAAGATTTTAATGTTTAAGGTTTTTAATTTATTTAAGGTATATAATGTAATGTTTTAGACAGGCGCAGTATACTCTCTGACTCACTGTCGTACTGCCTTGCGGTACACGATAGAATGCTTCAGTCATATCACCCAAAGACTGACAATCTTTTATGGAGGTATAAGTTTAAGTAAAGGATCGCATTAGCAGCCTGCAGGCCTGTTCTAGGAACAAAATGGAATAAAACCAAGTTTTCTTGGATGTAAGGAGTGAGGGGGAGAGAAGGAAGAGGGAGGGAGTGGAGGGAGAGAGGGAGAAAGAAAGTGTGTCTCCATGCAATTTTTCCACCCATAATTCTTGGAAAATGTTGCCCTTTACATTGTTTATGACGCAGAGTTATTTTAAAAAGATAAATAAGGCTCCAGGCACTCAAAGGTTCCAGGTTTATTAGAGGAAGAAAAAAAAACAACGTTTCGACCTCACAATGAGGTCATTTTCAAGAGTTATTTTAGACATAAGTGTTCTTTATTCCTTTTCTTTCTGTATTTCACAAAAAAAAAAGACTTAGAATTCCTTGATTGCTGACTGCGTGAAGTTAAATTGAATATACGGTAGGTGCATTCCTTATTGAATACCACTCCAACATGTTCTCACATTTGAAAGTTATGCTCTATAATTGTGTAAAGCACAACATGTAACAATGTTAATAAATGCTGTAGTTCCCGCTAGAGCTACCTCTCGCTCTAATTACTAAGTTATAATTAGACATCCCCGTCAATTAGCTGCATTGACCTAAAGCCTCTTCAAGTTCCTCCTATCACCAAGTGTTGATGTTTAGTCTAAAAAGAGAAAGCTGAGTGACTTTTTTTAATGAGATGGAAATCTCCGACGTTGCATTAATAAGGCAAGCGCAGAATATTGCTTTCTAAAAACGAAAAGTCACACGTGTTACAAGGCATACCCACAATCTCCATTTATCCAGCATTTCATTATGGACCATCCAGCCATACGGCCACAGGGGTGATTTTCTAAATGCATCTATGCACTTTTATCTCTCGTCGTTGGATTACTTCTAATTATGATAAGAGATCTGGATGAGTTTCAAGTAGGCGCTGGAACTAAAATGCTCATTATAATGATGCTCAATTACTGTATAGGAATCTATAATTGCCATCCATCTCTTTCGTTGGTGGACAAATGGTTTGCCTGTAAAACATGCTTCTGTTGATGTGTGTAACAAAACACAAAAATGAAATAACACGTGTTATTAACTCTTCGATGCAAGAAGAAGAAATGTGTAATTCAGTGCTAGAGGCTAGTACAGCATGGTATCGTAATATAAAATTGGAGCCTTTAGTTGGAGCTGATACATTTTATTGGCCGACCTCCCTAGGCAGTGAATTCCATATCATATAATTCCTATAAGTTGCATTTTATTTTAATCACGTATCAGCGGATGATCTTATTGAAAAACAGGGCGACAGCACATTCCTTGCACTGACCTTGAGTATATTGGAGTAAAGACCTTCATAGATGTACATGGTTTATACTTACATAAGGTCAGCAAGAAGATCAAGAAATGGCCAGAAATATCCTGGCCCTCTTCATTTCCAAGAATTTTCCAATGAGTTGAAATTTCTCATTTTAGAGACATATTTGAGTGTTGTGCAGTTGGCTTTCCAATAATTAATTTTGGATGAAGAGTATTGTTGGCAAAATCAAAATTTTCAAATGATCATCTTCATTAATAAGGTAGAAGGATTGCATTCTTTAAAAGTAAATATTCTTTATATTTCATTATATTAATGCGGACAAAAATGATTATTTTACTTTCCATTATTTATTTTTCAAGTTCTTCTTTTGATACTGTATGAAAAAACCTTTCACTATTTTCCTTCTGTCCAGGATGGTGGTCAGCAGGGGTGGGCTAGCCCAAATCATATAATTCCTATAAATTGCATCTCATTTTAATCACGGATCAGTGGATGGTCTTATTGAAAAACAGCACATTCCTTGCACTGACCTTGAATATTTTGGGGCAAAGACCTCAATAGATCTACATGGTTTATACTTAAATAAGGTCAACAAGAAGATAAAAAAATGGATAGGAATTTTCTTTCTTTCTTCTTTAAAAATGTTTTGTTTAATCACGTTTGTATTAATCCATTGCTTTTCAATGAATTGAAATTTATTAAATTAGAGAAATATATGAGTCTGGTGCTGTTGGCTTTCCTAATAATTAATTGTTAGTTCTTTCTGGATGAAGTGTTGTTGGTAGAATTGGATACATGCCTAGACCAACATTCAATATGCTAATTAATTAAAGAAAACGATCTTTGTCCGATTGTTCCATAGAATCAATGCTTCAAATGAAATATTATCTAAAAACAGCCCTAATTTGTATTATCTAACTGTCTCTGATCATCTTTAATTGTTTAACCAATTCTTTTTATCCTAACTGATACATTTTACATTCCAATATTAATTTATCTGGCTTGCATTCTGTAATGGTAAATATGTTTCATTATATTAATGTAGACAAAAACAATAATTCTACTTTAAGGTATTTATTTTTCAGTTTTCTTTTTAAAGTTACCTTTATTTATTTGTTCAGCAAAATCTATGCCTTGTTTTTTGTTTGTCTTTATGATATCTGCCCTTGATCTGATTAATTTACTTTCTAGTCTGATCTAATTTAATGGAAACGTTCATCTTTTTTGTTTACAGTTGTTTACAGTGATCAATTTTGTGCTAATTATTTTTGGTCTGTCCAGGATGCTGGTCAGCAGGAGTGGGCTAGCTCGGGAGGCCATTGGGGAAACTGCCCCCTGCACCTGCCCAAAATTCTACAAATAGAGCAGATCTAACTTGGACCAGCCAACTCACAGTGGGGGGAGTATATTGGGGCCACATAATGTAATGTTACGTGACCCCATAGTAATATTGCACATTGTGCAAGTAGCTGTAAGGAAATCTTCAGGTAAGGTAAGGATGTCAGGTGGGAAGTGGGAGAGACTGATGTGTGATGGGAGTGGTGTGTGATTAATAGGTGTGATGAGAGGTCCCAAACATTCATTTCAGTACGGGTAAGAAATGATTTTACCCGTTTGATAAAGATTTTCTATATACTGTATATACTACTGTTCAAAAGTTTGGACTCACTCAGAAATGTAATTGTTTTTGAAATGTGCTCATTAAAATAACATCTAATGGATCAGAAATACAGTACAGAGGTTGTTAATATAGTAACAAAATGGCTGTTTTTTTTAACAGAATATCTTCATAGGTGTACAGAGACCCTTTATGGTTCCTGTGTTCCAGCGGCACGTTGTTTTGGCTAATAGAAGTTTACATTTAAAAGGCTATTTTATCATTAGAAAACCCTTTTGCAATTCTGTATGTGTGTGTGTGTGTTAGTTATAGGGGGGCCTGAAGAAATACAGCACTTAGAGGCGATTAACCCTAGGCTTGCCCCTGTTCTCATAAGGTATACACATGGAAGGATCTTAAGGCGGAGTGATGGGCGGAGTGATGGGTGGAGTGATGGGTGGGGTGATGGGCGGAGTGATGGGTGGGGTAATAGGGTGGGCATTGGTCGGGCTGATGAGAGGGGCATGGGAGCCAGCAGTTAAGTGATCTTTTTTTGCAGTTGGTTACAGATGAAAGAGAAAAAAAAAATGATACTCAGGGTCTAAAACCTATTTGGTCTGGATGTAGCAAAGAGTCAATAACTTCTTTTAATCTATTGGCTAGTATTGAAGAAAACATTTTAATATCTACATGAAATAGGTCTATAGTTTGTGGGTGACTTTCCAGTTTTTAATATAGGGAGAATATTAGCGTGTGTCATTTCTTGTAGGATTTTGCTTCTTGAAGTATGCTGTTACAAGTCGTAGTTAAATGGGTTGCTAATTGAGGACTAAAAAATTTAGAGAAGAGATTAATAAATCCGTCTGGACCGGGGGTTTTCCTAGTTACTAGTTTGGATACTGCAGTCTGGACTTCTTCTAATGATATTGGTAAATTTATCTTTTTGCTCTGAATATATCTTCCTTATTCTCCTTAGGGGGTAAATTGTACCGTTCACTATAGAATGAATTAAATAATTGTCCTATTTATTCGTAAGAATTGTGTCTGCTCTATTGCCCTTGGCATAGTATTTAACTTATGTTTTTGATTTATCTTATTTTGGGTGTCCTTAATTTCTGGCTGCCCCTCTTGAGTTGGGTAATTTTAGTTTTTTTATACCGAGGCTTGATTCTATTCTATATATGGTGAGGTTAAATTTTGGCCCTTTCTTCTAATTTCTTCAGAATTCAGTTTAATACTCAGACCTCTAACGTTATCACTGGTCATGTGCATGTAATTTAACTCTTTACATAGTAATTTCAAATTAACTAAAAAATCAGGCTAAAAGAAAACAAATCACTTTTAATTTAATTTTTAGAAATCTAAAAATGAAGTAATACGCTTCTAAAAGTTTAAGGTATATAAACTTACTTTTATAGGTGACAAAGTCCTTTATCTACTTAACGGCCCTTGCGTGCAGACGGATAATCTAAGAGCACATTGTTAGCTCACGTGCAGGGATATTTTCTATCTCACTATCTATCTATCTATCTATCTATCTATCTATCTATCTATCTATCTATCTATCTATCTGCCCATCTATCCATCTATCTATCTGTCATCTATCTATCTATCTATCTATCTATCTATCTATCTATCTATCTATCTATCTATCTATCTATCCATCTATCTGTCCATCTATCTATTTATCTATCTATCCATCCATCTATCTATCTGTCCATCTATCTACCTATATCTATCTATCTATCTATCTATCTGTCTGTCTGTCTGTCTGTCTGTCTATCTATCTATCTATCTATCTATCTATCTATCTATATATTGTTACAATGCATTTACATGGTAAGGTAAGGTAAGGCTCCAATGGGACCACTTGTCTTTACCTCCCCCCATTCGCCAGAACGTGTCGTCATTCGCTGCGGAATCTGCTGGCACTTTCTAAATAAATGTAATGCAATAAATGTAAATAAATATTCCTTGTTTCTATCACTTTTGAAATGTAATTTTTTTCCTGGGCAAATAAATAAAATAAGACTATAGTAAACTACCTGTGAATCTTTTTATTTCATCTTGTAATTTTTCCAAATATTACATTTTTCAGTTGAGTGCACCTAATAAATATATAGAGCTGTTTTATATAAGCAGTCTAAATGTATAAACCTGGCTTATGCGACTATCACAGAACGCAGCCACTTCCACTTATCCTTATCTCAGTATTTTCAGTATTATTCCCCTGTTTTTGCGAAGCAGCTCTCCCTCTTTAATGGGTGCTAGCGTTGGCAGCAAGAGGAGTAGAAGGTAAGATGATGTCATGTCCGGCTATTAATTCATATGATAGTACTGCTGTTTTTTGCCATGAATCTCAGCTGCCAAGGTTGAATAATTCCTGAGCTGCCTATCTAGTGGAGTTATCCCTACTAGGTATTCTCTTGTATTAGGGAATGCGGACTTTGGTTGATCACAATACAATTTTCCCTAGATTTTGTAAGGTCAAATCCTGGACAAATCCAGACAGGTTAGGTTCAAGTGAATTTCAGTGAATACTCATAATGGTAATTCTCGACTCATTTGACAATTTTACAGCCTGGGTATGCAGACACCAACCCAGCCATTCATGAAAAGACACTCCAATTGATTCCAAACCAATCTCTGCTAAACAGAATAAAGAGACTCAAATCCAATGTTATGTTAGCGTGAAATAGCATTTTATTAACGATCAAAGACACATTTTAGATACTCACATGGATAGTTAATTTTAATCACATGCAATCTGATGATAGATTAAATAACCTCTGATGTGAATCTAAGATTTCATAAAAGGGAAACCAAGGAACATTTCTATCTGCTGGAAATCTAATTATAAGAACAAGGGTAAAACGATTGACGAGTGATGTTTGCTGATAACTTCAGTTAATGAATAATGAAGAATTTTAGCAGAAGATTTTTATACCGAATTCACCACATAATTGCTACCTGCAGCATTTAATCATTATGGCAAAATATACCTGCAAATATACCTAGCATTCATATTTAATCTCTGTTTGGTAGACGTGTCATAAAATCAATTTTAAACTTGTTTTATCAAGGTGTGTATTGATTGACTTGTAGGGCTGGGTGTCTTTTTCTATGCACACTGTCAGCCTAACTGAAATGACCCTGAGACGGGTGGAACGCGTTGGGTGATTTAATTACAGGAACCAACAATAGCAAGTTATAAGCTCTGGGTGATAAGTTGCATAAGAAGTATCTGGCCCATCTGAGAACCACAAATGTCTTTGTATTTTCTTTTCACTTTATAATATGTTTTTAATATTCTATAAAACTTCTACTTCGACAGTGTGGATTTTTTATTTTTTTTTCCAACTAAAATGAAACAATATATATATATATTTATATATATATATATATATATATATAAATATAAAATGTGTCTGTAACTGCAACACAAAATATTAGAAATCTATTAGATAGAGCATATTAGATTACCAAATAAATATAATTTAGGAATAATAATTTATATTGATAATAATAAGAGTAAATTTTTTATATTAAAAAATATCACAGAAAATTGTGCTAATAAAAAATGGAGACATTCAAGGTGTTTTTTTTTTTGTTTTTTTTTTTAATCTGGCAACTTGGAATTGGATCCAGAACTCTAGCGAGTTTCTGCCTTTACATCGCGTGGATGATGACTCCTCACTTCCTCGGGATTATGTGCTTCTAGTGGGGGCAGTGGTAGATCAACACTGAAAGATTTAATTAAATTGATGGGATTGATTTGTTCTGTTTCTACTTTAGCTCTCTGTGTGAATGAAAAAAACCATTTACTCTATGCTTGGTGGTTGAACATATAGTATCTGGTGTTTCGTTGGCCACACACTTGTATGAATTAGCCAGTATCACTCAATTTCTCTGTGTGACAATCAAGGTCTTCTCAGATAATATTCTTGGAAAATTTGTAGCCTTTTTGAGATTTCTTTCTGCATCCTCCCTCTGAAAAGTCTCCCGGGGACTGAGACAATTAAAAGTCAATATGGAAAAGGTATATATATATATAGATGTTTGGGTGTATTAAGGGCAATTATCCCCATTTTACAAACAACTTGTAATGCTATAGGTGTTGCAGCAGATTAAACAATAAATATAATAAAACCCAAATTGGTTTTCTGCTGGTCCAGCATTACAGTCATTCATTTAATTGTTCAATTTGGATTTTTTCCATACAACTGTGTCAGTAATAGTGTGCCGTTGGTGTATCGCAAAAGGAATATGGTTATAAAGAATTCATTTCAGTAAAATGAGCCTGATCTCAATAACATTTTTGTCTATTTTTGTAGCTCATCTAGTCTGCCCATTTTTCCTGATTTAAAGGCTCGGACCTAAATCAGTACTTGTTCTTGTCTTATATTCAGGACAGCTTCATGCATAAAGTACCACTAGTATTACAATTTTCAAGCTAAGTACCTTCAATGTTAAAATGTATCCACCAAAATCTTGTGGAAAGCCTTCTATAGCCGCAAAGGGGGGGCCAACTATATATTAATGTCTGTGTATTTAGAATCGATGACATCGAAGTCCCTGTTGGTGGAATGGCCAGGTGTCCCAATACTTTTGTCCATATAGTGTATTTTTTTTATAGCCTTCCATAATCCCTGTTTAGAATCCCTAACCTTCCAATGTCACTGAAGTTGTTTTCCTAATCCACAGTAATCTTAACCCTGGGCACTGGGTACATTAATATCCTATGCACAGTCAAGGAGTCATTAACGCTCTATCATAGACTACAATCCTATTTTGGGAGCCTATGCTGAAGCCATGAGCATATCTTTATACATTAAAATGCAGTAAAGCAGACCTCTTAATGCTAACTCCCAGCTCTCACTACGATAACACATTAAATTAACCATAAAATTACACTGAAACAGAATATTATTAAATCCCACTTAGTAGGCTATTTTCCATAGAATCTTTTCCTATAGCTAATAATGGGCTATATATATATATTTAATGACCATTCTATGCGCCATAACATAACCCTTACATTAATGTTTCATTTCTGGTACACTGATTGTAGAATTAGTAAATGACTCATCACCATGATACTCTATCACTGTAAATATTATCCTTATAATGTAAACTAACAATAGTTACTCATAGGTAGCACCACTATAAAATTTAACATGCATGTTGAATATATATATATATAAATATATATAAATTTATAATATATACAGTATATATTAATAGAATATTAAAATATTTAAATAGTCATTTCAGAAATATATGAAAGAATAATCCATGTAGATAAATTATTATAACATTGTTGTTTAGTCATACCGTCTTATTAATGTCTTATGTATTTAAAATGATGATCTAAATATTTAGGAAGCAGTATATATATATATATATATATATATATATATCCTGATGAAAGTCTAATAAACAGACTTGGAAAAGTCCAAAATTAACTATATATATATATATATATATATATATATATATATATATATATATATATGTATATATATATATATATACTGCATGTTTCTAACCCATAGAAAATTTAAGTAAACCTGGTGCTGTATAATGATACTCTTACTTGCCTGGGTTAATAACAATGAATTAAAATGGGATAATTATAACCATGACCGCTGATAGCTGTTTTTCAAGCATGTAGTAATTCATATGTAAGTCAAGGTTAAAAAGTCAGAATTGCTATAAAACATACGACTACTGCAAAAGCTCGGAAATTAGAGTAAATGCTACAAATGTGCCTGAATCAGTTGGTGTTTTATGTTTTATTTGTTTATTTTTAAGTCGTATTTAAGTTAATGCTTCACGAATCTTTATTACCCCTAAAACCATGTATTTGCTTTACATTACAGTAATGTCCTGAGGATAAAAATACTTTTTGTTAATAAAGCTTTGGAAAGAACCAAAAATACGGATGAGGGATAATATTAATTGTAGGGAGGACATATTTGGGAAAAATAACCTGCTTGTATTTCATTTTAAGCAGTTCTGTCAGAATCCAGATCAATCAGATTGGCTGAATTCTGAACTGGCTAGGGGCACATTGTATGAAAGGTTTGACAATTCATTTGACACAAACTTTAAATATAGTTTAGGGCTGATAAATGTGCTACTATTCACTTATCATAACTGATAATGCAGCATCTTGCCATGTAGTAAATATACTCAACCATGCAAATACTTAAAGTGGAATATTAACTAAAAACAACAATAAAACCACAATAGTGATTATTTATAGTGTCTATCTCAGGGGAGGGCTGGCAACTTTCAGCTCTGGTCATTAGTCAGGTAAAATGGTCCAAGGACCACTTCCCTGAGCCATGTGCAATGATCAAAAAAATGCACAAGTATAATGATAGCTTCCCATTAATACAATTTCTAATGGCCCAGATAGGAAACAGTCAGATCATGCTTTGCCATGTGATATATTTTATGAAGAATGGCAATAATGGGATGGCCGCGTCACTTTAAGGTGAAGACATAAGTGCAGCAGACTGCCGCTGGAGCTGCACATTGGGTGAGTTTGGTGATGTAGGCCAGAAGCCCAATGGACGTTTGGTTCGTGTGCAAGATGGCCGGTCCTGGCCTGTATTTATCTATCTATTACTCTGTCTAATAGATTTAGAAATTTGGAAATAGCATAGAAATAAAGAAAATAGCCGAGCACTAGTAGCGGTAGGTATAGAATATAGTGTTAATGTTAACTGCGGAACCTTATGCTCTCCGTGATCTGATAAGCAGCTGTATCATTCTATGCTGTTACGAGAACTTACAGGATATGCCTCTAGGGGACAGATGATGATATAACGTTTATCTGATAATTCTGGTGTTACAAATCACATATTGAGGCAATTGTCATATGCGTGAGGCATGCAGCTTTTTGACTTCGGTGATAATGTTACTTTTTTTTTATAATACACAAACCTCCCATTTCTATTGCGACCAAATAGAGGGTCGTGTGATCTAAGCTGCTACATAACCCTTTTGAAAACACGAGCTGACAATTTATTTGCAATTTATAGAACAAGAGGCCAAAAACAATACTATTAAATAAGAATTATTCTCAAGTTGTTTTGAAGTAGCCACCGGCTGTAAGTCACTTGGCATTTGACTTTATTACTTGCTTTAGAAAGCATTATAATAACATTTACCAAAACAAATGAATCCGAAAATGTCCAAAACAGTGTTTTTGCAAATATTATGTGTTTTACCCGGTGGATTTGGAAGAATAAATTCATTCAGAGCATGGTGTAGAATATTTGCCTTTAATCCTTTGCATGGAATGGAGGCTCCAGGAATTTAAAAGAGTTTTTAAAAGAGTTTTCTTTAAACCTCGGGCATCTTCAAAGAGGGGAGAGGGAGGAAAGCTTCCAGACTTTCAAATTCAGAGTACTATTTTTTCTTTAGGTTTCGGCTCAGATCCCCACAGCCATTGCCAGAAGGGTTCATATTAAACTGCCCTGTCTGATCTTGTATATACAGACTTTAATATGTGCTGAACTGAGTGGTACATGCAATACACACGCTCCAGATACAGATCTATGTGCGTATCAGTTCTCCTAGCAGACCTTCATAAACCACCAGCATTGGGTGACTATAACTAGGGGCACATAAATAATGCATCCATCTAGTTTAGCAATGCTCCAAATGCAGTTGAACGGCATACATTTCCCATATGTATCACTGGTTAAAAGGGGAAAAGGTTTGACTTTAATTTTAGCACTTCCAGTTGTGCTCTCCCTGGCTCTCTTCTGCTCACCTCTGGGCATGGGTTCTTCTAGCTCTCGTGTAAGTTATTGTAGGTGTCCATGTCTGCCCTGTTGTAACTCTCTAATTGTTACATTATATTTTACTTATAGATCTCCTTCAGATTCTTCAAGACAGTACGATAGCAGAGAATACACTGTTACAAATTCCATTAAAAATAGCAATATCCAAAACTGAGAATAACTGTCAAGACATACTGAGAAGGAAAAGAGGTCTCTTACGAGCTTACTGTCAAGGTCCACACAAGCCATCGGGCAAATGCTTGGTGGACTGGTGCCCTCGGATAAATTGTCCAAAGCATCATCCATTTTGGTATGGATGTCTCCAGGCAGGGGCAAAAAAAAGACACCTGACCTGTAGAATTTTGTCCAGTGAACCTCCTGGTCAATTTAAAGCAATAGCGATGCAATCAGTGGCTATTTCAAGGAAATGAAAGAATTTAATGATGGTGATAATAAGTACGATGAAGAAATCATTGAAGTAAAAATAAGTCATGGGGGCTTGCGAATGGGGGACTTATACTTTTGTATGCAGGCATTGATGGTAAAAGTAGCCACCATGCATGGTACTGGGACGTCACGCTGTCATCCGTAACCACCACTCCGCTACAATTGTTCCTTAAGCTGCTCTATACAGACAACAAAATCAATAAACCTACAGGGACATTTTTGGGAAAAAAAATCAGTTTCAGAAGTAAAGCATTACATTTTCTGAAATAGATTTTTTTTTAAAGATTTTTACCCAGGCCTCATCTGGCAGAAAACAATTGTGTTTAAACATGCATTAGTAGCTGCTGTGACACAATAAACACGAGTTCATAGTATTGACTGTTCCCATTTCCACAAACCCCAAACCACCCGGATGCGGGTGTGATGGGAAAGCAACAGGGTTTCTGGACATTCTTTAAGGGGCATCTGCTTGAACATGTAAATATCGCTCGTAAAACAACAAAAATAAGAAAATATATAGAAAAAAAAGAAAGAAATATAGAATTCATTTCTTATGTTCCATTTTTCCTTGCGTTTGTAACCAGACTAGTCCAGATTGGCAGTCATTGAGATAACATTAATGTGTGAATATTAACCCTTCCACAGTTTTTTAACCCCTTTAGGACAATGGGCAGTCCCTAAACCCATTGAAAACAATGCATTTTGAGCCCGTACATGTACTTGTCATTAAGGGGTTAACAGCTATTAAGTCTCTCTTTTCACAACTTTCCCTGATTATAAGCCACAGCCCCTGTTTTGGCATCCAACCTCTCCGCCTTCTTTCTCCGCCTGATGTTCGTCTTTTGTATTATTATCTCAGAATGTTTGCTGAGTGTATCTGTGTTCTACAGCCCTGAAGGTTACAACACGGCGTATAGAAACTGCAGGGAATAAATAAATGTAATTGTGTGAATGAAAAACATTATTATTCTTCTAAATGCCTTCCTAGATTATATAAATAACGATGGAGAATTCACAAAGTCAAGTAAAAAAGTCCTAAACAAAGTGTCTGTTTTTGGCAATTTAAAAGGTTGGGAGGTAATGTATACATTTGTTCTCGTTATAAAGTCTGATATCAGCAGAAAGTATTTCGTGTTAGTATGGACTTGTTAATGTTATGCTGTCTCGGCCCGGTGCCCGTCTCAGACATTGAGTAATAGAACGAATGATATAAACTGTGTTTGATTAACACTTATTTCGTGGGTTTTGGCAGCCAAGGCAAATTGGATGGATTCCTTGGGTTCAATGTTAAAATAGGACATTTTAAGCCGCCTCCGATGATGTCAGAGTCCCCATTTTGCGGCCTTTTTACCAATACATGGCTTACTTGGAAATTATGATTGAGGCAAATTTTCATGATTAACATGTTCACGGGGAATGTCAAAAACACTAGGAATGACCTTTTCAATGCTACATTTAGTTCTAAAGCTGTTATATTTAAAAGCGGAGCCAAATTATCACTTTCAAGCATTTTCCATTTGCGAACTAAGATATTTTAACTTTTTAAATAATACATATGTTAGCGCTGTAACTAAAAATGCCAAACACAGTGTACTATTTCTTTGTTATTGTTGCTTGGCTGTATAATAAGGCTGCAATAATACAGGAGTGTAATTGAATTCAAGAATTTGCCCTGAAGCAGTGATTCCAGAATGTCTTGACCTGTTTCTCATGAAATATTTAATATTTTGTTTACCCCAAGCTGGACAGCCTGGAATTATTTTCTCATCTTCTTTCACGGGGCTCAGATACCTTAAATAAAATAAATCAAACACCTGCTGGGCTTGACATCCTTGCGAATGTACGAACGTATAGCAAAAAGCCAGAAGAACAGCCCTGCGAACCCACCAGGGACTATTCCTATCACATGTAGTTTTTCGTTTTTCTGTTTTTTTTTTTACTTTCCATGCTGAAATTGATTTCCCGGACTTGTACCTGGATTTCCAGATTTGTACCTGGGCTTCCTAGTAATTTCTCAAAGTCGTTTGTAAGATGCAACTCGGTTTAGGAAATTAAAAGAAGGCAAAGGTGTCACATTCTAAAACGGAGAAGCTTGGGTGTTAGGTTAAATCACTGCACTTATTAATATTTGATATTCTCTGCAAGATGGACGGAGATCCTTGCTGCCATTCAGGGTTATACCTACTCTCACCGTTTGACACCAGTATTCTTTGTGAGGGTTCATTAAACCGTCACATTCTAGAGAAGCTGCAGAGAGTTGAAACATTAATTTTCAACATATCAAGTTCACAATGCATTGCGATATCAAAACATAGAATTCGGGGGCCGAAAAGATCCAGTCGACCCATTTACTCGGCCCATGTTTCCTTATGCAAAGACTCAGACCTTAATCACTCCTTGGTCTTGTATTAGATTTAGGAGCCATATGTCTATCCCATGTATGTTTTAATTCACTTAGTATATTAGCCTCTTGCACTTCCTTTTATCTACTATTTGGCACAATTAACCGCAGTGGCCCTGCATAAGCAGGAGCACTTCTTTAACATCATTTCACCTGTTGATAAAAGAAAGAGATTTTAATTTCCAGCTTTTTTTCTCAGTTGTAACCGTATTATAACAAAGCATTTGCAACCCTTGGGCAAACCTGACAGTCACTCTCCTGTTTTTACTGACACAATGGGGAGAGGTGTTACCTTATTCCGTTTCAGTATCTCATTCCTTCCCAGGTGACAAATTAGACCGGATTGAGCCCACGCCAGCTCGTCTAGAGTTAGCTCAAAGTCTTATTGTTGGTTGATGAACCCATTTTCCTGTAGCACGTCAAATAGATTCTACATCCAGTAATCATCTCATACATTGTGTTTATTACACTCATATAAAGTCAGTTACATAGTTCAAATGACATCGTCCCACACTCATTAACACATATGACTAAGATCAAAAAACAATTAGTATATGACCAAACAACCAATTAATACATACCAATTAATACATATAAATCTAGCCATTCTTAGCTGATGGGTGAATGTCCCACAATATATATATATATACGCTTCATTTTATTTATATAGCACCAGCAGATATAGCTGCATTATTTTGTACTTTCCAAATCCAGAATTTGGTTGGTTGTTCCTATCTGGACATCTTCAATTGTAATGTATTTATATGCATCAATAAACTTGCATTTCTGTACTTAAATAAATCAAGAAAACCCAAGCCTTATTTTATTATGGTATAAGATATCCTGGGTTTTTTTATCTAGCCAAAAAAAAAACAAAAAACATTGATGGTCCGTCTAAAATCCACCTGTCGGGGGCTGTAAGAGAAAGTACTCTAAAAAAAATAAAAAAAAACTGTTTTGCAAATGACCTTAATATGTTAAACCATCAAATTCATCCACTCAATTAGCTGTTTCCGCATATCACTTATAAGGCCTGTATAATTAGCCTTTAACACCGCTTCCATTTTAAGAGATAATATAATTTCCAAATAATTTATTCCCTTTATTGAAATCAAATAATTCTCTCAATTCCTGCTGCTGAGCCTGTGCAGTAGAAATATGCATAGCCTGGGATTTTGTAGCATTTCGAAAGCTCACTGTAAATTTACATTTCTTTTATAAATAAAAATACAGATGTTTTTACCTCCCCCGGGTTAGCCCCCCCATATTAAATTTTTTTACAAAAGATCATGGCATTTGTTAGATCTTTGTTAGATCAGGTTTGATCAACTGTTTTTTTCGTTAGATCAACTCTAAAATAGGCAATATTAACAATCTTTTTCAGGGGGGGCTAACCCGTAGCCAGCCCCCCCTCAACAAAAATTTCAACAAAATGTTACTGATTATGATAGCTCTACGTTAGATCAGGTTTGATCAGACAAAATTTTTGTTAGATCTAGTCTAATTACTGAGATATTGCATATTTAATGAGGGGGGGCTGGCCCCCCCTCAACTGAAATTTGGATTTTTTTTAATGGATCTTGGTAGATATTCGTTAGATCAGGTTAGATCAACAGTTTTTTTCGTTAGATCTACCACGCAGGAGGCGGTATTCACAATCCTATTTTGTGTGCGGGGGATGGGTACACATACAGTCTGGCCCCCCCTCAACTGAAATTTGGATTTTTTTTAATGGATCTTGGTAGATATTCGTTAGATCAGGTTAGATCAACTGTTTTTTTCGTTAGATCTACCACGCAGGAGGCGGTATTCACAATCCTATTTTGTGTGCGGGGGATGGGTATACATACGGTCTGGCCCCCCCTCAACTGAAATTTGGATTTTTTTTAATGGATCTTGGTAGATATTCGTTAGATCAGGTTAGATCAACTGTTTTTTTCGTTAGATCTACCACGCAGGAGGCGGTATTCACAATCCTATTTTGTGTGCGGGTAATGGGTATACATAGGGGCTGGCCCCCCCTCAACGAAAATTTTGATTTTTTTTAATGGATCTTGGTAGATATTCGTTAGATCAGGTTAGATCAACTGTTATTTTCGTTAGATCTACCACGCAGGAGGCGGTATTCACAATCCTATTTTGTGTGCGGGGGAAGGGTACACATACTGTGAATGCAGAGAATAAAAAATATTGAAAGTTATCTATACATTGTGTTAGGCAAACTGCAAGAAAATGCCTAAATTCGGAGAAAAATGTGTTTTAAATGTGTCTGTGGAGTCTGTTATTTATGACATTACCTCATACCTCCCAACATCTCGGCAAATTGGGACGCTGGCGCGCATGTGCATTGCTGCCATCACTCTTCCTAAACTGTGAAGATCAGAGTGTCAGCGTTACCGCGCATGCGCGCTAGTGCTGTCACTGAAGCTGGCAGTGTTACTGCGCATGCGTACAATGCTGAGCATGTCCAGTAGTCGTTTTCTGGTGACCCAGGCACCAGAGAACACGACCAGGACCCGCAGGATTCTGAATCCCGAATTCCATGGAACAGAGGTAGAGCTCAGCGGGACAGAGCCTCCAAATCGTGACTGTACTGCATTAATCGAGACAGTTGAGAGGTATGCACCTGTGGCTTGATGTGCAAATGAACAGGCATGGATATGTAAAATCAAAAGAAGATTGTGAGTAGGTAGATCTAACGAAAAAACAGTTGATCTAACCGGATCTAACGAATATCTACCAAGATCCATTAAAAAAAATCCAAATTTCAGTTGAGGGGGGGCCAGACCGTATGTATACCCATCCCCCGCACACAAAATAGGATTGTGAATACCGCCTCCTGCGTGGTAGATCTAACGAAAAAAACAGTTGATCTAACCTGATCTAACGAATATCTACCAAGATCCATTAAAAAAATCCAAATTTCAGTTGAGGGGGGCCAGACCGTATGTGTACCCATCCCCCGCACACAAAATAGGATTGTGAATACCGCCTCCTGCGTGGTAGATCTAACGAAAAAAGCTGTTGATCTAACCTGATCTAACGAATATCTACCAAGATCCATTAAAAAAAATCCAAATTTTCGTTGAGGGGGGGCCAGCCCCTATGTATACCCATCACCCGCACACAAAATAGGATTGTGAATACCGCCTCCTGCGTGGTAGATCTAACGAAAAAAACAGTTGATCTAACCTGATCTAACGAATATCTACCAAGATCCATTAAAAAAAATCCAAATTTCAGTTGAGGGGGGGCCAGACCGTATGTGTACCCATCCCCCGCACACAAAATAGGATTGTGAATACCGCCTCCTGCGTGGTAGATCTAATGAAAAAAGCTGTTGATCTAACCTGATCTAACGAATATCTACCAAGATCCATTAAAAAAAATCCAAATTTCAGTTGATAAATATGCAATATCTCAGTAATTAGACTAGATCTAACAAAAATTTTGTCTGATCAAACCTGATCTAACGTAGAGCTATCATAATCAGTAACATTTTGTTGAAATTTTTGTTGAGGGGGGGCTGGCTACGGGTTAGCCCCCCCTGAAAAAGATTGTTAATATTGCCTATTTTAGAGTTGATCTAACGAAAAAAACAGTTGATCAAACCTGATCTAACAAAGATCTAACAAATGCCATGATCTTTTGTAAAAAAATTTAATATGGGGGGGCTAACCCGGGGGAGGTATGTTTTTGGGTCTATAAGGGTAAGTATAACATCGTCAGCATACAGGCCTAATTTATACACCGTATCTCTAATTTTTAATCCCTTTTTGGATTTACAATCAAAGTTTGAAACACTAAAACTTGACAAGTGGTTGGCGTAGCCACAAATGCAGCACATCGTGTCTTGTAAGTTATATTTGCTATTGTCTGCATTTTATTTTGGATATTTCTCATGCTCTATATGGTTAGATGCAGTTATTTATCTATTGCATATTAATACTAGTAATATCGTTTGTCATTTTAAAGATCTCTGATACCATTTAAAGTAACATGCATTAACGAAGGCGGTCTTTATCAAGTTGTGATAAAATATTCATGGAAACTCAAAGGCTCTCCTATCCCAATAAAATGACTCATTAAATCCCACTTAAAGAATAACTTAACACTGAGGCTATACAATCTACATTGTTGTAATTATAAATTATATTGCTCCATATTAACTTTAAATTAAACGTCTGGCGATGACCCCTAGGACTATGGTACCTGATGTTGGCACTACAGTTTAATCATTAATAGCCCCCTCTTCTATTTGGTTGAGCCTCTGAGAACCCTACAAATGATCCCAGCCTCCCAGCCTGGATCAGTTATGCTCTGATGACAGGGCATGAGAACGTCTCATGATCTGGTGGTGGACAGTAGCTGCATTTCTTCCGATCAATCCACCACACGAAAGTGGTGGAAAGTCTGCTTTCTCAAAGTGCTAAGATGATGTTCTGTCCATTCTCCTGGCAAGATCCTATTAGTGCTGTGAAATACGAAAATTAAATATAGTATCAAATCTCTAGACGCCACTGTTATGGTTTAAAAGTACACAAATTGATAAACTTTATAATTCCAAGATTTTAATTAGGACTGATCCTCCACGATCCAAACCAGGATTAAAACCGTTCTCACTTTTCCCTTAAAATTGTAACCTCCAACCTCCAAAAAGTACTTAAATTACAGGACATTGGGTGGAAGTTGCAATCTGCTCGGGTCACCAACTTTACCTAAGCATTAGGTCCATGTCCATAAACCTATGCTCTCCTTTTTTTACTATGAATTATTGATACATTTTATTTGAACACAATCCATATTAGATTAAATAAAGGTTGTTCAGATCCCTATGCGTGCCACCCTCAAGTTTGAGGACTTTTATGAATTCTGCAGCAATCTGTCTATTTTCAAAGTGAAAGAATGAAAAGAATTACAAATTTGCCCTAAACAGTTTAATTCTCCCAGGAAAGTCAGCTCTGTTACAAATCTTTTGAGTATGTAAAAAAATGCATGGATTACCTGCCAACAACTTCTATAGTCTTTCAGCACCTGCCACAATCACCATTACTTATTCATTCGCATTATTAAGGCTTTAGAATGGCACGATTGTGAGATTTGCTTTCATAAACTTCATGGTTACAAAAGCTTCTTCTCTATCTCTAGCCAATATCAGAGAAGATGAGAGACTTTGTGAATAGAATGCATTCAAGAGAGGTAACTATCTAGCTTGTGATAACTATTCCCTAGAGGAAATAATGAATTAGAAGAGAAAGGATCTGAACCGATTGAGATGCTGTAAAAGGAGCTAGAGTGATTTCTATAGTAAAGAATAATGGGTTTGAGGCATTTTATAGGAGACACAACCTACAGGAATTGTAGGGTAAGCGAAAGCATGTATCACTTGGAGAAAGTGCTCCCCGATGCCCACAGCGTTCATTGTAACTAATGACCTACTACACTGTATAAGAATAGAAAAGTGTGATTATTACTAAGTGTAAAGTGTTGCCAAAAGACAAATAAAAAACTATTCTCCCAGTACCACCCAATCTTCGATCCTTGGTCCAATATTATTTCATTCTAATTTTCAAACATTGGAGAGATATTGTGTTATGGATCATAGCAAGCTCCCACGATGGAAGCTGGTATTCTGCCAGTGAACCCAAATATATGACTAGCTCAGGAAGAAAAAGAGAACGGGCCAGCGTGATAGAGACAATTTAAAGCATTAATCAGATAATTAAATACATTAAATTCACAGGTGCAAACAACTGGTTGGATTGGGTTGGGTGAATCTGCCTGATAAGAAGCATTATCAGGCTGTGTACCCACTGAAACTACCATATATACTGTGAAATCCTAATTTAGTCTATGACCAAAGGAAGGGTTGGCCATGGGGCAACTGTTCCCCGGCTTGCTTTGATTTTAAGATTTCAGCCCATTGCTTGAAGAACCTTTGTGTGTTTTACTTTTAATCCCTGACGAAGCCACTCTGAGTTTCAAGGTTACCAAGAGGTTTAGGCAGAACTCTGACTAGACCCTTGCTGCCTCCTTTATGGATTTTTCAATTAAGTTCTTCCAGATGTATGCTGGAGAGCCCAGTAGAGTTCAAAATCAGTGTACTGTCTCTCAAAAGGGTTTTGGTCTCTTTAACCATTGGGACACTTAGTGGAGTTGTCCCTTTCCTTTTCTGATCACTGAGATTTATAGTTCTGATTCAATAACAGAAAAAAAGCGGGGGGGGTTAAAAATGAAGTTGGGGTGGAAGACAGAGGCAAATATTCTGATTTAATCTGCTGTCCCTGTAAAGAAAATAGAATTTTAGTTTACTTGGTTTGATTTTTGGCTTCAAAGATTATGATGCGTTACACACAGATGGTTTATCAGCCTTTTTTTTAAATAAAATATACACTAATAAAAAACTGTGTATCTATTTGTTGAATAAATCATGACACGGTATAATATGTAATGTGGACACGAGGATATTACATACAATCTTGCATTGTTTAAAGTTTTATCTACCAGAGATACCTTTGGTCAGTCCATATATATTGATGTGGAACATCAAGCACAGTCTAGTGCTATAACGCATGTAAAAGCTATAAATCCAACTGAAGTTTGGCTTTCGTAGTTTGATTGTCAAATTAAAGGATGGTCCATAAGAACCTAATTGATTTTTCTCCCACACAGACATTTGAAGCTCCCTTGTAGTGTTTGGGTGGGGAACTGGGCTCTTTTAAACCACTGTAATATACAGAGCAGAGCGAAGACATCTGCTTAGGAACTGAATTGGACCCAGCTGAATAAAAGCAATAAAAAAATACATGAAAAAGTTAATTTCAGGACGACATGAAAAGAAAAATAACAACAAAGAAATCCACTTCCCCGGAACAAGATTTTTGTAATCTAAAAGATAAAAGGAAAATGGGAAGATAGGAAAAAAAGAGCTGTACCAGAAAAAAAAAACTTAGAAAAGTGCACGGACAATGATGCAGCTACAGGATTGAAATGGAAAGTAAAAAACTCCCAAATTGAATTATGTCCAACATTTTCATGTGTTTAATAGATAATGCGAGGCTGTATATAGATGGAACATTTTTCTGAATACACTTTCCATTTCTCAGGCACTGATGTTGGATGAGAAGGGCCGGCTCATAATCTCCGTTCCTGTCCATCCCAAAGGTGTTCGATGGGGTTGAGGTCAGGGGTCTGTGCGGCCGGTCAAGTTCTTCCACATCAAACTCATCCAACCATATCTCTATGGACCTTGCTTTGTGCGCTGGGGTAAAGTCATGCTGGGCTGGAAAAGGGTCTTCCCCAAACTGTTCCAACAATCTTAAACATTGCCCTTCCATGGAAGCTCTGATGCAGGCGGAACTGAGCACCCACTCGCAGAATAGCCGGCACTCGATTACTCCAAGTGCATGGTGCAAGTAAACTGTGACTGCAATACAAATGAAGAACTGTCCAGTGCTGATTTAGTGCTGGATCACATTAGATTGATGGCAACCAAGTTTCCTTTACGTACAGAGCACATGGGATATTTGACAGTAATATCATATATATTATGCTACATAAAATTGTAAGATGGAAACGTTTGATTAATGGCCAAACTGATGACCTGACTTTCACGACTGCTGTGACCCAGGAGCGCTCACCGAAAGAGTTCTTCACCTTAAAACACCTTAGGGTTGAACCCTAAGAAAAGCGGACAGGGACTTGGACGATCCCATGAGTGTAAGTAGCAAGGCACTACAAGAGTAGCTAGATACCTATGTAGGTAATACTGCAGGTAAATGCCAGGACAGGTGCCACTGAAAGCCAGGACAGGTAGGTAGCCAATGCCGGGTTCGGTACACTAAACAGGTAGTCAGACAAAGCCAAGGTTGGTACACAGAGCGCATAGTCACGATATCCAGGTATGGTACACGGATCAGGTCAGCGAGGTACAAAATCATTAGACAAAGAGTAGTCAGACAAACCAGGAATCAAGTCGAACTTCAGAAACCAATAAAGCAATCACAATAAGCAGGACCAAACTAGAGTGCTTCTGCAAAGCAGTTCCAGATTTTTATATCCAACGCCAAGCCTGCCCCCCTAATGAGTGTGCATTTTATGCAAGCAGTCCTCAGAACAACGTATAACATGCTACACATGGCACATGCTGCACATACCTGGGAACATGCTGGATTGGCCTACATGTGTGGTCCTAGTAATATACCAGGTGTGTTGTTGATGCTGAGAAATAAACCCAAACGTAACACTATTTCTTAAATTACTCAATGTCACAGTGGAGGGTAAGGCAAGAAAATAGTGCTATCTAAAGAAATTATTCCTATTTACAGGTTACAGCCTTTGCGTGTACTGCTTCTGACATTTAAGTCATTCTTTGCACCTAAATGAAAGAGAATTGGAACGTGCAGCGAGCCACAAAGACTCTGATTAAAACTCAAATTTAAATCAACAGGGAGTAAAAAGAAAGGAAAAAGGTTCACCATGTATTCTTTTAGATTTCCAAAACTACTGAACCTTTGAGTGTTTTCATACCAAGGTTCATCATCATATTAATACGTTATAGGAAAAGATACAAAACAGTAAAGCATGTCTGTCTATAGACAAGAACACAGGTCAAGGACAGGGGAGGAAAAGCCAATTATCTCCCTTTCCCCAAAAATTAAGTAAGATTCCTCTGTCCCAGTTAGATGCATATGATAGAAATTGATATCAGGCACAGCTAAGACATAGTTTCCACTGGTGGAAAGATGATATCCAAACCTCATACCATCCATATCCGTACCAGAGCTCCATTATCATTAAAGACAGTCCTCTCAAAGTTCATTCTGATGTCATATTTCACATTGATCTGATGGTACTTGAGATGACACAGTCGAGACATTATAACAGCACCTGTTATGAGCAAGATGAAAACCTCTCTTTACTGAACGTCTACTATCTCTCCCTACATTTCAGAAGAATAGCTGCCGCTGAGTAAAAATGAAAAAGAAAAACTCTGAGGCTTGGAGTTATATGGAGAGGGACAACAACTTTCCTCCAGCTCATCAAATCAAACATATTGGACCCCCCAGTGAGTGTCAAATTCATGTTTGTGTACAAGGACATCCTACATATTCTTATCACCGGCAGGGTTGCATACAAACACTAAAACAAACATTATATTAAAGAAAAGAGATAACTATGACTCTGGACACATGCAGGTTTAAGAAGTATTTTTGAAGAAACGAAGAAATAAGGAATGCCGCTGAGCCTTCCAGAAAAAAATAAAAGCCAAATGCGTCATAGTCAGATCTGAAGAGAAGGCAGATGTTTTAGATAATTGAATTAGCTTCTTTGAAGAGAAAAGTAGAGTTGCTTTTTCCCCATAACACAAACTTATATTAAACAGCAGAAATCTTCAAATGAAAAATAAAAAAAAAACCTCCAGAGTGGAAGCGAAGAATAATTGGACTTAAAACAGAAAATAATTACTATTTTCCCAGAAGAATGTGTCTTCATTATAAACATGAACGTACAAGTATATCATCAACATGCAGCTCCTGAAAAGTACAGCACAGCAACCAGGTACAGTCAGATTCAATGAAATATTACACAGAATAACATCATTCTAAAATGGTGATTTTTATTCACGGAAAATGAAATTATTTCAAAAATGGGGAAAACTAAAGAGCACAATTATCTACGTCGTTTAATCTGGCGGACAGCGATGTTGAAATTGTACCGCATTTTATTTCTTAGTGAGATGGAAAGAACCTCTGCCGGCGACATCTGAAAAGGAAGAATAAAAGAGTTCAGTAAATTCAATGAGAACAAAGAAAGACCTTGAACAAATAGAAATAAACGTAGCACTATGGTGTTAAACAGGCTGTCTTAGAAATTGTTCTTTAAGAGATAATATTGCAACCTGACCTGTGAATTATGAGCAAGGAACAATATCAAGGCTTGTAGCTGATAATAGGTAGGGAAGTAGTGGGGGTTCTGACAAGTATTCTTTACAGTAAGCTATCTATTATGGCTGTGGAGCTCTTAAATGTTTGTCTCTATCAAGCTGAGTGACTTTAATATGTGATATTTCACACACTCCAAATAATCTAACCTGTTTTCTTCCATTGCCCCATGTATCGTGTCAGGTTACAGTGATTTTATCCAGTAATGCTGTTAAAATAATAGGGAACAGCACATTTTCAGTATCTAATTAATTGATTTTAGTCTGAGGGGTACTTTAGGAAAGGTGAAAGAGGCACTCAGACAAAGAAATGTATTCACTAAACTGCAGGTTGCAGAGAAGCTGATTATAAAACACTATTACCAGCCAGTATGAAGGGTCAACCACATAAGTGTCCCCTTCAAGAGCGAACAAGCAGGTGAAATCAGTGAAATGTTTCAATTCACTTTCAACACGCTTACCAACTAGGCCTTGTAGGCCAGCCTCAAACAAGCTGCAATTGCGTCTACAGCCACATGATCATGCCTGGGTCTAAATCACTATTACTGGATCCTCTGGGGTGGAGTTTGATCTCCTGCCAAGACATCAGTGTTCTCTCTGCCTACCTCACTCCCCGCCCACTACCCATTTAAAAATAGCATGGGTACCGCAAAGCTGGCGGGACCACCCGCAACATTAGAGGGACCACCCGTGACATCAGCGGGACCTCATAGCCGCATCCCGCAAAGGGGCTCCGGGTAGCTGAAGCCTGAAAATTCCCAGGTATGGATGTCATTACTGGGAAACTGTATTGTCTATCTCAGGCCTAGGGCAACACCCCTATACAAATACCCCAGCATGCATACTGTAGGTCAGACTTTCTCAACATCGTTTCTTTAATACCTCCAACACCGTATGTGTTCAATAGCTCCACAGATGAGTCAGTAGACCAATGCAGTCCATGAAACCCGCATTCATTAAAAAGCTATTTCATTACTTGATAGCAATATCCAAACACAAACGTCGCTCTATGGTAGCATACACCCTACTAACAATACTCATGCGGAGAAGTATAAAGTTGGAGGATTAATATTCTGATAGAAATATCTATTTTATTCCTTGAAATATACAAACATAATTCAGTAGTTTCATTGAGCAACACTGGAGTGCTCACTTGAGTTTCCATACCATTCAGGCGAGATCTGTGTCTACTGAATGGGGTGATGATGAATCTTTTTAGGGAAATCTTTGGGAAGACAGCATTTGTATGTGAAACACGTTTGAACAGAACATCATGAAAAATTGATAATATATAATATACAATCTCGCAAACAAAACAGAAATACCATGTATTCCAAAATAATTCAGAGTGAAGGATTTTTTGTATTATTCACCAAGAGGGAAAACATTTCAGGACTGTGTGTCCCTTTTACATGGTATAGCTGTGTAGTCAGCAGCGTACCGTGCAAAAGCTCAGTGGGCCGAGGGCCAATAGGGCCAATACTTAGATAACTGCTGCTCTGGCAGATTAGGTTCTAAAGTGCCAGAGCCGCATTTATTTATTTATTTATTGGATTTGTAAGTCATCCTCTAACAATCCTCTAGATCCTATTGTGTGAGAAACACTATATTTTTAAATATTTTGGTATACGTTTGTAAATGGATTCTTTGTGTGGATATAATTTTGTGAGTCCGGGTGTTTTTTCCATAAACATTCAAATCATAAAGGAGACTGAAACATGTGAGAATGTGAAAATTACATCTGCAATTTGTAGACATCAATAGAGAAAATGCTTTCAGCCGTCTTCTTGATCAGCAAAATTGCTCTGTAATGATCTACTTATGTAAATAGGCTTTTCGTGTGCAATGGGGTGATAATCAGAAATATATTAAGAAGAAAATAAAATATCGCTTAAATAAGGCTATTATTATTATAATACTAAGTTAAATAGCATATCCAATCACTATATTGTGAATTTTTGATAGATAAAATTGGGTGTCAACCTCACAGACTAGTTTATTACATGTGGACTCCCAATGACTTGCAAAGCGGTAGGGGGTATTATTTACTCTATCTCTGGCTTAAAATGATGCAAATGCACCAAAATTTCTGTCCATAAATTTTTATAAAATTGCTTACATCTAGAGAAAGCAACAGTATATTGCAGTGGAAAGCTCTGTCACTGCAGTGAGTCTATAGCCCAATGCCTGTCTTGTCCCAGTTCTACAAGAATGAAGGAGAGGGTGCAAGAGCTGAGATCGCCCCGCCTACTCCTCTGTCTGGACCTGCCCATTCCCTGCCCCTGCTCTGATGCAAAATGCACAAACCACACCCATGCGGAACTTGCTCCTTCTTCCTTAACCCAGATTTTCCCTTACTGGTTCCCATACGGAGCATAAATATTGGCTCTTCCTGGGCATGGAGAAAAGCTGGGTGAGCTAGCGTGCTTTCAAGGACTTTCTGTATACAGAGGGGAGGTCCAGCTCTGCTAGAACTAGGATTGACGCACCAAGCCCAAGGATCAGCTCCATCGAGGCTGAGCTTGTGTTGTTCCGCAACCCTGCTTGCCTACCAGCTGCTGCTCAAAACACGTATATAGAGACATTTAGAAAATACTGTCTAAGCTGTTCTGTGAACAGGCATACAACAATCAAACATTCACTTAATGTAGGACTGTGAGAGCTCAAACCACTCAGCAAGCAATAGATAATTATATCTGTACAACCAGGTGGTTTTATTGCAAATGTGCTTTCCTGCACTGATAAGACAAACTTATCTTATCAGATATTTCCACAACATGCAAGGCTTTCCTTAGAAACGATTAGCTGAGTTTACGAGAGCCTACATTTAACTAAACAAAGCCTTTTAAAACTGCGTGCTATGTCATAGAATGACTTCCGTTCTGCACTGTGGGGGAGTGTAAATTCCTGGGACTAGAGTAGTACTACTTGGTAAGAGTACCTCCTGGGAGTAAGCTTTAATGTTTTGAGTATCCAGTGCTCGTGTCCTGCAACTGGGCAAAATCACCCTATACTTACCCTTACTGCCTCTCCAGTGGCAGATTGGGTCATCAGCAGCTGGTTTTAAATTAGCATGGCCGCTTAGTAATCCCAAATCCGGCCCTGGTCTCTGCCAATAGTCCCTTATCAAAGGCCAAGAGTGACACGATCTGTAGTGACCTTTCCCTTCCAACCCGTGTCCACAGAAACAGTTTGATGGTTTCTAAAAGGATTAGTTTTCTTGTCTGATCTGAGCATATGTCAAGTAACCATATTTATCTTTTTAAAGAAAGGTCAAGTCAAAATGTTATAATGTAATACTTTTTCTGGAATAACATAGAGGAATAATAATCACACATTTTAAAGTAAAGTTGGTCAATTTCAGGACTAACTGAAAATACTAACCGACCTACCTATACTCAGCTGAGGAGCGCTGCTTTTCTCAGGATACTTCATGGCTAAGGGTGTTTTTAAGGAACAGTTATCCCAATTTTAAATGTTTTATTGTTCAAATACATTCATGTTGCCACTATGTGGCCTATTTGTTTTTTCAGACAGATCAATTCATTAAAAGAAGAAATGGAAAGAAATGGAAGTGGCTGTCCCCTTTAAGTGATGTAACGCAAACTGATCTAATTAAATACATATAATAAAATGTCTAAAAGATGCCATTTCTTAGATGTAAAAGGGAAATGTTACATTTATTCGGTTGACGTTAAGGATCAAGTCATAGAGCTGGCATGATGCTATCCTGGCAGCAGGTAGACAGGCACTGATGGAAAATATTAACCAGATACTGGCTTTATGCTCCAATAAACATCAGAGGGAGCAGAGAAGAAGATGTTGTCTTTGATGAACTGACCATTTCCCCACCATAAACATTTTTTAAATTGAATAAATAAATTATATATATATTATGCTTTATTTATATTAAATGTGTGTGCCAAGTTCCTCTGAGCGCCTACTCTCACAGCCGACTAAGGAATGACAGTCTATAATAAAGTGACAAAAATATAATCCCAACCAAGCTGCCAGTAAGGAGATTAAGAACAAATATCTCGCATAGTCCTATCAGGGGCTTCCACCTGGTTTCACACAGGGTCTGATAGTATTATAGCATGGGTGTCTGCTCTGTAAGGGTTATTTACAGGCACAGTACGACAGAATTCAAAATGTGATTTTTTTACATTTTGTCTGTATGGTGCAGACATCATGAGAGTACAGAACTTCCACCGAGGCTGGACTGTGGATGACTAGGCAGCCTTGGACTTTAAGGCCAGCCGCTGCTAAATGACATATGTGCAGCCGCACACACTGGACATTTGCCAGGTGTGCTAGATGGCCAGCCCAAGCCTGCTTCATTTGTGTCTTTGGGTAGCTGAGACTACTCAATAATGGAAGTCAAGTGTTTTTCAGGCTCATTGTGAATAACAGATATGGTAACCAGAGATTTTTACAGCAATATAACACCAATGACTTTACATAGAGACGCACTGGAGACATTGCCAAATTAAGACCCTATTGGACTCCTGGGCACACTAGGGATTGGAACACAGGAGTGATAGGAGTGATAAATGGCTTCTGTACACCTATGAAAATATTCCATTAAATATCTGTTGTCTCCACTAAACTGTACTTCTGATCCATTTCACGTTATTTTTAATGGTCAAAATTAGTTTCCTCCCCCCAGAACAAGAAAATTTCAAGTGACCCCAAACTTTTGAACATTGTGTGTGTATACAGACAGAAATCTCCATATTGCATCTCCTCGCGGTTTCTCTCCGGCTTATATGTCGTGAGATCTGCTGCGCTTGTACTGCTATGTCACATAATAAACAATTACTGCTTCAAAACATGTCGTTATCTGAAATATAGAAAAATGGGAGGACTTCCAGAGGTCAATCACCAGCCATTCAGTGCACAATTAGAATATAATACAATAATAATACTTCTAATGCACGTTGTTCTAAAATATTTACAGTGGAAGCTGACTGGCTAGAAATAGAATTTGCTGCAAACGTATCTCATTAGGTAAAGAAAATTACCAAATCTCATAGAATCTTAGCCTCTGCTACTTTTTTTATATTATGATCGGGATAAAGGTTATCTCTACTATGATTTTGGTTTAGTGTGTGTGTGTGTGTGGGGGTTAGTATTTTTATAGGGGTATTTTTCAGTATTGGGGGGTGCTTTGGGAGAAGGAGTTGTCTAAACTAAATTCCTAGTAACTGTAAATCAGAGCTTAATTATTTTGCTGGTATTATCCCTCTAAAGAACGGGCCGATTTCATACTCCCAATATCTGTGTCAGGCATGAAAGGGCCTGAGGACCGGGACTCAGAATTTGTGAAAGAGCTTTTACAAGCTGTACCAAGGACTAAAATAATGAGTTTCATTTTGGGGTGTTTTGGGGTCAACTCAACCATTAGTGATTAAACCTTCAGACACAGGAGGATTTCTCACATTACTCACATTTTTCTATAGTTCAATAAAGCAAATGATATATCGCATATTAGGTCTATTGCGTGTTCTTTAATTGAAAACCTCAATAGCTTTTACCAAGTATTGTCACCTACATCACAAATATCTCCATGATAGCTGGATTCCATTTAGAGCCATATCTATTGCGGGAGAAATAGGGCACCTGTCCATAGGGCTGCGCTCAAAGGTGTACGGATGACATCTTTGATGAAAGAAGTAAGGAGAAAAAACCTCGTACTTATCTGTTTTTTTTAAATTTCATTTATCGCATTAGTACCCTACAGATGGATAATACCCTAATTGAAATGTAGTTTCTTAATCCCTCCTTTGCCATGGGAAATTGAACATTTTAATGCTGAATGGCCAGATAACAAAAGCAACAGTCATACATTTCAAGTAAAACCAATTAAAAATAGACTGCCGCCTTCTCGTATTTTGAAAAAACAGACTTCTTCAGGCCTCTTTATTAACTCCCCTTCCTACTAATGTAGAAAGCTATACTCTGCATGTAGGGATTAAGAGCTACCTAAGAACAAGATATTAAGAATATCATTCAGAAGACGCTGTTATGTGGAACGATATCCTCTGGTCCATTGACGGTACATTCCACGATTGCATTTGTAAACTTTAAATGGATATGGTAATGGAAATGTTGTAGGTCTATGATAGCAGGTCATAATGATTGTAATGAGTAAAGTGGGGAGATAACCAGTGGTGATTTCCAGCATGTTATGTTGGATTGATGACCTGTACACTATTATATTACATCATATTTATATTGCAGCAGCAGATTGTTGCTATTGCAACAGGAGGATTGTGAACATTAAGATTAATTGACAAAATACAGACATGTCAAGAATATCCACACATTAAGAGATAATAATAGAGAAGGGCCCTGCTCTTAAGAGTTTACAATCTATTAAGGTTGATTTTAGTAATCATCAATCGTCAATGATGTTACGCAATACACATAACTTGGTCCAGAAAACTGCTACCAGACACAGACGGCCGCACAACTCTATGTGACAATCATGATTAAGATGACCTAGTGATATTTTTAGTTATTTTTATTTTACTTGGAAATATTTCAATTGGTTTTGCGTACTATATAGCTTGAACTCAGTTTGGCAAATACTTTTGACCTGAAGTGAACGAAGAAATTTCAGAGCAGCTTCACAAACAACGGATTAGTCAAGCATTTAGATTGAAGTACACTCAATATCTGTTGAATTTGAAATTCCTCAAACTCTGCTTTTAGTGCGTTAGCTACTTTAGTTTGCTTTGACTATTACGCACGATCTTACGCAGTAACAAAAGATGTGCTCAGCTGACTTCATCCATCTGTGGGCTGCCGTACTCTTTCAAACAACTTGACATTCAATTGGGAAGCAAAAGTGCAGAATAACTTACTTTTTATATGATGCTGTATGTTTGCTGAAAAAGGTTTAGGCAAATGCCCAACATGGTTCGCATTGGGTAGGCTGTTTTTATTTAAAATATATTTCAAGCCAGGGCCAGACTGAGGACAACAAGGCGACTCTGGCACTTTAAGGCCAGTGGCCACCAAATGACTTAAGTGTGGCTGAATATGAGAGGCCACACATTACATTTTTATGCTCACTCAGCATATGGCCACTGGGCATCCTCCTGGTGTATATAGAAACGAAAAGTTGTGAGAAAACCAGTGTCAATAAAGTGTCCAAGAAAGAATAACAAAAAATACTTTCCTTTCTTTAAAACCGGATACACAGCTGCAACCCGTAATAACACTCTCCCGGTGTTAGAAAAGATAATTTTGGTCCAGTAGGGGGCGCTTGTGTTTTTGATCGGTTTTTCGATTTGAAATACAAACAAACAAAATACTTATGATAGTGTAGTATGTCAAAAAAGCCTCTCAGTATAAAAAGTGGTGTGTATGCACTCACACTTTAAATGAGATGATCAAGCCTTGTGTATAACCACCGCGTTCCGTGTAAGAAGCATATGTGGAAAAAACAAAGATATAAAGAACACAATGGTGTGGTATTTTCAGCAGGGTCTGGCACGCCAGAACGGATTTGCACTTACAGTCAGCCACCGATGTGTCAGGCGTGTAGGGGTTTGGTGTCCTCAATCCTTCCCGGTCACGTGCTTGTGTATGGGAGTAGTATATACATTGATCCACCACGAGGAGATATATATATATATAAAGAATGAATTTATTCTGGGCATATGCCCAATTTTATAAAATACACTAAATGTATAGGCTAAGCCTATACCGTTCTTTTAAAAGTTAAAACAATAAAAAATAATAAAGTAAAAGTCAGTAAAAGTCCAAAAGTATAGGGACGGGAGCTCGATCCGTCCGTTCCTCTACGCGTTTCGCCTCAAATGCGGCTTCCTCAGGAGTATTCTTCGTGTTGTTTCGTTGGTGTTTTTATGTATACGGGGAGCGCCATCTTTGGTTCCTGACGCCTGCGTGCGTCTGACGTCAGCGTGAACCCTCCTCTTTGCGTCCCTCTTTGTTGTATGAAGTATCGTCTGTTCGGTTCCGCCTCCTCCATCTAATGCAATCTGCTCCGTTCGTTTCATATCGCGTGGATTAAGGGTAAGTATCCGATTTTATAAGTGGAGAGAGAGAGGTTGTTAACCGAAGAACATACATGACGGCGTTTCTTTCCTAATCAAACAGAGATCGGACAATTTATTAATTCTATTTCTATATATTTTTTCTTTTTTGGTAGGTACGTTTCCCGTTTGGAGGATGGTTTTTATTTGCATTAGGGGAAGGCTATTCCCGAAGACCCAGAATGGGATATATATATCTCTTAAGTTTGTAAATATAATTAAACCAAGGTATTTTATGAGAGGGTAATGAATCAACCAGATCTGGGAAGTGGGTAAATTTTAGCAAATACGCTGTGGTCAGTAAGATATCCCTGTAAAACTTTTATGTGGAAATAAAATCAAGGTTTAAGAATGAGTAAAGAAAACAAAAAATAAAAAATTGTAAATAAAAAAAAAAAAAAAAAAAAATGTTTCTGGTGTCTATTTCATTCAAGTATATGTATCGGTATATATATCTGTTCTATATCTTTTAAGGTAATGTACATACAATACACTGATGTCTATAGATGAAGAAGAACATGAAAAAACAAACAAATATTTTTTATCTGATGATCATACAAGAATATGTGTGTATTGAGTCCTCAATTAGACTCATACTGATCTATTTGTTAATTTATATATGTGCTAGGATGTCCAATTCCATGTTCAGACCTCCTTTTTTAAAGGTTTTTAATTTAAAAATCCACTCAGTTTCTCGTTTTGATAAATTTTCTATTGTGTTGCCACCTCTCCAATTCGGGGGGACCCAGTCTATACCCATAATTTTAAAATTTTCTATTGAAAATTTTGAGCATGTATTACAGTGTCTTGGGACACTGTGTTTAATGTTCTTATTCCTTATATTGCCTATGTGCTCTAGAATCCTTTCTTTTAGGGGTCTGGATGTCCTCCCTACATATTGGATCCCACACCCGCATTCTAATAGGTAAACTACATTTTTTGACGTGCAGTTTATAAAATGTTTGATTGCATATGTTTGACCTGTGATGGAGCCTATAAAATGTTCTGTTTTCCTGGGTAAAAAAGTGCACATTCTACAGTGGCCACATTTGTGGAAACCCTTGGGTTTGTCACCTAGAAAGGAATGTGGATTTTTCTTAGTGTCTTTTTTGGGTAAAGTGCTTGGGGCTAGTATAGTTTTTAGTGATCCCATTTTCTTAAAAATGATTTGTGGTTTATCTGGCAATACCTGATTAAGAATATCATCATTTTTGAGTATATGCCAATGTTTTTCGAGTATTTTCTTGATCTTGTGTGCTTGGGTGTTGTACTGGGTAAAAAAGGAGAAACTGTAGTCCTTTGGTATTTTTATGTCAGTTTTTTTCCTCGTTAATAATTGAAGTCTATCCGTATTGACCACTTGTTGCAGGCTGCTGTCTAACCTCGCAATTGGGTACTTTTTTTCAATAAATTTTTGTTTTATTTCCTCAGCTTTTTCTTCAAAATCTTCATCCCTTGAACAGTTTCTTCTGATCCTCATCAACTGGCCTTTCGGTATATTGTTTAGCCATCTGGGGTGGTGACAACTTGTATAGTGAATATACCCATTTCCATCTGTTGGTTTTGTGTAATTTTTTGAGCATATCATATTTCCTTCCGAGAATAATTCTACATCCAAGAATTCAATTTTTTCCCTCTGGATGTTGGAGGTGAACCTTAAATTAAATTCATTGTTATTGGTGTTGAGAAAAGGTTTAAAATTTGCCCCGGCCAAAGGCCCTAATCAGTTCGAACTATTCTTAGACACTCAAAAATATCTGAGAAAATTGACAATTAAAAGATTTTTCAATAAAACAGATAGAATTAATAGCAACATTATCACTATAACACAGGATAACCATGACCAGGGAGAGGAATATACACATACAGAACTTAAACCAAAATCTAAATTCTATCCCTATAACGAAAAGAGCGAACACATAAGTGTATTCACAGATTTGATTTTGAAAGACATGGAGAAACTAGGGAACAAAACCAAGACATATAATCTAAGTAAAAAAGAACAACAAGCCCTACGTTCTCTCAAAGATAAACATAACATAGTTGTAAAACAGGCAGATAAAGGAGGGGCCACGGTGGTGATGGATCGCTCATATTACATACTAGAAGCAAAGAGGATCCTGGAGGACACCACCACCTACAAGAAATTAAGCAAAGATCCCACTAAAGAGTATAGTACAGTATTGTATGATATATTAGATAAAGGCCTAGAACAAGGAGTTCTAAATAAGAAGGAACACAACTACTTAAAAAAGGAACATCCCAGACTACCAGTTTTCTACTTCCTTCCTAAGATACACAAAAATGTAGAAAAACCACCAGGTAGACCTATTATCAGCGGCATTGACTCCCTAACGTGCAATACATCAGAGTATGTAGACTTTTTTCTACAAAAATATGTTACGAAGATCCCGGCATACCTTAAAGACACAACTCACCTTTTAAACACCCTTGGAGAAATAAGGTGGTCCCCTGGATGGATATGGGCAACCATGGACGTCTCGTCTTTATATACCATCATCAACCACGAACAAGGAATCAATGCAATCAACTATACCCTATCCAGAGATGTTAACATGAAATCAACACAGAGGTCCTTCATCCTTGAATGTATTAGTTACATATTGAAATATAACTACTTTTGGTTCGAGGAAGAATACTTCCTCCAACTTTGTGGAACAGCAATGGGCACCAGGTTCGCACCGAGCTATGCTAACCTGTTTGTAGCGGAATGGGAGAACAACGCAATATGGAACAACAACCCTTACAGTGCGGACCTGGTGCTCTGGAAAAGATACATCGACGATGTATTAATCATTTGGAAAGGGACAGAGGACGACTTGAAAGCATTTATACAATACACCAATAACAATGAATTTAATTTAAGGTTCACCTCCAACATCCAGAGGGAAAAAATTGAATTCTTGGATGTAGAATTATTCTCGGAAGGAAATATGATATGCTCAAAAAATTACACAAAACCAACAGATGGAAATGGGTATATTCACTATACAAGTTGTCACCACCCCAGATGGCTAAACAATATACCGAAAGGCCAGTTGATGAGGATCAGAAGAAACTGTTCAAGGGATGAAGATTTTGAAGAAAAAGCTGAGGAAATAAAACAAAAATTTATTGAAAAAAAGTACCCAATTGTGAGGTTAGACAGCAGCCTGCAACAAGTGGTCAATACGGATAGACTTCAATTATTAACGAGGAAAAAAACTGACATAAAAATACCAAAGGACTACAGTTTCTCCTTTTTTACCCAGTACAACACCCAAGCACACAAGATCAAGAAAATACTCGAAAAACATTGGCATATACTCAAAAATGATGATATTCTTAATCAGGTATTGCCAGATAAACCACAAATCATTTTTAAGAAAATGGGATCACTAAAAACTATACTAGCCCCAAGCACTTTACCCAAAAAAGACACTAAGAAAAATCCACATTCCTTTCTAGGTGACAAACCCAAGGGTTTCCACAAATGTGGCCACTGTAGAATGTGCACTTTTTTACCCAGGAAAACAGAACATTTTATAGGCTCCATCACAGGTCAAACATATGCAATCAAACATTTTATAAACTGCACGTCAAAAAATGTAGTTTACCTATTAGAATGCGGGTGTGGGATCCAATATGTAGGGAGGACATCCAGACCCCTAAAAGAAAGGATTCTAGAGCACATAGGCAATATAAGGAATAAGAACATTAAACACAGTGTCCCAAGACACTGTAATACATGCTCAAAATTTTCAATAGAAAATTTTAAAATTATGGGTATAGACTGGGTCCCCCCGAATTGGAGAGGTGGCAACACAATAGAAAATTTATCAAAACGAGAAACTGAGTGGATTTTTAAATTAAAAACCTTTAAAAAAGGAGGTCTGAACATGGAATTGGACATCCTAGCACATATATAAATTAACAAATAGATCAGTATGAGTCTAATTGAGGACTCAATACACACATATTCTTGTATGATCATCAGATAAAAAATATTTGTTTGTTTTTTCATGTTCTTCTTCATCTATAGACATCAGTGTATTGTATGTACATTACCTTAAAAGATATAGAACAGATATATATACCGATACATATACTTGAATGAAATAGACACCAGAAACATTTTTTTTTTTTTTTTTTTTTTATTTACAATTTTTTATTTTTTGTTTTCTTTACTCATTCTTAAACCTTGATTTTATTTCCACATAAAAGTTTTACAGGGATATCTTACTGACCACAGCGTATTTGCTAAAATTTACCCACTTCCCAGATCTGGTTGATTCATTACCCTCTCATAAAATACCTTGGTTTAATTATATTTACAAACTTAAGAGATATATATATCCCATTCTGGGTCTTCGGGAATAGCCTTCCCCTAATGCAAATAAAAACCATCCTCCAAACGGGAAACGTACCTACCAAAAAAGAAAAAATATATAGAAATAGAATTAATAAATTGTCCGATCTCTGTTTGATTAGGAAAGAAACGCCGTCATGTATGTTCTTCGGTTAACAACCTCTCTCTCTCCACTTATAAAATCGGATACTTACCCTTAATCCACGCGATATGAAACGAACGGAGCAGATTGCATTAGATGGAGGAGGCGGAACCGAACAGACGATACTTCATACAACAAAGAGGGACGCAAAGAGGAGGGTTCACGCTGACGTCAGACGCACGCAGGCGTCAGGAACCAAAGATGGCGCTCCCCGTATACATAAAAACACCAACGAAACAACACGAAGAATACTCCTGAGGAAGCCGCATTTGAGGCGAAACGCGTAGAGGAACGGACGGATCGAGCTCCCGTCCCTATACTTTTGGACTTTTACTGACTTTTACTTTATTATTTTTTATTGTTTTAACTTTTAAAAGAACGGTATAGGCTTAGCCTATACATTTAGTGTATTTTATAAAATTGGGCATATGCCCAGAATAAATTCATTCTTTATATATATATATATCTCCTCGTGGTGGATCAATGTATATACTACTCCCATACACAAGCACGTGACCGGGAAGGATTGAGGACACCAAACCCCTACACGCCTGACACATCGGTGGCTGACTGTAAGTGCAAATCCGTTCTGGCGTGCCAGACCCTGCTGAAAATACCACACCATTGTGTTCTTTATATCTTTGTTTTTTCCACATATGCTTCTTACACGGAACGCGGTGGTTATACACAAGGCTTGATCATCTCATTTAAAGTGTGAGTGCATACACACCACTTTTTATACTGAGAGGCTTTTTTGACATACTACACTATCATAAGTATTTTGTTTGTTTGTATTTCAAATCGAAAAACCGATCAAAAACACAAGCGCCCCCTACTGGACCAAAATCCTCCTGGTGTACCAGATAGCCACGGGCCTGTTTAAAACCTCCAACATAAAGTCCTAATATGTTAATACAATATAAAGGCAGATTTTATGGTGTGTCATTAAATGTCAACTGAATTTTTGGTGGCAGAGTTTATACTGTAAACTGTAGAGCACTGTAGAGTAAATCTATTAGTACTCAATTAGTACTCAATAAATAATTAGTACTCAATAAATAAAAATACATACAAATACATGGACACAGGAGAGAAAATGAGCTGCACTGCAGGTGGGAGACGGGGAGAGAGGGGAAGAGAGGGAAAAATAGGAAGAGGAGGAGAAGGTGAGAGAGAGCCTGTATATGTATATTCATGGATAAGTCTTTGTGTAAGAGTAAGTGTGTGCAAGCAAATGGTGTTGCAGAGTGTGTGCAAGCAAATGGTGTTGCAGAGTGTGTGCAAGCATATGGTGTTGCAGAGTGTGTGCAAGCATATGGTGTTGCAGAGTGTGTGCAAGCATATGGTGTTAGCTTGTGTGTTAGTATATGGTGCCAGAGTATTGTGTCAGAGGTGAGTCACTTAAAGAGGGAGAGAGAGTGTGTATGTGTATATGTGTAAGTGTATGGTATACAGTGAGTGTGTGTGTGTTGGTGTATGGTGTTAGAGCGAGCTTATGTGTTATTTACGGGGGGAAGGGGAATGGGGTACAGAAGAAATACTGCGCCTAGGCTTCACTAACCCTATGCTTACCCCTAGCAACGGCATCTAGGTGACAGCGCTGCTTTAATAGGCCATTGGGTCCCTTTGATAAAGTGACACTGAGCTGACACTGAGGTTAAATCTAGTTCATACGTGGTTAACAATCAATATTGCAGTTCAATATATGGCATGACATTAATGAGTTTGCATTAGAAGCATCACGGGTCAGATGTAGCATCTCATGTGCAAAAGTCTTTAAAATTCTTAATAAGAATTCTTAGAATTGATTACATGAGATATAGGATTATCAGATGATCACACCATACTTCTTCAAAAACGATATGATTGATTTCAGCATAGAAGACCATGCATCCTGTGAACTTGTTATGTATTGAATGATTTACTAACAAGTGGGTCCAGTCATATTTCTGGTATAAAAATATTAGCTCTCACCTTCTCTGCCTTTTCTTCCCCCACCACTCTCCTCCCCTTTTCTCTCTCAGAAGTTCTAGGCTATGTTTGCCTTATGGACAGAGTACAGGTGAAGCAGTGCCATGAGAAAGGCCTCCCCAGCTGGAAGACATTATCCCCGGCAAGGCCACCCCTACATGTAAAGGGTTAAAAAGTTGCCGAATATTCTGTTTAACTTTCAGTTAGTGTACATATTCTAATTATAATGCTTTGTTTAATGTCCACCTAGTGTTTAAACTGCCAGGTGTATTTCAAGGGCCTGCAGCAACTGCCCATTGGGCCCCCTCATCAGCCACCAAGAGCTAGCTAGCAGAGATGTCCAGTTCATGAAAGAATTAAACTGATCTTTTTCAATGAACCGGATGATTCAGTTCAGTAGACTGAACGATGAATTTGTAACCGTTCAGTCTGTGAATCATTAACTGCGCTGGTAATATGATCCTAGACACAACACTCACTGAATCGTTCAGAGGAACTATGAGTCATCGGTTCACTGAAATGAACACAATTATATTAAATTATTAAATTAACTCCTCAGTCCTGACCATTAAATTAACCCTATCTAACCCTATCTATGGCACTGCACGGCGGCATGGCTTTTGCATTGGGATATCCTGTGCTGAGGCAAATAAAAGCATAAGAGAGCAATGAAAGATGTCTGTTGGAGGGTTCATTGAAAAGGATCTGTTCAATTCGTTCATGAACTGGACATCTCTACTAGCTAGCT
Organism: Spea bombifrons; assembly: GCF_027358695.1. Lineage (NCBI taxonomy): Eukaryota > Metazoa > Chordata > Amphibia > Anura > Pelobatidae > Spea > Spea bombifrons. The sequence goes on along the minus strand of NC_071092.1, from coordinate 39,773,576 downwards.
CTTGGTGGCTGATGAGGTGACCACGTCAAACATACTTTCCTGGACACCTAACATGTGAAATGTATGTGTGTCCTAGAAAAAACTACTCTCATAGAATCTTTATTAACGTGGCAAGTTAAAAAAACTTTAGGGAAATTGCGCACCGCTGCTTTTTACAGTTGGCATGCGGGACACCATCCACTGGCGCCCAAAATGTTAAATATCCTGCTACAAACTATCTGCTTTATGTGGAGAATGGAAGGGGCTGAGATACCAGGAAAGCATAGCCATGGCTGCAGGGAACTTTTGTACATGGTTATGATCTCCTGTAGCAGGTCCCAGTTGTGAGGCCTGTTAATACTTATCTGTTTACTGACCTGATGCTGTCCTAAACGTGACTTCATATGATGTGTGGTGTTCACCACTGGTTTAATTTTCTCAAATGCCGCTAGCTGCCAAGTCTAGTAAAACAAATGATATATTGACAAGAACTAATATATTCAACAAAAAGGCTGACATTGATACATGGTGTCAGATGGAATCAAATTATGTGAGCTTAATAATGCTGTCAACTGCAAGGCCTTTGATACATACGCAGATGGTTTTATATAGCATGTTATCATTCACAAAATAGATTTTATGTTGTGTGTTTACTTAATTCAACTGATTATATTCACAGAGGCTGAAATCGCAGAGGCGGAGGTTCTAATAAAAAGGATTTTCTTGTTAGTGTAAAGATCCTCTCTACAAATAGTATTCTCATAAAAAATGTCCTTCATTGGTTTCATCAATATTGTAATTGAGGTTATGGTGGCACAACTGCGGTCCTGCCCTATTTGAAGAATATGGACCGATCTTGGAGTCATTTCCCCCCTGGGCCAGGCCTCCCTAAAATGTTCAAGGTTAAAAAAAATATATTTACCTTTTAGTTAGTTTACATGTCTAATTATAATGCTTAACCCTATGGTTGCCAACTAAGGATTGGTGGCTTTTGACGAGGGTAACTCCTATCTTAGTTTTGGCTATCTCCTCCTCCTTTGTCTACCTCTTTGAGCCCCTTTGTTCCCTATTTAACTCCACCATGGCCAGCTTTCATATAAAACAGAAACGTAGAACATCAGGGGAGCATTTGTGGGAGATTCCAGGCATCAATCATTAGAAACTGAAAATAGACAGCCAAGACAAAATAAACATCACATACTCCCCCAGTAAATACGGTTGAACTTTAGTGAACTCTCAGAGTTGGATCTTGATTCTAGCCCCATTAACACCACCTATGACTGAACAGGTGATGACCCCCATACACTCATTTGCATGTTATACTGGCTATATCATGATGGAAATTCCACTTAAATAAAGGGGACTCAATTGTATCTAATAGGATGAGATTTCTTGCTTTTTTTAATAGAACAACTTGTGCATATGCAAACTGTCGCGTATGATATTAAAATCTAGTAATGGAGTGGTTTATCCCACAGTCAGATTTCTTTCAGGTCCAACTAAACATAAGTCAAACACGTGATTGATGTTTGGTGTTTTCATTCTGTCCAAGAGGCATAATCACAGTGCATGCATTATTAATACAGCTGTACCCAGGAGACATACACTATAAAATGTAAATCCATTTCAATGTGTCAATGTGTCAAATCCTCTATAGCACAACAATAGGATGTCTCCAGTCCCCAGGTACAATCTTCACTATCAATTATCAGGTTCTTGGGAGTGTTTTCATTTTCACTAGTATTCTGTAGTTACACGGGCAAATAGAAAGTAAGTGAACCTTTTGGAATTTCCAGGTTTTCTTCATTAATGGTTCATAAAATGTGTAAGTCACAAGTATAGATAAACCCAATGTGGTTAAGCTAATAACACACCCAAAAATGTAATCTTTCATATCTTCATTGAACATACACCATTCACAGTACTGGTGGAAAAAGCAAGGGAATCCTTGGCATTTAATAATTGCTATAATTTTATAGCAATAACCTGAAACAAGCGCTTCCGGTAGCTGCAGATCAGACCTGCATAAAGCAAAGCAGCGCTTAATCATAATGCTCCCTGCACCCTATTTCACCATTGGGATGATGTTTTCTTGATTGTATGTCTGAGATTTCTTTTGGTGTGGCATGGTTCACGTCAGCAGATGGTTCTTGCGTATAGCAAACTCAAAATGTTTGAGTTTTTTATATCAAAGTAGTCCTAAAACACATTGATTGGACTCCAGGTTTGCTAACTCCTGACTCCAATTAGTTTTTGTTGAAGTGATTAGTCTAGGGATTCACATACTTTTCCAACCCACACTGCGATTGTTTAAATTATGTATTCAATATTGACAAGAACAATACAATCATGTGGGTGTTATTAGTTAAAACAGATTGTGTTTGTCTATTATTGTAACTTAGATGAAGATCATATTTTAAGATACATTTATACATTCCAAAGGGTTGACTTACCTTTTGTTGCCACTAAATATATAAATATAGTATGTGACTTTTACCGAGATACATTATATAAGTTTAAATCTGGTAATACAACCCATACAAAAGATATATAAATTTACGTAATTATACTCAATATTCAATATAAATCCCGACATAAATAAAAGACGTAAGCAGTGTCTCTGTATATAGTCCTAAAATCAAATTCCGTTTCATTGGAAGAAGATTAGTAAAGTCAGCAAAAAAAGAAATACGATTATATTTCCAGTCTCTGGCCCCTTTCTCTTGAAGGCCTTTTCACTAGGCAGCAACAGATTTTGCAGCAGACATTTGATTAACTGACCCATTATATCTTCAACTAGTCTGGTCACAGATGAAAGAAAGGGGGCTAGGGGGCTTTTATGATATTTTGCCTACTCCTACCAGGCAGCTGGATATGATATACATGTTACCTATGCTGTTTCCCCTTAGTGTGGATGTGAGTCTTGTTGACTAAAGTTTGATACTCTCATACCATGAAAGGGACACTCCAGCCATCATATGTACTTTAATGCATATGATAGCTGGTGTATGGGACATTATACCGTCCCTTTAACAAAACTTGCCATCTTATCTTCGAGGTTCACATTAGGCTTTGGAAGTCTGTGAATTATATATGGGCCGAAGACTGCATTTTTGTGCTTTAGGGCTCTCACACAGAAAATGAAATTATTTTTGCTTTCATGTGAAAAGGGACACTGAATAAATCAAGAGAAATATCCTTATTTTCTAAAATATTTTTCTCTTTAGAATTTTTCTGCATGAATGAACCCACTGATTCAGAGAGATTGACCACATCTATGGGGACATCCTACTGTGGGGGTCCACCTCAGCATAACTGCCCTAATAAGCTATTTGATAGGTTAGGTGCAAAAAATTGCATACAAATTTGATGAAATATTGCAGCAATGATAACTATCTGATAATTAATGCAAATAGCATAAAAAATAAATAAATATATATATGTATATATATATTGTAAATGATCCTGCTATGTTTATGTTCTTCTACTGCCATCTTTTGACAAACAAAAAAGGTGTTTATATTATTCTCAAACGTGTACCCATATTTATGGACTATATAATTACTAAGCAGTTCTTTCACTGTCTGTAATACTTGACCTAATTAGTGTACTTTGCTGAAGCTGCTCATTGTTTTCCTTGGTTTTATTGACTTTGGCTCCAGGGTAAAAGTTGCTAAGAAGGATGGTTGCTTTAACTTGAGATTGGAAAGATGTAGGTTACACACCACAACCCCCCATGTGGAGATCAAAAGTCTGGCACTGTGTATATGTATGTGGGTAAAGATATTCACAATATGAACAAACGTATTGGGACACCTGAGCATTACACCCACAGAGATGCATATGACATTGGTCTCTCCTTTGCAGCTAAAACAGCTTCCACTCTTCTGGAAAGGATTTCCACAAGATTCATCCAGAAGGGCAGTGAACACCTTTGGGGTGAACTAGAATGGAGGTTGCAAGCCAGGCTTTTATGCCCAAAGGAAAGCCTTCCCAGAAGAGTGGAAGCTGTTTAAGCTGCATATGGGGGAACCAACTATATATTAATGTCTATGTATTTAGAATGTGATGTCATAAAAGCCCCTGTTGGTGTACTGGTCAGGTGTCCCAATACTTTTGTCCATATAGTGCATGTGTGAAGGATGGCATGTTTGCATGTTTGTACTTATGAATGTATGTTTGTGTGTGGGAGAATGTGTTTATGTATCCATCAGTGTGGGTGTATGTCTGTGTGTGAGTTACATAAAATAAATAGCTAATGCTACATATATCAAATTGTTTACCTGCTGTATTAATATTCACAAAGAATGGTTAATTTTTATAGTTATCTCCAGTGCTTTTTCTCCTTTCACTTCTGAAAAGTCTAGGGTGTTGGTAGTCTATGATGCATGAGCAGCAAGATTCTCCACGCTTTAATCCTCCCTTTCCTTCCACGCACCTCCCCACCTCATGTATTTGAACCTCTATTCCTTCTTCCGTTCTTACACTTTCGTCTGATTGATTCCCCATAATCAGAAATGGCTCAGCAAAGGCAAGCAACAAACCGGGGGCAAGTACTTCCTCTTGCCATTGACTGCTGAAAACCAGGCTCTTGTCTAGTGCCCATCAGGAGGAAAGCAATGCTTTGAAGGACACTCTTTTGCAGCCACCTTTGGGATTTTTGGTGTAATTTTTATAATTCTTGCAATGAGAGACATTGTTCTTTTATGCCACTTGCTTTAAAGCGCTTCCTAGACTCTTTGAATAATGTGCATAATCACCTCCAACAGTCAATACAGCGTAATGTTCTCCGTACAAATGGTTCATTTTTTATGCAGAAATCATCCTAAATAACCGCAGTATGCAATTCCTTGTTTTGCTTCAAAAAAAAGACGTATCTGTTTGTTATATTTAAAATCTGTTACTATGCCTTGGAGATAGAGATTGGCAATTAGCACAAGTGTAATTAAAGTTTTATGAAGGGTTTTGTTAATATGCCTGTTTGTATAATGCAGCATTCACTATCTCACACTAAATTATGTTAATTATCATTTTTTAATTGGGTACAGAGAAAAAAATAATTGTAATGGAAATAGAGGGTAGAGGGATACTTCACGTTTATAAAAACATTGAGGCTTTGAGTAATGCAGAGAACTATTAAATGTATGAAATTGTCCAGAAGCATTTCGACCTCTCCTCTAGAGTGAAAAAACCGAAATATAAAGAGACCTATGGGCATCCCCGGAAACATTCAGGCTCCAGCTACCCAGAGCCCCCCATTTTTGGGATCTGGGTCTACTGGGTGATCCACTAATGTCAGGGAGCAGCCCACTGCGGACAGGGTAGCCCCACAAGGAGGAGAAACAGCAAGGAGTGCGGTGTTCCTCAATGCTCTGTGGTGATCTGGAGAACCGGTGCTTCAAAGTACAGTTGCTTATGGCAAATGTAGACTGTGGGTCTGTATTAAAATAATTGTAGACGAGCACATTGCATTTTATAAATGTCCATAGTTACTTGGGCCATCTTATCATCCAAATACACCAAAAATGGTGCGATTCAGGGCAAAAAGAAGGTCACTTGGGAGGTATCTTTATTAACTAGTTAATAAATGTCCAAAACATGCATAGACTATATTAGTTGGAAATCTTTGGTACACCTAACATGGCCTTCTATGTGAAATATCATGAGACAAACACCCAGAGGCCTGCTGGTCAACATCGCCATACACTGCTCGAATGGCAGATCCGGTGCAGCAGTTGGATAGGCCTGGCTGTACATATCCAGCCACCGGCAGCACTTATGTGTTAGCCTTAAAGTTCCAGGGCTGTTTCATCAGTCTAGACCAGCCACTAATGTTACCTAAATGCAATTGTGATGTCTTGTCACAAGATGCTAATGGAAATTCTCCAAGTTTGCCCTGGATATGTCAGCTGGTCTTGTTTGGCCTTGCCCACTCCTACCATCTTTGTAGTGTAGTACAGGCTACCCGCACCCCATGCTTAGCTAGCCACAATCAACATATAGCCATACAACCAACAAAATATATTCTTACAGTATTTGTGAACATTCTAAAAAATGAAAAGGTTGCAAGGAGGTAATTACATTTCCCTATTGCACTTTTTGTAACTATGTCCTGAATATGATTGTATAAAATTGCAACACAAAAAGAAATTTGAATGAATCTTTAGTCACTCACTGCACAAAAAAACTAAATTTGTAATATTTCTTTTTACCATTCTTTCTTTTTTTTTTTGTATGCAAATACAATTCTTCATTTGGACATACCAGTGGTGGAACTATAGGGCAGGCTTGACAGAACATGCAGAGGCCCTGACTTCCCAATACACATTCCCATTCATATTTACTTTTATAGAGAGGATGTATGGGTAATATAGAGGGAGAAATGTGGATCAATGGACTGGCAAGTTACCCTGCAGATAAAGATCTAAAAACTACCATCTAAAATATAGATTCCTACTTCTTCCCATTGCACGCCTAGAGATGGAGTCTCGGGTGGCAAAGAGACAAATCTGAGATACAAATTTGAGACAAACACACACTTAGATCGCTGCTATTAATTTCCAAAAAAGACATGGACCATATCGTTTTAAGCAGAATGTATCTTGGATTTATCAAGTGGATATTCATGTGTTGTTATCATGGGAAGAGATACTAAACGCCTAACAAGCCCTCTAAAAATGTTGTGTAGAATAATGACCTCTACCCACAATCTGTGACCTGCCCATCTGTCTGAGAGGAATATCATTCAATCATCACTGGATGTACAAGGTCACCAGAAATGCTAGATCTTTGTCCTACAAAACAGATCAACTTTGTGTTATATATGTCATTCGTTAATAAGCAACCGCAATACAAAACAACACTTTAATAACAATTATCAGCTTGAAGCTTTAAATGTTCATCCTAAATTTGAACCTTTTCCACCTTTTGCCCAGTCCACATGGATGGAAATTTCATCTGACAAGCAAATTGTATATCTTGTCTCATTTATTCCGAATTATGAGTATGTATGTGATGAGATTCTTTGTGTCCCCATCACCTGTTTTTAAGCTGCACCAGAATGCAAAATTGCTAGAACAGCAGGTGATCTTATTTTTAAATCAAACTTACTGATTGAGTTCCAATTCACCCAAGTGACTATTCCCTTATCAGGCTCACATTCTTCTTCGGATTCATAGTGATACAAACTGTGAAGAAATTTAAACTTGCGTGGGTTAGACATATGGGTATCCTGACACAAAATAAAAGGAAGGATCTGGAAGGATTAGAAGTTTCTTTAGCGGGGATAATAGGTGCACTAGATTTGCTGAATTGATCATCTGACAACTTTTATGGTTCTGTGTTAGAGAAATCCAGAATTGGGGACCATTCTATGTCTTCCAAGATTCCCTAAGATGATCATAAAAGATTCATTTAACACCCACTGACTTAAATGTCCCTGGCCAGACCCTAAGCCAAGCTCTGGAAAACCTTACCCAGACGAAACACCCAGGTCTAGGTAGGTAGTGCCACACTTGGCTCAGGGGTCTTCTTCATGGCCTCTCCTTGCCCTGGTTGTGATGTTTCAGTGATTTCTCCAAATGCTCCACCCCAGGGACCCATACATTTATACATAAAATACAGTCTACACACAATGTCTTCCTGGAGCCATTCAATGTCACACTATACACACATAAATTACAAATGTTCTTCATAAAAGAACGAAGGCCTGATATATTGGCATGCTAGAACCGCAATACATATTTTGAGACAAAAATATTAGCCTCTTTTTATTCAGTTGTGAAATCCTCTGTAATTAACTTACTGCATGTAAAACCTCCTCTACCTTCATAGAAACTAGACTTGGGCACCAGGGGGCTCTTCGTGTTCGTCTTCGTGCTCGTCTTCGGGGGAAAAAAAATCTTCGTATTCCGCGAATATTCGCCCGTTCCTGTCTTCTCTTCGGGCGAATATTCGCGGACATTCTTCGTGCTCGTTTAATCTTCGTTTTCCTCCTGGCTGCCTAGCAGGGGTTAATACGGGGTTAATAACACATCACAGCAGCAGCAGCTGCCGTGAAGGTACGTGTGTGCAGCTCTATTGGTCGTTTCGGCAGGGGGCTGGTCTGGCATCAACGAGTGAATTGCAGAACTGCAGAATGCACTTCATTCGTTGATGGCAGGCGAGCCCCCTGCCGAAACGACCAATAGAGTTGCACACACATACCGAGGTGTACTGTCCATAGATGTTTAATAAAAGAATAGGGAATATTTTACATTTTTAAATTGATTTTGGACCACTTTACATGCCTAACATTTGCTACCTATTTACAATGGCATACTTTGCAACAACCCAACTTACTTATTGGACAGGACTGGAAAATAGCAGGACTGTCCACCAAAATCTTGGGTGTGTTGGCAGGTATGCTGATGGAAAAATGTTGGACAAGAACTAAAAAATAGCTTAGGGTTAATGTACGGTTATGTTTAAGATTAGTAGCAGTGCACTGGTTTGGTTAAAGATGGATTATGTCTAAATAATAATAATTTAATTTTAATGTTTTTTTTTTAAAAAAAATAGGGGTTTATTTAAATGTATTTTAAAGTTAGATTTATTATTTAGTACTTGATTATATTTATTAAATGTTTATAGTAGCGTTACCTACCGAGCTATACCTACCTATGTGTATTTGCATTTTGCATACCTAGTTTAGCTAAATTAGATGGGACAGGACTGGAAAAAAGCAGGACTGTCCCTGAAAAAGTTGGGTCTGTTGGCAGGTATGTGGATGGAAAAATGTTATAGGGTGAAGTGTGAGTTATAGTGTTAATGTAATGCTATTAGTGAGTGAAGGCCAGGGCAAATAACAAGGAAAAGGTCCTTGTGTTTTGTGCATTGTAAGTGTGTGTGTATGTGTGTTATGTGTGATGTCACTGTGTGTTATATGTGTTATATGTGTTATTGTGTGTGTTATGTTTGGTTGGTTGTGTATCAGAAGGAAAATAATGAAATGGAAAAGGAAATGGGAAAGGCAAATGAGTGGGCAATTGGCGACCCGCTCACCTGTTTCACCCCAGGGCAAAGCACCCAAACACTGTCAGTCTTAGACGTTTGGCAGCAGACTTCCAGAGCTCAGACACAAGGCCCTAGCGTAAGCTGGCCACTCCGGCGGAGGTAGCAGGCGTTGCCACACCGCAAACAGAGGCAGCCAGGGGGGAGAAACTGCCCTTACCATTAGGGACATTTTGGGCATGACTCTAGCCAGGAAGCGAACTGGCAGAGAAGAGATGCTGGCACCACCACCAGCAGCAGCATTGAAAAGGCGAATGAGTGGGCAATTGGCGACCCACTCACCTGTTTCACCCCAGGGCAAAGCACCCAAACACTGTCAGTCTTAGACGTTTGGCAGCAGACTTCCAGAGCTCAGACACAAGGCCCTAGCGTAAGCTGGCCACTCCGGCGGAGGTAGCAGGCGTTGCCACACCGCAGACAGAGGCAGCCAGGGGGGAGAAACTGCCCTTACCATTAGGGACATTTGATTCATGACACTAGCCAGGAAGCGAACTGGCATCGAAGAGACACTGGCACCACCACCAGCAGCAGAATTGGGAAAGGCGAATGAGTGGGCAATTGGCGACCCACTCACCTGTTTCACCCCAGGGCAAAGCACCCAAACACTGTCAGTCTTAGACGTTTGGCAGCAGACTTCCAGAGCTCAGACACAAGGCCCTAGCGTAAGCTGGCCACTCCGGCGGAGGTAGCAGGCGTTGCCACACCGCAAACAGAGGCAGCCAGGGGGGAGAAACTGCCCTTACCATTAGGGACATTTTGGGCATGACTCTAGCCAGGAAGCGAACTGGCAGAGAAGAGATGCTGGCACCACCACCAGCAGCAGCATTGAAAAGGCGAATGAGTGGGCAATTGGCGACCCACTCACCTGTTTCACCCCAGGGCAAAGCACCCAAACACTGTCAGTCTTAGACGTTTGGCAGCAGACTTCCAGAGCTCAGACACAAGGCCCTAGCGTAAGCTGGCCACTCCGGCGGAGGTAGCAGGCGTTGCCACACCGCAGACAGAGGCAGCCAGGGGGGAGAAACTGCCCTTACCATTAGGGACATTTGATTCATGACACTAGCCAGGAAGCGAACTGGCATCGAAGAGACACTGGCACCACCACCAGCAGCAGAATTGGGAAAGGCGAATGAGTGGGCAATTGGCGACCCACTCACCTGTTTCACCCCAGGGCAAAGCACCCAAACACTGTCAGTCTTAGACGTTTGGCAGCAGACTTCCAGAGCTCAGACACAAGGCCCTAGCGTAAGCTGGCCACTCCGGCGGAGGTAGCAGGCGTTGCCACACCGCAGACAGAGGCAGCCAGGGGGGAGAAACTGCCCTTACCATTAGGGACATTTGATTCATGACACTAGCCAGGAAGCGAACTGGCATCGAAGAGACACTGGCACCACCAGCAGCAGCAGCAGCAGCAGAATTGGGAAAGGCGAATGAGTGGGCAATTGGCGACCCACTCACCTGTTTCACCCCAGGGCAAAGCACCCAAACACTGTCAGTCTTAAACGTTTGGCAGCAGACTTCCAGAGCTCAGACACAAGGCCCTAGCGTAAGCTGGCCACTCCGGCGGAGGTAGCAGGCGTTGCCACACCGCAGACAGAGGCAGCCAGGGGGGAGAAACTGCCCTTACCATTAGGGACATTTGATTCATGACACTAGCCAGGAAGCGAACTGGCATCGAAGAGACACTGGCACCACCAGCAGCAGCAGCAGCAGCAGAATTGGGAAAGGCGAATGAGTGGGCAATTGGCGACCCACTCACCTGTTTCACCCCAGGGCAAAGCACCCAAACACTGTCAGTCTTAGACGTTTGGCAGCAGACTTCCAGAGCTCAGACACAAGGCCCTAGCGTAAGCTGGCCACTCCGGCGGAGGTAGCAGGCGTTGCCACACCGCAGACAGAGGCAGCCAGGGGGGAGAAACTGCCCTTACCATTAGGGACATTTGATTCATGACACTAGCCAGGAAGCGAACTGGCATCGAAGAGACACTGGCACCACCAGCAGCAGCAGCAGCAGCAGAATTGGGAAAGGCGAATGAGTGGGCAATTGGCGACCCACTCACCTGTTTCACCCCAGGGCAAAGCACCCAAACACTGTCAGTCTTAAACGTTTGGCAGCAGACTTCCAGAGCTCAGACACAAGGCCCTAGCGTAAGCTGGCCACTCCGGCGGAGGTAGCAGGCGTTGCCACACCGCAGACAGAGGCAGCCAGGGGGGAGAAACTGCCCTTACCATTAGGGACATTTGATTCATGACACTAGCCAGGAAGCGAACTGGCATCGAAGAGACACTGGCACCACCAGCAGCAGCAGCAGCAGCAGAATTGGGAAAGGCGAATGAGTGGGCAATTGGCGACCCACTCACCTGTTTCACCCCAGGGCAAAGCACCCAAACACTGTCAGTCTTAGACGTTTGGCAGCAGACTTCCAGAGCTCAGACACAAGGCCCTAGCGTAAGCTGGCCACTCCGGCGGAGGTAGCAGGCGTTGCCACACCGCAGACAGAGGCAGCCAGGGGGGAGAAACTGCCCTTACCATTAGGGACATTTGATTCATGACACTAGCCAGGAAGCGAACTGGCATCGAAGAGACACTGGCACCACCACCAGCAGCAGAATTGGGAAAGGCGAATGAGTGGGCAATTGGCGACCCACTCACCTGTTTCACCCCAGGGCAAAGCACCCAAACACTGTCAGTCTTAGACGTTTGGCAGCAGACTTCCAGAGCTCAGACACAAGGCCCTAGCGTAAGCTGGCCACTCCGGCGGAGGTAGCAGGCGTTGCCACACCGCAGACAGAGGCAGCCAGGGGGGAGAAACTGCCCTTACAATTAGGGACATTTTGGGCATGACTCTAGCCAGGAAGCGAACTGGCAGAGAAGAGATGCTGGCACCACCACCACCACCACCACCACCACCAGCAGCATTGAAAAATTGGAAAGGCGAATGAGTGGGCAATTGGCGACCCACTCACCTGTTTCACCCCAGGGCAAAGCACCCAAACACTGTCAGTCTTAGACGTTTGGCAGCAGACTTCCAGAGCTCAGACACTAGGCCCTAGCGTAAGCTGGCCACTCCGGCGGAGGTAGCAGGCGTTGCCACACCGCAGACAGAGGCAGCCAGGGGGGAGAAACTGCCCTTACCATTAGGGACATTTGATTCATGACACTAGCCAGGAAGCGAACTGGCATCGAAGAGACACTGGCACCACCAGCAGCAGCAGCAGCAGCAGAATTGGGAAAGGCGAATGAGTGGGCAATTGGCGACCCACTCACCTGTTTCACCCCAGGGCAAAGCACCCAAACACTGTCAGTCTTAAACGTTTGGCAGCAGACTTCCAGAGCTCAGACACAAGGCCCTAGCGTAAGCTGGCCACTCCGGCGGAGGTAGCAGGCGTTGCCACACCGCAAACAGACGCAGCCAGAGGGGAGAAACTGCCCTTACCACTAGGGACATTTTGGGCATGACTCTAGCCAGGAAGCGAACTGGCAGAGAAGAGATGCTGGCACCACCACCACCACCAGCAGCAGCATTGAAAAATGGGAAAGGCGAATGAGTGGGCAATTGGCGACCCACTCACCTGTTTCACCCCAGGGCAAAGCACCCAAACACTGTCAGTCTTAGACGTTTGGCAGCAGACTTCCAGAGCTCAGACACAAGGCCCTAGCGTAAGCTGGCCACTCCGGCGGAGGTAGCAGGCGTTGCCACACCGCAGACAGAGGCAGCCAGGGGGGAGAAACTGCCCTTACAATTAGGGACATTTTGGGCATGACTCTAGCCAGGAAGCGAACTGGCAGAGAAGAGATGCTGGCACCACCACCAGCAGCAGCATTGAAAAGGCGAATGAGTGGGCAATTGGCGACCCACTCACCTGTTTCACCCCAGGGCAAAGCATCCAAACACTGTCAGTCCTTGGCGTTTGGGAGCGGACTTCCAGAGCTCAGACACAAGGCCCTAGCGTAAGCTGGCTACATTGGCGGAGGTAGCAGGCGTTGCCACACCGCAGCAAGTGCAACCAGGGGGGAGAAACTGCCCTTACCATAAGGGACAATTAAGGCATGACACTAGCCAGGAAGCGAACTGGCAGAGAAGAGATGCTGGCACCACCAGCAGCAGCAGCAGCAGCAGCAGCAGCAGCAGCAGCATTGGAAAAGGCAAATGAGTGGGCAATTGACGACCCGCTCACCTGTTTCACCCCAGGGCAAAGCATCCAAACACTGTCAGTCCTTGGCGTTTGGGAGCGGACTTCCAGAGCTCAGACACAAGGCCCTAGCGTAAGCTGGCTACATTGGCGGAGGTAGCAGGCGTTGCCACACCGCAGCAAGTGCAACCAGGGGGGAGAAACTACCCTCACCATCAGGGACATTCGAGGCATGACACTAGCCAGGAAGCGAACTGGCATTGAAGAGAGACACTGGCACCACCACCAGCAGCAGCAGAATTGGGAAAGGCGAATGAGTGGGCAATTGACGACCCGCTCACCTGTTTCACCCCAGGGCAAAGCATCCAAAAACTGTCAGTCCTTGGCATTTGGGAGCGGACTTCCAGAACTCAGACACAAGGCCCTAGCGTAAGCTGGCTACACCGGCGGAGGTAGCAGGCGTTGCCACACCGCAGCAAGTGCAACCAGGGGGGAGAAACTACCCTCACCATCAGGGACATTCGAGGCATGACACTAGCCAGGAAGCGAACTGGCATTGAAGAGAGACACTGGCACCACCACCAGCAGCAGCAGAATTGGGAAAGGCGAATGAGTGGGCAATTGACGACCCGCTCACCTGTTTCACCCCAGGGCAAAGCATCCAAAAACTGTCAGTCCTTGGCGTTTGGGAGCGGACTTCCAGAACTCAGACACAAGGCCCTAGCGTAAGCTGGCTACACCGGCGGAGGTAGCAGGCGTTGCCACACCGCAGCAAGTGCAACCAGGGGGGAGAAACTACCCTCACCATCAGGGACATTCGAGGCATGACACTAGCCAGGAAGCGAACTGGCATTGAAGAGAGACACTGGCACCACCACCAGCAGCAGCAGAATTGGGAAAGGCGAATGAGTGGGCAATTGACGACCCGCTCACCTGTTTCACCCCAGGGCAAAGCATCCAAAAACTGTCAGTCCTTGGCATTTGGGAGCGGACTTCCAGAACTCAGACACAAGGCCCTAGCGTAAGCTGGCTACACCGGCGGAGGTAGCAGGCGTTGCCACACCGCAGCAAGTGCAACCAGGGGGGAGAAACTACCCTCACCATCAGGGACATTCGAGGCATGACACTAGCCAGGAAGCGAACTGGCATTGAAGAGAGACACTGGCACCACCACCAGCAGCAGCAGAATTGGGAAAGGCGAATGAGTGGGCAATTGACGACCCGCTCACCTGTTTCACCCCAGGGCAAAGCATCCAAGCACTGTCAGTCCTTGGCGTTTGGGAGCAGACCTACAGAACTCAGACACAAGGCCCTAGCGTAAGCTGGCTACACCGGCGGAGGTAGCAGGCGTTGCCACACCGCAGCAAGTGCAACCAGGGGGGAGAAACTACCCTTACCATCAGGGACATTCGAGGCATGACACTAGCCAGGAAGCGAACTGGCATTGAAGAGAGACACTGGCACCACCACCAGCAGCAGCAGAATTGGGAAAGGCGAATGAGTGGGCAATTGACGACCCGCTCACCTGTTTCACCCCAGGGCAAAGCATCCAAGCACTGTCAGTCCTTGGCGTTTGGGAGCAGACCTACAGAACTCAGACACAAGGCCCTAGCATAAGCTAGCTACACCGGCGGAGGTAGCAGGCGTTGCCACACCGCAGCAAGTGCAACCAGGGGGGAGAAACTACCCTTTCCATTAGGGACATCTGAGGCATGATTTCAGCCAGGAAGCGAACTGGCAAAAGATACTGGCACCACCACCAGCAGCAGCGTTGGAAACGGAAAAAGGTGAATGAGTGGGCAATTGACGACCCACTCACCTGTTTCACCCCAGGGCAAAGCATCCAAAGACTGTCAGTCCTAGGCGTTTGGGAGCGGACTTACAGAGCTCAGACACTAGGCCCTAGCGTAAATTGGCTACACCAGCGGAGGTAGCAGGCATTGCCACACCGCAGCAAGTGCAACCAGGGGGAGAAACTACCTTAAACATTAGAGAGAAAAAATTTAACTTTCCAAGCTAAGAGCTGGGTAACCCAATTTGGGCAGATTGAATTTAAGAAAGGCAATCTGCTCCATCAGATGAGGTGCCATGCGTGAGCGCTGTGGACTCAGTATGTTTCCAGTCATAGAAAACACGCGCTCACTTTGAACAGTGGTTGGCGGACATGATAGAAGCTGCTGCGCAACCCATGAGAGTGCAGGCCACACACTCTTCTTTTCATCCCAGTAGCTAAGAGGATCAACATTAGGAGCAGAAGGAACTTCACAGAGGTAAAGTTTGACCATTTCAGCAGCACTACTCTCCTTTCTGCTGCTAGCTCTGTCAGATGGTCCAACTATACTGCCAAGTGCCTCTTCCCAAAACGCAGCTGCTCCACTCAGCTGTGTTGTGCTGCTTGTGGCACTGCTGCTGATGCTGCTGCTAGGGGTAGCAGACCACATCATCTCTTCCTCCTCCTGCACCTCACCCTCCTCGGACAGCATTCCCATTTTACGCTGCCAGTCACGCACCTTGTTGACCAATTGCTCCCGGTAGCTACTGAGAACATTGAATTTCAAAGCTAGCTTTCCCTTAATTCTTGGATCACAAAGGCACGCTAGCATCATTTCGGGACTCTCTTCCATTCGCTTGCGAAGGTGTACTTTTAGCAGATCCTTCAGCTTCCTGACTATGGCTGCTACGTCAGGATGTAGAGTGCCACCTTGAACAGCCTCACGGTTTCCAAGGAACACATCCATCTTGCTGCCTAGATGGGAGAACACTGGGATTACCTGGGCCAGACTGGCAGTGTTTGAGCTTAAATTTTCTGTGGCATCCCTGAATGGTTTAAGGACTGCCACTAGCTGGGCGATCACTGTCCAATCCTCCCTATTCAATGGAGAGGTAATCCCAATATTGTGCTCTGAGGCAAGATTATGGATTGCCCTCTGCTGCTCCAAAATCCTCTCTAGCATGTCTAACGTGGAGTTCCACCGTGTACTGACATCCTGACGTAGGCAGTGTACGGGAAGACCTGACCTCTCTTGCTCTTCCCTCAAAAGTTGGCTAGCCTTAACACTATGGTGAAAGTGCCCAGCGATCTTTCTGCAGCGGGACAGAACTACTGCTGCCACATTAGTTCCTTCTGACATTGCTGCCTTCACTACAAGATGGATGATGTGGGCTGCACAGCGCACACCAACAATATGACCATCTCGCAGCGCTTTCACCATATTGGCACCTCCGTCAGTTACCACAAAACCAACTTCAACATTGGTGCCCGCCTCTGCTCCCACCCAAAGGCTAAACATTTTCCTCATCGCATGCAGAATGTTTTGGGAAGTGTGCTTTTCATCCATCACTTCTGCATGGAGAAGGAAAGATCGGTAGCCTGCTGCAGCAGCTTCCTTAGACACACCGGGCTGCCACCAGTGTGCTGTCAAAGAAAGAAAGGCATGCTGGCCGCTAGGTGCACTCCACAAATCTGTAGTGAAATGAACAGACTGACCAGCAGCCTTGGAAAGCTCCTCTTTCACTGCTGCAACACAGGACCGATACAATGAGGGGACAATGTTCCTGCTGAAAGTGGAACGTGACGGAACTGTATATTGTGGAGCCACAGCCGCCATCAATTGTTTGAAAGGCTCCCCTTCGATCATAGAGAAGGATGCCCCTCCAACAGCAATGAACTGACCAATCAGTCGCGTTACTTTATTGGCCTGCTGTTTGGGCATTGACCTTTTGGATTGGAATGCCACAAATTGTTCCAGGGTGGGCTGGACATGCAGTGCTCCAACCTGCCTTGGTCTCTGGCTGCCAGCACTAGTTGCTGCTGCTGCTGCTGCTGCTATTGGCTCAGAAGAAGAAGCTGTTGGGGTTTTTCCACGGCCACCAGCTATGCTGCCTGCACTAAGTTTTACCTCTGCATCTTTCCCCAATAGCACAGCGTTGTGTTGAGTGCTGAGGTGATGCTTCATGCTAGCACTGGTAAAATGGCCAGACACTTTCCCTCTGCTTATTAGCTTCCCACAATGTTTGCACTTTCCATAGCGCCCTTCTTCAACATTTTCAAAGTGCTCCCAAATTGGGGCGCGCATAGCCTTGGAGTGTGCCTTGGGTGCTGCTCTTACTGCTCGGGGTGGATCAACAGAGGCAGAACTAGTGGTGGTGGGACTGGTGGTAACAGTACTGGCCATAGTGGGACTGCTAATTGCTTTAGATTTGCTAGGTTTTGCTGCTGCTGCTGGTGGTGGTGATGGTGATGATCGTAGCGGAGAAGGTGGAGGCTCAGGGGAAAATTGTGCACTAGTCATTTGGACACTGCTCCCTGAGGAATCTGATTCCTGACCACTCATCTCCTCTACTTCCTCTGGCTCATAGTCTAGCTCTTCATTAGCCAGATCGAATGGAATTCCTGCTAGGCTGGAGCTAAGACTGATATCGTCGTGAGACTCGTGACTAGTAGTAGTGCGAGCAGGAAGAATAGACTCTGCACTTGGCCTCTCAGTCTCAGGCTCCTCTGCTACCTCGCTAGGTGGAGTTCCACTATGTGTAGCCCTCTCTCTAACTGTCTTTACAAAAATTTTGTAAGGACTTGGTGGCTTGCTAGAGGTACTAGGAGGACATGGCGTGGCGGTACCAGTGGGAACAGTAGGCGCAGCACTAGTGGTGGTAGAGGCGGGGGTGGTGGTGGTGGTGGTTTTCCCTACAAAGGAATGAGATCGCTTTGGTTTGGGACCCCTCTGAGTCTTGCTGCTAATTTGGCTCTGCTTGGTACCTTGCATGCTGCTGGTGGATGGGGAAGATGCTGCTTGGGGCAAAAGGCACTTCTTTTTAGTCACTGGGCTGGTACTACTTGTGCTACCCTTTAACTTTGAACGTGCTTCTGGTGCTTTAGGCTTTCCGTAAAAAACCATAGAGCTTGTGGGCCTAGCCGCACTACTACTGCCTGCTTTTGGTGCCTTTCCTTTACTTGATGATCCTTCAAGCAATGCTTCCCCAAATGATAAGCGAGAGCTTGGCCTACTTGGCCGACTAGACTGACGCAAAGGCTGCATCTTAGAGCTGGTGGTGGTGCTGGTGGTGGTGCTGGTGGTGGTGGTGGTGGTGGTGGTGGTGGTAGATGGAGCTTGTCCCTCCTTAGTCCCAAAAGGAGGATCCATTTCAAATTTTGTGTTGTGTGTGTAGTGTAGTGTAGTGTAGTGTAGTGTAGTGTTTAAAAAACTATAAAAAAAAAATAAAAAAATAAAAATAAAAAAAAGGAAAAACGAATTAAAGACAAAAAAATTAGAGGAAGTTCTCTTCAGTGCTACTGCTTAAAAAGTAAAACTATGCACTACTGCACTGTGCTGTGTGCAATCTGCCAAAATCCTAAAGTTATTTAAATTATTAACTCAAGATTAACTATTTAATAACTAGCAGTATTTTATTTTTAATTTGAATTTACACGGGCCTAAGAGCTTAGCCTACTACTATGCTAGCCTAAAGCTATATTTCCTTACTATAAGTCTACCTCTAGGCAGACGCTCTCAAACCCACTAAGCTAAAGTGAGGTTAAATCAGATTCAGTATATGATTTATTAATTAATATTAAGTTATATAATATTAATAGATTAGAACTAATTTACTTATATATTATGTATTATAGATAGAAGAATATAGATTATGAATTAGAATTTAGAATTAGAATTACTTATATTATAGATTATGAATTAGAATATTATTATTTATAATATATTATAGATTAAGATTAAAGAAGATTAGAATTATTTTAGTACTACAGCTAGTAGCTTGAAGCTTTGCTTAGTACAGCTCGTCACAGTCAATTTTTCTTGAAAAGAATTAGAAATAAAATAAAATGTCACAGCAAAACAGTTATCTTCACTGCTTGCTGCACTCACTAGCCCAACAAGTTCACTTCACTGATGGACTGAGGTGAGCAAAACACTAAGGGTACTTTTAATAAAATTGAAATAAAATGTAAAATAAATGAGAAAATCTTTGCAAAACAGTTAACGTCACTGCTTGCTGATCAAAAAAAAACACAGCACTTATGCGGCTGCACTCACTAGCCCAACAAGTTCACTTCACTGATGGACTGAGGTGAGCAAAACAAATGAAATAAAATGAAAGATTAATTAAGAAAAATTGACTTGGTCTCTTACTGTTGCTAAAACAAAGCACAAACTATAGAGCTGCAGCACCAGTACTAATAAGATTAGCTGAACTATACGCTAGTAGTAATTAATTAATATTATTACTTTTATTTATAGCTAATTTAATTAACTATTAAGATAAGAAAGAATTAGAGAATTATTGATATTACTGATTTTAGATTAGACACTAGTAGATGTTCTGAATGTCTACAGTACACTCTACACTAGTATACTATTACTAACTATAACTGACAAATATATATATTTTATAATGAATTCAATTATTAATTATATTAATTAATATTACTGATTTTAAATTAGACACTAGTAGATGAATGTCTACAGTACACTCTACACTAGTATACTATAGTATATATATATATATGACTGACAAATATATATATATATATAATATTATAATGAACTATTAAATTATAGATTCTATTAAATTGTAATTTATAAATTCTATTTAATTTATTTAAGCAGGACAGGCAATAGGCACTAGTGCCAGCCCAGGGCAAGGGCACCCCAGTGCCACTGAGGCACTGGGTGCACTGTCAACTCAACAGCACTTACACTAAAGTTGATGACAAATTAATTTTAAAAAAATTAAATTAATCAAATTATTATTATTAAATTAATTATATTAAGTAGCACTGAAGTGAGGATGAAGTACACTGTGAGAAAGGCTTACCAGTCTCACACAGAACAGAACAATCTCTCTCTGTAACGCTCGGATGCAGCACAGCAGTGTTGCCAAAGCAGTCACAGCGAAAAATGAATGGATCTCTCAGGCAAGCTCTGGTCTTATAAAGGCGCCTTCAGAATTCAAAAAACAGCAGCACAGGCATTGGACGAGACCCTTAGCGTTACGTCACAAGAGTGAGCTGATTGGACAGACGAGGATCAGCTCACTCCTGTTTGAAATTTTGGCGGTTGCGCGGCAAAAACGAAGACGATCACGAAGAATCTTCGATTCTTCGTGATTGTGAGTCTTCGTCTTCGCCTACGGTTTGCCGGCACTGTATTCTGTTCTACGTTCCTTCGGAACGAACAAAAAAACGGCCTCTTCGTGCTCGTTTTCATGTTCGCCCGAAGACGAATGCACAAGTCTAATAGAAACTAAGATCTTATTTGAATTCTTCTGTAATCGGACGTAGGTTATGACAGTCCATTGTATATGTCATATTAGGACCCTGATGAATTCTGGTACAGATAAGCTAAATGAAATCCTTGTGAATGTTTCAAAATACCCAGAAAGAAAAAGAATACATATTCTACTCCTCATTATATGTGGGATAAGGGTGATTTGAGATACAGCCAGCCATCAGTTGGACACCACTTGCTGACCATGATCTATTATGTGGTTTTTCTATGATTGAGTCTTTATTAGATTTGGAAAACAAAAGTACATTTATAATTTGTCATTTTTTTTCTGGTCATAATGCAGCTTCCTGGATCTATTTGCATATAAAAAGTAGATTTACTACATTATGCCAATTATCTCTGTGAGACACTCAGAAGAATAAAAGAGAAGTTAGGAAGTGGATGACACCTGTTGATAAATCGGCAGAAAATATCCACATCTGCTTTCTTTATGTATTTAAATGTTTTAGAAGCATATAGAGATAATCTAGATAAAGAATGCAATACATTGGTGAGGAGACAGGCTCATAAAATGCAGTATGACATGGTACATTTTCACAGGATAATAAGAAATTCTATAGAAATAAGGCACTCAAAAAAATTGGACCCAATGTTTTAGCAGAAAAAAAATATCATAAATCCAGGCTTTATGAAGGTTGAATATGTGAGATAATTATATATATATTTTAGATGTGCAAATAGGCCAAAATTATTAATTTTCAGTTCATTTTTGAAGATAGAAGGTAGAAGAATGATAACAGTGTGAGAGAGTGAATAACTCACCACAAACTGACATGCACACACACACACACACACGTCCCCATACTCACATACTCACCCAGACACTCATTGTTCCCAGTATCTGCTTGATTATTCTTCCCCATTATGTTGTCCTTCTCCATGCTCAGATGTTGTGGTGCCTTTGGCTAGAGATTTGGCTGTTTGATTCTGTTTGGTATGTTTGATTTTGGCTAGTTCCTTGGACTATCTACTAGTCTTAGTTTCAGTTACCAAATTCAGATATGCTGGAAACAATGATGGTAAGTAAATTATGATTTTTTATCATTTTTTAAAAGGTACATTAGTTAAGATATATTTATTTCATAAGTGACAAATATGCACAACAACAACATTCGCATGCATGGGAGTCCGCAGGATTTTTTTCAAGGGGAAAATATCCTTCCCACCTTTCTCCCTCCCCCACCCCAGTACCTCCTTACCTCCTCCCCCATTGCCTACCTTTCTTGGTTTGGGAGAGGAATTTCCTGATGGGAGGCAAATGCTAGTTATCCATTAATATGAAAAAATATGTGCCCATCGTAGTAGACCAGCATGTGCCTGCGCAACATGGAACTTTAGTTTACAATAGCTGGGGTGGTAAGGATTAGCCACAACTACTCCAGTCTACAACTCCTATGATATTTAGCCAGTAATGTCTGACTGTATATCATGGGAGCTGCAGTCAACAACAACAAAAAAGTGTGTGTGTAATGTAGGCCACTGCAACCCCAGCTTATAACTACAATTCCCATGAAGTTCAGCTAGCAAAATGGCTTGCTGAATATTATCGTAGATGCAGTCAGCAAAAGTTAGTGTTTGTACTGTAGTACCTGTACTGAACCTTATGTCTGTGGCATGCAAACTGTGACTCTGCCCAGGCGGGGACTCTGTACCTGTGAAGGAGCAGCTGCCAGAGTGACAGCGAGGAGATCAGCATGAGGAATATAGCAGACCAAACCAATTAATTACAAAAAATGCAATGCTAGTAATAAAATCAAAATTGCATTTTGTAATGGTAATTTTGTAAATCATCATCTACGGGCTCTAAAGCTGAACATTGAAGTGCTTATCAGAATTCAATCATTGAATAATTGAGAAAGAGGATACATTTTCCACTTGTGTTTTTTCCCCCAAAGTGATAACATGCAATCCTTGGACAAGAACAAACAAAATATGTAATTGCAATTAGAATGACAATACCTGTAATTGCCAGGTAGTTTCAATTGTACAACATGTTAAATATGGAAACTTGGAAAGTTGTCACGTAAACCAAGTGAAAGTTATGTACTTTCTTTTTCCAGAAGAGTTTTTGTTTGAAATGGCAGAATACCGTCTGGAATAGAAAATGTCAACTATGACAAATGAAGGGAATAAGCATTTTCATATGTTGCCACTTGCCAGAAAAAAATGCATGTTTAAAACAAGATAACAGTCATTGGTTTTGTCTCATTGTATTAGCCTCTACCGCTTCTAATGGGAGGATGTTCCATTTATCTACAGCCCAAGTACATGTATACTTTTTGGTTATAGTAGAATTTGTTTATGTATGTTGGTTTATGAAAATAGCAATGTTTTTTCTTAGCTTATCTATACTATCTATCTCTCCATTTTCTCCACATCTCTTATCCGTCTGGAGGCACGAGGTCTGTTCATGTAGGCTTCTATCTCAGTATTCCATTGCGCTGTGCGTGGCTTCAGTGCTGAGCAATAGGAGCCAGGTGAGGACTGGCACCTTTTGGCCCTAGCGGGCAAGTAAAGCCAATTGGCCCCATCAGCCCCTTGTCCCCCCCCCCACATATATACACACTGCTGCTAACACATGTACTCATACAGACTAATATACACTTACTCATACTAACACATACTCCCTCTCATCACTTACACCTACACATTCATGCTCACACACATTTAATGCTAACACATGCTTATGCTCTCATTCACTCGCTCCCTCTCGCACCCACCTTATCTCACTGGCAGCTTTCTCTCTGGCTACTCAGGCACTGTATGAGCAGCCTCACTTTAACTGCAGGGGACGTAACCTCCAGGTCGGAGCGGCTCCTTGTAAACAGCCCTGGGGGATGCTGTTGTGCCCTGTGCAGAATGTAAACGCCATCAACACATTTACAAACGTTTGACTCCCTCTGAAGATTGATGATGGTGTCTGCTACAAAGAGAACAAGGCGTGAAGATGCAGTGGTGCAAATATATGCCCAACGGAGGCTGTAAAATAAATTAAGCCCTGGTATCATATACGTTTCATCTGAGCAATGTCCTTTGGCCTAAAACTATTAGCTTTTGCTTATGTGTCCAATCCTCATGACAGAAGAGTCTCTTGTGCCGTCTACAGGCATTGCTGGGATAACAAAATTCAAAAGATTGTTATAACACACCAGATCAATGTTTAACCATTTAAACGAGCCAGAGAATGCATTGCCTTGTCAACGTGCCCCATTAAAACATCTAGAAAGTGTAAATTTGTCTGTTTTCAAATAGCAGGTTGTGGTTCTAACAGTAAGCAGGCAATCCAAAAGGCATTGGAAAAAGCAAGCTGGGTGCTGGGTTGTAGAGGAGATTCTACCGCTTTAGGTGAAGTCTTGGTATTGTGTACAGTTCTGGAGACCCCCATCTCCAGAAGGATATTGACATATTGGAGA
The DNA here is from genome assembly GCF_027358695.1 of Spea bombifrons. Taxonomy (NCBI): domain Eukaryota; kingdom Metazoa; phylum Chordata; class Amphibia; order Anura; family Pelobatidae; genus Spea; species Spea bombifrons. Next base: position 39,749,698 of record NC_071092.1, on the reverse strand, counting down.
GAGTCAAAAATGGTAAGTGGTTAGCAGGATACATATTTTTTTGACAATTTTTATAGCTTGGAGGAAGAAAAAGAGGAGTCATAATCTAAAAACTAGAGGGCAGGAGGCTTGGATGTAATGTAAGAAAGAGGGTGGGAGATAAATGGCCTCCCATCGGAAGTAGTAGAGGGAATTTATATGTGTGGGATAGGAGTGGGTAGGCAAAATCAGCCAAATGGTTCTTTAATCATTTACTTTTCATTGCTAGTCAGTATTAGATGACTTCATTTATTACGAGTCTGTTTTGGACATGTTTCATCTTGAATGTGACTTTAACAATTGCATCATATAAACATTATTATCTCCTTGAATGAAACAATGTGCCTGTTAGATTGTACTGTATAAATAGCGAGTAACCATGAAAACGAGGGATTGTTTGGTTGGCTAGATAGCTGTGTCCCGCGTATGTACATAATTTCTGACAATGCAAAGTAACTATTGCATATTTATGGTTTATTTTAATAATAGAAAAGTCCTGTCTCAACCTGATTCAGTTTGCCCTTCCAAAACATTCGTTTTTCAGCAAATCGATAACAGCTGAATAAAAATAATTCAGTGTTATTCAGTGACATATGATAAAAATGTATTGTCCAAGTGAAAATGGATTTGGGAAGTAGTAAGAATTTGGAGACTAAAACTGCATATATTCTGTTTAACCCTATTAAAAGCAAATATTAAAGTACAATGACGTCAATTTCCATAGTTTACCTTTATGTTTCCCCCCACAGTAGATAACTGGTTCTATAATCAGACATAATCTCTCTTAGAAGAGTTTACTGTTTAATTATCGAGCCCGGGCTCCCCTGAGGACTTGTTAATGGCTCAGCTCCTGGGATCTGTAGGATAAATAATAAGGTCAAGTCCGTATCCTCATTGAGCATCCTCCCAAATGGCAATAAATTATTTTTAATGAGTAACCAATAGACAGTTTTCTGCAAGATAGTGTTTGCTTCAAGAACAGCCCCAGGGGGACAGCATGGACCAAGGGGCACCATCACTGGGGACGTCAGGCAGTCCTCCCTCATTTACTGTCCCTTTGATGACAGCCAATCACAAGTTTGATTGACTGGGGGACCCCCTCACTGGATTGGTTAGGGATACCCTGGGTCAACATTTGTTGGTCGTAAAGCTGCTCCTGCAACCTGGAGTTTTCCAGTGGCCACCCGGAGAAGGAGTGCTGGAGTCTCTGGGCAAAACCAGGAGAGTTCCCAGGCATCGTGGTTCTGGGTTAACCAGTTAAATGTGGGACAGCAGGAACATTTCTTTAAATGCTACGGTTATTGCTTGACATATTTAGTGCATCGCCCTATACAATCCCGATGTATTTTTCGCTAGTAGTTGTGATAGAACCCTCCTGCGTGATGGAACCCTTCTGCGTGATGGAACCCTCCTGCGTGATGGAACTCGTCTACATCCCATCTGTGACATTGGTACACCAACCTGCTAAACAGACGCGACAGAAATATCCTTCCGGACATCACAGGCTTTAATTTTTAGTAAGAGAGAAAAAAAATATAACATGTTTTGTGTATGATTTAGAATCATAGAAGTTGACTGCAGATAAAAACCATTTGGGGTATTTATCCTCGTTTTATTCAGCTGTAAAGACCTTCTCAGAAACCCAATGTCAGTAATTAGAGTACTTGGAATTTGCACTTATTCATAACCTTGGATAAGAATACAGGTACTACACAAATATTATAATTTTATATGTTAGCCGTGTCTGACCATTGTCTAAATTCAAGGCTATAATAATAATAATTGGAATAATTGGATACCTCCAACTTCTGCGTTACAGAAAACATAGAAACAGAATTTGATGTCAGATAAGAATCATTTGACCCATCCAGTCTGCCCATTTTCCCTGATGTAAGAGTAAGGTCCTTATAAGTCCTTGATCTTGTCTTAGATTCAGAATAAGCGTATGCCTATTGTATGCATGGTTATATTCCCTTACTGTATTAGCCTCTACCTCTTCTGAAAGGAGGCCATTCAATGTATCCGCCACCCTCTTAGTAAAGTAATAGCGCTACTAGCATCATAGATATGGCGTTTGATTAAGCTGTGCACTTATTAAAGCCGACGTATTAAAACCTCTCTCTCTTCCCAACCCCTCTCTCTGGTCCATTATTAACCATTTTTTCTCCCTTATTGCAGTGTCTACCCTACATAGACTTTAAGATATTTAAATATTTATGTACGCTGGAGCCCGAGATGTAAATTTGACCCTGAGAAGGGCTGCATTAACTGGTTTTTGCTACCATGAAGCCATAAAGTTTACGTGAAATGTCTGTTACTTAATAAAAATCTCCTTTACGAGGCACTTTCACGTTAAAAAAAGGATTTTCTCTGCTCATATATAATTAACACCCCTGGGGCTACACTGTGCAGCTATCGCGTCTGTGATAGAGATATCTGAGAGACGTATAGATGAGATACTGCTGTCACCAAGTTCTTTATTACACCCCCACATTATTATCACAAGGTGTTAGCACGATTTCTGTAAATGTACAGTTTGATCCCGTCCAAACCTCAGCCAATTACTTGGCCAATTACTCTGGCACTGATTGGGTTACGGACGATACGATATTCTCAACATATGAAGGAAAATGTATTCCATTATAAAGCCCAGGAGAGATTTCTGGCTGTCAGGAGGATGTGTAACCCGGGATGTCAATGTCAACCCATCACTTTACCACATTTCAGAAGCTGAGCTAAACATAAGATGGCAGAAGAACAGAACGCAGGCAGGTTGGCAGACATGCCCCGTCGCAGATTAGCACACTAGGCCTTTACATAGCAAAACACTCGTTACAGCCAATGGCCAAACCTTCCACTTTGGGGCCAATTCCTGCTAAGACCCCTCAAATTAATCAGCAGGTCTCCTGAAGCCCGCTGGAGTCAGAATGGGCCAGAGAGGGCCCTGATAAATACTGGGAGGTTATTTAAGGACATGTGCTTCTAGGGAGCCATTTTGTTTGTCACCCGGATAGGCCTAGCATGTAAAATCGAGGCTACACCTGTCATAAAATGGTAAAAAATAGGGACCTGGTGGAAGGGCTGAATACACCACCATGGGATTGTAGGGTGCCTATGTTCCACCGAAGGCTGGGCCCCATACAGCCATATTAGCCCTAAATACCTGATGGCTTTCCTGGTCCCAGTGCCCATTTACCTGTGTCCCTACCTTTGCCGATGACCTTACAGGTCATGTGCCAGGAAACGCATCATGCAGCAAATGCGTGCAGAGGTCAGCATAGTAAGCCATCTATCACAGAAATGCGACAAGGGGATAGTTTATAGAAAATAAATCTGTATGACATCAGCATAGAGATATAATCATAAATATGGGTCTTCTGGGCTACCAGCACATACACCCTCTTGCCAATCAACGCCAAAGGATTAAACAATCCAGTGCACAGAAGCCAATGCATCGCATTAGGTGACACAGCGGGCACCTTGTCAGGATTCCACCCTGCTAGCCCGGACCATGTATGATTACTTTTGCCGTTATGTCCGGCTGCTACCACTAGTGGCCACCCTCTCCCTCTCTCTGCAATGCTCAGGATCAGATTACCAGGTCAGCTGGGTCTGATCACCTGAGTGGAACCTGCCTTTATTAACCTGCCCTGCCCTGTAGTCAGGGCCTTTGCATTGAAGTGCATGGACCGCTCTGCTTTGGCCCTGTACCGTGAGCTACCCGTGTCTTGTTCCTGAGCTACCTGCCTGTACCTGAGCTAACCGCCTGCCCTGCCAGTGGGGTTCCTGCCATCAGCCCACCCAGTGGGCCTACGTACCAGTCAGCCCACCCAGTGGGCCTCCGTACCCGTCAGCCCTGCCAGTGGGCTTCCTGCCGTCAGCCCACCCAGTGGGCCTGCGTACCCGTCAGCCCTGCCAGTGGGCTTCCTGCAGTCAGCCCACCCAGTGGGGCTCCGTACCAGTCAGCCCACCCAGTGGGCCTCCGTACCCGTCAGCCCTGCCAGTGGGCTTCCTGCCGTCAGCTCACCCAGTGGGCCACCGTACCAGTCAGCCCTGCCAGTGGGCTTCCTGCCGTCAGTCCACCCAGTGGGCCTCCGTACCCGTCAGCCCTGCCAGTGGGCTTCCTGCCGTCAGCCCACCCAGTGGGCCTGCGTACCCGTCAGCCCTGCCAGTGGGCTTCCTGCCGTCAGCCCACCCAGTGGGCCTCCGTACCAGTCAGCCCACCCAGTGGGCCTCCGTACCCGTCAGCCCTGCCAGTGGGCTTCCTGCCGTCAGCCCACCCAGTGGGCCTCCGTACCCGTCAGCCCTGCCAGTGGGCTTCCTGCCGTCAGCCCACCCAGTGGGCCTCCGTACCCGTCAGCCCACCCAGTGGGCCTCCATAACCGTCAGCCCTGCCAGTGGGCATCCTGCATAGAGACTACTGCCTTTACTTGCTGGTGATATCCTACATCTATACAGTACCTTTCCTCGTATTCTGTTGTGCTGTGTGTTATTTCGCCTGTCCGTACCACATCACTTACCGTCATGCATCGTGGGGTGCAAACAGAACCCCTTGTATCCCCTGCTACTGGGCTCCTACCCGACCTGCTTACCAGGGTCCTGACACACCTTCATTGTTATTCTGATGCCGGCTAAGAAGAATTCATGTAGGCACGAGGCAGGGCAGGATGAATCCCAGAAGACAGATCCTTACATTTTATTGGTGTAACTAAAATTCTATTGCCTTCTGTGGATTCATTTACACTGGAAAACCAAGCTAGTTCCTTAAATGTTTCCATAGAGATTAGTCAGTATAGGTAAATTTATCCAAACTACCTAAAGTTATCCATTCATTTGCAGTGCTAGACCTAATTTTAAACTCCCAACACCCTGTCCAATGATTTTTTATCTGTTTTATAAAGCAGTAAGTATATAAGTACTTTATGCTTTATCTTTAATCTGTTGAAATGGTTCATTTGACTCGCCTTTCTCTTTTAACACGAGTACTCACCAACCCATGACTCTTCAGAGGGTTTAATGAACATCTGGGCATTTATCTATGGGAAATCTAGACATGGTTGCACTTTGATTGATGAATCTAGGTCACAACTTTGGTAGAATGTTATTACATTTGCTATAATTTGATTTAGGCGATATGAAGCTGAAATGCGATAGTGCTGACTCTCTCGTCCATTTACCTGTATCTAATAACAACGCCTGTTAATAGGTTTACCAGGCTGAAATGGAGATAAAGTGAGTGTTAGCAGTCATGAGCTATCCAGATAGAGGCACAGTGAGAGTAAGCAGGTACATGGTGAGTTAATATGTTATTTAGGGTTTTTTTGCATCCTTATGAATCAAATGCAGGAAGGACGAGTAGAAGGATTGGACTTGATGGTCTTTTTTTCAACCTAAATTACAAACTACAGTCAAGGTGGCGTCCGCACCAACGCACATCCCTGTGGCCTGATATTGAACAGCTGTCTAAGGATTCTCATCATTTCACACCCTTTGACTTGGCATAAAATCAAAACTAAATTGCACTACACAGAATCCACACTTTGCATCCCAATTTGTTGGGAAAAAACAAATTGCTGCCCATGTTTCTACGAAGTCTCATTAGGAAGACAATATGTTGGGTCCCCCACTGCCATGGGCGTAGGAACCCCTAAAAATCTGGGGGGATAGCATTTTTACTGGTAGGGTATATTCTTGTTCAGTAAACTGGGAATTGTTCATGGCAAATTTTATATAAATGTATGTGTGGTGTGTGTGTACAATTTCCGCACAAAAAAAGTATCATGTTCAGTTTTCACAGACAAGCTCTTTATTAAACAAACAGGTCAAAGAAAATTAACCAAAAGTTTGGCCTATATTTCAGTTATTTCACTTAGAACAAACGGTAATAATACTTTAAGTAATGCACAATTGCCAAAATTTTAACAAAAGATCCTACAGAAATGCAATGATGCAATTAACCCTTTCCGCATTTGTGGTCTGGGAGCAGACAACACTTAAATACTCTTATAGAAATATTTTATTAACTGCAGGCAGAGTAAGACCCTACAACCAACGCACTGTAGTGGTTATGGTGCAAAGTAGCTGTTTTGCACACTGGGGCACAGTCATGATCCCCAAAACTGTTCCCACAAAGTTAGAAGCATAGTGTTGTCCAAAATGTCTTGGTTTATCGCCTTCAGCTCATAAAACGTTCTACTAGATAAATGGGAGAAAATTCCCACAGAAACTCACAAAAAGACAAATCTTACAACCACAGATGGACCCCACTGGACACGGCCACAGAGACTACTATGATGTATTGAAGGAACCATCTAAGACTCCTAACACGTCATACACACAGGAACATATCCACACACTTTAGAATAACATAACACTTGAATAACATACACACGCATGCACACACTTACGTACACACACACAATGGGTTAAACATGTGTTACAGGGAATCATAATCTTCCCTTTAAGTACGACATGCCTGCTCATACCCACATATGCACTGCTCTTACGCATGCCTGCCCACAAAAACACACGTATACGCTGCAATTGCCTGCACATACACACTTGCCAGTACTCACACTTATGCACTACCCTTATACACGCCTGCCCAAACATACATAATCTGCTCACACACACATGCCTCCCCATAAATATACACTGCCCTTGCACATACTTACACAGACGTATACACTATAAGACAAATACACTCCTTATATACACACATATACACTGCCCATACAGACGTACACGTATACAATGCCCATACACACGTACACATATACACTGCCCATACACACATACACATATACACTGCCCATACACACGTACACATATACACTGCCCATACAGACATACACATATACACTGCCCATACAGACGTATGCACATACACGCACATATACACAGCTGCCCTATACACATATGCCTGCCCAAGTGCCCATACACATGCCTTATCATATGTATATACACACACAAATCTACCATCAGACCCCCCCACCTTCGTTCTCCACATCAGACCCCCTCCCACCTTCATTCTCCACATCAGACCCCCCAACCCACCTTTGTTCTCCACATCAGACCCCCCCACAACCTTTGTTCTCCACATCAGACCCCCTCCCACCCACCTTCATTCTCCACATCAGACCCCCCTAACCCACCTTTGTTTTCCACATCAGACCCCCCCCACAACCTTCGTTTTCTACATCAGACCCCCCCACAACCTTCGTTTTCTACATCAGACCCCCCACAACCTTTGTTCTCCACATCAGACCCCCCAATAATCAACCATCCACCCACCTTGGTTCTCCACAAATCTTACCTTTTCTTCCTTCTTCTTCCTTTCTGCTTTCTCTTCCTTCTTCCTCCTTCCTGCTTCCTGCTTTCTGATTTCTGTTCTAACTTTCCTTCTGTTTGCCGCTCGCATTCTGTGCAGTGCGGCTGCGCACAGCTGTTTCTGCTGAGCGCCGGGGCTGGATATAAACGTCATATCCCTTCGCCCCGGCGCTCAGTTACAGACAGCTGGTGAGTGTGACCTTAATGCAGCTGCAGGACTGGTTGGGGAGATCACGGATTTCCCTAACCAGTCCTGCAGGCTGCAGCTGCCGATCGGGCAGCTGTGAGCACCCTCACAGCTGCACCCGAGTGCGCTCACCCTGGGGGGGATTTCTATATTATCGGTCCCCCCCGCATGATTTCCTGGGGGGGATCCGTCCCCCCCGTCCCCCCCGGTTCCTACGCCCCTGCCCACTGCCTCCATGTAGTGTAGTGTCAAAAGAGTTGGTATCCTCTTGTTGTAACGGGAGGTCATAACCTAAAACTAGAGGGTCAGAGGCTTTGATGTAATGTGAAGAAGTTTTACTTTAATGAGAGGGTTGTGGATAAGTGCAATAGCCTCCCAGCATTAGTGGTAGTCGCTAATACACTGAGGGAATTTAAACATGCATGGGTTAAGCATATGACGAGACCAAAGACTGGTTAAGGTTTGAGTCTTTACATCAAGAAAAATGAGTGACTAGATGGGCTGAATGTGTATCTCTCTCTCTCTCTCTCTCTCTCTCTCTCTCTCTATATATATATATATATATATATATATAGAGAGAGAGAGAGAGAGAGAGAGAGAGAGAGAGAGATACACACACACATGCACTACACCTGGTCAGCTTCTATCTTCTAAGAAACATTATCCCAGCCGAGTGAGGCCATCAGCATGTTGATGAATACAGTTGCCAGCTTAGATATCACTATATGGCAAAAATAATTGCTTTTAGGATAAAATAGGACATATAATCTGAAAGGAGGCCTGGGCGAGACGGACATATGCAATATCACTTTGAGTGCTTTTTTGTGAATTGATAGCTGTAGAAAGCACTGGTAATAGCTGAACAGTACGTACCTGTGATTATTTTGTACTGGGCTGTGGTCATTTTGTCACATTATTTAACAATGAAATGAATTCTGGAAAGAGGTGTTTAGCTGGCTACAAATAGCCAGTGTCTCTTATAGCTGGGAAAACTGCGGGGGTTCTGGGCCAGCTGTGTAGCTCAACCTGCCTCATTTAAAGAAGAATTGAGAGTCAGACCCAAGCCAGCAAAAACACCTCTTCATTTTTGTGATTCGGACGTGCAGAATGACTTCCTGACGCCGCCAAGAGAGTCCATCTTTGCTCATACGCTGCTAGGGGAGTCAACTCCAACATTGTCTGGTTTACTGTTGGGTATTCTACTAATCTATGTGTCTCTTACAGTCCACAGTGCTGAAAAGCAATCAGGATTAGTTCACAAACATGGAAGGCTATTTTGTTTTAGGATCAGCCCTGGCCATCTGGCACACCAAGCAAATGCCTAGTGGGCCACTGGCCGAAAGCACCAAACACTTGCCGACCTGGCCCTGACTAGGCTGAAATGGAGATTTTAGCCGATCCTAGAGAAAATCATTAATACCAATAGGTAACTGAATACCTATTCCTAACCATACAGAGTCCAGACTCATACAGTATATGTATACCCATCCACAAACACTACTATCAGATGTAATTTAAACCTGCGGCTTAGTGATAGAGAAAGCTAGACACTAGGTAGGATTCTGCATCATAAATACATATAGCTTACTGAAATAATTGGGATGATGAATAGTTAAATGTTTCCGGATGACTCCTGTAATGACGTGATATTGTGTATAATTAAAAAAAAATACCCACAAGGGAGAAATCATTCTCTGTACTGAATCAACGCAAGCAATATGAAAAAAAGTTTTGTAATTCAGAAAATGTTCAGGGAAATAGCGAGTAGAACACTTCCACCTCTTAAGCGTTCCCTCTGGATGTGCAGCATTCCAGCACTTATTACAATGCTAAAGGTTAAGCTTTGTTCTAGAAGGGTATGTTTCTTATGAGAAGGTACCGTGTGTCAGGAATAGTGCGCAGAATATAGATTGCTGTATAAAAGACTGGGGGGGGCAATGTATCACGGTACAGGTACTCATTAAAATGATTTATTAGATCCTAAGTGTCTTTAACGGGACAGCCGAGTCCCGCCAACGGAGAATGCATATTAAAGTACTTTGTAAAAGGGGGGAAAGTAGAATCTCTTCATGCACAGTAATCTGTCCTATGCATTAAAGTGTACATGACGGCTGGGGTGTCTCTTTAATGAAACACGACACAGTTACAATCTTAGAGATAAAAGGAGATCGACTTTTATTGATCTTTACTCCTTTGCAAGCACTCCTGCAGACCTTCCAAAACTCTAAACAGAATCCAGATCCAGACGTAACCTACTGTACACAAAATCTGAAAGCAAAACGTACGTTTTTCAAACCTAGGTTTTAACAGGTTTTGTTAAATTGGCTAAATTCCGAACGGTATTATCAGTTCTTATACCCACGGGATTTTTGTGGCAAATTGCTATCAATAGAATAATTGGGCTCCTGTGGATGTGATGTGTACAATATTTGATTCTTAAATAACGGGGTGGAAAATGACTTCCCTACAGCCTGGTACAAAATAATAACAGGTTATTGTTATTGTTCAGCTATTACCAGTGCTTTACACGGCTATCAATTCAGAAAAATATACACCATTTTCTGGACGGATCTTAAAAATGATATTGTATATGTCCGTCTTGTCCAGGCTTCCTTCAAGTTAATATGTTCTTGGGGAACCATTTTATTAAACAAGCAGAGAGCAGCTTCATATAGAACGCACTGCTGGCAAATGTTAACGTAATATTTCTTAGGAAAGACTCAATAGCCCTATGTTAAAAAATATGTGTTTAAGCCTGATCACAGATATCTGCAAAATAATGTAACTTTTTTAACATGATATCACATGTACAGGTGGTATCGGATTTTTCGGTGAAGGTAGAAATTGTCTATTTTAATGCATTATCGCAAATTTGATAGCATAAAATACTAGTGGACCATCATCAAAGACAACATCTCAGGTGGCCTCCCCGCCAGGCTGAACTATCCAGTTGCTGACGAGCCTAAGCCCTTTTTTAGGCCCACTTATAGTGCTACAGGTTTAGGAAAGGGAGCACCAAAATCCACGGGGTTGCCTTAGGGCTGCCCAGGAAACTCTTTTTTTTTTTTTTTAAATGTTTAACTTTTTTACATTTTCATATACAATCTCATATGAATTCGGGATTCAGGATCAGACCCCAGGAGCAGAGACAGCTACTCTTCTGAATCACACCACATCTCACCAACCACTCACAGTTTAGTAAAACCAAACTAGTTTACTAGGACAGAACAAAAAATGTCTGGTTATGTACTATGAAACACAGCTGGAAACCTTAGGAACAGGGTACGATGTAACAAAAAAGGCTGATAACGTTGTGTATGACATCACATTCTGTTTACATGCTACAGCTGCTTTTAGTGCCATTTAAACCCAGGGAAATGCTTCTTTACCTTGCCCCCTTTATTGTTCTACCCCTGTGTTCTACTCCTGAATACACTTTCTGCATTGATTGCGGTGTCACCCCCGCTGTAGAGTACCCTGTCTATAAAGTGAGCCCAACATTGTCCAAGTACGAGCCCAACAACTTCATGATTAAATGGTATTTTCTATGTTTCCCTTACTGTTGATTGAGGCAAGAACATCTTTCCAGAGCAAAAACCATTGAGCATTTAAAACATCTATATCATTTTTATGCTGCATTTATAAATATTGTTTTTTCTGCATGGAAACAAATCTACATTTGATGTTGTTAACCGTACCGGTAGAAGTACATTTTGCTTTCTTTGTTTTGTACTCGTCTGCTTAGTCACTAACCACGTACGTCTGCTTCTTTTCTGCTAAAAGCTATTTGATCTCACAATACTTTTTTGTATGGTTTTTCAGGTTTAAAGCATTCGTTGGAACCCTAGGTCCTGACAGCTGATCACTGTCCCTTCAGGGATGGTGGGTGACATTGCCCTTTCCACTTTCTACACACTTACAAGTTCTTCCCATTTTTTACCCCACTTTAGTGCAGGATAAACCTTGGTCACCTGACCATTTTTTAGGCACTGTAATGGAATAATATTTTTATAGCATACAAAGCTAGAACTAAATGACCTTCCCTCCAGAGGTTTGCCCTGAAGGCCTGCAAGAAGACCTGCGTCATCAGAAAGGGAATCAGCTTGGCTTGCACCAATCCCATGAGCCAAACGGAGGTATGAACCTGCTCTGACCTTCGCCATAATTTGCCTGGTTTGCACACCTCAATAATGAGATTTTTGCTTGTTGCGAGGCCGAAGGACAGGTAAAGAGGTCACCCTCTAAAGCACAAGGAAATAAACATTATACAAAACATTATTAATATTGGTCCCTTTGTAAGATTTCATATTGTCAACTGAAAAGAGATGTAGCCTTTGTAGCTTGGGAGGAAAATTATTTCATATAAAAAATAAAAATAAAAATCTGCACAAATCCAGCAAAATGGAGCTTTTTCACATTTTGATTATAGTTTTGGGAAGGGAGTAAGATTTCATTGAAAATTATCAAAGCAGCAGCCCCTACACCTTTTTTAGTGATTACAATAAGCCAACTCTCAGACAAGTGCTCATTGTCAGACTAATCGAGCAGCGGTACTCTATTAAAAAATGAAAGAAGTATAGTTAAAATCATACCATTTATTGACTGAGAGTTCCATTGCGAGCTTTCGAGACCAAGTTGTTAGGTCCCTTAATGCCCGAGGAAGGGACCTAACAACTTGGTCTGGAAAGCTCGCAATTAAACTCTCAGTTAGCCAATAAATGGTCTCATTTTAACTATTCTTTTCTCCTGTTTTCTCAACGGCTAACACGGTACAAAACCTTTTTATTATTAAAAAATGATGCAGCGTGCCTCTGAGCGACCTTTTAACTCAATCCACACAAATGAGGCCACCTCATTTACAACAGGAGCTAGGACATTATGTTTCGGATTAGTTTATGGATCCTGTGCTTTACATAAATGTGTATTTCATTGAATGGCGCGGTTTGATTTTATATTTTTAAACATTTGAATTATGAATCTCAACTGTAGATATGATATATTCATATAGAACTGTCATGCCTGGCGGGGCAGTTAATGCATCATGTGAATTGTAAAAATGCTCAATACGGCTTTCCTGGAAGAATGCAGGATATGGACATTCTGTATATAGAATAAAATCAAATAATGACTATAATATCCTGTGTGTGCACATCAGCAGAGTATGTGAAGATGCCACTTAGCTTGGATCATGGAGGAATTAAACCTCATCTCGAGCCAAACATTTCCTCTGATCTCGTCCACTTCACAGAGTGAGGATGTTGAGTGTCTGTAATATCCAAGAAGTGGCATGCTCTCAGTATGTCAAGGAAAAGCGCCTCAAGTACCCGTAAATTACAGGCTTTTTTCTACAATCCCTTCTAAACAAGAGACAACTGTTTATTCATCTGCTCGTGTTGAAATATCTTTAGAGTTGTGTAGTCCAATTTTATTCCACATATACTAATTTACTTGAAATTGCTTCCGAGGGCAAATTATTGGCACCTGGAAACAAGGTACCATAGAACACGGCTGTTTTTCTAAAAACAAAACGTACAAACTAAGCCGATTACATGTGTAATAAGGTCGGAACGAGGTAGAGACACTGATATTCATGAACTGCAACCATTGTGAGATAGTCACTAGTATAAAGGAAACTGCCCTAAGAACAGATTTGCCTACTGGCCTCCTGATTGGTGGGTGGTGTCACCTGACCAGGGCTGACCAGGGCTGACCAATCAGAGCGAGGTGAACCTGGGCCGGCTGCTGATTGGTCGCTGGGGTCAGCTGACTAGGCTCAGCCAATCAGGGGCTGCCCCTCAGCCCTAGCCTCCTGATTGGTGGGTGGTGTCACCTGACCAGGGCTGACCAATCAGAGCGAGGGAAACCTGGGCCAGCTGCTGATTGGTCGCTGGGGTCAGCTGACTAGGCTCAGCCAATCAGGGGCTGCCCCTCAGCCCCTGATTGGTGGGTGGTGTCACCTGACCAGGGCTGACCAATCAGAGCGAAGGATTCCTGGGCCGGCTGCTGATTGGTCGCTGGGGTCAGCTGACTAAGCTCAGCCAATCAGGGGCTGCCCCTCAGCCCTAGCCTCCTGATTGGTGGGTGGCGTCACCTGACCAGGGTTGACCAATCAAAGCGAGGGATTCCTAGGCCGGCTGCTGATTGGTCGCTGGAGTCAGCTGACTAGGCTCAGCCAATCAGGGGCTGCCCCTCAGCCCTAGCCTCCTGATTGGTGGGTGGTGTCACCTGACCAATCAGAGCGAAGTATTCCTGGGCCGGCTGCTGATTGGTCGCTGGGGTCAGCTGACTAGGCTTAGCCAATCAGGGGCTGCCCCTCAGCCCTAGCCTCCTGATTGCTTTGTATTATTATTTATGAATTATGATTTATGAATTATGAATTAATATTAAATTGTTAAAGGAATCCTTAATAAATGCCGCTTGAATTTACGGGTATCACGAGCGACATTACTGGTGTGGGAACGAGGCGGCAGTAACCAGAATCAAACTCACGAGCAACGGGGTGGAAGTCGAACACCTTAACCACAACTCTAAGTCAGAGATACTGAGAGGCACCCGTCTCAGTAGCATATTGGTTTAGGTGTCACGTGATTTTAGTTTAGCTTTAGGTGATTCCCTGAGGCTTATTTTTTACGTCACCACGTAGACCAAAATTTAAGCCATATTGTCTCTGCCCCTACAAGCTACCATTCTTTAGTTTATTTAGAAGTCAGGCCAGCTGGAGGACTGTATTGTATACAGGACTGATTTTCCAAGCTTTGCCATCCAGTCTTTGTAGCCTAATGGCGAAGGTGTTGTGCTTGGTACCTTGACGCCCTGAGTTCAATTCCCCTAGGCTTCAACTGTGTCTGCTCTGCTTTTTGGTTTTTAAGTAAGCACATAGACCAAAAAATAAGCCATTTTGTCTTTGCCCTTGGAAGCCACCCTTCTTTAGTTTATTTAGTACATTTGTTTGGGAGTCAGGCTAGTTAAAGGGCTGTAAAAACTAAAAGATTGAAAACAGGGCCTTATACCTGTTCTCTGTGGTGCAATGGTAGAGATGTTGAATTTAGTTTTTGAGGTTTTGGGTTTAATTCACTCCAATTGATTTATTTGGTGTGTTTGTTTGGGAGGAAGGCACGCTACAAGATTGCAATGAGGTCAAAAACCAATGGATTGTTTGCAGGGGACAGGTTTGCTAGTGTCTGTAGTGTATATGCTACCCTTCTTTCGTTTATCAATTGTGTTTGTGAGGGAGACAAGCTAGGTGCCACTCCCCTATGACTATGTAGAGTAATGGTTAAGGAGCTGAACCCCAGTGCTTAAGGTCCAGGGTTCAATTCCCTTGTGCTCCATCTGAAGTTTCTCTGAGCTCTCTTCTACATTTTTTTTGTTTGGTGAGGGAGAAAAAAGCTATTGTTAGCAACCAGGTAGACCAAAACACAAGCCACCCAGTTCATGCATTTAAATTGAATGATTTACTCAAAGGGATTTGGGTCACTCAGTCAGCATTAGCCATTTTCCCCACATTTGAATATTTATATCATCATTCACAGGCCGTACAAAATCATCAACTTAAAAATTACCCCTGCATTGTATATTTATCCCACCATACATCCCCACATTGTGTATTGATTTATGTGATGACCCTCAGCCACCCCTACATGTAAATGAATGCCCCATTGCCCCCCACACCCTTGTGTATTGTCCTCATCCATTTTCTTTGAGAAATCCAGGTGCTGTGGTTGCAGTGGGATGTGTCCGATTGGTTGAACCTGGTCAAGTGACTCCACCAGCCAACCAGGCATTGGGATTGAGACCCGGCGGGGGTTACGCTTCACTTGCAGCCCTTGGTTCTTTTGATGTTCATTTTCTTTGAGAAATCCAGGTGCTGTGGTTGCAGTGGGATGTGTCCAGGCCAGGGCTTATCTTTGTACAGTATTTCCCCTGTCTCTGTTTTTGCATTGCCATTGGCCCTATTCTTTTGTGTTTTAGTTGTTTTTTTCCTGCTTCCACCTTTGCTGTTACTGAAGGCACAAGGCGTCACAGACCCTATCATCTCCAATAATACTAATGTATTTTCCTTCACGTATCATGAGTAGTTGATGCCCCTCAGCCCTAGCCTCCTGATTGGTGGGTGGTGTCACCTGACCAGGGCTGACCAATCAGAGCGAGGGATTCCTAGGCCGGCTGCTGATTGGTCGCTGGGGTCAGCTGACTAGGCTCAGCCAATCAGGGGCTGCCCCTCAGCCCTAGCCTCCTGATTGGTGGGTGGTGTCACCTGACCAGGGCTGACCAATCAGAGCGAGGGATTCCTAGGCCGGCTGCTGATTGGTCGCTGGGGTCAGCTGACTAGGCTCAGCCAATCAGGGGCTGCCCCTCAGCCCTAGCCTCCTGATTGGTGGGTGGTGTCACCTGACCAGGGCTGACCAATCAGAGCGAGGGATTCCTAGGCCGGCTGCTGATTGGTCGCTGGAGTCAGCTGACTAGGCTCAGCCAATCAGGGGCTGCCCCTCAGCCCTAGCCTCCTGATTGGTGGGTGGTGTCACCTGACCAGGGCTGACCAATCAGAGCGAGGGATTCCTAGGCTGGCTGCTGATTGGTCGCTGGAGTCAGCTGACTAGGCTCAGCCAATCAGGGGCTGCCCCTCAGCCCTAGCCTCCTGATTGGTGGGTGGTGTCACCTGACTAGGGCTGACCAATCAGAGCGAGGGATTCCTAGGCCGGCTGCTGATTGGTCGCTGGAGTCAGCTGACTAGGCTCAGCCAATCAGGGGCTGCCCCTCAGCCCTAGCCTCCTGATTGGTGGGTGGTGTCACCTGACCAGGGCTGACCAATCAGAGCGAGGGATTCCTAGGCCGGCTGCTGATTGGTCGCTGGGGTCAGCTGACTAGGCTCAGCCAATCAGGGGCTGCCCCTCAGCCCTAGCCTCCTGATTGGTGGGTGGTGTCACCTGACCAGGGCTGACCAATCAGAGCGAAGGATTCCTGGGCCGGCTGCTGATTGGTCGCTGGAGTCAGCTGACAAGGCTCAGCCAATCAGGGGCTGCCCCTCAGCCCTAGCCTCCTGATTGCTTTGTATTATTATTTATGAATTATGAATTATGATTTATGAATTATGAATTAATATTAAATTGTTAAAGGAATCCTTAATAAATGCCGCTTGAATTTACGGGTATCACGAGCGACATTACTGGTGTGGGAACGAGCCGGCAGTAGCTAGAGTCAAACTCACGAGCAGCGGGGTGGAAGTCGAACACCTTAACCACAACTCTAAGTCAGAGATACTGAGAGGCCCCCGTCTCAGTAGCATATTGGTTTAGGTGTTACGTGATTTTAGTTTAGCTTTAGGTGATTCCCTGAGGCTTATTTTTTACGTCACCACGTAGACCAAAATTTAAGCCATATTGTCTCTGCCCCTACAAGCTACCATTCTTTAGTTTATTTAGAAGTCAGGCCAGCTGGAGGACTGTATTGTATAAAGGACTGATTTTCCAAGCTTTGCCATCCAGTCTCTGTAGCCTAATGGCTAAGGTGTTGTGCTTGGTACCTTGACGCCCTGAGTTCAATTCCCCCTAGGCTTCAACTGTGTCTGCTCTGCTTTTTGGTTTTTAAGTAAGCACATAGACCAAAACATAAGCCATTTTGTCTTTGCCCTTGGAAGCCACCCTTCTTTAGTTTATTTAGTACATTTGTTTGGGAGTCAGGCTAGTTAAAGGGCTGTAAAAACTAAAAGATTGAAAACAGGGCCTTATACCTGTTCTCTGTGGTGCAATGGTAGAGATGTTGAATTTAGTTTTTGAGGTTTTGGGTTTAATTCACTCCAATTGATTTATTTGGTGTGTTTGTTTGGGAGGAAGGCACGCTACAAGATTGCAATGAGGTCAAAAACCAATGGATTGTTTGCAGGGGACAGGTTTGCTAGTGTCTGTAGTGTATATGCTACCCTTCTTTCGTTTATTAATTGTGTTTGTAAGGGAGACAAGCTAGGTGCCACTCCCATATGACTATGTAGAGTAATGGTTAAGGAGCTGAACCCCAGTGCTTAAGGTCCAGGGTTCAATTCCCTTGTGCTCCATCTGAAGTTTCTCTGAGCTCTCTTCTACATTTTTTTTGTTTGGTGAGGGAGAAAAAAGCTATTGTTAGCAACCAGGTAGACCAAAACACAAGCCACCCAGTTCATGCATTTAAATTGAATGATTTACTCAAAGGGATTTGGGTCACTCAGTCAGCATTAGCCATTTTCCCCACATTTGAATATTTATATCATCATTCACAGGCCGTACAAAA
The DNA here is from genome assembly GCF_027358695.1 of Spea bombifrons. NCBI lineage: Eukaryota > Metazoa > Chordata > Amphibia > Anura > Pelobatidae > Spea > Spea bombifrons. The sequence goes on along the minus strand of NC_071092.1, from coordinate 39,731,901 downwards.
TCATCAACTTAAAAATTACCCCTGCATTGTATATTTATCCCACCATACATCCCCACATTGTGTATTGATTTATGTGATGACCCTCAGCCACCCCTACATGTAAATGAATGCCCCATTGCCCCCCACACCCTTGTGTATTGTCCTCATCCATTTTCTTTGAGAAATCCAGGTGCTGTGGTTGCAGTGGGATGTGTCCGATTGGTTGAACCTGGTCAAGTGACTCCACCAGCCAGCCAGGCATTGGGATTGAGACCCGGCGGGGGTTAAGCTTCACTTGCAGCCCTTGGTTCTTTTGATGTTCATTTTCTTTGAGAAATCCAGGTGCTGTGGTTGCAGTGGGATGTGTCCAGGCCAGGGCTTATCTTTGTACAGTATTTCCCCTGTCTCTGTTTTTGCATTGCCATTGGCCCTATTCTTTTGTGTTTTAGTTGTTTTTTTCCTGCTTCCACCTTTGCTGTTACTGAAGTCACAAGGCGTCACAGACCCTATCATCTCCAATAATACTAATGTATTTTCCTTCACGTATCATGAGTAGTTCTTCTTATTTCCATAGGCCGGCTGCTGATTGGTTGCTGGAGTCAGCTGACTAGGCTCAGCCAATCAGGGGCTGCCCCTCAGCCCTAGCCTCCTGATTGGTAGGTGGTGTCACCTGACCAGGGCTGACCAATCAGAGCGAGGTGAACCTGGGCCGGCTGCTGATTGGTCGCTGGAGTCAGCTGACTAGGCTCAGCCAATCAGGGGATGCCCCTCAGCCCTAGCGTCCTGATTGGTGGGTGTTGTCACCTGACCAGGGCTGACCAATCAGAGCGAGGGAAACCTGGGCCGGCTGCTGATTGGTCGCTGGGGTCAGCTGACTGGGCTCAGCCAATCAGGGGCTGCCCCTCAGCCCTAGCCTCCTGATTGGTGGGTGGTGTCACCTGACCAGGGCTGACCAATCAGAGCGAGGGAAACCTGGGCCGGCTGCTGATTGGTCGCTGGGGTCAGCTGACTAGGCTCAGCCTCCTGATTGCTTTGTATTATTATTTATGAATTATGAATTATGATTTATGAATTATGAATTAATATTAAATTGTTAAAGTAATCCTTAATAAATGCCGCTTGAATTTACGGGTATCACGAGCGACATTACTGGCGTGGGAACGAGCCGGCAGTAGCCAGAGTCAAACTCACGAGCAGCGGGGTGGAAGTCGAACACCTTAACCACAACTCTAAGTCAGAGATACTGAGAGGCCCCCGTCTCAGTAGCATATTGGTTTAGGTGTTACGTGATTTTAGTTTAGCTTTAGGTGATTCCCTGAGGCTTATTTTTTACGTCACCACGTAGACCAAAATTTAAGCCATATTGTCTCTGCCCCTACAAGCTACCATTCTTTAGTTTATTTAGAAGTCAGGCCAGCTGGAGGACTGTATTGTATAAAGGACTGATTTTCCAAGCTTTCCCACCCAGTCTCTGTAGTCTAATGGCTAAGGTGTTGTGCTTGGTACCTTGACGCCCTGAGTTCAATTCCCCTAGGCTTCAACTGTGTCTGCTCTGCTTTTTGGTTTTTAAGTAAGCACATAGACCAAAACATAAGCCATTTTGTCTTTGCCCTTGGAAGCCACCCTTCTTTAGTTTATTTAGTACATTTGTTTGGGAGTCAGGCTAGTTAAAGGGCTGTAAAAACTAAAAGATTGAAAACAGGGCCTTATACCTGTTCTCTGTGGTGCAATGGTAGAGATGTTGAATTTAGTTTTTGAGGTTTTGGGTTTAATTCACTCCAATTGATTTATTTGGTGTGTTTGTTTGGGAGGAAGGCACGCTACAAGATTGCAATGAGGTCAAAAACCAATGGATTGTTTGCAGGGGACAGGTTTGCTAGTGTCTGTAGTGTATATGCTACCCTTCTTTCGTTTATTAATTGTGTTTGTAAGGGAGACAAGCTAGGTGCCACTCCCATATGACTATGTAGAGTAATGGTTAAGGAGCTGAACCCCAGTGCTTAAGGTCCAGGGTTCAATTCCCTTGTGCTCCATCTGAAGTTTCTCTGAGCTCTCTTCTACATTTTTTTTGTTTGGTGAGGGAGAAAAAAGCTATTGTTAGCAACCAGGTAGACCAAAACACAAGCCACCCAGTTCATGCATTTAAATTGAATGATTTACTCAAAGGGATTTGGGTCACTCTGTCAGCATTAGCCATTTTCCCCACATTTGAATATTTATATCATCATTCACAGGCCGTACAAAATCATCAACTTAAAAATTACCCCTGCATTGTATATTTATCCCACCATACATCCCCACATTGTGTATTGATTTATGTGATGACCCTCAGCCACCCCTACATGTAAATGAATGCCCCATTGCCCCCCACACCCTTGTGTATTGTCCTCATCCATTTTCTTTGAGAAATCCAGGTGCTGTGGTTGCAGTGGGATTTGTCCGATTGGTTGAACCTGGTCAAGTGACTCCACCAGCCAGCCAGGCATTGGGATTGAGACCCGGCGGGGGTTAAGCTTCACTTGCAGCCCTTGGTTCTTTTGATGTTCATTTTCTTTGAGAAATCCAGGTGCTGTGGTTGCAGTGGGATGTGTCCAGGCCAGGGCTTATCTTTGTACAGTATTTCCCCTGTCTCTGTTTTTGCATTGCCATTGGCCCTATTCTTTTGTGTTTTAGTTGTTTTTTTCCTGCTTCCACCTTTGCTGTTACTGAAGGCACAAGGCGTCACAGACCCTATCATCTCCAATAATACTAATGTATTTTCCTTCACGTATCATGAGTAGTTCTTCTTCTTTCCATAGGCCGGCTGCTGATTGGTTGCTGGAGTCAGCTGACTAGGCTCAGCCAATCAGGGGCTGCCCCTCAGCCCTAGCCTCCTGATTGGTAGGTGGTGTCACCTGACCAGGGCTGACCAATCAGAGCGAGGTGAACCTGGGCCGGCTGCTGATTGGTCGCTGGAGTCAGCTGACTAGGCTCAGCCAATCAGGGGATGCCCCTCAGCCCTAGCGTCCTGATTGGTGGGTGTTGTCACCTGACCAGGGCTGACCAATCAGAGCGAGGGAAACCTGGGCCGGCTGCTGATTGGTCGCTGGGGTCAGCTGACTGGGCTCAGCCAATCAGGGGCTGCCCCTCAGCCCTAGCCTCCTGATTGGTGGGTGGTGTCACCTGACCAGGGCTGACCAATCAGAGCGAGGGATTCCTAGGCCGGCTGCTGATTGGTCGCTGGGGTCAGCTGACTAGGCTCAGCCAATCAGGGGCTGCCCCTCAGCCCTAGCCTCCTGATTGGTGGGTGGTGTCACCTGACCAGGGCTGACCAATCAGAGCGAGGGATTCCTAGGCCGGCTGCTGATTGGTCGCTGGGGTCAGCTGACTAGGCTCAGCCAATCAGGGGCTGCCCCTCAGCCCTAGCCTCCTGATTGGTGGGTGGTGTCACCTGACCAGGGCTGACCAATCAGAGAGAAGGATTCCTGGGCCGGCTGCTGATTGGTCGCTGGGGTCAGCTGACTAGGCTCAGCCAATCAGGGGCTGTCCCTCAGCCCTAGCCTCCTGATTGGTGGGTGGTGTCACCTGACCAGGGCTGACCAATCAGAGCGAGGGATTCCTAGGCCGGCTGCTGATTGGTCGCTGGAGTCAGCTGACTAGGCTCAGCCAATCAGGGGCTGCCCCTCAGCCCTAGCCTCCTGATTGGTGGGTGGTGTCACCTGACCAGGGCTGACCAATCAGAGCGAGGGATTCCTAGGCCGGCTGCTGATTGGTCGCTGGAGTCAGCTGACTAGGCTCAGCCAATCAGGGGCTGCCCCTCAGCCCTAGCCTCCTGATTGGTGGGTGGTGTCACCTGACCAGGGCTGACCAATCAGAGCGAGGGATTCCTAGGCCGGCTGCTGATTGGTCGCTGGAGTCAGCTGACTAGGCTCAGCCAATCAGGGGCTGCCCCTCAGCCCTAGCCTCCTGATTGGTGGGTGGTGTCACCTGACCAGGGCTGACCAATCAGAGCGAGGGATTCCTAGGCCGGCTGCTGATTGGTCGCTGGGGTCAGCTGACTAGGCTCAGCCAATCAGGGGCTGCCCCTCAGCCCTAGCCTCCTGATTGGTGGGTGGTGTCACCTGACCAGGGCTGACCAATCAGAGCGAGGGATTCCTAGGCCGGCTGCTGATTGGTCGCTGGGGTCAGCTGACTAGGCTCAGCCAATCAGGGGCTGCCCCTCAGCCCTAGCCTCCTGATTGGTGGGTGGTGTCACCTGACCAGGGCTGACCAATCAGAGCGAAGGATTCCTGGGCCGGCTGCTGATTGGTCGCTGGGGTCAGCTGACTAGGCTCAGCCTCCTGATTGCTTTGTATTATTATTTATGAATTATGATTTATGAATTATGAATTAATATTAAATTGTTAAAGTAATCCTTAATAAATGCCGCTTGAATTTACGGGTAACACGAGCGACATTACTGGTGTGGGAACGAGCCGGCAGTAGCCAGAGTCAAACTCACGAGCAGCGGGGTGGAAGTCGAACACCTTAACCACAACTCTAAGTCAGAGATACTGAGAGGCCCCCGTCTCAGTAGCATATTGGTTTAGGTGTTACGTGATTTTAGTTTAGCTTTAGGTGATTCCCTGAGGCTTATTTTTTACGTCACCACGTAGACCAAAATTTAAGCCATATTGTCTCTGCCCCTACAAGCTACCATTCTTTAGTTTATTTAGAAGTCAGGCCAGCTGGAGGACTGTATTGTATAAAGGACTGATTTTCCAAGCTTTGCCATCCAGTCTCTGTAGCCTAATGGCTAAGGTGTTGTGCTTGGTACCTTGACGCCCTGAGTTCAATTCCCCTAGGCTTCAACTGTGTCTGCTCTGCTTTTTGGTTTTTAAGTAAGCACATAGACCAAAACATAAGCCATTTTGTCTTTGCCCTTGGAAGCCACCCTTCTTTAGTTTATTTAGTACATTTGTTTGGGAGTCAGGCTAGTTAAAGGGCTGTAAAAACTAAAAGATTGAAAACAGGGCCTTATACCTGTTCTCTGTGGTGCAATGGTAGAGATGTTGAATTTAGTTTTTGAGGTTTTGGGTTTAATTCACTCCAATTGATTTATTTGGTGTGTTTGTTTGGGAGGAAGGCACGCTACAAGATTGCAATGAGGTCAAAAACCAATGGATTGTTTGCAGGGGACAGGTTTGCTAGTGTCTATGTAGTGTATATGCTACCCTTCTTTCGTTTATTAATTGTGTTTGTAAGGGAGACAAGCTAGGTGCCACTCCCATATGACCATGTAGAGTAATGGTTAAGGAGCTGAACCCCAGTGCTTAAGGTCCAGGGTTCAATTCCCTTGTGCTCCATCTGAAGTTTCTCTGAGCTCTCTTCTACATTTTTTTTGTTTGGTGAGGGAGAAAAAAGCTATTGTTAGCAACCAGGTAGACCAAAACACAAGCCACCCAGTTCATGCATTTAAATTGAATGATTTACTCAAAGGGATTTGGGTCACTCTGTCAGCATTAGCCATTTTCCCCACATTTGAATATTTATATCATCATTCACAGGCCGTACAAAATCATCAACTTAAAAATTACCCCTGCATTGTATATTTATCCCACCATACATCCCACATTGTGTATTGATTTATGTGATGACCCTCAGCCACCCCTACATGTAAATGAATGCCCCATTGCCCCCCACACCCTTGTGTATTGTCCTCATCCATTTTCTTTGAGAAATCCAGGTGCTGTGGTTGCAGTGGGATGTGTCCGATTGGTTGAACCTGGTCAAGTGACTCCACCAGCCAGCCAGGCATTGGGATTGAGACCCGGCGGGGGTTAAGCTTCACTTGCAGCCCTTGGTTCTTTTGATGTTCATTTTCTTTGAGAAATCCAGGTGCTGTGGTTGCAGTGGGATGTGTCCAGGCCAGGGCTTATCTTTGTGCAGTATTTCCCCTGTCTCTGTTTTTGCATTGCCATTGGCCCTATTCTTTTGTGTTTTAGTTGTTTTTTTCCTGCTTCCACCTTTGCTGTTACTGAAGGCACAAGGCGTCTCAGACCCTATCATCTCCAATAATACTAATGTATTTTCCTTCACTTATCATGAGTAGTGCTTCTTCTTTCCATAGCTTTAACATGTCCTGTTCAATCCCTTTTCTGTTGTGTTGTGTCTTTGAAGCTAACGTTCCCTCGCTTTTAGTCTCTAGCGCTTCTGCTGGGAGACTGTTCCATTTCTCTACCACTCTAGGAGTAAAACTCCTTTACATTCCATCTAAGCCTCTAACTCACTAGTTTCAGATTATGACCTTGTTTAACCATATCTCCTCTTTTGAAACAAACATCCCTCCTGTGATTTGTTAAATGCCTCTAAGGATTTCCAGTATTTTCTCCAAGCTTATACATATCGAGATTCCCTAGTCTTTCCTGATCCTGAGCCTGCGTTATTCTTATCTACAATGGTAAGTTGAACATTTCCTTTCACTGTAACTCATCTAGTACTCATAGTTTCCTCAGAGAATTGTGTTGCTTCTTTACATGTAGAGATACATATATCAGCATTTCTTCCTTTTTTTTTTCCTTCTTTACTTTTCTTTTCGCCATTGTCTTCATCCCTTTTCCCAAGGCTGGTATCTCTTACTCTTCTAGCCTATCCTCTCTCATTGTGTTCCTCTTTTTTACCCAAGTGGTGTTTTTCTGTTCCAAGCTGATGGCCACAAAACACCCCTACGTCAGAGGGCTCAGCTAACAGCACAGACCTGTGGGATAAAACAAGTGTCCTGCATCAATTTGTCTATTTTGTCACATTAACGGCTCGGTGGAGTTTGCTATCCCAGTTTGGAGTTAACGGAAGTATGGAAAATGCTACACCCAATCACAAATGAAGTTTTGCTGAGCCAATAGAGACGCAACTCCCACCTAGGAAGTAACTTGACGTGGCACATTTAGGAACTTCACATTTTTTTATCTTTTATGGAAATAAAATGAATTATTTAAGTGTGTGTGTATTATTATTATTATTTTTTTTTAATATTCCTTTGGTATGTAGCTTTCTGCTTTCCCCCCCTCCAGTGTGAGGATTTGTGGACAGTTGTACAAAAGCAAACATAGGGGTTTAATTTGAGTGAATTTTCAGCTCTGGCCAAGATAGTCCTGGCTATTTGTGGATTGTTGCCATAACAGACCACCTCAATATCAGAAGCAAGTCTACGGCAGAGACCTGATTTAAACTCCTTGACTTTGCTATACATTCTAATTGCCAAATTATTAATCCGTTTCTGCAGCGTAAAGAGCTTGGCTGGCCCTGTATAATGCATAGCTAAGTCAATGAGATGTCGCTGAAAAATCCCTGACCATTTAATTATGCACTATACAGGAACAGCACAGCCATTCTAGCAAGAGGAACCTGTAAGTCTGGGCAATATGAGCTCTCCCGTCAACCCTCCTTCCAGGGAATACTCTCCAATTAAGGAAGTGACTGCTGGAGAATTTCTTCTGCCTGCTGAGCCAAGACAGGCTTATCTTAGTCAAGCAGCAGCTGCCCCTCAGCCCTAGCATCCTGATTGGTAGGTGGTGTCACCTGACCAGGGCTGACCAATCAGAGCGAGGTGGACCTGGGCCGGCTGCTGATTGGTTGCTGGAGTCAGCTGACTAGGCTCAGCCAATCAGGGGCTGCCCCTCAGCCCTAGCCTCCTGATTGGTAGTTGGTGTCACCTGACCAGGGCTGACCAATCAGAGCGAGGTGAACCTGGGCCGGCTGCTGATTGGTCGCTGGAGTCAGCTGACTAGGCTCAGCCAATCAGGGGATGCCCCTCAGCCCTAGCGTCCTGATTGGTGGGTGTTGTCACCTGACCAGGGCTGACCAATCAGAGCGAGGGAAACCTGGGCCGGCTGCTGCAGGACTACATCTCCCATAAAGCTCTTTCAGCTAAGGGGCTGGCTGAGGAGGATGGGAGATGTGGAGGGCCGCAGGTTGGACACCCCTGTCTTATGACTATACCTGGGAACCAGTGTTCCCTCTAAGCTGTGCGCTTGTGCGCGCGCACATAGCTTTTTAAGAGAGCGCACACGTCCAAAAATTGTGCGCACAACAGTTTTTCCCCAAAAAAGAAAAAAATAATAATTTTTTTGAAACTTTATGCGGCGCGGATATTGTGCGCACAAAATGTTTGCACAAGAGAAATTTTCTGCGCACGCCAATTAAGACAAATTAGATGGAACATTGCTGGGAACCCTCCAGGCTTCACCAGGAGTCTCCAAGCAAAGCGTTGCTCCCCTTGGTCTCCTGGTCACACTCCTCATTCTCCAGAATAGAGGAGCCACCTTTAACCACACCCACCCCCTGTCCGATTCTCCCCTTTTCTGCAGCTAGAGACATACCTCCCACAGCTAACCACACCCCTTGAACAGCTAGCCCCTCCCCATCATTTAGCCGCTCCCTCAAAAAAAAAAGGGAAAGCTCCATTATAATCTTTAGTATGCCTATGGTCTACAGTATACTGTCTTCATCCATAATATATTAATTCCAAACAGTGTTTTTAAAATGCATAGCCGCAAGTGTATTTATATACAGATCATCAGATAATATTCAGTGCTTAACAATTACTAGCAGTTATCCATTCACAACATTTTTAGTATATATAGCGAGAAAAGCCTCCAGCAGGAAAATGGCATAGATAAAACTTATATATTTAAAATCGCTCTGCGGCTTGACACGGGTGCAACAAATACTGCTTAATTCTGTGATCTGCATTTAAAAGCGAAAAGCTTGCATTATTAGCTTAAGCATCCATAAGTAGAACCTGTCACCTTAGAACAACCTCCCATTAATCACAGGGGCTTATAAAATTGTCTCTGTGTAGAGTACATTTTTTCATATGGTTCAGTAGCTTTATGGATATTTTTCCTAATACATTTCCAATTAAATTCCTTGAAGCTCAATCTGTAGCTGTTCCAGCCTTCCCCCCATCGCATAATAATTAGCAGCATGTTCCCATAAAAACGGGCCATTTTCAGTAATATGGGGCCCATCTATCTTCGCACATGATAGAGAAAATGTAATGTATTTTATTGGTAGTAGGAGAAGAATAAGGTATTGTCTGTGGCAGGACATGGTAATTAATCGGCTTGCTTCACATATACCGGACAATTATTTTCATCCTCTAGAGAGCCACACAACTCCCAATTCTTCACGACGCACAAGCTTCCCAAACTACTTATTTCCTTACTTCATAGAAAGTAGTCCCAGTCTTTGCATATTGTAACTTGGAAGGCAGATGGTTCCATTTCATGAATGATTTCCAATGTAACAAGGGCCATCATTTTGTGTGTTGATTACTGAAGGAGGTGTAAAGTGCAGAATTTCTGCTTAAAAGAGAATGATCAAAGCTCTCCGGACAGAGAGTGGGTCCTCATCTGAATTTGTAACAATTGTTTATTACACCAAAATTATAATTTAAGGGCTAATTTCCTAAATCCTTTGCTGTCCCTTTTAACACAATGTGACGAAATAATTTAGTTTTGACACAGGAGAAGAATTCTCATTCATAGTACCAAAAATAGTGTGCCTTGAAATCAAAAAGTTCTTTGTTTTGTATCATGTTATTAGTTTCCTTGCATATTGAGTATTATATTCTTTCCAATGCCTGTGAATTAATAAAGAGATGTTTCGCGTGTAGAGTTAGCTAGCTGAACCTTTCCAGGAGTCAGCCCAGAGAAATTTTGCAATCGTGTTATGAGATAGTTGCATATTATTTTATTTTCATGGTGCTGGGTTTGTTTCTTATCTTTAACATCTAAAACTCGCTTACTTCAGGCCAGTGTCTCTTAGTGAAAGCACAATGCTTTCAATATACCGTAACATTGGCTTCTTTGAAATAAGCAATATTATTCTTACAATGCCCAAGAATTGCAATACTTTAGAAGTTACAAGCTGCCTCCTCTCTGCTGCCGGCACTGTCTGCCTGCCAACGTTCATTGCTCCTGCAGTAACAAACATTCATAGAGAAGATATTATCTGAACTGGTAAGACAGTCTTTGGGTGAAGCACTGCTTACCCTGCCAGGGCAGTGGACATGCCCAAATGACCAGGTTCTGCCCACTCTCTGCCAGGATCCCGAACCTGGAATCGGGAGGGGGACTTACACACACACACTCAACGCTAACATACACATCCAGACATTCAACACTAATACACGCTAAGACACTCACGCTAACATAGTTACATAGTTATATAGGCTGAAAAAAGACATGCGTCCATCAAGTTCAGCCTTTCCTATATCTGTTCATTTGTTGCTGTTGATCCAAAACTAACACTCCCAAACACTCATACTGACACACACACTCAAACACAACCAGACACACTAACACACACACAACCAGACACTCACACAACCATACACTTAACACCAACACACATGTATAAACAATGACACACACATTTCTGAAACAAACGCACATCTAAACACAAACACTAGTACAACTAGACATTCAACACTATCAAACGCACACCTACACACTCACACTAATGCACACATCCAGATGCTAACACAAACAGACACTCACACTAACACAACTAGACACACTAACATTCATGCACATAGACACCTACACTAACATAACGAGACACTCAAACTAATACAATCACCCAGATGCACACATTAAAAGGCTAACATCCCAAGACACACATGGTAACATGCCCAACCACATACACATACTTGGACACACATGCTAACATACCCAGACACACACATCCACATGTACCCACATACACAAAATACAGGCAGACACACGCATAGCCAGAAAAAACACGCTAACATACCCAGACGCACCCAGATAGCCACATAAAGAGACATACGCAACTCTGCCTTCAGCTTGCCTTCCATCCAGCTTGCTGACATGCTGCTCCCGCAGGGCAGGGCCGGCCGAAGACTTAACGCCGCCTGGGGCGAAGTTTAAAACGCTGCCCCCCCCCGCCGACGCCGGGGCGGCATTTTAAACTTCGCCGACACCATTATCTACCCCCGCCCCCCCCCGGTACTTGCCTTTAAACAGTCCTGCGGCGAGTCTCCCTGCTCTGCCACGGTGCCGCTTGTAATGCTGAGCGCCGGAAATTGACGTCACTTCCGGCGCTCTGCATTACAAGCCGGCACCGGGACCGAACAGGGAGACTCGCCGCAGAGGAGAGAGGGAGAGAGGGGCGCCGAGCGGGTAAGCGAAAACCACTCGGTGCCCCTCTCTCTCTCCTCCGCTTCAAAAAAAAAAACAAAAAAAAAGCGCTTGGGGCGGCAAAGTGCCGCCCCTTCTAAAGTGCCGCCTGGGGCAATTGCCCCAGTCTGCCCCATTATAGGGCCGGCCCTGCCGCAGGGTCACACAACGTCACGTTACGGGTTATAAAGAGGTATGTCCGGGACTTGGGACTGACCTTTCTCCCTACTTGTGAAGCATGCTGTCAGCTTTTTCAAAGGGATGGGGGTCTTCCTTATAATATTTCTATAATTTCCCATGGTCCCTCATGGCTTTGCAATCCCATTTGCAGCCCAAAGTCAAGGGTCTGCCATATATGTTAATGCTTCCCTGTTTGTCTCAACTTGTTTTCTTTTCTTACATGAAGCTGGTCTTCAACTGGTCCAAACCAAATTCATGTATAGGGTAGGCAGCAACGGGTGTTTTGCCAGACATTTCAGTAAATGTACTATAGGTGCTAATGATTTTCACAAACCTTGTCATGGACTTAGATGTCTGTATGCGGACACAATCCTAGCCTAGTTCAGTATTATCACGATGTGGTTGTTGTACGATGTCATTCTATTCGGATGATGTAATATAACATTGTCTCAGGCCTAATGCAGGCAGCCCAGATAATGGTACTTGTAAGACGTATTATAAGGCATTATGGAACAAAGAGAGTTATTTATAAACTAGTATGATTGAGGTGAAGTTTTAAAGGGGTCTTATCACCATAGCAACCAATATCACGTGGAAATCTTTTTAAAAACCGCAATAGCGCTTTATAAATAACTAATGTATAGTTCAATATGATCTAGAGTGATGGCCCACTCGTGGGACAATTGCTGACTTGGATAGACAGCAGTTTGATCTGCTTACATGGTAGGGCCACCTATGTTTCTAGAGGTTATCTTTAAAAAAGAAAACTAAACAAAATCTATAAAAAAATAATAATATGCAAACAACAACAACAAACAACTGCATCTTCCCAGAAGCAATTTCCTTGCACAATAATATATGACCCTGCAATTAAATGAAAAGTGGTTTTGGCGATGAATCTTTGCAGAAAATACATAGGATAATTATAACCTTGTGATAATGTTTATGCAAAACAACCATAAAGGGCCCCATGATGAAAATGGGCTTCCCACGCAAATCCAGCGAAGAAGTTATGTTTTTATGACCTGATGTTATACAATGGCATTGGTAACATTTTGTAAAACGGGTTTGTGTATACATTTACTACGAACAACTAAAATCTACAAATAAAGTCTATTTCTGACACTTTGCACTAAAAAAAGAGGGGAAGAAAATGACCTAAAATAGTTTTTTTTTTAATAAAAAAAAATTAAAGGAATATAATTTACATATTGATTAATCTAATTTATATATATATATATGAAAATTACAGTTATTTGATATCAAACATGCTTTCCTCGCAACACCTGAAATGGGCAAAAAAAATGCACCCTTTGTTTTATGACTTAGAGGTACGGATAGGACGTGGTGCTTTATCAGGATTTTTATGTGACATTACAGCCTATTGATAGCTGTTTTATAAAACCGAGTGTAATGGGAACCGATGGACTACCGAGATGGACTACCGAGAGGTCCTTGACTGCTGCTGCTACCTTCCCTGTGGTGTAAACTGGCTACATGTGGGTAGTCGCCCGGGTTCTCGGGTAAATGTGCTCCTCCAGGGAAAAGTCTCCCAAAGAACCATTACCACCAGTCTGGATGTAAAAGAACGAGCATCGGGGAGAACACACAGGACACAAATGAGGCGTCAAATGTGATGGGCGAGTTAAAGAGGGCATTAGATTTATACCTGGACATGTGAGACACAGGGACCAACCAGAAAGGTGCCTGCTAGTTGAATGTGGGAACGTGTATGTGACCACATAGACACCGGGGACGATTACCTGGCATGGGACACAACTGCCGCTAGGGCTACAATAATACATCATAATAATGATAAAATATAACAGAAGCACGATAAAATTATAATCTGCATTTCACTTACACAAATCTATATGTTCTTATAACAGTGATGTGTGTGCCCAGATAACAAAATATTTGTATATTTGACCCAATTTGGGTGATAATGTATCCTTACTCCACAGGTAGATAAAATTGCAAACCATATTGAAGTGACAACCACACCAACAAAGATAGGATATTGAATGACCTTGTAATTATTTTAATTTGCATTCTTTATCGGCAATTATAAAAACCAAAATAACTTACCTGGCGAAAAAAATCTGCAGCTTCAGGGCTGCAGCATACTACCCCATCTGCTCCCATGAAGTTTTATTTTTTTAGCTTTTTCAGCAATTTTCTCAGGCCATCAATTATTTTAGTGCCTACTATTCTATTTGTAATAAATGTTAGTAATCACTGAATTCCAGTCTTTCCTCCCTTTCAGCAAAAACTATTGGCAAGGGCGATAGGGTGAAATATGAACTTCTGAAACAGAAAGAATATGTGGAAAACCACCTTACCTCTGCACGCAACATTAGTATTAGGAAGACAGATCCCATCCCAGTCATCATCACAAGATATTATGGTTCATGAATATGTTCTCCCAATGAGGATCCTAGCGGTAAACTGATATCTCCTTAGGTTGCTTTAAGTTGCTTTTCTTGACCTAAGAAGCATAAAAGTCATATACATTTAAATTCCTGGGTTGCTGCTAGAATTATAATGAGTAAAAAGTACACAAACAGAGCGAGAATTCAGCGCATCCCCAGCAAATCCCCAATATTTATGTTTTTTGAATGGTATTCGCTGGGTGTGTGCTTTGTCTCCTCGGCTCCTGCATGGTTAATGGCAAGTGCATTGAAACTTGCACCAAACAGCTTTACTCCAGAGGACCTCAATGCCAGTAATGCTAATAAAGAGTTGTATTCTCTTTAGATTAGACCTGGCGGAAATCAGATTCAGATTGCTTTTGACCTCTATGTAAGCATGTTTTAATTGGTACAAATTACCGTAAATATCTCAATAACAGGCAAAGCAAACAGAAGTGAATGGATAATTATATCTAGATTTTGGCAGTGTTTTAAAAATAAAATATAGCAAATGTTTGGAGGCCGGTAGTGTTTATTTAAAATAATTGGAGCAAAAAGATGGAAGTAATTTTTTTTTTTTTTAACTGATTCTACCTTTTTTTTTATTATTTCTCAATTTATTATGTGCATTTATATTGAAAGCCAGGGTTCAGAGCTTAGAGACAATTAAAATGTCTGTGACCTTGAAGCTGCTCTGCTGGAGAGAAGACCTAGCATATGGTCCTACCACGCAGGAAAAAAAGCCTGCCCTTTGTCTTTAATAATCATATAAAAACTGAACGCTGCAAGAGCAGAATGCATTGGGATATATGGGGGGCCTCTGACAGAGACAGGGGAAGTTACTATTAGACATGGCTTAGTATGCAACATATTCTCGCAGAGGTAAATGTCTAACAAAATATCAATATTTCACATTTTCAAAATTACCGTAAATAAATTACTCTACAGCATGTACGACCTGCTGCCTAATAAAACACAACTCATAATATTGAACTCAAAGGCTTCCGAGATGGAAATAAATTGGGAGGGTTCGTTTCATAAACTCTTAATTAGAATCTGATTGTTGAGTACGTCAATTTTATCCTCACGTATATATCTGTTGTATAAAAAAAAAAAAATGCATTTGCTGGTATTCCTTGTACACCACAAGCAGCTGATTTTGTGTGTAAAGACTGCCCCCTTGTGGTGGGTGCTAGAACACTCTCCCTTGGTAAATTAAGGGATATGGGGCAAAATGGAAAATAAAAAAGGGATAAAAATATAAAAGGTGTCAGACTGGCAGAATCACTTTTCAAATAAAAACAGCTCAAATAGACAGGACACTTAAAGAAGAAGCTGGATAATATTAATATACTGGTTAAACATACACAGGCTCTCATTCGCTGCAACTTTCCAGCTACCATCAGCATCTGAACATATACCGTACATAACGTATATCAGAGTCCCACAATGCGGACAATGTACAATGTTGTGTACGATAAAAACATTTAGTATAACGTTTATGTTGTTTTGTCTACGTTTATGCTTATGTATCCTGAATTAGGGAAAATCGTTGTTGCATCCAAAACATGTCAAAGATTTGGAGCAAAAATAAACAAATTCTGAAACTAGAATCAAAAAGTATTTTATTGATCTGCCTGAATGTAATCAACACGCAGACATTTTCCACAATCACGCCTCAATTTTTCCATTTTCCTGGACATAAAAACAAAAAGGTCAGTGTGTGCATGTACCTTACTAATGTACCCAGCACATTATATATTTAGGGACTGAACTTCAGTATAAGAACAATGCTGATAGAAAGGTGCTATCAACATCCAAAATCACAGCTTTTCCTGTAATCAGCCCGCAAAGTTCTCATTCACCGAATGCAATTTGTGATACAGCTTCTTTCTGCTTTGTATGTAGTTCCTTAGCCCGCTTTTTCAAGGATTCTGCTTTGGAGTCATTTTGGCTCACCCCATCCCCCAGCTTGTACATGCGGCTAGCATTGGCGCATCCCCATATATGCCCCAGGTCACATGCCTTTTCGGAGTAATGTAGAGCCTTGCTCATGTCCTTAGCTATACCATTATCTCCTTGTAGATACATGGCGCTTAAATTAAAACAGCTTGCTGCCAGCTTGCCCTCACAGGCTTTCTCATAGTAATCTCTCGCCGATACAGGATCTGGTTTTTCATCATTTACACGTCCGTCGTGTAACAACAGTCCAACGTTGTGACAGGAGTCAACAGACTTCTTCCCACCCTTGTTGCAAGACTTCAGAAAGCAGTTGTAGGCAGCCTTCAGATCCACAGGCAAACCCCCTGCAGAAAAATATATATTTAAAAACGTTTTTTTATTAGACTCAAAATTATTGGAGACATTAGCTTAAAATACAGCCATGCATTATAGCAGGGTGTATGAATAGTTAAACTTTTGATGTAGCATTTTTTTCCAATTTAAACATTTAAATAACAATGTATTGATCTGTATATATCTATTTATTTTTACAAGCGTGTCTGGAGACAAATCGGAGCCATGGCCTCTTGTCATTTCCATGTAACCTTGCAAGCCAGAAAGCTGCATTGGCTCTAATAAATTCTCATTGTTTTCATAGTGCCTTCCAGCCGTAATCTATAAAGTTTGGGTTCCATGTAATAAAGGTCTATGATCCTGGCCAAGATTGCGGTAACAGCAAATACATCATATATTTTTAAATTAAAAAAAATTCTACGGCTCCACATTAATGTTAATGATTTGACTTCTTAGCACAATGATGAATAAATGACACAACTTTCAAGCGGGACTCCAAAAGGTTTTTGACCTGACAACTAATACCCTCCATAGCTTTATGCAGCATCAGAAAATGACCCTGATTTGCACCAGTATAGTGACTTAAAGCGTACATATATAGTCTTTTAACCCCTTAATAAGACATTACTGACAAATGAAATACGTACCTTTCCCCGTGACATAATATGCACCAAGTTTGTAGCAGCTCTCGCTGAGCTCGTTCTGCTCACAGTTCATCTTCAATAGTTTTGCCGCAGCCTCAAAATTTTTCTTGATTCCTTCATAATACTCTACGAGCCTATGGCAGCCTGAAAGAAACAAACATACACCCGGAATGATTCACTCGCGCTCATTAAACGGGGATATGACAAACACCGAATCAGTCCAATCAGCAGGGACACTCCATTAACGCTGATCAGTGCAATTGTTAAGTTGAGGAACACATTTAAAGCATCCAAATAAATATCATACTTCATGTACTGCCAGAGAACTTCCAAACGTGATATCAACATACCTGGAAACTCTCAAGATATGCCCCCCAGCCCAGAGTCTCAGAGCTTTTTGCCTCAATCTCAGGGTGAAGGGGCAGAATCTCAGGGTCACACAGTCTGTATCTGACTCACTCACACACTACACAGATCTGATTATGCCAAAGCTCTCCAGTTACACTTTTAAACACGAGTATGTCATGGTTGATATCCCTGCTTGAAGGCAGGTGACTGAAATAAATGTTTTAGAGGCATTTGGTAACGCATTCAGCACTTAATTCCGCATTTGATATAGGCTATTAAAGGGTGAATATTGAATGAGTTTCAGGGTCAGGTCGTTTAGAATGTTCCCAGTCGCCATAAGCAGAGTAAGTAGAGTCAGCGGTCCCTTTAAGCAGAGTCAGCGGTCCTTGGGTGTCTCACCTTCTGGCTGCTTTTCCTTGTAACACTGGTAGGTATACTCCGTACCGATATTATCCAAATACCCCTTCACTTCCTCCTCATTGAGAAAATCTACCGGCGCAGCCATGTTTCCCACATGCACCGGTCACCCTGAACTAGAAACTCCGCCCATAACCGGAAGTGACTTGGTCTCCTTGGTGATAGATCGGACAGCCACAGTCTCCGTCGAAAAGGAAGTAGGAACCGATCGAGCTTGGAAGTGAGGCTTGGACTAGCGGATCAACAGGCATACGACGATTTTAACCAGATGTGCATTTGAAAACGAGGCTTGAAACGCGGTGCGCGCTTTTTTTTGAGCCAAAAACTGACAGCTGCAGCTGCTTTCTAAAGCCATAGCTTTAATAAAAAAGTGTGACAAGGAACTCAGATAATCCTTTCTTTCTTCAGTGTTATTTGACTACGGCGTACCTGTGCGTGAACACATATAACAGTCTCCGTTTATGTGACATCCATGTTCAATATATAGTCGTATGTTTAAATTAACCAGATTTAACAGACAAGGAACGTGGAACCTGAAGTTCACAGCTCTGAATGAAAACAGCCCCTGCCCTGCATAATCTATTAATAATGAATGTCCCCAGTTACTGGTTCCTCTTCATATGACACATTTCCCATGTTCATTTAACGGTCTGACCATCTATGAGTCACACTTTCTTTTTTAATGATCAGTAAAACCACCTTGCTTCGCTACTTCAAATGTTCAATTACTGGCACAGCGGTCTCCTCTTCGTCTTTGTTGACATGACTTGTGGCAAGGGTGGATGTCAAGGGGAGGAATCGGTGCTGAATACAGAAATAAACGCTCCAGCACACATTCTCTATCCGAAAACCATTGTTGTCGGTCATGATATTTCGGGAAGCTTTTCTTAATAGTAATTACCCTAGTTTATGAATTATGCTTGCAGCTGTCAAAGAATAGCCTGCAGCATGTATAATGAACGCATGACTGGTCTGGAAATGGTTACTCTATTGAAAGCAGATCTTAATTGTTTCGATACCAGCTTGCAGTATGACGAGTTCACTTCGTACACTAACCCACCTTACACGCGTGGCGTACTTCTTGGGGCATTCAGGAAATTAGACATTTTCTGGTGTTAGGTATTCCTATGTTACCCCCTCGCTGTGCTTCCCCCGCTAAATGAACATATTGCTCTCTCACCTGGACCAAGTCATCATACATAGGAACATTACCGTGGTCTCTGCATGCATGGTTGCTTGTATTAAACAGTCTATGACTCAGTAGCACAGCAGGGGTTAATTCCCGCACTAGCATTGTTTGCAAAATGTATTGATCAAGAGTTTGCAGACAAGCCGGAAACGCACTAGTGAAATGTTATGACACTCCACCCATCAATTTAACTATCCATAATCAGAGGTGTATGTAAGGTATGGCACCTACCTATAGACGCCATTTGAAACTTGAAAGGGGGGCGGTTTTTAAACACTGTCTTTTTAAAAGGAGAGAGAGGGGCCCCTAACAATCGCTCAGCACCCCTCATTCTCCTCTGTGAGGCCTTACAATCTATTTCTCCTGGAGAAAGTATCACTTATGTATTTTATATATATATGATGCCATGCCTTATGCTCAGCTACTGGTTAGGAATGTGGTATGACTTTGGCTTGAAAGATTCTCAAATGTCAAGAACATGGCACAATGTCACATTTTTTAGGGAGGTTTTTTACTTTATATGTTTAGGTCTTTGTATCTTTGCAATGTTCAGTTTTAGTTTTCAGAATCGACCGCTGTGTTATTTTACATATTTTGCAGATCCCATATGCAGCTAGTTTAATTAGAAAAGAAAAACTTGGAACACATCTCAGCAAGAGTTAAAAGGTAAATACGTGGTTAAACCCAGAACTTCTACTCCGCACAAGAAGAATCTGTCATTGCCTTCTGTTTGACTGGTTATTCAGGGCCCTCAGTCAGAATAGTATCCAGAGACGTATCTTGGCAGGGTCCTGCCCTAGACCTTACTCGTGGGAATGCCCCATCCCCCCCACACACCCCTCTTTTGTACTATTCTCAGAGGGTAGTAGATAAATGGAACAGTCTCCCTGCAGAAGTGGCAAATACAGTGAGAGAATTGAAACAGGCCTTAAAGTGCCGGCGCCGCATAGCAATCCTCGGCTTATTATTAAAATATTAAGGGAAATTCTTTGTATTTCTTTCTTACAAAAGTCAGCAAATATGGTGGCAAGATAACAAGTGGACTTTGGAAATTAAGGACGATTGATGGACCATTGCTTATAGCAGCTAATACATAATGTCTGGGCTTCCCGGCAGCACCAAAGTATGTGACAACATGCCCCAGTCTTACAATGGACAGAACCACAATTGATACATTCAACCTTTGTACCCCGGAAAATAATAATAATGGCCAGTCAGCTTGGATTGTTAAAAGCCGCAACCAACACCATGTGGGAAGAGAACTGAATTCCATTCTTCAATGGTGTAAAAAAGATGTCGGAGACGCCAAGGATGAACGTTTAATCTGAGGACTGCGAGTCGGCGTTGGCCCTACTGATATTATATTCTGCTTACTGTATGGATTAAACTGTATCCCCCTTGAAGATAATTTACAGTTTAATATTAAGTGTAATTATGACTATAATCTCTGTTCTAAAAAAGTATTTATCTCCGTTCTCGTAGTTTCTTTAATATTTATGTGGATAAAATGTCTATAATAAAACAAAATCAAGTGATAAATCAGTTACAGTATTTGCTCGATTATAAGACGACCCCCCCAAAATCTGGATATTAATTTAGGAAAATAAGAAAAAGCCTGCATATAAGATGACCCTATAGGAAAAAAGTTTTACTAGTCAATAGTTTTAAAAACCACAACAGACAAAATGGTCATTTAATTTTATTTATTTATTATTAATTACAACATTAATTAATAGTTGCTGATCATGGTGACAGCTACCTCTGAACTCACGGAGAGTCACCTTTCAGCACACAGGAGAGGAAAAACCCCCTTAGGGGGAAACCTCTGGGGAACCATGGCATGAAAGATTGTCCTTCCCTCTGGACACTAAGAGGTTAACTGCGTACTTATACCTGTAGAGAAGAAATGGCAAAACGTAATAGACAAATAGCTCAACACGGAAGGACAAAACCTCAGTGGATAATTATGGCTCCACCGCAAGCTCATACCCTTGAATAGGCTGCATTATACATGGACATAGCATTAAACAACGACAAAGCATTACACATGGACATACCATTAAACATGGAGATAGCATTAAAAATGGAGATAGCATTAAAGATGGATATAGCATTAAACATGGAGATATCATTAAACATGGATATAGCATTAAACATGGATATACCATTAAATATAGACATAGTATTACGCATGGATATAGCATTAAACATGGACATAGCATTACATATGGATATAGCATTAAACATAGATATAGCATTACACATAGAGATAACATTAAACATGGACATAGCATTACACATAGATATGGCATTAAACATGGACATAGCACTACTCATAGAGATAACATTAAACATGAGGATAGCATTAAACATGGATATAGCATTAAATATGGAGATAACATTAAACATGGATATACCATAAAATATGGACACAGTATTACACATGGAGATAACATTAAACATGGACATAGCATTAAACATGAACATAGCATTACACATGGATATAGCATTAAAGATGGACATAGCATTACACATAGACATAACAATAAACATGGACATAGCATTAAACATGGACATAGCACTTCACAATACATGTATATGGCATTAAACATGGACATAGCATTATACATATAGATAACATTAAACATAGATATAGCATTACACATAGAGTTAACACTAAGCATGGATATGACATTAAACATGGAGATAGCATTAAACATGGACATAGAATTACATATGGAGATAGCATTAAACATAGATATTGCATTAAACATGGCTATAGCAAAAAACATAGGGATAGCATTAAACATGGACATCGCATTACACATAGAGATAACATTAAAAATGGACATAACATTAAACATGGACATAGCACAACACATAGAGATAACATTAAACATGTATATAGCATTACACATGGACATAGCATTAAACATGGATATATGGCATTAAACATGGAAATAACATTAAACATGGATATAACATTAAACACGGAGATAGCATTAAACATGGAGATAGCATTACATATGGACAGAGCATTAGACATGGAGATAACATTAATCATGGACATAGCATTAAACATGGACATAGCATTACACATGGATATAGCATTAAACATGGACACAGCACTGCACATGGAGATAACATTACACATGGATATGGCATTAAACATCTACATTGCATTAAATATGGATATAGCATTAAATATGGAGATATCACTAATCATGGAGACAGCATTAAACATGGATATAGCAAGAAACATAGGGAATGCATTAAACATGGACATAGCATTACACACAGAGATAACATTAAACATGGATATAGCATAAAATATGGATAAAGAATTAAACATGGAGATAACATTAAACCTGGACATAACATTAAACATGGGCATAGAACTACAAATGTAGAAAGCATTACACATGGATATGACATTAAACATGGACATAGCATTAAACATGGACATAGCATTAAACATGGACATAGCATTAAAATTGGAGATAGCATTACACATAGAGATAACATAAAACATGGAAAAAGCATTACACATAGAGAAAACATTAAAAATGGACATAGCATTAAACATGGATATGACATTGAAACATGGACATAGCATTAAACATTGACTCAGCATTAAACATGGACATAGTATAACACATGGACATAGCTTTACACATGGATATAACATTAAACATAGAGATAACATTAAACATTGAGATAGCATTAAACATGAACATAGCATTAAACATGGACATAGCACTCAACATGGATAAAGCATAAAACATGCACAAAGCATTACAAGGAGAGATAACATTAAACATAGACATAGCATTAAACATGGATATAGCATTGAACATAGACATAGTATTAAACATGGGCATAGCATTAAACATGGAAATATCTCTAATCATGGAGACAGCATTAAACATGGATATAGCATGAATCATGGAGATAGCTTTAAACATGGACATAGCATTACACATAGACCCAACATTAAACATGGATATAGCATGAAATATAGATAAACATTAAACATGGACATAGTATAACACATGGACATAGCTTTACACATGGATATGGCAGTAAACATGGACATAGCATTACAAATGGGCAGAGCATTAAACATGGAGATATCACTAATCATGGAGACAGCATTAAACATATATATAGCATGAATCATGGAGATAGCTTAAAACATGGACGTAGCATTACACATAGAGACAACATTAAACATGGATATAGCATTACACATATGGCATTAAACATGGATATAGCATTACACATAGCGATAACATTACATATGGATATAACATTACACATGGAAATAGCATTAAAAATGGACATAGCATTGCACATGGAGATAGCATTACACATGGACATAGTATTAAACATGGACACAGCATTAATCATGGACATAGCATTAACCATGGACATAGCATTAAACATGGACATAGCATTAAACATAGAGATAGCATTTAACATGGATATAGCATTAAACATAGAGATAACATTAAACATTGATATAGCATTAAACATGAACATAACATTACATATGGAGATATCATTAAACATAGATAAGGCATTAAACATGGACATAGCATTACACATAGACATAACAATAAACATGGACATAGCATTAAACATGGACATAGCACTTCACAATAGATGTATATGGCATTAAACATGGAAATAGCATTACACATATAGATAACATTAAACATGGATATAGCATTAAATATGGATAAAGAATTAAACATGGACATAGCATTACACATATAGATAACATTAAACATAGATATAGCATTACACATAGAGTTAACACTAAGCATGGATATGACATTAAACATGGAGATAGCATTAAACATGGACATAGAATTACATATGGAGATAGCATTAAACATAGATATTGCATTAAACATGGCTATAGCAAGAAACATAGGGATAGCATTAAACATGGACATCGCATTACACATAGAGATAACATTAAACATGGACATAACATTAAACATGGACATAGCACTACACATAGAGATAACATTAAAAATGTATATAGCATTACACATGGACATAGCATTAAACATGGATATATGGCATTAAACATGGAAATAACATTAAACATGGATAAAACATTAAACATGGAGATAGCATTAAACATGGAGATAGCATTACATATGGACAGAGCATTAGACATGGAGATTACATTAATCATGGACATAGCATTAAACATGGACATAGCATTACACATGGAGATAACATTACACATGGATATGGCATTAAACATCGACATTGCATTAAATATGGATATAGCATTAAATATGGACATATCACTAATCATGGAGACAGCATTAAACATGGATATAGCAAGAAACATAGGGAATGCATTAAACATGGACATAGCATTACACACAGAGATAACATTAAACATGGAGATAACATTAGACCTGGACATAACATTAAACATGGACATAGAACTACAAATGTAGAAAGCATTACACATGGATATGACATTAAACATGGATATAGCATTAAACTTGGAGATAGCATTACACATAGAGATAACATAAAACATGGAAAAAGCATTACACATAGACAAAACATAAAAAATGGACATAGCATTAAACATGGATATGACATTAAACATGGACATAGCATTAAACATTGACTCAGCATTAAACATGGACATAGTATAACACATGGACATAGCTTTACACATGGATATAACATTAAACATAGAGATAACATTAAACATTGAGATAGCATTAAACATGAACATAGCATTAAACATGGACATAGCACTCAACATGGATAAAGCATAAAACATGCACAAAGCATTGCAAAGAGAGATAACATTAAACATAGACATAGCATTAAACATGGATATAGCATTGAACATAGACATAGTATTAAACATGGGCAAAGCATTAAACATGGAAATATCACTAATCATGGAGACAGCATTAAACATGGACATAGCATTACACATAGACCCAACATTAAACATGGATATAGCATGAAATATAGATAAACATTAAACATGGACATAGTATAACACATGGACATAGCTTTACACATGGATATGGCAGTAAACATGGACATAGCATTACAAATGGGCAGAGCATTAAACATGGACATAGCATTAAATATGGAGATATCACTAATCATGGAGACAGCATTAAACATATATATAGCATGAATCATGGAGATAGCTTAAAACATGGACGTAGCATTACACATAGAGACAACATTAAACATGGATATAGCATTACACATATGGCATTAAACATGGACATAGCATTAAACCTGGGCATAGCATTACACATGGATATAGCACTAAACATGGACATTGCATTTCACATAGCGATAACATTAAACATGGACATTGCATTAAACATGGACATAGCAATACACATGGCTATAGCATTAAATATTGATTATAGCCTTACACATTGAGACATTATCAAACATGGACATTAATGGCATTAAACATGTAGATAGCATTAAACATGTAGATAGCATTAAACATGGATAGATCATTAAACATGGACACAGCATAACACATGGACATAGAATTACACATAGACATAACATTACATATGGATATAACATTACACATGGAAATAGCATTAAAAATGGACATAGCATTGCACATGGAGATAGCATTACACATGGACATAGTATTAAACATGGACACAGCATTAACCATGGACATAGCATTAACCATGGACATAGCATTAAACATAGAGATAGCATTTAACATGGATATAGCATTAAACATGGAGATAACATTAAACATGGATATAGCATTAAACATGGACATAACATTACATATGGAGATATCATTAAACATAGATAAGGCATTACACAGGGAGATAACATTACACATGGACATAGCATTAAAGATACATATAGCATTAAACATGGACATAGCATTACACATATAGATAACATTAAACATGGATATAGCATTAAATAGGGATAAAGAATTAAACATGGACATAGCATTACACATGTAGATAACATTAAACATAGATATAGCATTACACATAGAGTTAACACTAAGCATGGATATGACATTAAACATGGAGATAGCATTAAACATGGACATAGAATTACATATGGAGATAGCATTAAACATAGATATTGCATTAAACATGGCTATAGCAAGAAACATAGGGATAGCATTAAACATGGACATCGCATTACACATAGAGATAACATTAAACATGGACATAACATTAAACATGGACATAGCACTACACATAGAGATAACATTAAAAATGTATATAGCATTACACATGGACATAGCATTAAACATGGATATATAGCATTAAACATGGAAATAACATTAAACATGGATAAAACATTAAACATGGAGATAGCATTAAACATGGAGATAGCATTACACATGGATATAGCATTAAACATGGACACAGCACTGCACATGGAGATAACATTACACATGGATATGGCATTAAACATCGACATTGCATTAAATATGGATATAGCATTAAATATGGAGATATCACTAATCATGGAGACAGCATTAAACATGGATATAGCATGAAACATGGATATAGCAAGAAACATAGGGAATGCATTAAACATGGACATAGCATTACACACAGAAATAACATTAAACATGGAGATAACATTAAACCTGGACATAACATTAAACATGGACATAGCATTAAACTTGGAGATAGCATTACACATAGAGATAACATAAAACATGGAAAAAGCTTTACACATAGAGAAAACATAAAAAATGGACATAGCATTAAACATGGATATGACATTAAACATGGACATAGCATTAAACATGGATATGACATTAAACATGGACATAGCATTAAACATTGACTCAGCATTAAACATGGACATAGTATAACACATGGACATAGCTTTACACATGGATATAACATTAAACATAGAGATAACATTAAACATTGAGATAGCATTAAACATGAACATAGCATTAAACATGGACATAGCACTCAACATGGATAAAGCATAAAACATGCACAAAGCATTACAAAGAGAGATAACATTAAACATAGACATAGCATTAAACATGGATATAGCATTGAACATAGACATAGTATTAAACATGGGCATAGCATTAAACATGGAAATATCCCTAATCATGGAGACAGCATTAAACATGGACATAGCATTACACATAGACCCAACATTAAACATGGATATAGCATGCAATATAGATAAACATTAAACATGGACATAGTATAACACATGGACATAGCTTTACACATGGATATGGCAGTAAACATGGACATAGCATTACAAATGGGCAGAGCATTAAACATGGACATCGCATTAAATATGGAGATATCACTAATCATGGAGACAGCATTAAACATATATATAACATGAATCATGGAGATAGCTTAAAACATGGACGTAGCATTACACATAGAGACAACATTAAACATGGATATAGCATTACACATAGAGACAACATTAAACATGGACATAGCTTTAGACGTGGATATAACATTAAACATAGAGATAACATTAAACCTGGGCATAGCATCACACATGGATATAGCATTAAATATGGATAAAGAATTAAAACATGGACATCGCATTAAACATAGAGATAACAATAAAAATGGACATAACATTAAACATGGACATGGCACTACACATAGAGATAACATTAAACATGTATATAGCATTACACATGGACATAGCATTAAACATGGATATATAGCATTGAATATGGACAGAGCATTACACATGGAGATAACATTAAACATGGACAAAGCATTAAACATGGACATAACATGACATATGGATATATCATTAAACATGGACATAGCATTAAACATACATATAGCATTAAACATAGACACGGCACTGCACATGGAGATAAAATTACACATGGATATGGCATTAAACATCAGCATTGCATTAAATATGGATATAGCATTAAATATGGATATATCACTAATCATGGAGACAGCATTAAACATGGATATAGCATGAAACATGGAGATAGCATTAAACATAGATATTGCATGAAACACGAACATGTCATTACACATACAGATAACATTAAACATGGACATAGCATTACACACGGAGATAACATTAAACATAGACATAGCATTAAACATGGGCATAGCATTACAAATAGAGATTACAATGAACATGGACATAGCATTAAACATGGACATAGCACTTCACAATACATGTATATGGCATTAAACATGGACATAGCATTACACATATAGATAACATTAAACATTGGTATAGCATTAAATATGGATAAAGAATTAAACATGGACATCGCATTACACATATAGATAACATTAAACATAGATATAGCATTACACATAGAGTTAACACTAAGCATGGATATGACATTAAACATGGAGATAGCATTAAACATGGACATAGAATTACATATGGAGATAGCATTAAACATATATATTGCATTAAACATGGCTATAGCAAGAAACATAGGGATAGCATTAAACATGGACATCGCATTACACATAGAGATAACATTAAAAATGGACATAACATTAAACATGGACATAGCACTACACATAGAGATAACATTAAAAATGTATATAGCATTACACATGGACATAGCATTAAACATGGATATATGGCATTAAACATGGAAATAACATTAAACATGGATATAACATTAAACATGGAGATAGCATTAAACATGGAGATAGCATTACATATGGACAGAGCATTACACATGGAGATAACATTAATCATGGACAGAGCATTACACATGGATATAGCATTAAACATGGACACAGCATTGCACATGGAGATAACATTACACGTGGATATGGCATTAAACATCAACATTGCATTAAATATGGATATAGCATTAAATATGGAGATAGCGTTAAACTTGGAGATAGCATTACACATAGAGATAACATAAAACATGGAAAAAACATTACACATAGAGAAAACATTAAAAATGGACATAGCATTAAACATGGATATGACATTAAACATGGACATAGCATTAAACATTGACTCAGCATTAAACATGGACATAGTATAACACATGGACATAGCTTTACTCATGGATATAACATTAAACATAGAGATAACATTAAACATTGAGATAGCATTAAACATGAACATAGCATTAAACATGGACATAGCACTCAACATGGATAAAGCATAAAACATGCACAAAGCATTACAAGGAGAGATAACATTAAACATGGGCATAGCATTAAACATGGAAATATCACTAATCATGGCGATAGCATTAAACATGGACATAGCATTACACATAGACCCAACATTAAACATGGATATAGCATGAAATATAGATAAACATTAAACATGGACATAGTATAACACATGGACATAGCTTTACACATGGATATGGCAGTAAACATGGACATAGCATTACAAATGGGCAGAGCATTAAACATGGACATCGCATTAAATATGGAGATATCACTAATCATGGAGACAGCATTAAACATATATATAGCATGAATCATGGAGATAGCTTAAAACATGGACGTAGCATTACACATAGAGACAACATTAAAAATGGATATAGCATTACACATATGGCATTAAACATGGACATAGCATTAAACATGGATATAGCATTGAACATGGACATAAAATTAAACATAGAGATAACATTAAACCTGGGCATAGCATTACACATGGATATAGCACTAAACATGGACATCACATTACACATAGCGATAACATTAAACATGGACATTGCATTAAACATGGACATAGCAATACACATGGCTATAGCATTAAATATTGATTATAGCCTTACACATTGAGACATTATCAAACATGGACATTAATGGCATTAAACATGTAGATAGCATTAAACATGTAGATAGCATTAAACATGTAGATAGCATTAAACATGGATAGATCATTAAACATGGACATAGAATTACACATAGACATAGAATTACACATAGATATAAGATTACACATGGAAATAGCATTAAAAATGGACATAGCATTGCACATGGAGATAGCATTACACATGGACATAGTATTAAACATGGACATAGCATTAAACATAGAGATAGCATTTAACATGGATATAGCATTAAACATGGAGATAACATTAAACATGGATATAGCATTAAACATGGAGATAGCATTAAACATGGACATAACATTAAACATTGATATAGCATTACACATGAACATAACATTACATATGGAGATATCATTAAACATAGATAAGGCATTAAACATGGATATAGCATTAAACATGGTCATAGCACTACTCATGGAGATAGCATTACACATGGAGATAACATTACACATGGATATGGCATTAAACATCGACATTGCATTAAATATGGATATAGCATTAAATATGGACATATCACTAATCATGGAGACAGCATGAAACATGGAGATAGCATTAAATATGGACATATCACTAATCATGGAGACAGCATGAAACATGGAGATAGCATTAAACATGGACATAGAATTACACATGGAGATAGCATTAAACATAGATATTGCATTAAACATGGATATAGCAAGAAACATAAGGATAGTGTTAAACATGGACATAGCATTACACATAGAGATAACATTAAACATGCATATAGCATTAAATATGCATAAAGAATTAAAACACGGACATCCCATTAAACATATAGATAACAATAAAAATGGACATAACATTAAACATGGACATGGCACTACACATAGAGATAACATTTAACATGGATATAGCATTACACATGGACATAGCATTAAACATGGATATATAGCATTAAATATGGACAGAGCATTACACATGGAGATAACATTAAACATGGACATAGCATTAAACATGGACATAACATGACATATGGATATATCATTAAACATGGACATAGCATTAAACATACATATAGCATTAAACATAGACACGGCACTGCACATGGAGATAACATTACACATGGATATGGCATTAAACATCAGCATTGCATTAAATATGGATATAGCATTAAATATGGATATATCACTAATCATGGAGACAGCATTAAACATGGATATAGCATGAAACATGGAGATAGCATTAAACATGGACATAGCATTACACATAGAGATAACATTAAACCTGGACATAACATTAAACATGGACATAGAACTACAAATGTGCAAAGCATTAAACATGAACATAGCACTACACATAGAGATAACATTAAACATGGATATAGCATTACACATGGACAAAGCATTACACATAAAGATAACATTAAACATGGACATAGCACTACATATGTATATAGCATTAAACATGGATATAGCGTTACACATAGAGTTAACCTTAAGCGTGGAAATTGCATTAAACATGGATATAGCATTAAACATGTACATATCTTAAACACGGAGATAGCATTAAACATAGATATAGCATTAAACTTCAGCATATCATTACACATAGAGATAACATTAAACATAGATTTAGCATTAAACATACATATAGCATTAAACATGAACATGTCATTACACATAGAGATAACATTAAACATGGACATAGCATTACACACGGAGATAACATTAAACATAGACATAGCATTAAACATGGGCATAGCATTACAAATAGAGATTACAATGAACATGGACATAGCATTAAATATGGACATATCACTTCACAATACATGTATATGGCATTAAACATGGACATAGCATTACACATATAGATAACATTAAACATGGATATAGCATTTAATATGGATAAAGAATTAAACATGGACATAGCATTACACATATAGATAACATTAAACATAGATATAGCATTACACATAGAGTTAACACTAAGCATGGATATGACATTAAACATGGAGATAGCATTAAACATGGACATAGAATTACATATGGAGATAGCATTAAACATAGATATTGCATTAAACATGGCTATAGCAAGAAACATAGGGATAGCATTAAACATGGACATTGCATTACACATAGAGATAACATTAAAAATGGAGATAGCATTAAACATGGAGATAGCATTACATATGGACAGAGCATTACACATGGAGATAACATTAATCATGGACAGAGCATTAAACATGGACACAGCACTGCACATGGAGATAACATTACACATGGATATGGCATTAAACATCCACATTGCATTAAATATGGATATAGCATTAAATATGGAGATATCACTAATCATGGAGACAGCATTAAACATGGATATAGCAAGAAACATAGGGAATGGATTAAACATGGACATAGCATTACACACAGATATAACATTAAACATGGATATAGCATAAAATATGGATAAAGAATTAAACATGGAGATAACATTAAACCTGGACATAACATTAAACATGGACATAGAACTACAAATGTAGAAAGCATTACACATGGATATGACATTAAACATGGACATAGCGCTAAACATGGACATAGCATTAAACTTGGAGATAGCATTACACATAGAGATAACATAAAACATGGAAAAAGCATTACACATAGAGAAAACAGTAAAAATGGACATAGCATTAAACATGGATATGACATTAAACATGGACATAGCATTAAACATTGACTCAGCATTAAACATGGACATAGCTTTACACATGGATATAACATTAAACATAGAGATAACATTAAACATTGAGATAGCATTAAACATGAACATAGCACTCAACATGGATAAAGCATAAAACATGCACAAAGCATTACAAGGAGAGATAACATTAAACATAGACATAGCATTAAACATGGATATAGCATTGAACATAGACATAGTATTAAACATGGGCATAGCATTAAACATGGAAATATCTCTAATCATGGAGACAGCATTAAACATGGATATAGCATGAATCATGTAGATGGCATTAAACATGGACATAGCATTACACATAGACCCAACATTAAACATGGATATAGCATGAAATATAGATAAACATTAAACATGTACATAGTATAACACATGGACATAGCTTTACACATGGATTTGGCAGTAAACATGGACATAGTATTACAAATGGGCAGAGCATTAAACATGGACATCGCATTAAATATGGAGATATCACTAATCATGGAGACAGCATTAAACATATATATAGCATGAATCATGGAGATAGCTTAAAACATGGACGTAGCATTACACATAGAGATAACATTAAACATGGACATAGCATTACATATGGATATGACATTAAACATGGACATAGCATTACACATAGAGATACCATTAAACATGGATATAGCAGTAAACATGGATAAAGAATTAAAACATGGACATCGCATTAAACATGCACATAGCACTACTCATGGACATAGCATTAAACATGGATATATAGCATTAAATATGGACAGAGCATTACACATGGAGATAACATTAAACATGGACATAGCATTAAACATGGACATAACATTACATATGGAGATAGCATTAAACATGGACATAGCATTAAACATGGACATAACATGACATATGGAGATATCATTAAACATGGACATAGCATTAAACATACATATAGCATTAAACATAGACACGACACTGCACATGGAGATAACATTACACATGGATATGGCATTAAACATCAACATTGCATTAAATATGGATATAGCATTAAATATGGATATATCACTAATCATGGAGACAGCATTAAACATGGATATAGCATGAAACATGGAGATAGCATTTAACATAGATATTGCATGAAACATGGATATAGCAAGAAACATGGGGATAGCATTAAACATGGACATAGCATTACACACAGAGATAAAATTAAACATGGATATAGCATGAAATATGGATAAAGAATTAAAAATAGACATTGCATTGAACATGCACATAGCTCTACTCATGGAGATAGCATTAAACATGGATATAGCATTACATGTGAATTGCATTAACCATGGACATAGCATTAAACATGGACATAGCATTACACATAGAGAGAACATTAAACATGGACATAGCATTACACATGGAGATAACATTAAACATAGATTTAGCATTAAACATAGATATAGCATTAAACATGAACATGTAATTACACATAGAGATAACATTAAACATGGACATAGCATTAAACATGGGCATAGCATTACAAATAGAGATTACAATGAACATGGAAATAGCATTAAACATGTACATAGCATTACACATAGATATAGCATTAAACATGGACATAGCATTAAACATGGACATAGCATTAAACATGGACATAGCATTACACATGGATATAGCATTAAACATAGACATAGCATTACACATGGATATGACATTAAACATGGACATAGCATTAAACATGGACATAGCATTAAACATAGATATTGCATGAAACATGGATATAGCAAGAAACATGGGGATAGCATTAAACATGGACATAGCATTAAACATGGACATAACATTACATATGGATATGACATTAAACATGGACATAGCATTACACATGGATATGACATTAAACATGGACATAGCATTACACATGGATACAGCATTACACATAGACATGGCATTACACATAGAGATAACATTAAACATGGACATAGCAATACACATGGATATAGCATTAAACATGGACATAGCATTAAACATGGACATAGCATTACGCATGGATATGACATTAAACATGGACATAGCATTACACATGGATATGACATTAAACATGGACATAGCATTACACATGGATACAGCATTACACATAGACATGGCATTACACATAGAGATAACATTAAACATGGACATAGCAATACACATGGATATAGCATTAAATATTGATTATAGCCTTACACATTGAGACATTATCAAACATGGACATTAATGGCATTAAACATGGACATAGCATTAAACATGGAGATATCATTAAACATGGACACAGCATAACACATGGACATAGCATTGCACATAGACATAACATTACATATGGATATAACATTACACATGGAGATAGCATTGAACAAGGACATAGCATTACACAGAGATAACATTAAACATGGACATAGCAATAAACATGGACATAGCATTAAATATGGAGGTAACATGAAATATGGATACAGCATTAAACATGGATATGGCATTAAACTAGGAGATATCATTAAACATGGACATAGCATTACACATTGATATGGCATTTTACATGTACATGGCATTAAACACGGAAATATATCATTACACATGGATATAGCATTAAACATGGTTATAGCACTACTTATGGAGATAGCATTAAAATGGATATAGCATTACACATGGTTATAGCATTAAACATAGAGATAACATTAAACATGTACATAGCACTACTCATGCACATAGATTACACATAGATGTGGCATTAAACATGGACATAGCATTACACATGGATATAGCATTAAACATCGGCATAACACTACTCATGGACATAACATGAATCATGGACAGAGCATTAAACATTGACAAAGCACTACTCATGCAAATAACATTAAAGATGGGGATAGCATTACACATAGAGATAACATTAAACATGGTCACATCATTAAACATGGACAGAGAATTAAACATGTATATAACATTAAACATGAACATAGTATTACACATGGAGATATCATTAAATATGGATATAGCATTAAACATGGACATATAATTACACATGGCTATACCATTAAACATAGACATAGCACTACACATAGATATAGCATTAAACATGGACAAAGCATTACACATAGAGTTAACATTAAAAATAGACATATCATTACACTTGATCATAGCATTAAACTTGGATATAGCATTACACATGGTCATAGCACTACTCATATAGATAGCATTAAACATTGGGATAGCATTACACATGGATATAGCATTAAACATGGACATTGCATTAAACATGGACATTGCATTAAACATGGACATTGCATTCCACATGGTTATAGCATTAAACATGGACATAGAATTACACATAGATATGGCATTAAACATGCACATAATATTAAATATGGATATAGTATTAAATATGGGCATAGCCTTACACATGGAGATAACAATAAACATGGGCAATAGCATTACACAGAGATAATATTAAACATGGACTTAGCACTACTCATGGAGATAGCATTAAACATAGACATAGCATTAAATATGGAGATAGCATTACACATGGAGATAGCATTAAACATGGATATAGAATTAAACATGGACATGGCATTACATGTGGATATAGAATTAAACATGGAGACAGCATTAAACATGGACATAACATAACACATAGAGATAAGATTAAACATTTATATAGCATTAAAGATGGGCAAAGCATTACACATATATATAGCATTAAACATGGACATAGCACTACATGTGGATATAGCATTACACATAGAGATAACATTAAAAATGGACATAACATTACAAATAGAGATAATATTAAACATGGAGATAGCATTACACATGAAGATAGCATTAAACATGAATATAGCATTAAACATGGAGATAGCATTAAATATGGATATAGCATTAAATATGGACATATCACTAATCATGGAGACAGCATTAAACATGGATATAGCATGACACATGGAGATAGCATTAAACATGTACATAGCACTAAACATGGACATAGCTTTAAACATAGATACTGCATTAAACATGGATATAGCATAAAACATGGAGACAACATGAAACATGGCTATAGCATTAAATATGGATATAGCATTACACATAGATATGGCATTAAATATGGACATAGCATTAAACATGGAAATACCATTAAACATGGTCATACCACTATTCATGGAGATAGCATTAAACATGAAGATAGCATTAAACAACGAGATAGCATTACACATGGATATAGGATTCCTGTCACGTTACCAGAAATTCATATGACATTTCCATGTTTTTATTTTAATACATGTATTCTATATATGTAAGAGACCTCACTGTGTTTGTCTAAAGATATACGTATGAGGTATTATTTTACGTTTTCATTATTATCCTCACACCATCACTCCCTCTACCCCTCCAAATTCTGCTCACACTGGCTAAAGTAACTCTCAACCGCCTTAAACTGCCGCGACCTGTACCTTATCAGTGTCCATCGTTGTCCTTAACCCCTGCCATGGAGTATAATGTTAAGCAGTGTTTGTATGTTTTAGGCGGTGCGTAAGATGAATGTTAAAATGTGTTCTAATGTTATTTACCCTAAAGATCAGTAATACATGTGTTAGAGAGAGCTACATATATGTTGGACTCCCTCCACATACATGTCAGTGCTCTGTGTTTTCTCTGGAAGATGAATAGTGTATGTGTGTTACCGAGAGCTGTGTATATGTTGGGCTCCCAGCGTGTCTGTGTGCAGGAAATTACTACAAAGACACACAACAGAAAGTCAGTACTATGACATCATAAGACATCACTGTTTCAGCTCTCAATTGCAGGGGGAAGGTAATGCTGCTGCTATTTGTGTTAAACAAATGAGTCAGAACCCAAAGTTTAAGGACAACTTGGAGATGAGGAAAAGTTAATACTTTAGACTGCCAGCTATTCCTGTACATATACCAGCAAGCCGGTCCCTGTATATAATACAAAGCAGAGGGGGGCACAGCGACGGGTTCTGGCCTAGGCACAGGCCTCCATAGTTTCCTGGATTCCTTTAAAAGTGGGGCAAAATGTATTTGGAAACCATATAAGCTATACTTATGAGTCTTATAGGTAGATACATCTACTTAAATGTTTATAATATTTTTTTTTAATTTTCTCTATTTTCTACTTATTTGGAGAGTTAGCATTTTAGCACTTTAATTCTGCGAATATTTATTATCTGCAGTTTTAATACATTACATTATAAATATTAATTAAGGGTAAAGGAATATTACTACACACTAGAAATATACACCGTAACAATTTATTTATTAGTATTGATTAATTAATTCTATTAATAGTGAACTTATCACATAATAACGAAGTGGCAGCACACTAAATGCCCTTGGCACCTTATACCCGCTAAACCGCCATTAATTCCTACCTACAATAATATATTTTGCTTGACGTAGTAATTTATTTATTATTTAACTTTACTAAAAATTAAATTAATATATAATAATGAAACGGTAGCACATTAAATGCCTTTAGCATCCTATTTTTGCTCATTTGCACGTAATTACCACTTACAATAATTAAAAATAAGTTTGGGAAATTTGTAAGTTTAATGTACTATTCGGCTAAATCTTTTTTTTTTTATATATATATATATTTTGTATCTTTATATTGCTTAAATAACATATTATATTATTTAATTTATATTTAAATGTGTAATAAATTATTTATTATTATTATTGATTAACTAATCCTATTAATAATGAATTTACTATATAATAATGAAATTGTTGCACACTAAATTTCCTTAGCACTTTACACTTATCTATTTGCACTTAAATGTTTAAATGATATATTATACTATTTATCTACTTAATTTATATATAATTTTGTAATGATTTACTCATTATTATTACTGATTAATTAATTTTATTAATAATGAATATATTATATAACAATGAATTGGCTACACACTAAATTCCTTCAGCATTTCATTTTTGCTTATTTGCACTTAATTACCATTTATAATAAGGTATTATTAGATGAAATAACGTATTTATTATTAATAATGATAGCACTTTATAATAATAAAATTGCGGCGCACTAAAGGTTTTGAGCACTTTATCTTTGCTCATTTGCAATTAATTATCTATTGATCAGCCTCACTAATAATGAAAGTACTATATAATAACGAAATGGCAGCACATTAAATGCCCCGATTTATTACTATTTAAACAATATATTATATGATTTATTTACCTAATTTATATCTAACTTTGTAATATTTACCTGTTATTATTATGGATTGGTTAATTTTATTTTATTAATAATGAATTTATTATATAACATTGAAATAGTTGCACATCCTCTTAGCACTTTACACCTGCTCATTTGCACTTAATTATTACTTATAATGTATTTATCTGATGAAATAATTTACTTATTATTATTACTACTGATTAATTAATTTTATTAATAATAAAGTATTACCGTATTGGCTCGAATATAGGCCGCACTTTTTTCCCCCACTTTAAGTTTTTAAAGTGGGGGTGCGGCCTATATTCGGGGTCTAGCGCCCGACGCCCGGGACATGCAGTCCCGGGCGCCGGGCAGGCAGCGGGGTTAAGATACAGATCCCCCGCAGCGGTGCAGGGGACCTGCATCCTACTCCCCGATACGCTCAGACAGCCTCCCCTGCCAGCACTTCCCACGGGGGGGAGTGCCGGCACGGGAGGTTATCTAAGCGTTTTACCTCTGCCCACCCCCGACTTACCGGAGCAGACTCCCGGGTGTCTTGCGGGGCCGGCGGGAGACATCTACGCAATACGCGTATGCAACTTCCGGTACCGGTACCGGAAGTTGCATACGCGTATTGCGTAGATGTCCCTCGCCGGCCCCGCAAGACACCCGGGAGTCTGCTCCGGTAAGTCGAGGAGGGGGGGCAGAGGAGGACAGCGGCAGCGTATCGCGGGGAGGGAGGACAGCGGCAGCGTATCGCGGGGAGGGAGGACAGCGGCAGCGTATCTCGGGGAGGGAGGACAGTGGTAGCATATCTCCGGGGGGGGACAGTGGCAGCGTATCTCGGGGAGGGAGGACAGAGTGGCAGCATGTTTTTTTTGGTGCTTTTTTAAAGAAAAAAAACTTTTTCTTTAAAAAAGCACCAAACTTTTAGGGTGCGGCCTATATACGGGGGCGGCCTATATCCGAGCCAATACGGTATATAATAATAAATCGTGGCACACTTAAACGTTTTGAGCACCTTATCTTTGCTCATTTGCACCTAATTATCACTTATAACAATTAAAATATAAGTTTGAGGAAATAATAATGAACTTACTATTTAGCAATGAAGTGGTAGCATATTAAATCTCTTTAGCACTTTATATTTGTTTACTTGAAGCGGGTCTATTGGTGCCTAGACATTATTTCAAATTTTTACTTTTTTTTTTTTTTTCTTTTTTGTATCTAATGATGGGGCAAAAGACGCATGAAAGATTTTCATGTGTAAATTGTATAAATGCTTTGTTTTTTGTTGTCTGTGTATGTTTTGACAGTAAACCAAAGTTGAGGAGGGAGGAAGAGGGTTTAATATTATTTAATATTTATGACACTTAAACGTGTTTCTATTTATTGCCAAGGTCTAAATTCCCCATATAAAAGAGGTTTCTTATACGATATGTTAATTAGAGAACACATAGACATATGTTTTGTGCAAGAAACACATTGGAAAAAAGGAGCTTCCCTTCAATGGACTTATAAGAAATACCCTGTTATTACTCATTCCAGTTTAACCGGCAAAAAAAAAAGAGGAGTTGCAATCTTGATAAATAAAAATATTAAGTTTGAACAGATACATATGGAATGTGACCATGAAGCTAGATACACTATTCTCCTTTGTAAGTTGAGTGACGTGACCTACACTTTAGTCAATATATATGCACCAAATATCTCTACGGTTAGATTTTTGGATAAAATTTTTGAGAAAGTCCATGCTATTTCAAAAGGTTTCTTGGTAATTGGAGGAGACATGAATTGCATATTAGATGTTAAATTGGATAAGAGTTTTATGCACGGCACATATCCAAACCTAAAGTTGAAATCCTTAGCTAACTCATTTTCTTTGTGTCTTGCTCGGAATAATTTGTTTGATAAATGGAGAACGTATAATCCATCTGTGAAGGAGTTTACGCACTATTCTGTTAGGCATCACTCGTATTCCAGAATTGATATGTTTTTCTCAGATAATAAATCTTTAGAAATTTACGAGTCGCCTATTATAGGAAATTTGACCTGGTCCGATCACGCACCTATCTTTGTATAAATCAAAAACAATGAAGAGTTTAAAATAAAATCTAATTGGAGGCTTAATGAATCCCTTCTGCTTTCACGTGACTTCAAGGAACAACTTAGGAATCTGGCTAAAAACTTTATTGAGACCAACGATAATGGTACAGTCTCGCTTGCTACTCTATGGTGCGCTTTTAAATGCACCATGCGGGGCTACCTCATAAAACAGGGAGCATATATAAAGAAAATGAAAGGCGCGACTCTAACAGATTTATATATTAAGCTGGCACAGTTAGAAGCTAGTAATAAAATAAGACCTTCAAATCTCTTATATATAGACATAAAAGAAACTCAATGTAAGATTAAAGAGAGACTAATGGAGAACATTAATAAAAATCTCTTATTCCTTAAACAGGATTGGTATTACAGTAGTAACAGGGCCAGTAAGAATGTAACAAAAAAAATTAAAAATAACTTAGCTAAAAGTAGAATTAATAAGATTGTATATAATGGTAAAACCTATTTATCTCCAAAATTAATTGGAGAAGCTTTCAAAGATTATTATAGTACATTATATAATTTACCCATAGTCAATAAGGATAAAACACAGAT
Organism: Spea bombifrons; assembly: GCF_027358695.1. NCBI lineage: Eukaryota > Metazoa > Chordata > Amphibia > Anura > Pelobatidae > Spea > Spea bombifrons. The sequence continues at coordinate 39,690,835 of NC_071092.1, read as the reverse complement.
AAGTTCATTTCTTAACGCTTTAAATTTACCCAAATTATCTAAAGAAAAATTGGAAAACTTAAATCTACCTATTCAACTCTCTGAGATAAATACTATAATAAGAAATTTACCTAAATCTAAGGCTCCTGGCCCAGATGGATTTTCAGCTCCTTTTTATCAACTATTGGATCCTATAATATCTCCATTATTACTGAAAGTATTTAGAGAAATTCCATTAGGGAAAGAGTTCCCGTCGGAAATGTTACAGACCGCAATAACTCCTATCCCAAAGACTGGGAAAGATTTGAGTAAAGTTTCAAATTATCGCCCTATTTCTCTTATAAATCTTGACATTAAAATATTTTCAAAAACTTTAGCTAACAGATTAGCTGCTGTTATGCAGGATTTGATCCATTCAGACCAAACGGGCTTTATATTGGGTAGGAGTGGTGAAGATAACACCCGTAGGATATTAAATCTTATACATGAAATACACTTTAATAATACGCCGGCAGTCTTCTTAGCCTTAGATGCGGAGAAGGCTTTTGACCGGGTGAGTTGGCCTTTTCTGGAAGAAACTTTAAAAATGTTTGGCCTGAATGGACAATTTTTGGATAATATTATGGCACTGTATAAAAATCTGCAAGCAAAGATCTCAGGTTCAAATTTAAATTCGACTATTTTTCCTATCAACAATGGGACAAGGCAAGGATGCCCTTTAGCTCCACTATTGTATGCCCTCTCTATTGAACCCCTTGCGACGATAATACGTCGATCGGAAAAAATCTCTGGAATAACAACAGGCCCATATGAACACAAAATCTCTCTATATGCAGATGATATTCTCCTCACTTTATCTTTACCTGAAATATCACTTTCAGAGACATTGGAAAGTATTAAGGAATATGCAGTATATTCTAACTATAAATTGAATTTAGACAAATCTCAGATCATTGATTTTAATATGGACTGCTCTAGATTTGAAGAAATTAAAAGTAACTTTGCTTTTTTTATGGGAACAAAACCATATTGACTATCTAGGCATTAAGGTATATCAGAATCTTAGAGATACTGTAACTAATAATTATACTATTCTTCTGGAAACTCTTAGAAATCAACTTACACAATGGAAAGGCTTAGAAATATCATGGTTAGGTAGACTAAATACATTAAAGTCGTATGTCCTTCCAAAATTAATTTACTTATATAGAGTTATTCCTTTAGCAGTTCCAGTAAAAATTCTAAATCAATTTGAAAAATTATTTTACTCATTTGTATGGTTGGGCAAAAAACCGAGGATTTCACGAATAATACTTACCAAAAGTCTCTCACAGATCGGCCTTAATTTCCCCAATTTACGTACTCTCCATCAAGTCTGCCTTTTTGGTCATTTTTTGGCATGGGATACAAAACGAGAACTGAATCTTCCATTGTATGGATACGAGAGATGGAAGTGTCATAATTTAGATCCATATTCTTTGTACTGGTCTAATATAAAGGGAATAAACGACCTAGAGATTGTTAACCCAATCGTTTCGAATATCTTGACCAACATGATTAGCTTTAAGAAAAAATTTGGTATAACTGAGTCTTCTTCGATATCTACTCCTTTAATAGCCTTGCAAAATTTTATAAAAGATATTGATTTAAGACTCTGGTTTTTACAAGGAGCGGTTACATTAGAGGACATTTGGTCTTCTACGGGTCTAGCTTCCTTTAAAGAATTACAAATTAAATATTCTCTCTCGAGCAAAGAAATTTTCCCATATTTAAGGATTAGAAACTTTATTAAATATAATCCGGTCAGACCTCTGACAAATCTGGATAGGTTTTTGAATAGACATTATAAAAGAAATACAACTATGCGAATAATCAAATTGCTTGAACAAGAATCCATTCCAGATAAACCTAATACTATCTTAAAATGGGAAATGGATCTGGGAATTTCTTATTCATCTGATATTTGGGCCGCAGCTTGGATTAATACAAGAAAGGCGATACATTGTATAAATTTGCATGAACAATTCTTTAAACTCCTTCACAGATGGTATTACGTTCCGACATCTTTACATAAAATGTATGGATCCATTTCTAACAAATGTTGGAGATGTAAACTAGAATTAGGATCCATGCTACATATCTGGTGGGAATGTGATAAACTTTCCAATATGAAACGTAAAGTTGTTGAACTATTTAGGAACCTATTTGGGATTGACTTAATACTGCACCCTCAAACTTTTTTATTTCATATTGACATATCCTTGCAAAATAAATCAAATCGTTATCTGGCCATTAACATTCTGTCCGCTATCAAAATCTGTATGGCAAGAAATTGGAAAATGGAACAAGTACCGTCATGGTCTCAAGTAATTACTCAGGTAAATTATCAATATAATATGGAAAAACAATTTTATAGGATACATAGTAATATCCATACTTATGAGGTTATCTGGCTTCCATGGCAAAGTTTGATTTCGGAGACCGACTTAATATAACTGAGACTCCTCTATCCTCTTTTTTTCCTTCTCTTTTTTTTACCTTGGCAAATTATTATTATTATTATTTTTATTATTAGTAAATTAATGATATTCTCTCTTCCTCCCTCCCACAGCTTTGTTTATAATATTAGACTATGATAATCTTAACTTACTGTCACCTGTATGTATGCTAGAGATTTTATTCTGTAAAATTTTTACTCTTGAGACATAGTATTGGAAGATTCTGTTTTGTTATATGTCTGTACTGGTCAAATTTTATATGTAATAAAATCTTAAAGAAAAAAAAAAAAAAAAAAAAAGTGGGGCACCAGGATATGATGTGATACCCTGATGCCCAGAAGGGGATGGCGCGGCAGGAAACACTATCCCACTTAGGCCTAAGTCAGTACCGAAGGTAAATACATCACTGGGGGGCAGCAGGTAGTTCTCCATCCTCAGCTCCAACGATATGTATGGAGACATCATCAAGTCAAAGTCTGGATGAGGATCATGAGAGTTGCTGGAGATCACCCTGCTGGATACCCATTGAATAATCTCCAACGAGGCACATAAATAGTTAAAACATTATTGAAGATTGTAATGTGTGTTTATGTGTAATAAATAGTTTTATGAATTCCCGGCTGTTGTGTGTTTATTATCGGGTTTGTAACTGGATATAGCAGTATACATAAAGACAGCATTAAACATGGATATAACATTAAACATGGACATCGCATTAAACACAGAGATAACATTAAAAAATGAACATAGTATTAAACATGGCCGTAACACTACTCATGGGGATAGCATTAAACATTGACATAACATTACACATGGATATAGCATTAAAAATGGACATAGAATTACACATACAAATAACATTAAACAGGGACAAAGCATTAAACATGGACATACTGTTACACATGTATATAGCAATAAATATGGATATAGCAGTAAACTTGGAGATAGCATTATACATCGACATAGCATTATACAAGGAGATAGCATTAAACATGGATATGGTATTAAAATGGATATCGCATAAAACATGGAGATAACATTACACATAGAGATAACATTAAACATTGTCATAGCATTACATGTAGAGCTAACATAAATCATGGACATAGCATTACACATGGAGATAGCTTTAAACATGGACATAGCATTACACATGGAGATAGCATTAAACATGATCATAGCATGAAACACAGATATAGCATTAAACAGGGAGATAGCATTAAACATGGACATAGCATTACAAGTGGACATAGCACTACAGATGGAGATAGTATGAAACATGGACATAGCATAAAACATAGATATAGCATTAAACATGGACATAGCATTAAACATGGACATAGCATTGCACATAGAGATAACATTAAACATGGACATACCATTAAACATGGATATAGCATTAAACATGGACATAGCATTACACATAAAGATAACATTAAACGTGGAAATAGCATTTAACATGTATATAGCATTAAACATGGACATAACATAAAACACGGACATAGCATTACACATGGATATAGCATTAAATATAGAGAGAGCATTAAACATGGACATACCATTACAAAAGGAGATAGCATTAAACATGGACATAGCATTAAACATGGACATAGCATTAAACATAGACATAGCAATAAACATGGACATAGAATTAAACATGGAGATAGCATTACACATGGATATAGCATTAAATAAGGAGATAGCATTAAAAATGGACATAGCATTAAACATGGACATAGCACTACTCATGGATATAGCATTACACATGGAGATAGCATTACAGATAGAGAAAACATTAAACATGGACATACCATTAAACATGGATATAGCATTAAACATGGACATACCATTTAACATGGCTATAGCATTAAACATGGACATACCATTAAACATGGATATAGCATTAAACATGGACATAGCATTACACAAAAGATAACCTTAAAACGTGGAAATAGCATTTAACATGTATACAGCATTAAACATGGACATAACATGAAACACGGACATAGCACTACACATGGATATAGCATTAAAAATGGACATAGCATTACACATAGATATAACATTAAATATGGACATAGCATTAAACACAGACATAGCATTACACATGGACATAGCATTAAACATGAAGATAGCACTAAACATGGACATAACATAACCCAGAAATAACATTAAACATGGGCATAGCATTAAACATGGACATAGTATTAAACATGGAGATAGCGTCACACATGGATATAGGATTCCTGTCACGTTACCAGAAATCCATGACATTTCCATGTTTTTATTCTAATACATGTATTCTATATATTTAAGAGACCCACTTTGTTTGTCTAAAGATATACGTATGAGGTTTTTTTTACATTTTCATTATTATCCTCACACCATCACTCCCTCTACCCCTCCAAATTCTGCTCACACTGGCTAAAGTAACTCTCAACCGCTTTAAACTGCCGCGACCTGTACCTTATCAGTGTCCATCGTTGTCCTTAACCCCTGCCATGGAGTATAATGTTAAGCAGTGTTTGTATGTTTTAGGCGGTGTGTAAGATGAATGTTAAAATGTGTTCTAATGTGTTTTACCCAAAAGATCAGTAATACATGTGTTAGAGAGAGCTACATATATGTTGGGCTCCCTGCACATACATGTGTAGAAGATCTTAGCTGAGACTGTTATAAAGAGTCAGCGCTCTGTGTTTTCTCTGGAAGATGAATAGTGTATGTGTGTTACCGAGAGCTGTGTATATCTTGGGCTCCCGGCGTGTCTGTGTGCAGGAAATTATTACAAAGACACTCTAACAGAAAGTCAGTACTATGACATCATAAGACATCACTGTTTCAGCTCTCAATTGCAGGGGGAAGGTAATGCTGCTGCTATTTGTGTTAAACAAATGAGTCAGAACCCAAATTTTAAGGACAATTTGGAGATGAGGAAAAGTTAATACTTTAGACTGCCAGCTATTCCTGTACATATACCAGCAAGCCGGTCCCTGTATATAATACAAAGCAGAGGGGGGCACAGCGACGGGTTCTGGCCATAGTTTCCTGGATTCCTTTAAAAGTGGGGCACCAGGATATGATATCATACCCTGATGCCCAGAAGGGGATGGGGCGGCAGGAAACACTATCCCACTTAGGCCTAGGTCAGCACCGAAGGTAAATACATCACTGGGGGGCAGCAGGTAGTTCTCCGTCCTTCATCCGTCCTCAGCTCCAACGATATTTATGGTGACGTCATCAGGTCAAAGCCTGGTGGCGGCCGGTAAAATGGTTTAAAATTAGGCTCCGGAAACTAGAGACATAACGGAAATTGTTCAAATGGCACACTGTGTGCGGAGGTGCTGAGTCATTTAACTTTCAACCACCTTAAAGTGCCGTGACCTGTTCCTTATCAGTCACCATCACTGTCCTTAACCCCTGTCATGGAGTATAATGTTAAGCAGTGTTTGTACTTCTCGGCTGATTTTTTTTTTGTGAAAGTGATCTAAAAGATGTGTTTTAGATATTTGGGCAGGGGTGCAATTTCAGTGCTTGCCATAGGCGCTATTTTCAGTAGATACGCCTCTGTCCATAATGTAGGGCCAGCTCAGCCCTTCTAGAAGCTCATCAGGGTTGACCATTATTGTTGCATGGTGAGGCTGCTGGTGGTTATTTTTAAACAGCAATTCTGGTGCAAACTTTTGAATGTGGTCTTATCACCATAGCAGCCACGGACTGGTCTATTCAGAAAGCTTATTGCATTGGTTGATCTAGCAATGAAACCGCTATTAAAATGTTGCTACAGAATAGCTCTTTATTAATGGACCTGCTTCTCATCTGCAAACTCATTTTAATTGAATATAAATATAATATTATATATAAGAAGATCAAGGCCAGGTTTCATATGCTTGTGCATTTTTTGCATTATAATTTTACGTAGCGTATTAAGCTAGCGTGGCTGTCAAATAATTTATAGAATACGTTGTCTTGGTAAACATATTCGGGACAGAAGAAATTCAGAGAGCCGTCATGTCATGATATGAGATAACAATAATAATTTCTTTAGTCCTCTCGATTGTAAGCTCTTTTCGGCAAGGTCCTCCTCGCCTGTTGTTTCTGTAAGTCATCTTGTTGTGTTATATATTACTTGTTATGTCCTGTCTACCCATTGTACAGCGCTACGGAATCTGATGGCGCTATATATAAAACAATAAATAATAATTCTTTACCTATGCATTCTATACAATGTCCAATTGGTGTGTTGTGTTTTAATTGGAATTAAACAGGGCTTTTAGGAAGAATTTGCTCATTGGCATTATCCTGCGTCCATTAATGTATATCATCCCTTCCCTTTTCTGTTAATGTGTTTTAAATCGGAGTAGGTGGCACCCATTGGGTGTTGATGTCTTCCGAATATGTTCCGGGTGTTTCATTACTGAGTCACCTGGCTGGAATAGCCCCCTGGGCAGAATGTTGCCAGCCCTCGTCTGATAAGCCCTTAGCAGGCACTGCACTTATAACTGGGGGCACAGCCGGCGATACGCTATCCCCCGGTCGGCTTTTATATATCCTAAACAGCGTTCCGTTCCCAGTTGTCACTCGGTTACTCGGCTATGCTCCTTTAAGAGATGTTGCGTAGCAACGCGTTCATTTTCCGGCTTGTTGCGCTCTCGCCTTCCGTAGCCGGGCAGGGGTGGAGGTAGCGCCTCCGGAGCGGGCCCTCCACAGGTGGACTTGGTGAAGCGTAACGACCCAAGGCCTGGCCGTTCCCAAGTAGCCCGGAGGCGCCACTTCAAGCTAGAGACTTGCCGCGCACTATAGCCGGGGGCTCCAGTACACGACTAGGCCCAAAACATCACCGGAAGCTGGGAAGACACCTGGAACCCGGTCCTGTGGGATCTACACGGCACCGGGCGCTCGTTCAAAGAGGCCCCGCTACACCATACGTATAAATCCCAGCTTCCTTGCCCTGGGGAACCTGTCTCGGTCCGTGGGGGTGACAAGCAGTTTGTTGATATTTACATCTACGGCTCGACATGGTGAGTGCCGCCAATAAACATGCAAAATGATATATTACATTAAAAAAGTAACGCTTTATGGCAAAACAAGTGGGAAAAGGGGCATAATTAGTGGGGAAAAAACCCAAATCTTTATAGATTGAGATCAGTTCCCAATGTTTATTTCTGATCAGGCCCACGAAAAGTGGATTTGGAAATATCACACCATCGGTGTGCATTATATTATTGCCCCTCGTGCTTTATGTACAGTTACGCAGATTTTAGGAACTCACCTATACGCTAACAGATGCCCCGATGGGGCAGTTAACCGCATGGACCGGGGTATATAGCTATGTTGGTTTAGCTACTGGGCTGGATTCTAGAATGTTACTTCTTGTTTAGATATCAGAAGTGACTTCTTAATATTAGAGCCATGAGCTTCATCATTAAAGAAATGTAACTAGGCGTTGTTAGCCCCGTGTTTAACCCTTACCCAAGTTTGGGGGTATAATGTAGAAGCCAGGAGGGCGTATGCCCACAAAAGTCAATATGAAGTAGAACAAAAAAAAAAGGCGATAGGCTCAGCCGATAATAATGAGTCACGTCTGTCTAATTACTGTGTTTTGGCTGCTCCTGTTCAACTATTCCGGCAAGTTCTGCTCTTCATGCCAGTGCAGTGTATATTAAATTCTTACCTTTTTACTGGCCACAGGCAAATATATCTCCTGGCAAAATTCATACTTTACATTTAAATGATGTATAACATAGGCCTTTCCATAATGTATACATAGGCTATTTTACGTGACATCATGAAATGTTGATGTACTTTGTAAAGCAGCACAAAAGGTTTGAAAACAGTTGAACGGAAAGATGAACCCTCTCAGTATTGTGTGCAGATGATTTGTGTGGACCAAAAAATGAAAACCTACATTTTATCAGACACCTAAAACCAAGTATGCAATTAAGGTAAAGGTGATAATAACGAAAGGACTATGCTGAGAATAGAGCAAAAACAGAATAATAATAATTTTAAAAAATATATTACCCTAGCACCGAAAGTAAAAAATATTTTTTTAAAAAAAAAAATATTTAAATTCATATATTTATTATACTAATAGAGTTACATTTCGGAATAGTCTCCTCCTGTATCAGTACCTCTCAACCAATCAACAGTAACCAGCAACTCAGCAATAGGGTAGAGATATCTTAATGACACACAGATCGTGAAAATATCTTTCTATAAGGTGGGCTTTCATTCCGTAGATATTACCATGTAGATGTAGTTACTTTGAGTTTGTTTAATATACAGAACTGTACAATATATAATTTGGGAAAGTGACCTCCATTAAAGGTGGGATAGATGTCTAACATAATATCCATATTTCCCCCCCAGGAGGAATCCTCTCCACAATCCTTGCTGGATATCTCTCTCCATTATCTGAGCTCTCACCTGGAAAAGTTCTGTTGGGAGCGGCAGGATGGCACCTACTGTCTGCACGATGCTGCGTTGTTTCCCCAAGAAGTGGCGGATCGGCTTCTGCAGACCATGGCAATACAAAGTAAGCCTTCTAATCGAATGCACAGCCGTGGATGAGTTTATCCCATCACTGTGTCTTTCTTCCTTCTATCAGGAACTGCGAGGAGATCTTTTGAGGTCATTCAACAGCAGCTTTAAATCTAGTAGCTTTAAAATAAAGGTCGCTGCTGTAAATGTGTTGGAATTCTGGGAATTAGAAGCACGTTTAGAGCGTTGCTCTTTTTTTTTTATTAATAATATTTTAGTGTTTGACATCCTTCTATATCAGTTTGGTTTCTGTTGGGGTTAGGGGATGACTTGGCATAAATAAACAAATACGCCAGAGATGTCAAAAAGGGAGATTAAAAATACAACTCTGACAATTTTTATTTGCTGTTAGGTGTTTATATACCTTTTTAGATAAGATATATAAATCTCACATTTTTTTGTATTAGCACAGATTCTGAAGAAAATCTTTGTTTTTCGCATTGGAAGGTGTAACTTTGTTTCCAACTTTCCCCTGTACAGGGCAGCTAAACGAGGTAACGGTGGGTATTTTCCGTGGGAGCCAGCTACGCTTGAAAAGAGCCTGTATCCACAAGGCAAAGATCTCTGCGGTTGCTTTCCTAAGGGCTTTCTGCCACCATAAACTTGTTGAGCTGGATGCTACAGGGGTTAATGCTGATATTACCATAACCGATATCATAAGTAGCCTCAGTAGCAGTAAATGGATCAGAGAGAACCTTCAGTGTCTGGTGTTAAACTCGCTTACCTTGTCTCTGGAGGACCCTTACGAGAGATGCTTCAGCCGCTTGTCTGGTCTCCGTGCCCTGAGCATCACCAACGTTTTGTTCTACAATGAAGATCTAGCAGATGTTGCTTCCCTTCCTAGACTAGAAAGCCTGGACATCTCCAACACATCTGTAACTGACATTACTGCCCTCATAGGCTGCAAAGACAGGTTGAAATCTCTCACCATGCACCACCTGAAATGCTTGAAGATGACAACAACACAAATCCTTGATGTTCTCAAAGAACTGAAGCACCTTAATCACCTGGATATATCCGACGACAAACAATTCACTTCAGACATAGCGTGCCGTTTATTGGAGCAGAAGGACAGCCTGCTCAGTTTGGCTTCACTGGACATTTCTGGAAGGAAACATGTTACGGATAAGGCAGTGGAGGCCTTTATCAAGCAGCGACCCCATGTGCAGTTTGTTGGTCTTCTCGCCACCGAGGCTGGGTATTCAGAGCTCCTGTCCGGGGAAGGAAGTGTCAAGGTGTGCCATGCTATCCTGTTTCATTAAAAGTTAGTTTTCTTTTAGCTTTCAATGTGCTTTTCCACCAAAAAACTAATTAAAAGCATCACTTCTAATCGTGCAGAGTGCCAAAACCTTTCCCAGAAGTAATTTATTTAGTGAAATCAAATTTAGTGTTAATTTTTTTGATCTTGGGCATCGCTAAGTGACATGTGATGCAAAAGCTTTCATAGGTTGTTGCTATAGAAACTGGAAGTGAAAAAAGGAAAACAAAAAAAAACACATTTACAAGTCTGCTAAGGAGCAGGTAATGCCCTGTCTAAGTGGAACAGCACCTTTCGGTGGGGGGTTGTGATCCTGTAGAGGATTATGTACAAAGCCGACTGGCCGTATCTTATACATTTCCTGTTTTACACCTGTTTTTAGGTCAAAATAGCTGATTATAAATGCGTCTTTATGAAACCAAATTAGCAAAGATTATATTTTATTGGGCATAACATGCATATCTGGGTTATCTAGGTGTTTTTTTTTTTTCTTTCTGAAGAATGCATACATTCTCGGAGTACTTTAAATATCCGTTCTTCTTTAACACGGCTCTCGGAGGCAGTAATCTGTCCCTTTAACTGGTAGGATGCTTAGTTAATGTATTGCACCTTTAATTTGATGCAGTACTATTTTTTTTATTTTATTTTTTGCCTTTTTTTAGGTGTCCGGTGAAGCAAATCAAACACAAATTGCTGAGGCTCTTCGCCGGTACAGTGAACGCTCATTCTTTGTCCGCGAAGCTCTCTTCCATCTTTTTAGCCTAACTCATGTAATGGACAAAGCTAACCCAGAGATGCTGAAGGTAACTTTAACCCTAGAGGTCCATTTGTTATGAGGATTGTGGATGTGCGGTGTTTGCTGATCATGTTACTTGTGCTTACTTTGCAGCTAGTGGTGATAGGTATGCGAAACCACCCTGCCAATTTGCCTGTACAGCTTGCGGCCAGCGCCTGTGTGTTTAATCTGACCAAACAAGATCTCGCAGCTGGAATGCCTGTGAAGCTTTTGGCTGATGTGACTCATTTGCTTTTAGAAGCTATGAAGCAGTTCCCCAACCACCAGCAGGTATGTCTTTACCCTCGAAGTCGTGAAGAAACAGCAGGGTAGTTCTTCAGCTTGCTTGTTAATCTTGTGACCTGTGTCGGGTCTTTTTTGAAAGTTTGTAGCATTAGCACACTTTATAGCCTTGCTTCCAGAGGTATTTTGGTGAATTCATTAAAGTGCAACCTACAGAGGTGGAAGAAACGAAGCCAACTTGAGCCTCAGGGCTCACAGAAATTCTTTTTGTACAATCCCTTGGGCTACTGGAATCTGGGCAGAAAAGCCTCTCACTACTGGCAGCTGCTATCAATTGCCGTAGTCTTTAACTTATTTCTAGGTGTGTGTGTGTAAAATGTATGAGATAATATATTTTTTCTAATATTTATGCATTGCAGTTGCAGAAAAATTGTCTGCTCTCCCTGTGCAGTGATCGAATCCTTCAGGATGTTCCATTTAACAGGTACATGAAACCTGCTATGTGACTTCACACCTCCTTAACATTTAATTGCTACAGAAATGCCTCTTTATTGTCCTCCTTATTAATACAGCAGCAAGGGATACTGTAGGGTAGAATATATATTAGGCTCTGGTTATTTAAATTTGCATTTAAACTCGCCAACATCACTGGACTTTACAGAGACCGACCCAAGGGAGCCTTTCTCGAGATTGTCTGAACTGAGCCCTTAACAATGGATAGTTTAACTATGCATTCTACATAGTCAACAACTGTTTTATTACTATTTATTATGCTTTTGGCTCTTCATAGTCAAGTTGGCAAGTTATTTTCTAGTTCACATCTCAGCGACTAAAAGCAGCTAATTCTCAGAATTGCTAGATTGCTGGTCCCCAAATCTTTGAGAAGTTTACCGCAGTCTAAAGACTGTTAATGGTGGTGCAGGGCAGGTAGTTATTTAAAGTGCTTGTTCTTCGACAGGTTTGATGCCGCAAAGCTTGTCATGCAGTGGCTGTGTAATCACGAAGACCAAAACATGCAGCGTATGGCTGTCGCCATCATTTCTATCCTAGCTGCTAAGGTTTGAATTCTATTCGGTATTTTTGTCCTCTAAGTACTTTTCTGTTACTTTTTTGCTACAGAAAGTCCTGTCATTCTGTTTAAATATGACATGTGCTTCTTTACCCCTGGGTGCAAGACAAATCTATCCTTCTGTTTATCTGTCCTTTTTTTTTTTTTTTTTTTTTTTTTTTTTTATCACGGTTGACATTTAGGAATTTCTTATTAACAAAGGATTAAAATAAGTTTTGCATTACCAAGTAACTATTGGATTACTCGCTGTTTATCTGTTGTGATATTTCTGCTTCTTTGTTAGCTCTCCACTGAACAGACTGCACAGTTAGGAGCCGAGCTCTTTATTGTCCGGGTATGTATTGCTTGAACTTTTTTTTTTTTAATTTATTTGAACCCAAATTTAAAATAACTTGGCTGCAGCTGCGCAGTGCATCTTTTCCTCCCTATGGTCGCTGTTTTAAAAGGTGCGTTCTCCACCTTGACTTATAATAGTGTTCTACATACGACAATCCCATATAAAAGACAATCGCAGTCATGTCAATGGCACCGCTCGTGTTAACACAAATATTTATTTCTTAGCAACTGCTACAGATTGTGAGACAGAAGACCGGCCAAAGCTTGGTGGACACCACGTTGAAGTTCACCCTCAGTGCCTTGTGGAACCTTACTGATGAATCTCCAACCACCTGCAGACACTTCATCGAAAACCAAGGCCTGGAGCTATTCATGAAAGTGCTTGAGGTAGAGTCGGCCGGGTGTTAATGCATACTACTAGTCACATTTGGTTGTCTGAAAGTGTTACAATGATGTAATGCCACCTTAACTTGACTTATCAAAGAGGAAAGTATTATTGCAGGGGTTTATCTACATCACAAAAAGCCATTAGTAGTGGTCAGGCCAAATCAGAAACAACCAATATGTTTCCTGCACTTGCAATAGACACATCCTCGAAGAAAATTGTCCACCCACAAATTGCCTGATAACCTGAGGTATACGTTAATACCTATACAATAAATATAGATAAAAAAATAATTCATTTGTGTATTAAAACCCAATTCATCGCACCTCCTTTTCTTGGCACTCAGAGTGTTGTCTGTACCTCTGTGTGATATGTACGGAGGTAGATCATACCCGGTGTTATGTCTTCGGTGCTAGCTCGACGCCATGGGCTAGTTCTATCCTCAATCACTGGGACACGTAAAAAAAAAAAAAAAAAAAAAAAATCAGCCCAAAAGAATAAATAAGCAAAGTTCATCAATAATTGTATATCATGGTCCGGTAGAGGTACTTCATAAGTACCTCTGCCATACGCTAGTAAAAGTCCAAAGTGATAGTAAACCTATGCAGAGCTGTGTAATCAATCGATATGCAGTCCAAGGTTCACAAAAAGTCGATGCAAGATGTACGCTGCTCATTTGGATCTATATTTAGTTGCTGTAAACCCCTGAGGCAATTATGCGTATTGTTTGTGTTTGGTTTATATGCAGTCCTTCGATTGTGGAGGGACTGACGTATTCATTGCATCACATATCTCTCCACAAATTGTTAGAGTGCCGGCCGTACTATACATTTTTGGGTGATTTTTGTTTCATGTCAAATCAGGTCATAAGCTGTGGAAGTTATGGGAGAAGTCTGACATCCAGGTTATAGAAGAAAGTTTTCGCTCTTTTGGCAGGTTTAATGCTGTTGTAATTGGGCATGAAAACTTTGTATAGTATATATACTATATTGTTTACAGGTCAAGTGTATTTTCCTTCATATCATGTGAAGGTTGCTCTCTTGGTGTTATGTAACTGGCTTTCAATTCCTTCTGTCCTCAGACTTTTCCTTCAGAGTCCTCCATTCAGCAAAAAGTTCTGGGCCTGCTGGTAAGATCCTGGTTCTTCCTATAATATCACAGAAAGCATTGTTAGAGAATCCTCTTTTTGGTATTGAAAGTATTCTTTTTGTAGCTTGTTTTGTAATTGGGTGTCATGCAGATGTTATCTTTAAGCATAAAACGAATAGAAATGCTTTGCCTGTTAACACGAGATACGTCCTGTAGATATAGAAGCCACAAACTCTGTATGCGTATGGTGAGAAAAAAGTGACACGGATGGGATCTAACAAGATTGTAACGGCTGTTACCGGGAAACTCCAACCCTATGCTCAAAGCTATGTATAAAGCAGGAGACATAAGCGAAAGAGCCATCTCCTATAAAAGCATTTGGAAATGATATACCTGTGTCCTTATCTACATGTGTATCCCCAGAACTCCAAAAGTGCCTTGAAAACTTTGTATTTTGTGAATTATATAGAGCGTTAAGTGTGTTATATTTTGCTGTCATTTTAATTAATTTTTTTTTAATAAACTGTTATGAACAAATTCTCCTATTTATGTTTAATAGCACCCTTAATTCTAGTAAAATAGGTTTGGGGTTTTGGTGTAAGCATGATGGACAGTAAACAAACATATATTTTAATTGAGAGATTTACGAACAGTCCCTCCCTTTATCTTGGCTTAACTTTATCCGAGTTTTTATTGGGGGGCATGACGTATGTTTCTTTTGCAGAATAACATCGCAGAGGTGAAGGAGCTGCATTCTGAGCTCATGTGGAAGGACTTCATTGACCAAATCAGCAAGCTGCTGCACAGCGTAGAAGTTGAGGTCAGCTACTTCGCTGCCGGAATCATTGCTCACCTTGTATCCCGGGGGGAAGAGACTTGGACATTAACTTCTAATCTAAGGAGCACTCTGCTTGAACAGCTGG
The DNA here is from genome assembly GCF_027358695.1 of Spea bombifrons. Lineage (NCBI taxonomy): Eukaryota > Metazoa > Chordata > Amphibia > Anura > Pelobatidae > Spea > Spea bombifrons. The sequence continues at coordinate 39,675,740 of NC_071092.1, read as the reverse complement.
TTAGTATTGGGCCCCTAAATCATTTTCTGATACAGCTTGTGTGTTACACATGACATCAACTTTGTTCCCCATCTGACAAAACTCTAAAGTAGCGATGAACAAAACTTTAGACATTTTCCAACCACCAAAATAAATATCTGCTCTTTCCAACTCTCTGTATCCCTTCAGTTCTGTTATTACTCTGTAGCTCATCTCCTGCGTGTCTAATCTGTAAATTCTCCTTGGATAGTAGACAGTCCTCACATTATCTGCTGTTAGCGTTTGTATTTGTTGGTGTTCCTGTTCCCCTAGGTGTAACTTAATTACCTTTTATTTTCCAGCATTCGGCCATTCTCAGTTGGCCAACACCAGAGTGTGAGATGGTGGCTTACCGGTAAGGACTCCTCTGCAAAATCAGTTTTATTTGGAATTTTCTTAACATGTTCTTGATTCCTGTATTTTTATTTTTTTTTGGTTTGTATCTGGAATTATGTTCTGCAGGGTGCCTTACTGCTTTGTACCTACATGCCTAACTACATGCGGAGTACCAAACATTTAGTTTTATAACTCCAGAAAATTTCTGCAAAAAATATTTTGTTACAATGGCCTGTAGTTACCAACAGTCTCGCAATGTACAGGGTGCTATACCATACAGTTTCTGAGACCACTGGATCCATTGGGTACACCCTGGTGAGTTTGCTGTCCCATAGTTGTTAAGCAGTTATTCACTGATATATGTATTTGTCTGTATATATATAAAAAATATGTTGGTGATCATGCCACAACTCAATTAGTTGAAAATATAGGGACATGTATTTTGTAAGTATATGATTGCCAGCTTTGTTTCACCTCCTATATATGTTTTTGCAGGTCCTTTAACCCATTTTTCCCACTCCTTGCATGTTTTGCCACACCTGGCGTCCAGCTCTGGGCAGTGTGGGCCATGCAACACGTGTGCAGCAAAAACCGTATGTACTTTAAAAGTTTTGTGTATTGTTTTCCTCTGCTTGCTTTTTGGGACCTTTTTTAGCCAGTGCAAATATATAAACGCATTGTTTTGAAGTGTGCATTTACATATAAAGATAAATATAAAGTACTTTACCTTGCGTATATAATGTCATTTTCTTGTACCTGGTCTACAGCAAAACTTTAAATCATCCAGAATCGGGGTGCACAGGTTTTCAGCACAGTCTCAAATGAGCTCAAAAGTCTCAAGTGGCTTCCATTAATACTAACAGCCATTTGTCAGAAAAGACTTTGCTGGGGTAAATGAGGATGATTAATGAGACCATATTGTAGACAGCTTAATATAGTCAACTTAATACCGTTTTATGCCCTGCTGGATGTTGCTGTATACCTCATTATGTACGTTGAGCGTTATGCCCTAATAACCTTTCTGTCCCCAGCTGTGCGGTATTGCAATATGCTGATTAAGGAGGGAGGCTTGGAGAAGCTGTACCTAATCAGAGATCACATGTGTGCCGACCCAGATGTCCTTAGGATCACCATTGCCATTCTGGACAACTTAGACAGGCATCTAACAAGGCATGGCAATGCACCCTGCCCAAAATCCGCTGCATTCAAGTGAACCGAGGCTGTGGCCTGGATCTGCCCGATGTCTTGTGGATTGTGTAAACTTAAGGTTTGGGGGATTTTTGTGACGACTTTAAGTATCAGAGTGGATTTTGCTGCTTTTTTTGGTCACAGAGAGACATTATTCTGGAAAGAAAATAATCCAGTGTTGTTTTCTACCACTTGGCATCGGTCCCTAGGATGGATTGAGGATGCTGCATGTGACCTGGCTGTAACTTCCGAATACCCCCTGGTTTTGTGCTTGTGCTGATCCCAGTAGTTTTTATTTTTTAGTGTGCTATGTTGGGCTTCAAGCGAACCTTATCAACTGGTTGGACTTAAATGACCATGTTCCTTCTGTGAACTGCACTGGCATTTTAATCCTATCTTAATGTAACAGTGTTACCTGTATCGGAGTCTAGTAGAATTTAAACAACCAGTCGAGCCTATGTACAAATACACCTTTGGTTAATTTGCTCTTGGCCGATGAACAGAAGATTCTAAAAATGGCATTGTTTAAAAAAAAAAATGCTTAACCTTAACAAACAAGAATAGATGAATAAAACCTGGCTGGGTGTGTTGGCATCCGTTAATTCTGTTACTTATATACTCCGTTTCATAGGCCAGTCCACATCTAGGATTTTGCGATGCCCTGATGCCAACCTTGTAAAGCAGTTTTTTTTTCTTATGAAAGCTTTTAAAAGGTTTACAGAAACTTTTCCCTTGATCAGTTTTAAGAGTGAATAGTTTTGTTGTGCTGTGTGTACTACAGGAAGGGGTTAAATGGTATGTACAATCCAAACCATCACGAATCTAAAGAATATTTCTGATGTTTGTGAAAAGCTTGCAGACGTGCGATATTAATGATAACCCCGTTTGCGACGCAGAATACGGTCTGTACGCTCCGCTAATGCCACAAATTATACAAGTGTTTTGTTTTTTTAATTATTTATAATTCTTTTAAATCTTTGTATGGAAGGTCACACAAAAAAAACCCTGCGGCTTGAAAAAAAAAATAATCGTGCACAATAAATGTATTTAATCATCATTTGGCTAGCGCAATGGGCAGGTGGACATAATGCCGATGTTTTTAGATTGTTGTAAATCTACAAATCTGAAAACCTCTTTTTTTTTCTGTAAAAAGTAGGAATTTACAGGTAGTAACTTCCAGCCTGCATCCAACTGCAAGTGCGTTCGTTTTCAAAAAGTATTACGTTTTTAAACTGGGCCGTTGCGCATTGGGCTGTCCACTCTTTTCTCTCTAATGGAGATGATTATACTAAAATGTACTACTATATGGTTGCATTTGAGGAATGGTCACATGCACATATGTGTACATACCGCATTATATTTTTTCAAGGAAGGATAACTGTATAGTCTATAATATATGTACAAAAAACATAATCTCTAATCACATGCAGAAATCTCCTTAAATACAGTGAAAAGCTCTTTTGTGAGGCTTTATCATTTATTTCTATTATCAAATTTTAACATGAGTTTCCAAAAATGTTTTCATTATTTTTATTAAGCTTGTATTTTCATAATAGTCATTTTCTTCTCGCTTGTTTCACAAGCATTGAGAAATTTGGTAAACTGTGAACCCCTGGCAGCCGTTTCCCCCTCCTTCGTTCACGCGTTTGTATGCCGAGAGGACGGTATACTCTGAGCATTACTCGGGAGGAAGAGGGAACATCCGGCCAGCACGTGTTTACTAACTATGCTCAATTCCTGCGAAGCCCAAGTGATGTTTCGCGATCTGGTGATTGCTCCATCGCACAGATTTACGTCAGATTGGACGGGGGATTTGGGAGCAGCTGAGTTTTCTTCCTCTATCGCCACTCACACCACATTAAGCTACAGATCAGATCACATTGTCATTCCTTATCGAATAAAAAAAAAAAAAGAGGCCGTTACATATACTTCAGAGGTGCTGTCTGTTTAATTATTACATTGTTTTTTTGTTTTTTTATAACCAATTTTCTTTTCAATAGAGAGGAAGGGAGACCACATTTTCTCCACATTGCTAGTGGTATGCCTACCCTTTTGGTTTTAATTAGTGTTATCTGGAATCTTCATGGATACTTTTGATCTGTATACCTTAAAATTGTTAGCAACGGATCATCCTTTTGTGTGTGTGTGTGTGTTGTATAATATATTAAGAAACAATCAAATTGTGACACTTTGTGGATAATCTGCCATTTTGCTATCCCACAATCCCTCTCTCAATTGTTCACATCGGGGTTAAAAACAATGGTATACATTCTCGTAGGATTTCTAACTTTTCCAAATAGACCCATAGGAATACAAACTGTTGTGAATTAACTTAACATGTGTATATATGTCAAGTATTCTGTATGTTTTAGAGATTTCTGAGTTTTAATGGTTATATTAGCAAAGAACTGTTGTCTATTTAACATTGTAAATTATTGCCACATAGATTTTTTAGAGTATAAGACTTATCAGAGATTTGTATTCATGTTTTCATTGTCTGATGGGTTTTCTCCCCCTAACATACAGTGATTGTTTAAAGTGTATTTTCCCAATTGTTAATCTAGGATTGTGGGACTGTTCACTGCGATGACTCCTCAATGACTTACACGGTGAAGAGTCTATGGCACGTTCATGTCAAATGCTGTAGATGAAGGGACTTTATTGAACTCTATGGTCTCAGCTGTGAAGCCTGAGTCCCTTGTGGGTTCACCATCAATGATCGATCTGTATACCAGTTGTGCTGAAGTGAGTTCTTCACCAAGACCCATTTGGCCAGCTCCTTTCCATTGGTTATGGCGGCATGAGTTGTACCATGGGAAGTAGTTGACATGTGAGTTTTAGCAGTAAGGCAGATGTTTCTTTACACCATGTTTCGTATACAAGGGGTTTAAAAGATCATGTTTTGAGTGTGACTGGGATGACTAATACAACGGATTGTGTGTGTACTAACCCACCAGTTTGCAGGCCGGGTAATGGCCTCCTAATGTTCATGATGCATTATGACAGGCCACAACCTGTGTGACTTTCCTGCAAATAGGCAGTTTGAATTAGTTAATGCTAATGGGAACCTCAAACATTTATTGCATTTTGTACACCCAACATTATTGTTCTTACATGAGGGAAGTTGGGCGGCTGTAATGTGCGTGTTTCTGTGGGCCCTGGTTAGTGAATACACCCCACCGACTTGTATTGCTCACCACCGTCACACTCGTTTTTGATGAGACTTTGGCTTTCCTACTGTGTTGCAAAGCGTAATCTATTTTCTGTTTTGAAAATTGTATAAATAACTCATACAGTTTTTGTCAGCTATGAACAAGACAAGTAAATGCGCACACGTTCATGCTGTGTCAGTCTCTTTGTTTGCCTATATTTATGGGTTGTGGTGTTTTTTCACATTTACAGCTCTTACCGCCATGGGTAGGATAACCCTGTGAAAGCCAGCATTGCTTTCCAATAATAAAAAAGAATAAATAGACTTGGATGGCACAATGTAAACGAATGGCTTCTTTGGAGTCCATTTATTTGACTTAGTAGAATAAGAGGTAGGTTTGGGGCAGCTGGTTCACATTCAGTGTGAAGTCGGTTACTAAAGAGACCCTTTCTTTCTTCATTGCTTAAAGGAACGGTCTGGTCCCCAAGTTTGTATCTTCATTTTTGAGTCTTTACTTCAGGAAAATGGGCAGATTACATGGGCCCAAATGGTTCATATTCTGTGTTTTTGATGCAGTGGGTCCATGCCAAATGGAATCTAATATGGAAACCAAGATGATCCTTTAAATGGGTGGCTCATAGGGGTGTTCTTAACATCACTTGCATCAGATGGGGCACTAGTGGTGTGACGATGTACTCGCAAGTGCAAAACTGAGACGTATAATAGTTTAAACTGAGTTTGCAAGAATGTTAAGCAGTTGGGATCACCAACTTCACTTTGCATTACATGCGACCAATTCAAATTCCTATGCTTATGTGGGTTACTGAACCAGATGTTTGGCCCTGGGGACAAACTGCAACCACTGTGACTTGAACAGATTAGAGGAGGGTACCCACACACACTGTAAAATGAGCACAATTAAACTCAACTGTCACACTTTATATGCCTTTTTCTCAGCTGCTATAAGACAAACATCTCCAAAATGGCACTTTGCTTTGGGAAGAAAAGAGACATATTAAAAACTCATGCGACAGGTAGTTATTAAAAACTCAGTTCTGATAAAAGCTTGACTGTATAAGTAAACACCCATAAGGCATAAAAAGGTAGTTTTTATTATTTTAATTAAAGAAAATATTCCGAAACACAAACGTTGTGATAGAGGAGAACATAGAACTGCTTATTCCAACTTTGCTTTTGAGAAGCCAGGTTACTCTCCTGTATAATGAGGCTTGCGTTTCTCTTGGAACGCCAACATTCCTTCTAAACGGTCCTTGGTAGGAATGACCTAGGAGGGCATTAAACTATATTTTAGTAAAAAATAAAAACGCTTTAGAAGAAATTGGAATTTAAAATCTAAAGGACAAATCTCCAGAGGTTGTATGCATTGAACCAAGATCAAGGTGTGCAGATACAGGGTAGAATACTTTGGCCAACCAGCCTTGAACCTTGAAGTTTTAAGTATTCTTTGGCTTGGATTGGTGCCTACGGACCCAGAGTTGGTATAAAGTCTTTTCATGGAGCTTGCAATTCATTAGCACTTGATCTGGGGCTCCCTCCAGCACTACCCCTGTGGGTAAGGGGGTTTTAAAATAAGGTAAGCATGAATAACATTCTAGATTTTTATCTTTGATCAACTTTTTGATAAAAAATTATAAAGGAAAAGCAGAATAAAACATAAACCAATTAAAATTTTAATTAATTTTGAAATTTCAGTTAAACATTCTGCCTAAGGCTGTCCTGTAACCTTTTCCCTGATGCAGCAAATTACTAGAGCAGCTACTCGCTGTCACACTTTAAATGTTTTACCAGCATGGTCCTTCTCCGAGTGCAACAACGTACCTGCCCGTAACACAGACCTTCGATGGCCATTCCAGACGAGATGTCCACCTGTTAATGATATAATGGTCATATGCTTTGTACATTAAACCACGTTACGGCCAACAGTGTGCCCAAAGAGTGACGTAGGCTTGAATTTGACAAAACTACAGCTGTTGTGGCTAATAGGAGTTAAGGTGGCACAGCACCTGTCAATAGGAGGGTGCAGGTCCATCATTTTTAAATGGGTTACGTTGCCAGTAAGTGGGTACAGAAACCTCCTGAATAGCCCTGTAACAGACCGACAGCCATCTCTATTTCACAGAAAAGGTTACCTCGATGCCTTTGTTCATGGCTAGTTTGGCCATTCTCACAGCCACGGGAGCCTGCAAAAAGAATGTGGGAAAGATGGTTATTAGGAGTCATTGCTACATTACAGACCCAAATCCTTTGTACACTAACCTTTAACACCCACAGAAATTCACTGAGGACACAAAGTCCTGCCAAAGGTTTCTCGGATCAGAACAAACTGGGCGTACAAGCCTGTAGCCAACACGAAAGCAGCTTGCTGGAGCAGTTTTTTTTTGTTTTGTTTTTTTTAGCTTTTTAAAAAGTGGCATGGTTTGAATATAATATATATATATACACACACACACATGTACACACACACATAACTGCAGTGATCATAACATTTGTTTTCACTGTTTTGTTAGACTAATAAATAAGGTGTTATGGGTGGCATGCTGTTTACAGAGTGCTGTGGTTTAGGTATATCATAAAATTATCGCACCTTAATTAATCCAAACAAGCACTGATCTGACAGCAGTTGAGTCATGTGTGGGCAAATCCTGTATAAGGGCTTGGTTCACGTACCTGCGGGAGGATTTCTTGGGCCAGTTCCAGCGCTTTCTTGTATGCAGCGTCTCCGGCCTCGTTCTGTGGAACCGTATCATTCACCAGCCCAATACCGTGCGCCTGCGCACCTTCTATTTGCCGGCCGGTGAAAATGAGCTCTTTGGCTAGACCAATTCCTACAAGACGTGGAAGCCTCTGAGAACCCCCTATAAAACCAAAGGCAAATACGGCCTCTATTAAAACACAATAGCATTCGTTTCTTATAAAAGTGGTGCTACACTTAAAAAGCTATTATCTGAGCCGCTCTGACACTAACACTCTCTCTCTCTCACTGTGAGGAGTGTCCCTTTAAACAGCGGACTGCTCCTCCTGTGTGGGTGAGGCACGTTTCAGAAGACACAATGTTCCCTTTTTCTCCTCTGATCTCAAATGTTCATGTAAAGGAAGGCCCTGCAGTCAATTGGCTTTGGCTATGTTATTACATTTAATTTATTCTGATTCTGTAGCGCTATTACAATGAAGTGGAAAAGCAAGATGAACAACTAATGCATGCGTTTAAGACATACTGGCATAGAAGGAAAAAAGGGGCCTTGTTCTTGCAATCTTACAATAGAGGTTGGAAGGGGGAACTGAGACAGAGTAAGGGAAATGATTATTTGATTGTAGATCAGGTGGAGAATGTGTGGTCTGGAGAGATGAAACCCGGAGGTAACGGCCAGCTTCTTTCTGGAATGTTGTAAGAGGATATATTGTATGCTTTTCTGAGCATGTGGGTCTTTAGTTTAAAGGTAAAGAAAGTATAGGATATAATAATATACACACAGCTCACTTATAAAGGTACTAAGTATATATATATGTAAAGTTATTAGGTACTTGCAATTTGTAAAATCTATTGAGTATAGAAAAGCATTTTCATTCCTCATCATTAAAAAAATCAATGTGCATGATTTGAGTCTCTGCTGTAAACTATAGCCAGAAGTTTGAATTTTAATCCAGAGTGGGGTGGCAGACATCAGCCTATAGCTAGTTCTTTTTGTCTTTGACATTTAGTTTCAATGTTTTAAAGCCACTGAATGGAAAAGTTAACCATGTCTAAGATCCATGGACAGGCCAGCTGGCACATCAAATGCCAACAGCACTCTATATTCAACAGTGCTTCATGCTATAGATCAGGTGCCATCATTTTCCGCAGCACCCGGCCCCATGCCGCGTGTGTATGAAAATGTAATGTGTGACCACACGCATCCAGTAAGCAGCGGCACTTATCATTGATTTGGCGGCAACCGGCCTTAAAATTGTAGTTGTAGGTTTGAATTTCCTGATTAATTCCCCGTAAACACCAGTACGGAGATGTTTAAACTCATCCTTCGGCCACTAAGGACACCATGTGAACAAATCAACACAGGAGGACATCTTTAGCAGAAGTAGGTTGTAAGCAGGAGACAATAATAAGACTTCTTGTAACACACGTGACCATTGTCTAATTTACTATAAAGACTCACGGATCGGTTTATTTTATTTACCGGCTCCAGGAAGCAATCCTCTCGTAGTTTCGATCAGTCCCAGTTTAGCAGACGAGTCTGAAACATTAATTAGTTAATTAAATACCACGAAACCTTAGCAAGTTAGTTAGTCAAATACACACTTGAGATGATCCGTGGAAGGTGTTGCTGGAGTGCTGAGGAAATTTATTTGTTAAATGTTTATTTTATGTGTCCTTCAGAAACTTCTTATTGCAATGGCATAGAGGGAAAAAGCATTTTCTGTGCTTTTACTTCCTTTGTGAGGGTGATCTGGTGGATTTGCTGTAAATCTTGCTTCCCTTTCTACAAGAGAGGAAAACCCCACCGAGGAGAACTTCCATCCTCCGTACAGCATTGTGCAACTCTAAGAGATACCTATTTCTGCTGCCTCAGCTCAACAGCAACCACAAGACCTCCAAATCTCCACCCAAAGCAGGTCTCAAAGAGAAGGGTTTTCAACTAGAGTCAGAATTTCAGCTGAGAGCCGTAGGAGCGTCACACATGGCCACAGAAGCAGTCAGTGTGTCTGGCAGAACCTTAAGGTTCCTTATAGACTTAATACCGAAAAAGGACAATATAGAGTACTTTAACGTACATTCTTTAAGGACACTTACCTTCTTAAAATACTGCTTGGGACCACTCTTTGGGTGTGGTGGGTGGCAGTATGTCTGTCTATCTAATTTAGTCTCCTGTAAATCTCAAGTAAACCCATGCTGGACCCCACTGGTGGTGACTATAGTATACTAATGCATCTCCTGCACGGCTAGGGGCTGGGAACCAGAATAGTCCGATGAATCCCTCCATGCATTTGTAAGGAACAAAAAAAATGTAAGTATGAAGGTGGCACTCGGCTGTCCTACCCAGTAAAGTGACTTATGTGTCTCTTTATTAAAGGGTTAGTTGCAGTTATATTACCCCTGCAGGGCAGTTTTTTTATATACCTCTTATTTTCTCTTTGCAGGTAGCCCTTTCATTGGCCCAAATCAAAAAAAAAGAGGGCAGGTACTTGGTAGAAAATACACAATTGTTTTGAATTTTCATCTGTACAACTTTGGGTTTTTTTAACTTACCAGCTACACGGAGATCACATGCTAGGGCTAGTTCTAATCCCCCTCCGAGGGCATAACCATCCACTGCAGCGATAGTTGGCATTGGGAGGGCAGCTGGAAAGAAAAAAATAAATAAGATTAAATAGAGCTGCACCCCCCCATGATAAATGCCATAATCTGTATTTGCCACATCCCACATTCACGTGTACAAACAACCCATCTCCGGACTCTGGTCACCTACCAATCTCATTCATTAGCCCTCTCAGCCTCTGTATAAACAGTGAGGCTTCGGTATTATCCATCTTGGCTCGCTCTTTAAGATCAGCTCCTGATTAAAGAAAGAATAAACACTCTGTATGTTAAGCGGCGTTTGTGTTTGATTAATAAATTAGCAACTTGGACAAACTGTCCTCAGAGAAAGGAGAGCCAACATTCTACACAGAGCCTCTTCCAAAATGTCTATGATGTAACTCATACATTAGGAATAGAGCTTACAATCTAGAGGGAACGGGGTGAGGGAGAATATAAGGCATATGGAGAATGTAGGAATAGGGAGATGTAGCCAGAACTCATGACGATGACGATGACACGCTTCTCTGAAGAAGGGGGTTTTGAGATTTTTCTTGTATATGGGGGGGGGTGAAAGCTGGAGGTTCTTTGGAAGGGAGTTCCAGAGATATGGGGCAGCACAAGTTAAATCACGTCAGCGGGAAAAAGGGGATAAGTGGGGAGGAAATCCTTAGCCCACAGGAACAACGTAAAGAACGAGTAGGGGAGTATAGCGTTATGAGGGCAGAAATGTATAGTGGAGTGTTTGGCTTTCTATGATAGGACAGGGATTTTAAATGTAATGGGGAGCCGGTGTAGGGCTTCACAGAGCGGGAAGAAGAGTGACGTGTAAGAAGGTGAAGCCTCGCAGTGGATTTTTGGGGAGATTGCAGAGGAAAGTGTTGAGAAAGAAGAATGACTACCAGAAGGGTCACTTACCTGAGCAGAATACGCCCTTTACTGCGCTTCTAACAACCACAACGCGGACGCTGGAGTCATGGCGGAGACTGTCCACTGATCGGAAGAACTAGGTACAAAATCAAAGGAGAATGTTTATGTACGTTACGTCTACTTTACGTGTCCACCATTTTTTCCGTATAACAGGCATTCCTCAGCAAAATTACCCCAAGCGTGCCTATAATAACGTTTAGCATTGTACAGCTGGTACACTGGTGGGTCCAGTTTTTTACAACTACTATTAACGAACAAACCTCGTTAACAAAGAGGTTTCCCAGCGCGTTCCGAGCATGAGGCCTGCACATCACAATCTCTGCAACACCTGGAAGAAAGTTAGAGAGCGTCCTGGATTAGCATGCAGGCAGATGGGGCAGATCATCTGACAAAGCATCAAGTACCATAGCTTCACCTTAGAACGTAGACCTAGCGAGGGAGAAGATTCTGCAGCTTTATTTAGGGACAGTCGTTATTATATTTTATTTATATAGCGTTCATTTCCGCAGCACTTCTTACAGTCAATACATTGAAATCGTCTAACCAAACTAGAACGGAGAGACCGAGATTAGACGCTACATTAGGTAGAGAGGGCTAGGCTCACAAGCTTACAATCCAAAGGATGGGCAGACAAAGAAACATTATCAGGGCCATAAGCAGAATAGGGCAGACCTGTCTTGTATTTTTCAGGGGGAGTCAAGTTCCCCGCTCCAGAAAATGCCCACGGGTAGTAGGTGTCTTCTGGAAAACGGTGAAATATGGTTGCCTTGACTTGTGATCTATGGCGACAGCGTAGAGCATTAAACACAAGTGTGATGTACATCATTATCAAAGTGGGGTTCCCGATTGATGCTTGTTATTATATACTGATTTATAAAGCACCATCATACTCTGTAGTGCTGTACAACGGTTGTTGCGCAATACTTAGATTTCATATCTCATTGTGCAGTAAACTTTACGGCAGAGCTGATACGGTCATTTCACATGATAATTCAATTATTAAATGGTCCAACTGGGCTGCATTCCATGTAATAACGACTTTGGGTGTTTATCTAGCTAGCTGTGCTATAAATAGAAGCAGAACAGATACAAAAATCAGAAATGCTGAAAACAGGATCTTTCAGGCTGGAATGGCCTGAAAAAGTAATTCTAAGAGCAGGTTAGAGCTGCAGGAGGCATTATACAACTTATAAATAACATATATATATATATATGCAAAACCTTTAGGGTCAGTACAATGTAAATGTTTTGAAAGAGTTAGAAATTGGGAGAAGCAGCATCACAGCAGGTGCATTAAGCTAAAACCACTACTATTGCTGGACTACACTCCGTATTACCCAGTCTGTCTGGGGATGATGGGAGTCCAAGTTCAGCAACAAGTTTAGTGGGGGAGCCGCGCAGGGCATCAGAGTGCAATCAGGGGCCAAAGGTCACGTGTGCCAGAAGCTGGGGCCACACTCACCAGCATTGTTCCCATCTAAGTGCGTGACATGAACCTCTTTGCCCCCCGGAGTGGAGCTGAAACCCCTCTTTAGCCCGGGGAGAGCCATCCGAGCTCCGATCAGCTGTCTGACTAAAATCCCCATTCCGCAATTTTTGCCGGTAATTTCACCACTTGCGGTTACTGCGCGGATGTATCACCGGATCCGGGGTGGGGAGAGAAGCGAAAAAATTCCACCCCCAACAAGAAAGTAACTTACTAAGGGGACTTGGAGGGTGCGCTCTAGGGGGGTAAAAGAGAACAAATACCCTCTCACAGACTTATCTACAAGCTAGCGTCTACCCCGGTGCCCTTCTCTGACCAACGACGTAACTACCCCCTGCACTCCAATTCGAGACCCACAACTTAGGCTGGCAAAACTACAGTGCGTGAACTTGTGGAACTACAATTCCCATGAATACCTATCCGGCCTGTGACCAGTTAATGGCTCGCGGGGGATCATGGGAGTTTTAGTTCCCCAGCAGGAAGCTGCCAGCTACCCTTGACCCAGACAAGTCTTTATATGCTGTACGTGAATGTTACTGTTTGTCAGTGTCATGTGACCCGAGCTTTTTGGACTCTGTTCTTTGATTGGTCGCCTGAACTGACAGAAGGCACACCTTCCTCTTAAAGTGGCAGGCATACGTTTAAAGGGAGAATCGCAGCGGGAGGTCCTGGCTGGCAGTGTGAGAGTCGGTATCAGCGCTTCTTTTTACCTCAGTCCGCAGAATAACACCCGAGGCTCAGCATGGCTCCACCCTTAAGAAGAGTGTTCGTGGTGGGAGTTGGGATGACCAAGGTCTGGCTGTTCAAATGATCGTGTGTCATGTGTGTGTTTGTCTCATGTTCGTTACTCCACTTGGTTAATCATGTATGTGTGTGTAATACACAGCCATGAATATACACTTCATGTAATACAATGCAGAGATTGTGGCTGGGTTGCCCCTGGGCTGGGTATTCACCCTCTTCACTCCATCTACCAGTATGTTCTGCCAGCTGTACTGGGAATGATTTGCTTAATGGTCCAACAGGATGCCTAGCGCAGAATTACTTTGTCCTAGTAGGTCCTCATACAGAATGTTAATTCCCAGTTTGACTGGTGCACATCCTGTTCCAGGTACTGGTTCTTTGACCCCCCCTTCTTTGGTACCAGTACGATTTAATTGTTACCGTAATAATGTTATTAATTTTCACTGTCCGCATTGTAATACTGCCATGGAATCTGCTGGCGCCATATAACTAAATGTAGTGTCAGGGCTGATCAGTAGTTGAATGGCTTCAGCAATCCCATCTAACTCTTTTGACTGCGAGATTCTCCGCAGCATTTCAGAATGTATGTTGATAACGTTGTCCTGCTATCAGTTATTGCCTGCTTTCATCTGTGCCACAGTCCTGTGAACTTAGAAACCAATCATTGTTAGGGGGGGTCCACTTCAGAAATGCATTAAAAGCTCAAGGACCACCTTAATACTCTTCTGGCTATATTCGTTAAGTGAGAGTTTCCATAGAGTTCACAATTGCTATTTTCAGCAGAAGTGGTGGAATTTGCAACCCTGAGAAATGTAATTATTTGTTTGGGTAGACATACGGGCGTCCAGAAAATTAGAGAGTTAAGGGACAGGGAAGATTTGGCCTGTTACAGCAGGAAAGATCCGACGGCAGTCGTTTAAATGTAGTGTTTTTGTATGATCCCAGGTTAATAGTCAGCTGGATTTGGCTCGGATGCGTTGTGATAAGATTCTAGGGAGCAAAGGCTGTTTTTGCCGGTTCTCAAAAACACTTCCAAACTTTTAATTAACCGTTTATTGAACAAAAGTTAAGATGATTAATAGAGCTGCAGGGCACTGTATCTCATGATGACTGCTAAATGTATACATATCTGTCCCCAGCCTGGGGCAGAATAACCACCCGACCACAGACCTAACCTGCATGGTGCTCTTCCTTGTGCCGTGCATCCCGGACATATGATGTCAGCTGCCGAACAACTCCTTGTGGGGAAAAAGTATTCATACATATTGTACTCCAGTCATAATATATGTATGATTACTGTGTGCCTTACATGTCTAGATGTATTATACTCTAAGGAGTTAAGTGCGTTTGTTATTTATCTATATAAAATATATATATATATATATATATATATATATATATATATATATATATATATAACAGAAATGAGATCACCGGGTGAAAAAAAATGAGCACCTGATCACCATCCGGGGTAGTTTGCCCCAGGAAGGAAAACCACAGCACTGGGTTTTAGGGTAGCTTTAGGCGGTCCCTGGGCAGCAGCTTAAAGGAACTGTTCCGAATGTCCCTTTCTTAAAAATAACGCCCGCGGTAGATGCTGTCGCCCTCCTCTGTGATCCAACATTGAATCCGTGAGTTAATCGGTGGTGGAAAAGTGCTTTCTGCAGTGGGAGTGCTTTCCGTGCATGAGTAAGGTGGTCTGAATAGACCCCTGCCAGCAACGCTAGCCAAACCAGCACTGGAGCTGACTGTTGGTGGTGTGATGGCTTTGGAGTGGCAATAGCCGGCAGGTGGGGGAAGAGGCAAGGTGGACACCATGTAAATTTAAAGGGATCCTTCAGTTATGTATCAAATTGCGTATGATCCCTGGAGTATCCCTTTAACGGTGACCCCACACTCTTGCCAATCATATTGTCCTCCATCTTTATTTTGACGTCTTTGCGCATGTAGATGCCTGCAATGTAAATTCATTTTTGATCAGAGTTGAGCAGGCCCATTGCTCGTGTTAAGTAACCTCTTGTCTTGTGTTTTATAGTTTGAGAAACCTCGGGATGCGTTGGATTATACAGACATGGCGAAGGAAGCAGGTATGCCAAGTCTGTTGGTGTCGGACAGAAATACTGTTTGTCAATCATAGCTGGCAGTAAGCCAAATATATCTTAATTTTTGTTTGTGTTTTTTTCCCCTGTATTTAAAAAGCTACTTAAAATATATTAGGCTGTTTATTTCCATTTTTTTTTTCTCGTGTACGCTGCTAAACCAGGATTAGAGGTAACAGAGGTATTCTGAGTGTGTATAGTACTATTATTACCTCTCAGTGGACGTACCTGTAATCCGCTGATTTCACTCTCTCTGACAGGCCAGAAGGCTTTGGCCGACGCCGGTGTTCCGTATTCGTCGGTGGAGCAGGCCTGTGTAGGCTACGTCTACGGTACTGTATATTCTGCTAACAAAAATCTAAAAAATCCCTGCAGCGCTATGTGTTGTACTCTCTACCTGTAACTACTTGTCTATAGTAATGACAGCATTAACACTAGACTTGACTGCCAGTATCTAAGTAGGCTTCTGTCCATTACAGCTGGAAGGTCTTTCTACAAATGTGTTACCCATGCTTTAAATGTTTTCTCACTTCCAGGTGACTCTACATGTGGGCAACGTGCTATCTACCACAGTTTGGGACTCACCGGGATTCCCATTGTCAATGTCAACAACAATTGTTCCACCGGATCCACAGCACTGTTTATGGCGAGACAACTGATACAGGGAGGTAAGAACCACGTATGTTACTGGAGGCCAGTGATAGTGTGATGTCCGGTGCCAATGGAAGTTGAAGGAGAACAGATCTTTTCATGCCCTGTTTCTAATTAGTACCATTTCCCACCGATCCAGTCTCGGGGCTTCTAGCTGCTTTTTCCAGTGAGGTATTATTGAGTTGTCTTTAACAGGGATGTCCACATCAGTCGAATACACCTGTATACCCAGCATTCATTCTCGCCTATGGCCATGTTCCATGCCTTGCTAATCTGAACACATGAAACACATGTTTTGTGTTCTACAATCTCTCCTCAGGATTGGCAGATTGTGTCCTGGCTCTTGGCTTTGAGAAAATGGAGCGTGGATCACTGGCACCCAAGGTTAGTTCTGTTGTAGCTCCCACATATATCACCACTACAAATTTAATAGGGGAAATAGAGCATTGGAGCCATGAGGGGCACTTCAGTTACATTCCAGGTGTCTATATGGCCCTTGCAGTCGAAATCTTCTCCCCCTCCATGGAAAAGTCAGTAACCATTAAGATTGTATGAGCCACAGTTCCATCCTAAAGAACGTTATTCACAGTAAGGGCCAGGAAGCTCTAGAATTCACTAAAGATGCAGTAACTCCAAGTATTTTAGAGGCTTTTGGGCTGAATTGTTAATAAGGGCTACTCATTGTAATAGAATAAACCCTGGATCAACAATTTATTATAACTAGCCTAGTTCTGGAAGCTGTTTTTCACCCATTTGAGCTAAATTGGCTTGTGCTTTAAAAAAGTTTTTTTCCCCCTTCATCTGAATCAACGCAATGCAACTGGAGCAAAATAAACAAAGAGATTGGTTTATTTTAGTTTTTTAATATATTCTTGGAATACGTTATGGTCATTTCTGTCTGCCGCCACCAGTCGTACGGCTCGTTCTTCTGTATCTAGTTATGGCCGAGAAAAACTTTGTAAATTGCTGTTCTAGTTCACAGACCGGACCAACCCTTTGGACAAGCACGTGGAGGTCATGATGAATAAATATGGCCTGACGGCAGCTCCCATTGCTCCTCAGCTATTTGGTAGTGCTGGCAAGGAACACATGGAGAAATATGGTAACTATCCTGCTCGTCTGGACATGGATCGGCAATTTCTAAGCCTGGTCTCTCTACATGATCTTTTGAAACAGATTAAAATAACATAGATGTCAATACCTGCTAAATACAGTGTACATTCATACACGCGTTATAATTACTTTATTAATTGCGAAAATATTGCCGAGCGCTGTGTACAGGGCAGGCACGACGTACTGATATGCCACCCAGCCGGTGTTTTACCGGCAAGCTGCTAAAACTGATTTTGATGCAGTGATAAACCTCCGATAATGTGGCGGGTATGCTTGATGGGGTATGTAATTATATACAGTAACCCTAGAAACCACTGGCATTTCTTAAATGAAGCCTAAACAGGAAGTAGGTGGTTTGGCGCAAAATGGCACAGATTGTATGGGTGTATGGTAACCTCAGTGCGGGGTGTACAGTAACTTCTGTGAGGGGCAATTACAGCCGAATTATCTAACTATCGTAACTATTGTGTAGAGATGAAGGAACTCTTGCATGGGGTACAAGTGTACCCCGGTGTAGGGTAAGTAGAGGTACTAGTGCCTTTTTCCTTCCAGTTCAGGCTGAAAATGATGTATGCCCACAACTTCTGTCTATTCCCCCACAACCTCCTATTAGATTGTCAGCTCCCAAGGGTAGGCCCCTCTTCCCCGTCTTGTCTTAGTGTGTGTTAATGTTATTGTTTTGCATATTTAACGTTCTTGTTAAATTCTCTGTTCCTTGTTAGGGACAGTTTTTAATGTCCCCGGCACCCCCCTCCCCTGCTATAGAAGAATGCATATTATGGCTGGAGTGCCCCTTTAAGGACAGTTCAAGGCAGCACCTGAGACATCTGTATGCCACCACTTAGCTTTAGCTCTGGGAAACTGTAAGGTTAATGAACCAACCCTTGTGGGAAATAACTGGTTAAGTGAAGCTTGCTTTCGGTTATGACAGATGAAAATGAAGATGCTGTGTGAATAATCGCAAGGCTTTGTTTTACATATAATTCCGTTTTTGTATACATT
Organism: Spea bombifrons; assembly: GCF_027358695.1. Taxonomy (NCBI): domain Eukaryota; kingdom Metazoa; phylum Chordata; class Amphibia; order Anura; family Pelobatidae; genus Spea; species Spea bombifrons. The sequence continues at coordinate 39,657,711 of NC_071092.1, read as the reverse complement.
TGTACCTCTAAGTATTCTATTATCCTTTGTTCCACATAGGCACAAAAGAAGAACACTTTGCAAAGATTGCTTGGAAAAACCACAAACATTCAATTAATAACCCGTGAGTATCTGGACATCGTAACACTGTCTCGCATTAAAAAGCAATTGCGCTGCAAAATGACAACAAAACCAGACCCCCAAAATAGATACTTTGAATTGTTGATTTTGAAAGGTTTTCCTAGATTTTTTTTGCACTATCTTACTAGGCTTTTGGGGTCCTGGGTTGAATACTGTTAATTTTCCCTTACCGCAGTCAGATGTCTGCCACGTTTTTACAAAAAGGACTCGTGGGATATGTAGAACTAGAATTGCCAAATTCCAAATAGAAATAAAAACTGTCCTTTAATATATCATTTTAATAACAATGCATCAAAGCCAATCGCCGACACATCAGATTTACACATAGTTTACATTATGGCATCACACAAGTGTTTTTACGCCAGTGAACAGAAATCTGTTCCATTATCCATTAACCCTTTTTGCAAACAAGCTGGGACACTTTTTTTGCCCATCACTATTCTTTTCTGTCCTGCTCTTCACAAGTTGTTCTCTGTCCTCTACAGGTATTCACAGTTTCAAGACGAATACAGCTTAGACCAAGTCCGGAATTCACGGAAAATATTTAGTTTCCTAACTGTTCTTCAGTGCTGGTATTAGGAAATGCTTTTGGATATTTAATGCATTTATTTTTTGTGTATACATATGTGTGATTTGATTATATATAATCAATGGGAGCACTTTCTTTCTGCGATGTATATAAGTTACCATTGTGTTAAATGGTCTTTTTTCACCCAGGTTCTCTGCCCTCAAAGCATAGAATATCTTTTATGTTGCCACGTGGATGCTTCTTACCATTATAGCAATCTACTTTGAATGTGCCTGATTTTATATTCTCTTCCACATGTTTTTTTTAAAGATCTTCTAATTAAAGCAGAGGAAACTCTTGCAGAACATACCCCAAGCGTTGTATCCAAAGCCAAACTACTAACTGCAGGGCACTATAATGGGTAAAATGGCATGGAAAAGAAATGTCTTTAAGGTATTCGTACACAGAATACCACGAGGACAAATGTTTCTAACATGTAGACGTTAGAAGATGTGTAGCCATAGAGATCAATATAAAATAACTAAAAACTGTAAGATCCAGAAATATAGGCACTATGGCTACCTGGCATAAGTGAAAATTGGCTCTTGTTATACTACTCTCTCTGCTGTATGTTTTGTGGCACATCTGTATCCACTCTGATATCTTATGTTATGGCATAGATTTTCCACAACTAGTGATATTAGGTAATGTAAGAGCTCATGCCCTGTGCTGACATCACATCTGGGCCAGAAGCAAATGGTGGAAAGACAAGGGCATGCAAGGATATTGCCACTGGAGGGCTCGAGCGTCCTTCTGGCTATAAAGTTGCCCATCAAGTAGTAAGCCATGCAGTGAGTTGGCAATCAACCCTCTCATGTCACTGTCTACCAGAACTGGCATTAGAACTAAGGACAGAACTGCTCTTCGTTTTAATGATCTATTCCAAGTCATTGCATTTTTTTTGTTAACAGCCCAACATCTGATGGAGCAGCTGCGGCTGTTCTGGTGAGTGAAGATTTTGTCCACAAACACCGTCTGGAAAGCCAAGCTGTAGAGATCCTGGCCCAGGAAATGGTGACCGACACCTTAAGCACGTTTCAAGAAGATAGCTGCATCAAGATGGTAAAGTTATTCTCCAAAAACATATCAAGTAATGTTCATGTCGGTGGGCAATAACATCAGCCTGACCTTCTCTTCCGCCCTTGCCAGGTTGGATATGATATGACCAGGCTAGCGGCTGAGAAGTGCTATAAGAAAGCTGGGGTGACACCTGAAGATGTCAATGTGATTGAGCTTCATGATTGTTTCTCTGCCAATGAGCTCATCACGTATGAGGCACTTGGCCTTTGTCCACCAGGTAATGAGTTGGTTTGCCATTGCAGGTCTTTCTCTAAGCATTGGGAATGCATTCCCTAATAAGAAAAAAAATCCTCACCAATAAAAGTGCAATCTATGCAGCTTGTTGGTTATATTCAATGTTTTCCAGGCCAAGCTGGTGCCCTGATCGATCGAGGAGATAACACATATGGAGGTCGATGGGTAATAAATCCTAGCGGAGGCTTGATCTCAAAAGGACACCCTTTGGGAGCAACAGGTCAGTTATACACACTTTTGTGTGTATGTCCAACCACATCTGTTTGATAGATTTATTTTAAAAGAAAAATGTTTTTGTAATTTTGCTGCATATGTAAAAGCAGGAGCCCTTGTAAAGAATCAAGATGTGACGTACCTTATATTGACACAAGTATATTTTATTTTGCAGATTTTGTTTATTATATACTGAAAATACGCTATTTATGTTTTTGTCTGTTTGCGATAATGTGATGCACAATTTACAATCAGTTATTGACTACTTGCCCCTTCTGCCTGCGGCCCAACCTCTTTGGTTGGCTTAATCATGCAGAGAAAAAAAACATCTTACCAACCACTGGATTGTCCTTTTTAAGGTCTGGGGTAGACTGCACCAGGGTTAAATGTTTAACTCTTCATAATGTGCAGCATAGCATTTAAGCTGAAATATATTATATAAAAACTACAGACTTTATATAAAGTTATCATGTTATGTATTTGGTATCCACTGTGTGGAAGTACAGCAGGGGAACCATATTCCATTACTGCCGGCTTGTGTTGGCCCATTCAGCTAGAACTTGACAGCAGATAAGATCTGCTCAGCCCAACTAGTCGGCCCATTATTCCTGGTGTAAAGACTCTGACCTTAATCATTCAGGATAACCATATGCCTTTCCCATGCATGTTTAAACTCCCTCTCTGTATTAGCCTTTACCACTTCTGCTGGAAGGCTATTCCTCCTGCAGTTCCCTTGTAATATGAAATATCTATACACTCCATTGAACCCCGTCAAGGATATGCCCCCCCCCCAAAAGTTAAACTATCTCCAAAAATAAGCACTTGGCAGTGCTGTGTGTGTGAAAGGGCAAACACTGTTCTTATCTGTTTGTTTATGCAGCATTGTAGGATTCGGGTGTCTTTATCTGGTAAGCAGATATCGCTATGGATACTTTACCCTTTGCACATTGAACTTCACACAGATCTAGCAATGACTCTACACACTGATCAGATACTGTAAGTGATAGTGGAAACATGTACCAGGTACAGCGCAAAATATCCCACTCACCCAGACCCGGCTAGATGCATAGACAGAGGATACGCTACGGCTTATTAATACGGTAAAAAGCCTGCTCTGCTCCCTTATTGTGGGCTAGAATGAATCCTAAAAAAGTAGCTTTCTAGATCTCAAATGGTAAAATCTTAAGAAGGAATCCCTGATGGTTTTTAAAGTTTGACTACGTTTACATTGGCCCGCTCCAATAGGTAAAAAAGTTTGAGCTGTATCTTAACTGCAGTAATGATCATTTTTGAAGACCGAAATAAACAATCTCAGGTCCCAATTGCTTTTAGAAAGCTATCTGATATAAAAAAAAACTAATAGTCCCTTTTGGGCATTTTGTTAAGATGTGTCTTGCTTATGTTAGGCAGTAAGATAATACTTGAACGTTTTCTTGCTGCCATAAAGGAGTGAGAGGTCATATATAGTAATTAATGATAAAGGGTGACCTTTGTGTTAATTACTACAGCAGGAGGATCCAAGAAGCTGGAACCCAAACTGGGTTTTACTGCTCTGATTAACCTCCCTTCTCCATGCAGAAAGGGAGTAAAGTGCAGCTAGCGGAAGGTTTAAGCTGCAGTTCCGCCTGCTGGCCGGCAGGGTGTGATAGAGAGCCGGAAGTAAAGCGGTGTATGTCTTTTCCTGCATCCCCAGGTCTCGCTCAGTGCGCAGAGCTCTGCTGGCAGCTCAGAGGTCAGGCCGGCCGCAGACAGGTTCCGGGGGCTAAGATCGCTCTGCAACACAACATTGGCCTAGGAGGAGCTGTGGTGGTCACTCTGTATAAAATGGGCTTCCAGGATTCTGCATCCAGGTGAGTGCTGCCGCCTAGGGCCTTGGGCACGTTATTATTATTATTATTATTATTATGGCGGTTTATGTAATGCAAAGGAGTCTTTATTGTGTGTGTGTTTAGTGAGTACTTCTCTCCCTTGCTGGAGACTGCAGAATTTGAACCTGTAATATAAGGCCTTCCCATAGGATCACTAGCCTTGGATGCGATCACTAGCCCCACTCTGTCATGTGTTAGGACTGGGCGACTGCTGCATTGTGGGAAGCCACTTTGTCCCAGTAAATGTAAGCTGTGTTTCTGTAAATCAGAGCTATGTCTGGGTTCACCGTCCCTTTATCTCGCTGCATGCTGGACTGCAATTAAAAGGCTAATTTTTTTTATACAAGTTAACAGTTTTGAATTACTTTTAAAACAGATCCAGGCCTGACGTTTGTTCCAGAAATGTAAGAACAAGCAGCCATAGTCTAAAAAGTAGGGCCGGAGGCTTAGATGTAATGTAAAGAAATGTATTTTACTGACAGGGTGGTAGATAAATGGAACAGCCTCCCATCACAAGTAGTAGAGGCTAATACACTGAGGGAGTTTAAACATGCGTGAAGCTTTCCATAAAGGACTGGGTTCTATACACTTAATAAACTTTAAAAAAAAACAGTTTTTAGAGACTAGTGTGTTTCAGATGGACTATTTAGGCCGTTGTTTTGCATGAATATCCCGTATTTATACCAGCTTTATACCCTGTGAAACCCTTTTAATGCGGTATGACTACCACTAAAGCTTGCAGGGAAAGACGCAGTTTCCACTCCCCAAATGTTATAAAAGCCAGACTCGGTGAGCTTTTCCTGCAGGTAAGGCTTAGTTAAATAATTATATATAATACTTAAATAAGTTAGATAGATCAATGCGATCTTGCAGGGCCTGCTTGATCCTTCTTGTAGCAGAAGCTTATCAGTGTTTGGAAGCTCCTCACTCAACGCTCTGATCTATTGACCTCATCATGTCTTATATCCACAGTACCTCTCGTATCCAAATGGCCCCAACCAGTGCCGAAGATGGATTCAAAGCTCAATATGTGTTCAAGGAGATTGAGAAGAAGCTGGAAGAGGTAACTCGTGCACTTCAACCCCTAAGCATCCTACAGTGGGTTCAGGCACATTATAACTTTGTGGACGTTACACAGAAATAGAGGCGTTTATCCCACCGCATTGGCTGGCATGAAAAAAATGTGCAAACAATGTGGCTGATCAAAGATCGTACTCCTAATCGGGAAGGAGTCCACTGATAAGGTGTCCAAGGGCAAAACCTGGGCAGAGTCTGTTTCCCTTGAATGCCCTGAAATTGCCATGTGTCACAAACTGGAAAACAGACTGACAGCCATGTTTTAGGAGTCCCGTCAGGGTTGCCTGATAAGGGACTGCAAAAATTCTGTTTGTGTTTCTTTCTATTTACTGGGAACCCATGTACTCCAAAAAAAAAAGTGTTGTGTTCTCAGATGTACTAAACAAATCATATTGTTCACATTGTTGACTTTCACATTGTTAATGTCATGGACACCCCCATATAGAAGGATGCATGTTCAAGGTACGCTTTCGAGTAAAAAATGAATGCACTTACTTGACACAGAACATGCAGCTTTGTTTTCCTTCCTTTTGCGTTCCTTCTCTGTGGTGTCAATCAGTGGCAGGAAAGAGCTCCTATTTGAATCAGTGTGAGCAGGAGTTTCCTGGAGGTGGTACAAAAATGTGTGATATTTTACCTTCTTGCAATAAAGTCAGACAGCTTTTTTTTCTGTTTTTTTATTTTATTTTTTTATGCAGGGGGGCTAATATAACTATTGTGTGACTGCTGATTGTTATATTTTATTTCTTTTTGGACATTCTAGGAAGGGGAGCAGTTTGTAAAAAAGATTGGAGGAGTATTTGCTTTTAAGGTGAAGGATGGGCCTGGCGGAAAAGAGGCGATATGGGTAGTAGATGTTAAAAATGGCAAAGGATCTGTGAGTGTCAACTCAGGTGGGTAACAAAAATTAAAAAAAAAAAAAAATCTCCATCACCTGCGTTTCATCAGCAGGTTCAGGGTTAAGATGTTTATGGGACAATCTGTGTTAAGGACATTGTATATAATCAAAAGAACTGTTGTGACAGAACCCAATTTATTACAATACACATTCAACGCTTGCTTAAAACTCCCCAGATATAAGCTATATTTAATTTATCTGTGATGGTTTCGGAAGTGTTTTTTTGTCTGTATGGAAGGATAGTAGGGGGGTATTAATAAGCGGCTGCAAATTAAATCCATAACTGTGTGTAATGTTTGTATTTTCCAATTAGATATTCCTATACATCATGAACTATTAATATGTACAATATTTCTTTTTAAATGAGGTTAAACCATAAGAAAGAAAAGTTGTCCTTATATGTTTTGTTTTAAAGGAATCCCATATGTTTGCTTCATCTTATAAGTCTTCTGTGTCACACATTACATTGGTTCTTGTGAGAAGGCAGCGGTTGTGAGCCTTTCCTGTAAAGGTTTCTTATCTACTTATGTTGCAGATAAGAAGGCAGACTGTACCATAACCATGGCGGACTCTGACTTATTGGCATTGATGACTGGGAAGATCAATCCTCAAACGGTGCGTTACTGACTTAACTTTATTAGTGTTTTGCCTATGTCCATCTATACAGATTCTGCTTGATAATGATCATTGTCCCGAGCCTTTTATTAACAAGTGGTGCTGGAACTAGTTTATGGTATACATATTAGAGCAGAACTCTATAATAACCGGACAGTGGGCTGTGGGTGCTATAACTCAATCACTGAGGTGGCTTATAATCATATTCCTGTAGGAGAAGCTCACTGGGGCTGACCCTTCATATTGTAAAGTCAGAAAGATTAATTTACAACTCTCCTTCAAACTCCCACTTTAATAAATACTCATCAGCCTCAAGTTTTTGTTGCTTGTTCAGCAAAGCTGTCACCTGACTGCAAACATTGGGGGTCTATTTACTAAAGAGTAACAGATTCACTGGACTGATCCTGTATAATGTATAGGGGAATGTATGACATTTCTTTTAAAGCGGTGGATTCTAAATTATGCCAGCTCAGCCCTTCACAACGGAGAATCTTGTTAGTGTGAAGAAACCAAATTCTCCTCCCAACATCCATTTAGTGAATAAAACCTGCCCTAGTTTGATGACTATGGGTAACCTGTTGCTTCTAGTATTCACTGTTGTGAGCAATGGCGGACTAGATCGGCATTAGAAATGAACTCTGATACTTGTGCAAATGGCCTGGTGGCCCTTTTCATTACAACATATTTTAATAGATACAAAATATTTGGAACAAAAGAGTAAAGCGATGCAGGTTTGTCCCTCATCTGGTCTTTTCTGTATGAGAATAGAATAAAATGGTTCTTGATTGGAGCTTTTTATATGGGGCACCAGTGATTCTGTCCATATGCCCCTGTTTTAAATTATGACATGCTAAGTGCTCCTAATCAAATACGATGAGTAGATAGCAGCCAACTTACTGTGTATTATTTGAAGATGTTCTGTTGTATCTGCCAAGTTCACCCACATTCCACTCCAGGTTCTATCTGCCCAATGCTGCGGCCACAATGTGTGACTTCTTAGCGCCCTTCCGGTCTGTTTTCACTAAACGCTTATCTGTCTCTATCAGGCTTTCTTCCAGGGGAAACTGAAAATCACTGGAAACATGGGAATGGCCATGAAACTGCAGAGCCTGCAGCTGCAGCCTGTGAAAGCCAAGCTGTGATGTGTCCTCCAGCGAGCGCCGGTTCTACCCTGTGATGTTCTCCATCTCTAGCTTCTTATGGAGCGACCGTGACTGCAGCTTCCTCCCATCGCGAAGACGGAACTCCTTTCCTTTAACCCCCTAATTTCTAGACAAGCCTTATGATGGAGCATGGAATACTTTGTGTACTACTGTGCCAGTGGGGCACAACTCCAGACCTCAAGAACCGCAAACAGGGAAAGGGTGCTATGTATCCTTACCTGAACACAGGTAGAATAATGGTTTTTAATAGAGATGCCCAAGCTGAGTTATCCAAATACTGTGACCTGTTTGCTGCCCTCAAGTCCTGGAGTTGCGCCCCACTGTATGCATGTGCACTGAATGTCAGTACCTGGGCACTATCTCCGTATATGAGGGGCGTATGCATCATACACGTAGATATTTGTATGACTTCTCAAAGGCTTGCCATTTACTCCAATGGATCTTCTATCTTTCCCCGTTCTTTTTGAAGCTAATTTGGCGTTATGCACATGATTTAAATAATTTCTGTGATTTCGGAAAGCACTAACAGCCCAATGTAGAGGTACTGGTTTATCTTCTGTAAATACGCTGCTATCTCCAGCTGGCAGTGAGGAGATCCGTGGTCTCCTGAGTGTTTTAGTTTTTTTTAGACTAACGCTGTAATTTGTTAATAGTAAACATTTTAAAAAAATATATAAAAAAATAAAATACCTGATTTAACAAATGATTTCCTACAGAGGAGTATTCTTTACCTATAGAAAACATGCTAGGTTATGATAGAATTGTTTATGATCGCACAAGCCGAAGATCGCTGTGCCCAATGCCAAGCGCTGTGTGGAGTGGTGTAAAGCACAGCGCCTCCGGAACGGCGGAAACGCGTTCTCTGGAGTGATTAATCTGGAAGTCTGATGGATGAATCCCGTTGTACAGCACTACAGAATTTGATGGCGCTATATATTATAATAATAATATTAATCCTGTCTTGGCGGCTGCCTGGAGAACTCTCTACCTGCCTGCTAGTGGAATAAAGCAGGTGTCATCTACTCATTGATCCAAACCTACATTGTGTTGCTTTGTCGGAGCCTCCAGAGTCACAGAGGGTTTTAGAGACATTAAGCGTTTTTGGGAAGTTATCAGACATATTTCAGGGCGAGGTAGTAGGAGAGGGCATCTCATATGCCCTGGGATTCGGTGGGTCGTGCACTCCGAGTCCTGCACCGGTTATACATCAAGTTAAAACAGGACACTAATGTGAATGCCACTAAACCGATTAGTCAAGTGTCAGGATGTTAACGGAAAGTAAACCAAATCCCTGAAAGCAGCGAGCCTGAGAAACACTAAAATTTTAAAGTGTTAGTGATGCAGCGAGTTAAAGCCTGCAAAATGACATCATCACCAAGCTTTGCAGACTTCATTTGATGCGTTCTGAGGTTTGCGGTAAAACTGGAGCAGATTCGCTGTTCTAACTTTGTACATCAGTCCTATAATACTGGATCCAATACCATCAGGTGCATGCGCTCCATCCGCCTGGCCCAGGAGCTTGCACTCTATGATGCCGGAACAGGCAGTATAAAGTGCAGTAAGTAAGATGTACTTCTGGGTCGGTAACATTCTCTATTAACAATGCTGTACACTCTAGTGTCAGGACAGTATACCAGGTGCAGTTCTGTACACTTTATTTTTAGGACAGTATACCAGGTGTAGCTCCGTACACTTCATGTTTAGGACAGTATACCAGGTGCAGTACAGTCCATTCCGTTATCACGACAGTATACCAAATTCTGTGCTGTACACTCCGTATATAAGACAGTATACCAGGTGCCGTACGGTGCACGCCACGTGCAGAAAAGAACACCAGAAGCAGTGCAGTAAGTCCCGTGTGCAGGACGGTATGCCCGGCGCTGGGTAATCAGTCCCGTTCACGCTGCAGGGCTGGCGGGGCACGGGACTTGGTACGGGCTGGGCCGGTCCCGTAGCTGCCGGTATAAATGGATTCGCTCCGGCTCCCTCCTCCCCTCCCGGCTTCCTGACAATCTCCCAAAAGCCTGACATCTGCCAGGGGAGGCCGGACATCCCCCGCTCCCACATCTGGGCTGGATCCTGTTTACTGGGAGGCTGCAGACCGAGGGCTCCCTGTCATGGCATGAGGAGATCCGGCATCTGCTGCTGCCTGCCCTGCATCTGTGTCTGCGAGGTGAGGGGTAAGAGGGTATCTGGGGCTGCTACTCAGGGCAGCAGGGAGGAGCGGGGTGAGGAGGAGCGCTGTGTGTGTGTGATAGTGTGTGTTATAATGTGTGTGTAATGATGGTGTGTGTGATGATTGTGTGAGACTGTTTGTTACAGTGTGTGATGATGGTGTGTGTTATAGTGTGTGATGATAGTGTGTGTGATGGTGTGTGTGAGATGATGGTGTGTATTATAGTGTGATGATCATGTGTGTGATGATAGTGTGTGTTATAGTGTGTGTGATGATGGTGTGTGTTATAATGTGTGTTATAGTGTGTGTATTATAGTATGTGTGTGTTGATGGTGTGTGTTATAATGTGTGTTATAGTGTGTGTGGTGATGATCATGTGTGTGATGATGGTGTGTGCGATGATCAGTGTGGCCAGTTGGCTGCTCATGGAGAAAGCTCACCTCCAGCCCTATTGGTGGGGCCCGGGGTCAGGCAGGAGCCGGCTGCATTCCATAAGCTCTTGGCTGTACATTATAGACAATGATCAGGTGTTGATTAGAAATTCCATTTCCAGGTTATCAGGACAGGTGCAGCCGGTCACACCGAACCTTACCTAATAGGTCTGTAAATTATCAGGACAGGTGCAGCCGGTCACACCGAACCTTACCTAATAGGTCTGTAAATTATCAGGACAGGTGCAGCCAGTGCTGGGTTTACACCTGATGACATGTAACTTCGCTGTGTATTATCAGGACAGGCTCAGGTAACCTGATTGCAGCACTGAGTTCACGCAGATACTCAGGAGCCCCAGAGTTTGGATTCCATCTGATGGATTGGGAGCTCCTCACATGTTTATCCCGTGGTGGGATTTTCCCTTATATGTGATGTGACTGCAGAGAATCAGGACAGGCTCAGACGGCACATCATTGCAAGCCCATCTGCTAAGTTCAATCTCCTAACATTATGTGATGTCATGAAACGATATTGCGTGGAGTTTCTGCCAAATAGAATTCATCGAGTTAGTTCCGGATCAGTCACGTGCCGACCAGAACTAAAGCAAAACTAAATCTTATCCTCGGATAAAGAACAGATCGACAGATTCCAGAGCATGAACCAGAACCACACCGATACAACGATAAAAAGAATTCACCTTCATGTCCCATACCTGACAACTATCACGGGTTTGAAGGGACTGTCACACTTGCCATCTCAGCTAAGAGTAGCCAGATGCCTGTTGTTTGCTCAACCCATTTCCACTTCAATATTGGAGGTCCGGTTAACGTTCTCCAACACGGCTCATTGTTTGCCAGCCTGTCATAGTAATGCATTGACACGGATATACAGAATTCCACGTGGGGCCCTGTGTTATTTCCACAGCACTCAGGGGCCCCAGTGGAACGTAGAAACCACCAGCGCTGCTCACACACGAGCCCGAAACGCCAAGTATTATCGGTGACTCCGGCCAAAAAAAATATAATATTAGTCTTCATCCCTAATGAACGTTTTCCAAGAAACTAGAATGTGGTGATTAGGAGAACATCTGGGAGCAGTCTGTGTAATCCGCAACATCGCAAGACCCGGACCGTCATGTTGTAATATTATGCATTCTATGTCACTTTTCATCATTCAGCGGGGTAACAGATCACACTCACCTTATTCCGACCCAACGGTGGAATTTGGCAGGCTGGGACCTCTCCTGGCTGGAAGCCCTTTCACTGATGTCCCTCGCTTCCGGAATGTCTGAAAACGCTCCAGACGTTAAAGAGGAGCAGTCGCTTGTGGTTTTGTTCGTCACTTAGTGCAATTGTTTTGAGATAACGGACTGGGGAGGGATAAATGTGCAGATCATGAAAGCAAGAAATGAATGGTCTACAAATAAGTGGGTTTGTAATATTATTATTATTAATATTATTATTGTTATACATACAGACACATCAGGAGATGAGAACCGTGCCCGTGAGCTTGCCATCTAGCCTTACGCTACTTTTATAATATATATATATATAATTTGTTAACATGGATAGATAGGTCTATTTAGTGAATACCTTATACATGTGTACTCGGTCTGGATAACCCATAGAAGATGCGTTTGCAAATAGTTCCCAGAAGAGTCTTCTTCTCCCTCAAAGATCCTATGGACAATAGCTGCTATTCTTCAATAAAGGTTGAATATTCCATATAGTAAAATTGCGATCAACCTCAATTTTATTCAACTACTGTACATAATATCAAATATTAGCCTTTATTTTCATTGTGTTACATAAATGAGACCTATCGCTATTTTATTCTATGAGTTTTAATGATATTCTGCTATTGCTTGCTGTGCCTCATACAGTCACTTCCAGTGCGACAGTACCGTTTGCTAGTGAATGAATGTTAAGATCTTTTTTCAGCTCCATATAATTTTAAGTTAGTCAGCGACTAACGAGTGTCCCGTCCTTTCTTCTGCAGAGAAATGTGGCCCCTTGTCCAGGTCCTCGTTTATCTGTTGATGTCCTCCCATGGGATTCATGGACAGGAGGAGGAGGAAAAAGAATACGATTATATTTTAGAGATCGATCCAGAAGAGGATGCTGATGATGTTGTTGACAAGCGTGTTGAAGAAACCAAACCAAAGCTCACCTGTCCTAAAGATTGCACCTGTACCCAAGAAGGAGTAGTAGATTGCGCTGGAGTAGACCTGAAAGAGTTTCCAGTTGACCTTCCTGAATTTACCAACCATCTTTCCCTGCAGGTGAAATATACTCTGCAGCGCTGGTTTCCATTGTTCTTATCTTTTAATCATGTTTTCACTAATAGGGTTTGAATAACAGCCAGGTATCTTCCGTACACTTGCTCCAGTAGACTCTTGTATTCCTTAAACCCACCATTATACTGTATTCATTAAACTGCCTTGTTTTGTCATCTCCATACTACTTGCCAAACTTTCTGACCATGACCCTCCAGTATTGTAACATTTTCTCCAGGGTTTCTTGAGCAACCTTACACTGATCAGCCATAACCTTATGACACCCTGACTAATGTTGTCTAGATCCCCCTTTTGCCGGCAAAACAGCCCTGACCCGTCGAGGCATGGACTCCACTAGACCTCTGAGGGTGTGCTGTGGTATCTGCACCAATACGTTAGCAACAGATTCTTTAAGTCCTGTAAGTTGTGAGGTGCGGCCTCCGTGAATGCGTCCGGTTGCCATGTTTTCTCCAGGTAACCAACGCACCCGGCCATCCATGTGATGTAAAAGAAACCGTGGTTCATCAGACTGGGCCACCTTCTTCCATTGCTCTGTGGTCCAGTTTTTATGCTCACGTGCTCATTGTAAGCGCTTTCGGCAGTGGACAGGGGTCAGCATGGCCACCCCACAAGAGCTGCAGTTTTGGAGATGCTCTGACCCAGTCGTTTCGCCATCACAATTTATCCCTTCACAGAGCGGCTCAGATCCTTCTGCTTGCCCACTTTTCCTGCTTCTAACACATCAACTTTGAGGACGAAATCTTCACTCGCTGCCTAATATAGTGACAGATTATCAGTGTTATTCACTTCACCTGTCAGTGGTCATAATGTTATGGCTGATCGGTGTGCTTTCCAATTTAAAATCCAGTTATAGACTAACTTCGCCTCTTTACTTTATTAGACAGTAGGCGGTCTACCCAAGTGGTGCTCCCCAGTGAAAGAAACATCTCCTGGTCCTAGGAGGTCCCCCAAACTTCTTGGCTCTTCAAAACTGGCCCTAATCTATCACAACTGCAATATTTTAACACACAGTATAAATGTAATTATCCCTAATGTGGCTTTTGCTTTTTTGTGTATTGAAACAGAATAACCAAATTCAAGAAATACCCCCCGAAGATCTCATTAGACTTTACAAACTGGAGACCCTCAACCTGCAGAATAACCGTCTGGCATCACGAGGTAGGACGTCAGCACCGTAGGAGTCAGGGTAGCGTTATCGGGTTCTGTATGCATTATCATCGCTTATAAAAAGCATTTTAACGTATACATTGTATGACATAATACTAATTTTTCCCATTTTAAGGGCATTTAGAAAAGGGGTGCCTATTATATGAAAGCTGGAGTGAGCCTAGGGTGCAGGTTTAATTTAGTACCCATGTACATGTACACCTATCACAAAAAGTGCATGAGTATCACAGAAAAAACTGACCAATGAGAGATCGCCATAGAGAAAGGGAGGGATGAGCTATTGGCAAGCCAGTGAAAAATAGAAGGATGCAACATTTCTATTGGACGTTAGAACTTTCAGTTCTATATTAGAAGCAATCAGTTTAACGATCCATTGAGAAGAAACATATAATACTGCGTGGGAATTAATTTACATAATGAAAGGAGATCATTGAGGTGATCTTAGGAACCAATAGAATAGATGATGTCACAGCTGGGCGAACTATCTTCACGATGAGAGCATGGCTTGACCCAGTTCATCTAAAGCTGAAGAGCGCAAACCAAAATGAGTCCTCCCCAATCCATTATTGGATTGTATGTGATCCGGCAGAGGTGGTTAATTAATCAGCACAGACCAAGCAGAATGACAGAAGATTTACTACCATGGTGTACTGCGCACGTTTACTATGGACTGCATAACGTTACAAATTAGTGATAGCGTTTTCTCTCCTTCCCAGGTATCCCTGATGACCTGTTTGAGCAGTTGGAGAGCCTTAGTTATCTGTACCTTGCAAACAATAAGGTAAGCAGGTCGGTAAAACCCTACGCCTTCTTCAGAGTTGGGTTTATACCCTAATAGGTGATCAGGTTCCCCGCCATGCCACCACTCCATGGGCTGGTTGAGGAGATCAGAAATGAACCTTGTAGCTGGTCCATATTATGCACAGCCTCCATAGCAAACCCGTCCGGCCATTGTACATCCTTAATATGCCGCACACTGGGATATAACATCATACCCGGCACTCGGCATTGGAGAGGGGTGGCTGGGGTGCTGCTCTGGGTCAGGCACCGGGCAACACCTATCCAAAATACCCCACTGCCCTTAGGTCACATCACAACCACCAAATGAAATAAAGTTAAAGACCACAAGGGATAGACGTTGTATGCATTACTACTTTCAGCTGCCGTTATTTCATTCTCCATCCTTGTCAGTGACCCCAGTTTGACTTTTAGCTGTCTTTTAAATTGGCTTAATTCACCAAAAAGCCAAAAAATCTGCCATTTTTTTTTATGTGTACATCCACGGCTTTCATTACCCACTTTCTCTCAGATGCAGGACTTCTTGGAGTATAAAGGGTAGAAGAGAAGCTATTTTTTATATAAAACCCATATAAATTAAGGCAAGGTAAGGTTGACCCTTTAAAATTAGACATTCTTTTTTTGATCCTGAAAAATGTGGGAACTGAAGTCCAAATAAAAATAACTTATTTAAAAAAATAAATTAGAAAGCATGCTGAAATAGTTTGCCAAACCTGGGGATGTTTTAGGTTAAAAGACGAAAACATTTCACCCTGCTATGAGTTGACATTTTTCCGAAGCACTAATGCTGGGCTCTTTTCCATGAGAACTGGCAAGGACCTTTCTTAGCTTGGCGATGCTTTTACTGCTTCAGTGAAATTTAACCCTGTGGCATACATGGTACATTGTGCTGTGGGCAAATCCTGACCACAAAACATAATTGTAGGTTCAATAAGATGATACAGATCATTTGTATATCATTAGATAACTGCCATATATTGTACATTTGCTTGGAAATTCTGACAAGTGTGCCCAAACTTGTTTGTAAGTGGGGGAAATATTTTACTTTAAACCACTCTATGGCGATTGGCGACGCTTTGATCCATACATCTCTTTCAGGTTCCCCATGACCCTCATGCCCTCCTTTATCTTTATGTGTCATTAACCATAAACTGGGTGGGTCTGATCACTAATATTGAAAGCGTCCCATGCTAGGACGTCTCTTTATTGAAGGTGCCTTTACACGAGATATCAGACTCGATGGGCTGAATGTCATCAAAGAATAAACATGAACCAAAGAAATAAGACATAAGTTAAGATGATAGACCTCTGGGGGATGTAATGCATCTTAAGAATGGAGATTGAAGTAAAATTAAATCTAATGGAAATTTGTTATTATTGAATGTTACTTGAAATTGTCTTGCCCATCTACCTTTACATTTCAGATGTCTAGGATAATAAATATTTATTCTTAGCCAGTATGTATTGACATTTGCCGATTATAAATGATGCCCGGAGCCTTGCCTTGGCACGCCGGAGCCATACGAGCCAGTTGCGCCTGTAGCGGGAGGTTTTTTTCGCTGTTACACAAAGCAGCGGTCTGGCTCAGGACTCATTGAAGCCGATCCAGAGATCCAAGCCAGATAACGGTGCATTGAGATGTTCTTTGGCTCTTTCCGGACTGTTCCTCTCCAAGCTTGTATTATGTTTGGCCTAGAACACGTTCTGGATTGAAGCGCCAGATTAACTGAGATGTGTCGGGGATTTGTCACTTACTTTACAGCCTGTAAGAGCAGAAAAAGTCGCAGGGATGAAGTTACTATTAAGCTGTTTGCACATTAAGCCTTAGACTGACTAAGCAGGAATATAAAGCCTTTTACGAGCCTGTTAGACAGTGTAGTCCATTCTATTTGGAATGATGTTAATGTCTACGTCACTGGAACCTGTATGTGTGGCCCCTGCCTGCTTGAGCCAGATCTCCTAAAAGAAGACTTGTTCTCCAGCTGTTCTATAACAATAACTCCCACTTGAATTCTGAAAGATTTGTTTATTGAGATATGAAAACGTGGATTTTTCCATAACAGTCTTATATTAGTTTGCACTAGAGGTGAAGAAAGTATAGTATATACCAAACAAAGCAACACCATATAGTCCTTATCCGGATCAGATTTCAGAAGATGTTACAACTAAAGAGGCATTTAGCTTCCTACCAAAGATCTTTCTCTCTGCATTTATTTAACATGGAAAAAGTAGCATTAAATGTTTCCAGATCACGACACTTCCCTGGCTTTTTGCCATTATAAAGTCTTTGCCAGTGCTTTAAATTACAACCATTAACAAGACTCCGTTTGCAAATGTTTTATATATATTTTTCTTCTTTGTAGCTGACGCTGGCCCCCAGGTTCCTCCCAAGCTCTCTGATCAGCGCTGATTTTGCAGCCAATTATATCACTAAAATCTATGATATGACATTTGGACATAAACCAAATTTACGGTGAGTGGAAGAGCATCGTGTAGATGTATACAGGTGTGCACGTGTGTGTGTGTGTACAGGTGAATATGTATAAAGGTGGTACAGAGATATGTATCTCACGTTTGAACTTGTAGTACTATGATGACATCATTTTTACACCAGGTTATTAGATGATTAATAACTGTTACTATATAGAAATGCAATTAAAACAAAGCAGATGTATTTGAATATTTTTTCCTTATAGACTTTTCTTTTTTACACTCTCTACAGGTCGGTGTATCTGCATAACAACAAGCTGACCGACGCTGGCTTACCTGGCAATATGTTTAACAGCTCAGACAACGTGGAGATTCTTATAATGTCCAGCAACTTCCTGAAGTATGTTCCACAGAACCTGCCCCCCGCGCTATACAAACTGCATCTCAAGGTACCTGAGCTATTATATCCCTGGTGATTCTAGATCTCATTGAATGCACCTATACATACCTTAAGGTGTCAAAATGACATCTGTTATATTGATTGTAGTCTGTTAGATTTGACTTAAATGTGTTACTTACTTTAATGAACTTTTTGTCCATGCATTTCTATAAAGCTAATACATAGAATGCCACGCCATCACACTTATTCCTCATAGACTGTCACAACTTCTCTTCTTCCAGAATAACAAGCTAGAGAAGATCCCACCGGGGGCATTCAGTCACCTGTCTGATTTACGAGAGCTGTATCTGCAGAACAACCTCATCACCAATGAAGGAATGGACAATGAGACATTTACGTGAGTTACTGTCCGAGGCTTGTTTTTAAACATACTACTGTATGTCATAGGTTAGTCTCAACTAACATGTATTCAGGTCCACGTGAACATGTCCATGAGCTTTGTTTCGTTGCTGAGTCAATCCAAAAACATCTTTCCCTACACTGTTAAATTAAAAGAAAATGAGGTGTTGTTTTTAGAAGAATTGCCTGTGGCATTAAGGAATAAATGATAATTAATAATACCGTTTGTGCTGTAATCACTTGTTTCTAGGAAATTGAACAAGCTGGAATACCTAGATCTATCAAGTAATAATCTCATGCACATTCCAAGTGGATTGCCACGAAACATTGTTATACTCCATCTGGAAAAAAATAACATCAGGTCAATTTCCAATGATGTCCTGACCCAGATAAGAAATCTTGAGTACCTTCTTCTTCACAATAATAAACTCAGGGCTCGAGGAATTCATCCAGATGCCTTCTCGGGCCTAAAGAAGTTGCATACTGTGCATATGTACAATAACATGCTTGAGAAGGTGCCGGCAGGACTCCCTCGGAGGGTTAAGACCCTGATGCTTCTTCACAATCAGATCTCCAGCATTTCCAAGAATGATTTTGCCACCACGTATTTCTTAGAAGACCTGAACCTCAGCTACAACAAGATTATGAGCAGCACAGTCCACCGGGATGCTTTCCGAAAACTAAGGCTCCTCAAGACGCTAGAGCTATCGGGCAACAGCCTGAAGTCTGTGCCACATGGACTCCCAAAAAACTTAGAGATTCTGAAGTTGAAGGAGAATGAAATCAGCACAATTCCTCACGATACCCTGGCTGGAATGACAAAGTTGAAGGAGCTTTATCTGAGCAACAATAAACTTAAGATCAACTCTATCTATACGGGAGCCTGGGCAGAACTCAGTAGTCTCCAGGTGAGGTGGCTTCTCCAGTTCTTCAAGTCTTCTGTCTACAACTAAATGCTGAGATGGAGGAGGGTCAAGCATATACAACACATAGCATTGTCTATAACACACCAAAACCAAAAAATATTAAAACATTCAAACTTATGATAGCAAGTGCGAACAACTTTTTTTTAATTTTTTTTTTTATCTATGGCTTTTTCTGCATTTTGTATGCAATTCAAAATAATGTTTTATAAGAATGATGTTCTCAGACAATATATGCGTGGAGATAATCTATAGAAAATAACGTCTCAGTATACAAACATTTGTTAGATAACAGTGGGACAGGGAAAGATCTCTTAGTATTCCCTGCAAATTACCGTATATTTATTCCTGTCACCCCGTACCTCCATTGTTAAAATTGCTTGCATTTGTCGTAACTTGGCATGGGAAACATCTTAGAGGCGTAGAGAATTTAATGACCATTGTAAGTTAAAAACTGATGAGATCCCCAGACAAGCAGCTACAGGGGGTGGGAAACGTGAAAATACAGAGAGCAGAATACAGAAAGGACTGTTTAGAAAGAGCAGAGATATCACCATTGCCACGAGTGAAATGTTCCACGTCACTTACGCAGGATTGCTCTTTATATCAAACCTGGAAACAATAGACTGAACGTTTGTAGGTGTTTGTGAATTCAAACACTGCATTCACACACATCCACAATGCTCTCACATTCACCTATGTATTTTACTGTCCCACACATGGAGGTCTCTTGCTGATTGAAGTGGTTTATTTCTCTTTCAGTTGCTTGACCTGTCAGGAAATCAGCTGTCGTACGTTCCACCCGATCTCCCCGAGAGCCTCGAATACCTGTACCTTCAGAACAACCGGATTGTCACGGTGTCCGACAATGCCTTCGAATCCACCCCTAACATAAAGAGGATCTTCCTCAGGTAGTTAAAGTGACACAGAGTACATCAATATGTCACTACAGGTATTAAATGGCCTGGATTGGCCATGGGGCACACTGATGGCGCTTCCCACATACGTATCTTTATTCCTCTTCCTGGGTATACATGTAGCTGCAGGATCATACATTTGTAGCGTGTGGTCCCATGTATATAACAGGTGACTGCACACATGTCATTTATCAGCTGTGGGCCTTAAAGTGCCTGGGATCGTTTTAATTTTCAGTCCATTCCTGCTCTGCAGTATTTTGTTAATTATCTGCATTCCAGGTCCTGATATTTAATCATGTAAGATTGTAGCCTGTCACGCACAACACTTTATTACACTAAAAACTTCTGTAAAGATGTCACTCATTTATGCATTTCAATAAATTTTTTGACAGTTGTGGAAGAGGTCCTGTAACATATTTCGAGTCTTTGTTCCACAACAGGGGTGTCCTCGTCACACCCTGACTCAATCCCTGAGAGTTAACTAGCCTAAAGTGAGGAGGACCCACTAAACTAGTGTTTAGGGGAGAAATGGGACAGGCAGGCAGGCTGTTAAGGGGGCAGAGGTGGCACAGCCAGGCAATTTAAGGGGCAAGGATGGCACATGCATGCTGTTTTAGGGGCAGGAGTGGCACAGACAGGCTGTTTCAGGGGCAGAGGCTGTACAGGCCTGTAGTTGGCGGGGCAGAGGTGGTACAGGCAGGCTGTTTCAGGGGCAGAGATGGCACAGACGAGCTGCTTGGGGACAAAGATGGCACAGACAAGCCCTGTGGCTTCTAGTTATACCCCTGGTGTAGCGCATGGACACATGAGCTTGACTACCCAAAAAAATATATGGGGCTGGTGTCCAGGGCTGCTTTTCATTCCCAGTCCAGCCATGCTCCCAAAAATGTTTTATCCTCTCATGTTAACAGTCTGACCATCTGTTCTTTAGGTTTAACCTGCTCACTCCTGGGACAGTAAAAGAGACTGCCTTCCATGGTTTAGACAAACTGCAAGTCCTGGACATTGAGAGTCATCTGTCCTTGCGCAAGGTGACCAAAAAGAAGGAAATGGAAAAAGAGAGAGAAGAAGAGGAAGAAGAAGAATACAGGAAAAGATAAAACCTTTAACTCCAAGTATGTGAGGATTAATACAGCTTCTGCCAAGCTTTGATACTCTGTTCGCTTTAACTAATGATTATCTCGACCCAACTCACACAAACAGAACTAACGACCATACATGTAGATATCCGCTATGGCAGTGAGCGTATATTTTTGTGTATTTCCATTACAATATTTTGTGTACATTTTAAATATTATTACATAATTGTGTGTGGAGTAGATGGAATTGTGGGACAATATAAAAAAAGTGAATAAAAACATTTTGTATTAAAATATAGATATTTATACCCCAGTGTAGGATTACCTGCATAGCTTACATGTCTTGTTATTTTATTCCTTTATTGTCTATTCAAGAGCAATGTCTGTCTTTTTAGTTTACCTGGTTTACCTTCACAAAAGGCAAAATATAACACATCATGAAAGTGAGTAATAGGAATATAGTTCATTACATGAACAAATAAAAAAAGTTACTTTCTAGCCATAAGACAAACATTCCTGAAAAAATATGAATGAGGTAAGAATAGTAAATAAATATTTCTAGTATCTAGTAATGGTTTTAGGGTTTAGCAGTGCTTTAAATAATATTTTAAATAATGCATTTATTTTTTTTAAAAGGTGTTAAGTAGGTGGCACATCATCTTTAAATTATTAACTGTACAGCGCTTCTACCAATGTTTTTTTTATTTCTGTCATGGATCTCCTTTTATCTTTAAATTAGAAAACAACTGAGTGATCTTCTTATCCTTCTGACCAGCAGGTTGCTCCTAATGCGGAGAGAGACCTATGAGGAACGTGAGGAGACACCATCTATCGCACCGTCCTCGCTCTGCAGGAGGACCTGCCTTGTGTCAGTTTCGTGCCTTACTTTGCTTTGCTGTAAACAACGGTTGCCTCTGGAGGTGAAAGCATTAAAAAGCTTAAGAATTCACTTAGAAGTTCTGAGCAGCTCAGAATGGACCTTGCAAAAGCTGGCTTTTGTTGTGTTTTTATAATCTGTTTCAGATTTACAAATAAATGAGTAGATTAAAATTAGTCTTCCTAATATTATTGGCTTCTCCATATTGCCTGTGTTATTCATTATGTTATTTTGGTAGGATTGACCAGCTAGATAGTTTTAAATAAATCATTTACACTTTATGAAGTTTATCTCTTGTGATGTTACACTAGAGAAGAAGCAATACAAGCAACCCAACCCTATCCACATAAAATTGAAGAGTGGCCTGGGCAAAAATAGTCAATCCTAAATAACTTCCTCTACATTACACCCTGCTTAGTAGCATCTTCAATTGTTACTTATTATTACTATTATTACTATTATTACTTGATTGAGTCTGCCTTGTGTCCCAGCCACACTGACCGGCCCTGGCTGACACATTGTAGCAAACGGAGCCAGCAACATGGCAATGGAGAGCAAAGCATTCCTGAAGATACGGCGACCATTAATATCTGACTGGTATGGCTCCAGTTAAATGCATTTCAGCAAGATGTCCTTGCCTGGAGGTCTAATGTGGCTTAGAGAAGATAGACAGACAGACTGACACATATAGTGTAATCACACCCAGGATTTTCTTACTCATGGTCTGAACTGTATCACTCGCTCAGCCTTGGCAGGCGGATGCTATTAACGCATACCTCCCTGAGGCCTGGAAAGCTTACCCTAAAGTCAATGCACAAAACAGTCCATAATAAAATGATTCTTTATGTTATGTGGAAATATCTGTAGTTTATGACACATTAAGGTTTTTTTTAAGTTGGCACTGCTGTTTGGGAATAATTTTGGATTCCATCTTTTATGACATGACCATAAAGGCAACAGAAAGAAAGAATTATGTAGAATAGTATAATATTACTTTAACTAAGCAGGAAGAACTAGTCGCTTAAACAGCATGGGCATTGCCTGGTGGGTTTATTCCCATTTTGGTAGCCTGTATGGGTGTAGGCTACACCTGTATGCATATGATTTGGACCAAACACAGGTTGCGCTAGAAAGCAGATGAGGAGATCAGGAGATCTCCCTCTGACCAGGTTGTAATAGAGTTGGATCAAACCTCCATATAACTGGTTTATACACTGTGTACCTCCATTTATAGAGTGTGGACCCCTGGGTTGTACACTAATTGCAGTGCAAGAGCTGGTTCCTCCACCTGGATTTATGTACCTGTTTTTTTTTCTTTTCACTGTGAGGGTGCTCTGTGTGTCCAGTTTAGAGCCGCAGCCAAAGCTAGAACCTCCGTAAATCTTCTGACAAAGCACACACACCGTAGGGATATGCCTTGTCTTCCTTCCCTCCCCGGCCAAAAGGCTTGCTGGTCACCCTCCCAATACAAGGAGGGGAACCACTGTAACCATAAGGAAGAGATGGGGAGCCACAAGGCATCCACCATCTCTCCCACCGGAAAAGGTGGTGTCCAGCTTTAAATCAGTGTCCGTTTCCATTTATCAAGAGAAAAAAAATAATTGTTACACGTGCACACAAAGAAGAGCAATTCATGAGGCCAAAGCAAAAAAACATCCAACCATTCAGCCTTGGCTGTTTTTTTTTAAAAAAAATTAAAAATCTTCATATGCCAAGCCCATAAGGGTCAAGGCTTCTTTGCCTTTTGGCTTAGATCAAGTGAGTACTAGCCTTAGGGCTGGGGATGGCGTAAGAGAGCCTGAGGTGAGTATGTGGGAGGCATACTTTTTTTTTTTTTTTTTTTTACTTTGCACGGGTTGATAAGCATGTTGTATTCGCCTTGGATCCCCTCATGATGCACTTTTTTATATACCCACTCTTACTTTTTATATACCCATTGGCTGGGGCCTGTCACTGGCACTTATTTTGGCACTGCCACTTTTCAGTTTTTTCAGATTCAGAGCACGTTCGATTGAGTTAAGCACCATTGGGTCACCTGAAGCTATGGTTTTTTCTTGGTGAGTGTCTTGCATCCTTTCTGTTCCCAGCATATGTTGAGTTCTTAGGTAAGAGACATCAGAGGAATAAAGAAGGGGATAGAGATTTTGGCCCCACTAGGGTAATCTGCTCCTAGTGACTCAGGGGCATTCTCCACTTTGGGCCAGTTTCCATGGGACAAATCACATACGCGATTCAGGCGCCACAGGCAGCCGTCTGAGATGCCTGGAGTTAAGACCGGCCCTGATCATTTAATTGCGTGTGTTCTCTGCCTGTCCCTGAATGACCTTTGAGTGGAACCAGTGACATTATTACTGTAACGTAGGTTCAGAAATAACACAATCTCTTTCTGAAGGAGAGGAATGCAACGTTACTGTAGGGAGATTTTATAGCGGAAAGTTTGCCGAGCACAATTTTCTGTAAATGAATCATCAAATTGAATGAAATTGCCATAACTCCCAGCACAATTAACAAAACATATTGGGTTCTCCATGCATTGACCACATCCTTCACATGTCTGAGATTAATGTTTTATTTGGTTTTGTATATCATGAAACCCTGCAAACGTCTGAGATTTAATCTGTTAGGCAAGTTGTGTTCCTCCCAGTGAATTAATATAGTGACCAAATGAACAATTATGACAGAAATTTATTTTTTAATTAAGGGGGTAGTAGAAGTATTATTAAGCACTCATCTACAGACACCAGACAAGCCAGAAGGTTTGTTTTTCCCTCAGAAATCTCATGGTGCTGCCACAACCACAAGGGATTCTGGGTAGACACGTCCAAATAAGGTCAATAATTATTACCTTTTGCCTCTATATCCACTTTATACATGGATCTCTTGAAAGTAATTGCCCGCTGTACAAGACAGCCTTTAGACAAAACCCAGGAATGTATAAAGTGGATATAGAGGCAAAAGGTTATTGTTGACCTTATTTGCATGTGCCTACCCAGAATCCCTTGTGGTTGTGGCAGCACCATGAGATCTCTGAGGGAAACACAAGTCTTCTGGCTTGTCTGGTGTCTGTAGATGAGTGTTACAGAAAGATTAATAAATAATATTTAGGGGGCATCCAAGTGCAGATCGCAAGGGCTGGTAGATGATTACATGAGTAATGGAGGTGGTTTGGTCAAAGGTGCTGTTGTATTGTTCACTCTGTAGGTTTAATCACACAAAACAAAATTTTAAAAAGGTTTTAAGAACCAGTCTGCTTTTGCGCCATTTGACAATCAAGTGTCCCTGGCAAATGTATAAATGAAGATTTTATGTGATTAAAACATTTTTAATGTGTTTAGTTAACAAAACTGCTAAGCAGAATAGGTGCTTACCCCCTTATTACCAATAGTGTTTAGTACCCTATAAATATATTTATTTTGTTTAATTTTTATCATATGTCGGTTTAATCAAGATTCCCCTGTTCTGTATTGGATTTACCCACACAGGTTAGACTTCTTTATTTTCCGGACAAATAGGATTTTCTTTTAAAACCACAGAAACATACAAGACATAATAATTATGAGTGCCAGTATGTAAATAAAAACATATAATAAAATATTAAAAAAATGTTTTTATTGCACTTTCACTTAGGATTTGTTTAACACAGAAGTGCACCTGTTGAGCAGTTACCCTTTCTAGATTTGGCAGGAATATCCACAAACATATTTTTATGTTCTAGAGTGCAGAACATATATATATATATATATATATATATATATATATATATATATATATATATATATATATATATATAATTCTTTTACCTATAGTGCTAGGGCAAAAAATAATTGGTTTCAATTGTTCTCAGCGCAGTATGGATGGAGATTCCTTTTTGTATTAAATCTTATGGGCTCCCTATAAAGATTATCTTTCTTTTTTATTTGTATTCTGCTTCTTGGAAGTGTGGGAAACTTTCTTCCTCCCTCTGATTTCCCCTGCACTGATCACAGTAATGATCAGCAAGTATGGCTCTATAGCCCTGCATTGCTGATTGCAATGTGGGTGATCAGCCAGAAGGGAGAGCAATCAGAAATTTCAGCAGGATCTGCAGACCCTCTTGGCTCTCATCTCTCCTCCAAAGTCCTTCCGGCGGGCGCCAACATTGATAACAGTGTACAGACTCTCACGCAGGCCGGCCTTTACACGCGATCTGTCAGCAGGAAGCCAGTGATGCTGACCTCTTCTGATGTTAGTCTAGGCTGCCAATGCAGCAGCAAAGACATGACACTGCTTCTGCAAAAAAGGCTGGACGTAATGGTACGTCATAAGGGACATCTTGGCGATAGGGAAACTCAAGAACACCCTTTTCAAATGTTTATAAATTCCTTTATTCTCTAAAAAAATCAAAGAAGCAATATTGTACCCCATAGCATGATAGCCTTTTACATTTGTTTTAATAGCCATTTTTTTCCCATCGTGCTTATGCATAGCCAAGCTCTGCCACCAATCCTGATCTTTAACGTGAATGTATGTTATTTACAGGTTTTACATAATCAGCTCATTGATAATGAAACAAACTCCTTTATTGAGCATAGGTTTGATACACCCCCTAATGCTGCCATCCTTGCATTCAAGTGCACAACTCTCTGAAGCTCGCTGTGATGCCCCCTGCAGGCTGGCTGCATATATTGCTGCAGGGCTCGCTCCAGTTAGACATTTTCGGCAGGGACTGTGCAGATCCTCAGAACATCCTCAAATACTGCTTTCTTACCAAGAAATGTAAAAAAATAACCTAGAGACGCAGGGAAGCAGTGCTTCATATAGGGCAATTCATATGCCCAGTGGTGCCTCTGGCCGACATACTCGCCTGATTTTCAGCGTTGGGCCAGCCACGGGCCATGCACTACATGAGCAGAAAAAAGTAGCGAGCGGGTTGCGCATATCCTGATTTTTGTCATCAAAAAATAAACACAACGCTGCTGGTCTGCTTAATAAATGTAGTCCCCAAAGCAGTATATAGCATTGGAAGAGGCCAGTACTTGCTGAATGGTCGCCTCAGCTACACAACAGATAACCTTATCTTAAATAGGAAATAAAGAGAAGTATTAAGGCTGTGCTCTTTTTGTAAATGTGCTGACTACAAAGATATGTAAATCCAGAGGGCCAAAAATGAAATAGATGTGAGGCTCCAGTTGGGCCCTGTTTTTCAAGACAGGCCTAGAATAGCATTTTCTTTCTTCTCCTGACGCTTATAGCAGTGGATCTGTCCCTTTTCCAAATCCTACATTAAACAATTAAGTATACTTAGTACTTACGTAATGGAATGTGTGCGCAGATTAAATTAGTGGCAGTAGACTAAAATAGTCTGATTTTGTTTTGTAACCACTACATTAACACACAAATTCAATGTGTGTGTGTGATGCTCTACGAACAAATCTAAATATCCGGTCATATTACCTTAGTTTAAGAAAAATATTGCTACAGAACAGAATGTCCCTTGTAACAAGCTTTTGGATGCATTGTACAGGATACGCTTGGAATTCAAGACTTACAATATAATGCCAAACATTTGGGAATCTTTTTTTCTACGGTCTCATATTACACAAAAAGCAAAAAAATGTTTCTACACACGTTTGTATGCTATGGGTTGAGACATAGCAAAATGTGGGAGTCAGCCATACAAAGCTAGGGCGGAAATTTGTTTTTTGAAATCCATAAAGTATATCTATAGCCACTTCCATAAAAATAATTGTAGGCTCTAGCAGGGGCATTATAGGAACCATAGGTGTGTGTGGCTCCTTATTTTTACACACAGAGAGACTGTTGTCATTGTGATAAGATTCTGAAAATCAAATGGATCTTTGTTGCGGGTTGAATGGAACTTGCTGATATAGGATTAAAGAGATGAATGAATGAAAAAAGATGAATTGCTCCTATGTAGCATGTTTGTTCTAGATCAAGCCCCCCAAAAACCTGTTGAAACCACAGGAATGAGGTACATCATATGCAGCAAGGATCGTTTTCTTTATATCCCTTTCTCCACAATAATTTGTCAACAAGGCTTACTTTCAGGTTGCTTTCATGTTTCTGAGCTAATAACATTCAACCATTTAGCTTCCACTTTGGTTGGTCTTTCCATGTTTCAGCTGCAGAAGGAGACGAGCCACGTGGTGGTAAATGAAAGGGAACCTTTGCTTAACATAGCGATTTGTTGGTAACAAGATGTGGCACGTGGTGTAAATCACCAGAAAAAGTGTTGTGCATGTAGTTCCAGCAGCCAGAACGGCAAAATAAACGGAGAGTTTACAAAAGGAGTCACGTGTGGAGGAGATAGACTGTGTGCTTTCTCTTCCATCTGGCAGATGAGTTATGGTAATCCAACAGGACAACAACAACCCCTTTCCATCTCACTCTGCAGTTACTGAGTACGTTACGCACGTGTGTTACACATTAGTTTCCAGCTCACTGATTTCTATTGTACAATGGTCTTTCTTAGCGCATTTTCCAGGGGGTTCTGGAGCTCCTGACTCAGGATCTATCTGCAACGGATGGAAATCTTGTGGGGAAGTAGACAGGTGTGGAGCGCTCCGACTCTTCACACATCCATTTCTCTGGTATGACATGATCTGATGGATGCTAATGGGCTTCGTTTCACAGATAAGAGGGACCTGAAAAACACAGACACAACTACTCAGTAACAAACAAAGTTATACATACATGTTTATAAAGATCAGGCTTCATACATGGAAAGAAACATCCAGGGAGAGGCATGCCCAAAACAATCATGCAATGTTCCTGCAATCTTCTGCTTTAGTAACAAAAGTGCACCATGTATGCTGGGGAAAACATGATGTGCGGGACACACGTGTAAAAAGGTGTTGCTGTTTATCGCTGTTAGGGAAGCTCTTCTCCTTTGGGGCAGAGCGGCAGTAGGACTTTACTGAGGTCCCAGTGCCTCTCCTTGAACTGAGTTAATGGCTTCAGTAAGAGACTAATTATTCTCAGAATTTTTATAAAATTTATGATTAAACTTTTCCCCTAATTATGTATAAGTGCCCCTGCCAAACATGATTGGCTGATATCAACAGCCTGCGCCTTCTCTACCAGGTTCATTAATTCACGGTAAGTCAGTTCCTTCCTATCCCACCCTACATTCATATCCCTTTGAAACTGTATTAACCCTTTCATGGCCAGGGTGAAGGCTGCTTTTTTCCAGGAAATTAAAGAAATATAGGGACCCGGTCCTTCTAAGCTCCTAAAGCTTCAGTATGGCCCTATGCAGCACCACAGGATAGCCTAAAATTTTAGGGACCCAAATACCTTAGCAGGTTTGCCTCCAGTCTTGTACAGAGTCTCCGCTGGAGCTAAAAGGTTAATAAAACTGTATCCTAATTTCCCGTCAGAAACGCCCAGAGTCAAAGAATTTCCAGATTTCCGTTCTAACTCAGAACAGGTTGAAAGATCAGTATTTAAAAAAAAAAATCCCAGACGTGAGGAAGTTAAAAAGTACGAGACAGATGGAAGGGAGAGTGAGCACAGTAAATAATCAGCGAAAAGCTGGGGTAAAGGAGAACATGCTGCACAATTTCTTACCACAACACTGGAAGTAAACGGGGATACAATGCTTTATAGGAGAAAGATACACTAAAATGATTTAGAGAGTGAAAATTGATTGGTAGAAGACAGATGGAATGGGGCTGCTTAGGTGAGATTGTCGTGAGGGTCATGTCGAGAAGTCAGGAGGGAAGGAAGAGGTTGCATATCCCCATGGTGAACTGCAGTCACAGAAAGGAAGGATTGGAGACCTAGTGATCTGCTGTGTCTGCCATGAGGCACATGGTGGTCTCAGGCGGTCTCAGTTTTCTTAACAACCGACTGCTAAGACTGAGGATGTATCACTGTCAAGCCACCCTGGGTGTGCTTAACATCATTAAGGTGGTGGTGAGGTACCCCGGTCACTTTTCCCTAAAGCACTATTAAGTGCATGATTTTGCAATACACTCTTCAGGAACCCATTGTACTTCTTCACCGACCCTACCTTCTTGGCTTGTGGGTAATGAGCATTTTCTATAAAGCCACCCCGAGGGTCACTTTCCTATCTACATGTCACCAGTTTACAGTTAATGTACAAACAGTAGACTTTTGTTTTCATACAAATGCTTTTTAATGCCGAAAACCGAATGTATGCACTACGAAAATCTTCGTTCGTTCATTCATTCGTCCCCACGGCCGCTATCTTAACTGCATTAAGAGGAGGAGAATCTTGCCAATTTAATTCAACTCCTCCTAAGCATTTATTTCTTGTTTCTGGGGCAACCCAGATGGGTAAATGGGATTTCTGAAAATTAAAATGTTGAATAAATAAAATAATAATAAAATCATTGACTGGCTGATGATGAGGATGATAGAGGTATAAGTCTAATTGGGAAGCTTCATATTGCCCAACTCTAAATAACTGAAAGGTCCTGGGTAGTGAACGACAAAAAAAATAATTGTAAATGCTGTATGTTTTCTATAGTGTGGCCTATGTATGTATGTTATGTATACAGTTCTCCTACACACACACAGAGTACACACAGGAGTGGTGCAGATGGGTGCGTATGTTGCTGGTCTTAAAGTCCTTGTTTACCTCATCGCTCTGCTTTGCAAAGTCTTTCCGACAAATGTGGGCCATGATTCCAGCAGCCAAAGCATCTCCTAACACGTTAATCATTGTTCGGAACCTGTCCCTAAAAAAGGCAGAAACAAGATGGTTACCCTTCAGTTTAAAGAGAAGACTCAAGAAATCCCACAACAGTTTACCAGTTATGTGACAAGTAGGAAATATCCAAGTAACAGTAATAATTGCATTATTTATTTTTGCATTATTTATTTTTCACGTCACAAAGACAAGTAGAACGCTTCTGATCTTGTCATGAGTTAAAACGGTAGAAGAGCAAGAGTAATCAAACGTGAAAAAGGACGCAGTGGGGAATATGCACTAAAAAGGGTGTTTTTGGTGCGTTCCGCACAAAGCTAGGCAAAAAGGGCACATCTTGCAACTCACCGTTTAGTAAATAAATTCCATTATAATTATGCAGTCAGAGAAAGAACAAAAACTTACAGAGCCCAATCAACTGCAATGATTAGTGTGATGTCATCGGTAGGCAGGCCAACTGAAGTCAAGACAATCACCATGGTTACCAGGCCGGCTTGGGGTATCCCTGCAGCCCCAATACTGGCTGCCGTTGCTGTGATACTAGGGACAGATAATAATAATGGACAACCATGTATACAGTGTTGAATCTGACACTTAAACTTTCAATATCTCCCCCAATTCACCATTTTATTATTATTATTATTACTACTATCTTTTATTTATATAGCGCCAACAATTTACGCAGCACTTACAATACAATCCTCTTTTTCTCAAAGGAACAGTAAAGTTTCCTGGGAATACTTTATATTAACATAGATGATGTATATATGCGTTCCACCAAATAACGCTAAACCTTGTGTGATATGGCTCACAAATTAATACAATAATGGACTGTATGCTTAAAACTTTAGAACATTTAAAAAAATCAGATCAAAATGAGACCTAAATGCCTGCATATTTAGTTTATATAATAAATAAAATTATGGATATTCAAGGTCGTGAAGCAAGGAAAGTGTATCTTCTCATGTGGAAAAAGAGAGATTCTATGTGGGCTTCCTCCCAAAAACATGATTTTTTTAAAATGTCCTTCTACACTTTCCTCCAATTTATTCCATGAACAAGTGACAGGACTTTATGGTCTTCATTATAAATGTGGTTCGATTTTATTT
Organism: Spea bombifrons; assembly: GCF_027358695.1. Taxonomy (NCBI): domain Eukaryota; kingdom Metazoa; phylum Chordata; class Amphibia; order Anura; family Pelobatidae; genus Spea; species Spea bombifrons. Next base: position 39,626,198 of record NC_071092.1, on the reverse strand, counting down.
GAGGAATGTATTCAACAATAAAACATATGTATGTAATATCCAACGGTGCAAAGTATATCATGGTTCTTTGTCTCAAGTATGTTTACTTCATGGAATAGTTTTACCTTATAGTAATGATCTGTCCAAAGTCCAGCTCGTAGTTATTCACTTGTGCAATAAAGATGGCAGCCACTGCTTCGTACAGCGCCGTCCCATCCATGTTGATAGTAGCCCCAACAGGCAGCACAAACCTGGCGATCCGCCTGTCTATGTGATTGTTTTCTAGCAGACACTTGAATGTTATTGGCAAAGTGGCAGAACTAGAAAGAGACGGAACATTTGATTCAGAGAGTATGCAGCAAACAGACACGGGCTGTGAATGGAGGCACAAACAGGTCGACTGCCTCCACTTTGACTCATTTCTAGTATAATACCTGGAGGAGGTGGCAAGAGCTATGAGCAGGGCCTGCAGCACTCCCCGTATAAAGACTATTGGGTTTTTCTTGGTAATAAACAGGTACATGATTGGAAGAATAAAGAGCCCATGCACCACCAAGCCACACACCACCGTGATGGCATAAAAACCAAGCTTCTTCCCAATGGCGGTGGGATCATCCATCTCCAGGATCTTCCCTGCAATGAGGAATACAATGCCAAATGGGAAGTACCTGTAGGAATACAAAGAAATATCAGCTCAGCGTCTATTACACAAAATACCTATTATGCTCAACAATTGCTATTTCTGACAACAGCTGGACGAATAGATGGAAGAACCCGTCATTAGAAATGAATGAGTTAATCTTTGCATACATTTGCCCATATTACTATTATAAGACCAACTCATCAGTTCCTAAGCCATCAGCTGCTGGTGAACGGCATCATGATATTTCAGATACTTTTAATGTACCATAGACTGCATTCCCTTTAAAATAATGTAATTTGTCCATATGATGTCATAGTGATGTCACCCAGCAACTATTACTCACCAAACAGAAACCGCAACAATCTTCATGACCGACTCATTCAGGCACTGGCAAAAGCTGACAACAGGAACGCCGCTTGTCCCCATTCGGCCCAGCATTATACCTGCAGATAAAGGCGTCCATATTATTGGCTGGCATTTCATTGAACGGAAAAAACACCAAAATGTATTAAAAAAAAAATATATATATATATATATATGTTTTCATAATATTGTTTTTGTTGAAGAATAAAATGCGGCAAACTTTCATTAATAATAATAAATAAGCTGTTTAGAATTTTAGCAAGAAATACATTTGGGGAAAAGTATATTCTTCAACAAATGAAATGGAGCTGTTTCTACAAACATTTCCTATACGTTCATAACTATAAAATGACATTCTTGTATATTTCATAGGAAGTGTTGTTTTGTAGCAGAATTATGTGTACAAAATTACTCTCTTTTCAATATAGCATTAACATTCTATAATTTTACTATATTACTATATACTGTATGACAGAGTGATCATGCGCATATTACATCCAAGATGTTGCTCAAGCTTTATAGATTGACCATACCCATGGTAGCCGAGAAGATGACGATACCGAGTACATTCATGCCCTCACTGGTCCCAGGTTCTGATTTGTAGATAACATCCGGGGAAGGGGTTATATCAAGAGCAAAGTTCTGGATGTGTGATCCATTCTCATCCTGGATCCCATAGATGAGGATTCTGTGAGTTATACTCTCTGATGAGCCCGTCTTCCCACTCCTTACTACTGGTACATTCTTGGTTCGGTACTAACAGAAAAAATATTTAGAGGTTATGGATTTCTATCTATAGAAATTTCATTCTATGTAACCCTCCAATAAACTTCCAATACTAAATTATTGACCTGTGGCTCAGCACTGAAGATATGAAACATACGGGGATACAAAGTAAGAGTACCTACCTCGTGATCAATATTAACTCTAGTGAAGCAGCACAATGGCCAATATATTCTTTTATTAAAAAAGAATAGATGGCAACTCACATAGCAACCAATCAGTATATCCTTCTCATGGATCAACAAATATATTTGAATTTGGACCTCACTTTCTGACCCAATAAAGACTACTAGAATGTTCTCCTTCTGTTAATTCTATTTAAATCTCTTCAAATCCTTTGAATACAATTAGATTCTCTGTCGAAGGTAGCTGACAATTCCAGAGGAAGCATTAAAAGGGATTTTACTTTTAGTTAATTAACTACTTTTGTATATGAGAGATTGCCATTATTAGTGTCTATCAGTCATGTCCATCTGCTGGCCTACAGATGTGATTGAACTAAAACACCCATTGTCCTGAATCAATCTCTTGAGCAGAGAAAGGATGCTGGGAATTTTAGTCCCCTGTTATATGTGTATGATCTATAGCATCACCTATTACAGGGGAATACTAGTCCAGCATTATAGACAGAGAATAAATACATAAATACCAAATGCTTATGTAACTTTACATCAAGCTGCATGAATAAATACTACTACAATTTAATGTTATGGCCAATTGAATATATTTCTGACCTGCTTGAAAGTTGCCTCCACAAGATTAGATGGAAACATGTTCCTAGAGATGAAATAAAAAGGAATAATTTATATACAGTATTTATATGCAATTTATTAAAAACTGTGCTTGTTAAGAGGCAGTATTGGGTCCTGGGGTGTCAATGGTGGGTTAACCCTTTGGGGTTGGGAGCTGCTCACACCACTTGCTCTAAGACACAGATCAGACACGGCAGAGTTCAGCATTTAGACTACACTGAGCGGCAGTGTTCATGAGGTATACGGGGTATAATTACCGTACATTACTGATTGTGTTTCTTTATCATACTTGGGGTTTTAATTACAATCTCAGGGCACAAGGTATATGAAAGCTGAAATCCCTGCTTGAATACAGGTGACTTCAGAAACTCTTTACTTTCTGACAAGCTATAGTTTTCATACAGACCATTATTAGAACCATTTGACCACCAAAATGGATGGGTCACTACAAAACAATCTGTGATTGGCTAATAAAGGATTTAAAAAAAATATATATATATTTTAATACACACACAGTTTACGTACAATTCGGTTCATTTTATTTAATTTTTTGTTGATATTTGTTAAGCATCCATTTGACCTCTAAATCTTATCTTCACGTAGCGCAGCAATGTGTCTGCTTGGCACAGAGGCCCCTGATGAGCTTCTATAACCTAATACCAATGATTAGCAACATTCGGGTCAGTTTCAGATTGCTCTGGAAATACACGGCCACGTGACCATTGGCCAGATTAATTGTTATTCAGGTTTGTAAGGGATTAAAGTATTTTGTTTCCTATAACGCGCTGGATTGTAGCGAAATTACACTTGCTATGTTTTGACAAAACGGAACACATTGTTATTGTCTCTGTTTGTCTTCTCCGCAGGGATCAGGCACAGGGAATATACATGCTGGTTATAAAACTTTACATTTCATACAGAAGCTTTGAGACTAATTTAATTTATCAGATATAGAGTCAAAAACAACAACAAAAAAGGTAAAAATGGGAAAAAATACTAGATGGATAAAATCAAGCGGAAGGCTAGAATCTGCTTTGCCTTTAGTCTGTCTGGTAAATTCTATGCATTACAAAATCATCTAAATCATCAATGGGTCGCTTACAAGGAAGCTGTCTGACCTCCCCGATGATAACGCTAAGACATGACATCATATGTGCTTTAGATAAGCTGTGAAGGTAGGTGTTGGAGCCACTCCACTAGGTAAGGCCTAGGACAGCGCCCAACATACATACACCAGTGAACACATGGTGCTGTAAGAGTACTTTCATTACCATACCGGAGACCTAGGTAGATGGTGGGGACACCAGGTATTCTTCCATGCCAACAAGAAAGCTTAATGAAGCTTAAGTTTTCCCATTGCCAATAACTGGCCCTGTATGGAAGGCGTTATTAGGCAGGTCGTAGGCAGTGGTAGGAGTTGTAAGCAGTAAGATGAGTTATGGGCAAATATTAGAATATACATACTGAAATAGAATAGACTATATACAGCAAAAGAGTGACGTTATAAGGGGAAAGAAGAAATATGGAGGGTTCTATAGAGCATTGTCATAATGAGATGGTATACAGAGCAAACAGAGCAAGAGGAACGTGATGAAATAAAATGGAGCATTTGGGGACATACAGAGCGATTTGTTTCATTTTCCTATTGCTCGGCGCTAAATACTCCTCCTTGGATAACCTCTGACAAACCTCTTCCATTTGATGAATCTGCTGAGTGTTACATTATAACTCAGCCGTGTGCGCAGTTACCGGATCAGGTCCAGCAGAGCATCGGCAGAGCTCATGACTGGTTTCCCGCTCTGCTCCGTGTTCTCCTTCTGTGCAGCTCCACCAGGGTGGATGATGGATACCATGATGATTCCCACGATCACAGCCACAAACGTGGTCCACAGGTAGTAGGCAATGGTGAAAATTCCCAAGCGACTGGATGTTTTGGCGTCCAGTGCCGCCAGCCCTGACATCAGACTAACATAAAAAAAAGAAGACATGTCAAACCTAGCATTCCATTATTTATTTAACTGGTTAACTAGATGATGCTCAGCAGATCTGAAGTATTATTATTGATTAAAACATTTTATATAAGAATTTGAAAAAGTACCTAAACTGGGGGGAAAAAAGAATTATCATTAAGAACTAACAAAGAATCCATGCTGTTTGTGTGTTGCCGGAGAAGCACTTAACTAAGACCAATAAGTTACAATGTGCCTTCGGTCAAGACACCTTTTTGGTTCCAGACACAAGAGTATTCTATGTAGTAACTGTAAGAATCAACTTAATTCTTTTTAAATCAGACAACCTGCACAACAACAACAATGGGGAGAATTCCCACGCTTCTTGCTTATTTTTAACACTTAGTTGGAAGCAATGAAGTATTCTGGAAATATTGGAAAACACTTGAAGGTGATGTTCTACCTATTCTTCTGAATGTATTCTTCATTCATAAAATGACCTCCAATTGTCCTATATTGGCTATTATAGATATTATATATATATCACACACTGTCCCGCCTGTATATTTTTGCACAGATCGGGCTGATGTGCCGTTACTAAACAATCAGTAATAATGAGTGGAACCACCATTAAAGCCCAGCAGTGGCAGTTACGGTGGCGGGAGTGGTAACCCTTTTTCTCCCACCAGCAAGATATGTGAGGTTAAGATCCTAGATAATACCGCTGACCTAAGGAGACCTCTAACATACAGCTCACAGCGAGGATTTTCTCTGGGGCAGCTAATTACCCCCACTCACGGAGACGTGGGGTTCACGTAAGGCAGCGTCACCTGCCCCCATGGTAATAGTGCAGCTGCTCGCATGCTCGTGAAAGTAAATTAAAGGTGCACTCTTCCTTTGCCCTCCTTCTCTCTTTGCCGGAAACAACAATCAACAATTAGCAACTAAATCATAGAAAAAATATAAGGCGATGGGAAGGAAAACCATGTGGATCCATGGAACAGACCCATATTATACAATTCTCCATGGTATACAGCAAAGGAGGACTTTCAATACATACATGTATTGCTTCATTTAATCTGTGAACACAATTATGTAGCTTTAATGTACAGAACGCTAAAACATAGGGTTTTGGAAAAGCAATAGATCTGCTTTAAGGAAACAAATTACAGGAACATTCATAGAGTGAGAAAACGATAAGATATGGTAAAAAAATTAAATGGGAGCCTCGCAATGTAATTAGTACGAACAATAATATAACAATATAATCTTTTTAGAATATTATCTATGATGAGTGGTGCGTACAAATCACGTGCCATCGTCGTGTAAGAAGCCATCTGTATATTAACTCATAATTCATGGATTATGGAAGGAGTTATCTGGAACGCTTACACTGATCACGCAACCGGCTTCAATTCATACTAAAAATATCTCAGTACCATCTCCTCATCCTGTGAATATCCCAGAATGAGCCTAAACGCGCAGCCGACATCATAGCCTCCAGGTGACATCACATATATCCCAGAATGAGCCAAAACACACAACCGACATCATAGCCTCCAGGTGACATCACATATATCCCAGAATGAGCCAAAACACACGACTTTCTGCATGGACTCGAACTTACACCATAAATATATCGGGGCAGTTCTAAACAGAAAATCAACCTTTCAGATGGTTTTCATATTCTTTTATTCTTACTTTTCTTACATTTTGAAAATTGCAGCAGAAAAAAAGTCAATCTCCCCATATAACAAGTCATGTGAAATTTTACATCTGTAAGGCGACATCAAAGTGAACATATGAATTGTGTGTAGAGCGAGAGAGAGAGAGAGAGGGCAATGTAAAATCAAGGAAGGAGAGAGAGAAAGTCATTAGTGAGAGAAGGAAAATTCGCACACACTACCCAATGTATTACCGGTATATACCTGTATATGTATGTATTACCTGTATATACCTGTATATGTATGTATTACCTGTGTATATCTGTATATGTATGTATTACCGGTATATATCTGTATATGTATGTATGTATTACCTGTATATATCTGTATATGTATGTATTACCTGTATATATCTGTATATGTATTACCTGTATATATCTGTATATCTATGTATTACCTGTATATATCTGTATATGTATGCATTACCTGTGTATACCTGTATATGTATGTATTACCAGTATATATCTGTATATGTGTGTTTTACCTGTATATATCTGTATATATATTATCTGTTTATACCTGTATATGTATGTATTACCGGTATATATCTGTATATGTATGTATTACCTGTATATATCTGTATATGTATGCATTACCTGTGTATACCTGTATATGTATGTATTACCAGTATATATCTGTATATGTGTGTTTTACCTGTATATATCTGTATATGTATTATCTGTTTATACCTGTATATGTATGTATTACCGGTATATATCTGTATATGTATGTATTATCTGTTTATACCTGTATATGTATGTATTACCTGTGTATATCTGTATATGTATGTATTATCTGTGTATACCTGTATATGTATGTATTACCTGTATATACCTGTATATTAATGTATTACCTGTGTATATCTGTATATGTATGTATTACCTGTATATATCTGTATATGTATTACCTGTGTATACCTGTATATGTATGTATTACCTGTGTATATCTGTATATGTATGTATTACCGGTATATATCTGTATATGTATGTATTACCTGTATATATCTGTATATGTATGTATTACCTGTATATGTATGTATTACCTGTATATATCTGTATATGTATTACCTGTATATATCTGTATATCTATGTATTACCTGTATATATCTGTATATGTATGCATTACCTGTGTATACCTGTATATGTATGTATTACCAGTATATATCTGTATATGTATGTTTTACCTGTATATATCTGTATATGTATTATCTGTTTATACCTGTATATGTATGTATTATCTGTGTATACCTGTATATGTATGTATTATCTGTGTATACCTGTATATGTATGTATTACCTGTATATACCTGTATATTAATGTATTACCTGTGTATATCTGTATATGTATGTATTACCTGTGTATATCTGTATATGTATTACCTGTATATATCTATATATGTATGTATTACCTGTATATATCTGTATATGTATTACCTGTGTATACCTGTATATGTATGTATTACCTGTGTATATCTGTGTATGTATGTATTACCTGTGTATACCTGTATATGTATGTATTACCGGTATATGTGGCTAGGCACAAACAATGAATTCTGTACCTACTTAACTTGAATATTATATGCTCAAATACATTTGTCCTCCAAGCACTGCTACAGTAAAAATGAAAAGAGATAGGCTTACATGGTATGTTTGCATCTAGGTTGAAAACTGGCTTAAAGATAGAATTCAGATTCAGTTTTGTTAATGAAAAAAATATCCAAATGTACAAAAATGGTAAGTAAAGTTCAACAGGGATCTGTCCTATGGCTACTGTTACTTAATGTCTTTATTAATTATCTTGGGGAATGAAAGTCGTGCGTCAGTGTTTACTGATGACAATAATATTATGTAAGGTAATGGACGTTACTTCCCTGCAAGGAGATTTGTCCAAATTGGAGCACTGGGAGACCAAGTGACAGGTGAATTTTAATGCTGACAAATGCAAAGTTATGCATTTTGGAAAAAAAGAAACAAATGTGTAAATTATAATTTAAATGGGGTTGCTTTAAGGAAATCATTAAATGAAAAGGATTTGGGAATAATTGTAGACAATAATCATGTTCAATGGATGTATAAAAAGAGATTTTGGTTCATGAAAGGAAAGTATAACCTGGCCTCTGTATAAATCAATGGTAAAACGCCACCTTGAAAAGGCAGAGCAAGTTTGGGCACCTCTTCTTAAACAGGACATTATGAAGCTTGAAAAAGTGCAGAGGCGGATAAGAAATTATTAAAAAGGATTATAACACTTTCCTTTTGAAGAAAGGCTAGAGAAGTTAAAATTGTTTATAATAGAGTATTAGAGGGCATATGATATTAATATACAAATACATACGGGGACAGCACTTAAAACAGCCCAAAAGGGTTCTTTAAAGTAATAACAAATAAGATGTGGAATTCACTACTTTCATACTAACAAATGTTATAGATGCCTTTAAATATGAGCTAAGTTACTTTTTAGCAAAATAAAAAAATAAATAAATATATATAAAATTGGCAATAAGGACAGGATTAGCTGTAGTTTATAGCTCCAGTAAGAAATCAGATTGTCATTTGGCATCAAGAAGGAATTTTTCCCTTATTTTGAGGCACGATCGAGGATCTCTTCACTGGGGGTTTCTGCGCCTTCCTCTGAAACAATAACAAGCCTGAATGTGATGGATTTGTGTCTTTTTTAAACTAAATTTCCACGTTACTTTGTTAATTTATTAGTGGTTTGTCCCTAAACAGATGGCAGGGTGTCCTTTCTGTCCCAAATAAAGTGAGAATAAGGAGCGAGACCATCTAAAAACAAACTGAAGCTCATCCTCTATTACAGCTAATTTGTGTGGTTCTTATTAATTTTATTTGTGCAACAAATAAAAACATATTTTTTCCACATCTGTTGTATCTGTATCAGTGATTTTCCTCCTCTTGTACTATAAAATAAACATTTTGAGTCACATTTATACTATACAATATGAATGACAAGTATGATGACAACACCTGTTGTCAAATTCTTATGTTGTGTACTACTTGTGTCTTGTTTACCCATTGTACAGCGCTGCGGAATATGATGGCGCTATATAAAACAATAAAATGTATTATTATTATTATTATTATGCGCTAAATGTAGGTCACATGAAGGAATTCTCCATTGTTCCATAACTCCTGACATCACAGCGACCTTAGATCTTTCTTGATGTGGCCTTAAGCCGAAGTGTAAAGAGGAAACCTGACACAGCAGCGATTGTTATTGTGCTTGACACGAGCTGGGGAGGTGATGGATCATAATCCGGCTCACCCCTGCTGGATTTACCGCGCACATCTCGTTTGGATGGATTTGGTTTCATACTCCTGACATGTCACGTATCTCAGTGCCAGCTTGTGTGCGACTGCCTACTTAGTGAGCACACTCAGCGTGTTTACAATTTTGATTCAATTTTGAGGATCACTCAGCTTGTAACGCTTGTTGAAAAAAACTAAGAAAAAAAGACCATACTCACACATTTAACCCTATGAGCTCAGGTATGGAGTAGGTCCCCTTGCAAATACTTTACTAATTCCTTGATTTAAATGTACTTTTATAAAAGACAAGGCTTTGGCCAGAGTTAAGTTAGAACTCCTGTAGACATCGCTTATCACGAACATTCACACATATTTGACCGATGACAAATTTTGTGATTTAAAAGTACCCCCTGCTCCATGGAAGCAGCCATTCATAAAAAGATCTGGTTCCCAAGTACAAATGTAAGACTGTGGCACGTGTGTACTGACGTCACCTGACCAGAGGAGGCGCCACCAGGTAAGAAGCTTTTAAAGCCCTTTACTGATTAACATTACATTTATTTATATAGCACCAGCAGATTCCGACACGTAAATGATTTACATTTCAACCTTCAGATACAGCTGCTGACAGCCAGGTGTCTTCTAGGCTAAAGGCACATGTCACCTGCGACCGGCTTACAAGAAGGGATTACAAATATCAACATAAAGTACCGGTATTTCTTCTTAGTTAAGCCATTTAAAAAAAAACATGTAAGAAGCTGTTGAGTAGCCAAGTAGCCACTTTATTGTTGAATTCCTAAATATAAAATCATTAAATATACATTAAATACCATAAATGCATGCAGCCGGCTTACATGATGAGTTCTAGTGACACTAAGTAGCGTTTATGATAGAAAGCAAACCTTAGAAAAACATGGAAACACTTTTTTCTCCAGCGTTGTATCTGGTTTGCAGCATCCGGCATCTGATTCCTGTGTGATCTGGAACAATCCCTCTCTGATTCTGTGCATTCTTATTAAGTGTTACCATCTTTTTTAAGGTTGACTTCTACCATAAACACCATTCTTCGTTAATGACACGCATCGCACTGAAGATGTTGTGCTATGCTGAGCGTCTGCTAATAATAATAATATAATAAAGCCAAACATCTGAAAGTGTAATTATTTACACGCAAAGAAGCAATTCAGGGAATTAGCAAGATGTCAGCATCTATTAGACGTAAACAACTTCTTGGAGTGATGCATGCAGTGTCCTGGTATTGAGTTGCCCTGTACGCCCCACACAGTGCCCACTCACACTCTAATGTTGGCTACTCACATATAAGTTATAGCTTCCTGGGCATAATGGAGGGCAAGCCGACATTTCATAAATGTAGCCATAAAATGTAACCCTAACCTCCAAAGACATCCTCAGCAGTACCATGGCAATTATACACATAGAGTGGACGTGCCAGTTGTGTCATCTTCTTATAAAGTTCGGAAACAATGCTTTGTATTTATCAAGAAATGTTACATCTGCAGAGCTCTGTATTGTGCCTTCTTTGGCCTATACAAATATACATTCATCTGTGCCGTATAGACCCATATGGGTGGAATTAATCAAAACAAATGTTTTCACCCAGCTATATTACAAATACATTTCTTTTTTGTAGAGCAATGGCCATGAGTTGTGTTCCAGACTTATTGGAACCATACAATTGCTTCTCGTTAGGAATTTGTCCCATGTGCATCACATTTTCCCCTACGCTGCAGTTTTAGAGGCCGTGAATCATGGGGTTTGCGGGGCCTCAGACATCCTGACACTCATTTTGGATTTGAATACACATTGTGCATTGGAAAAATGTCTGTGGTATCTGTTAGAGGTCTTTTGGGCTCTATATTCAGATTCCCCCATGTGTAAAATGTTACAGGAGAATGCGGACAGATGAATGGCTCACCATTCCGCATCAGAGGTGTTATGAGCTGTTGCAAAATAGTTCTTGAGTTGAGATGTTAAAATTTGACCAACTAAAAAAAAGTGAAAAAAAACCCAACTTTGAGCATTTTAAACGGTGTCAAAAAACAGTCCCAGCATGCTCAGCAAATCAAAGACCGGGATTTTGTCAGTGCCTTATAACAATGTACAGTACTAAATTTATTCTCAAGGAGAAAAAATATATATATTTTGTCCATGCGACTTCCCTAGTGGAACCCTAGGCAAGCCTTCGCTGGTGGGTCCTCTGAGCCCAATTGTACCGGCCACCAATCAGCCTGCTTTGATACTGTGGCCCAGGGGAGATCCTCTCAAGTTGCACAGGTGCACAACAGGGAGCCCGAGGAATGGCTTGTGGACCACTGAGGTAAGCTTGGGTGCTTAAAGATGGCCACATGTATATTATTATTATTATCTATTGTTTTATATAGCGCCATCAAATTCCATAGTGCTGTACAATGGGTGGACAGGACATAACAAGTAGTATGTAACGTAACAATTTGACATACAGAGACAACAGGTGAGGAGGGCCCTGCTCAAACGTGCTTATTATGTATTCAATAGACCTATGTGTAGAAAATGCTCCAGCCCTGTGTGAAGTCTGTGTTTCCAAAAAATGAAACCAATAATCTGGGTTTTACGTAGAATATTTCTACCTCACCGTGTCAGAGTGACCATTTACTTGTGAGCTCATTGGGGGTTATTGCAATCATGATAGGACTTTGAACCAGGATCACTTTTATACATAATCTCCATTAAATACTGGAATTCCTAAAAGAAAATAATTTCCTGTTCCACACGCATGAAGACGTTATAGGCTTACCTGAAATTGTGCATTTTTAGCGATTTATGTAATACTGATAATATTTATAGATGCACGATACACGATCCAGATAAATACTCTTATTTCAGAAGGGATATAAGATGTTTTCTTACCTTGAAACCACAAGGGGTAAGATGAGCATTTTCAGCATCCTCATAAGGAGTTCCCCGGGAAACTGAAAGTAACTAATTTCCTGCAAGATACACAAAAAGAACACGGGTCAACTAATACTAATATATTATATTATTATGATCACATACTCTCTAACCGCTATGTCCCATACAGACCACAGAATCTACCGAGCAACCACAAATACAAGAGTATATTCAGAAAACATTGTGAGGTCCTGAGATTCACCTGGAGTCTCCGGGAGAGCTGCTGATTCCTGGAGTCTCCGGGAGAGCTGCTGATTCCCGGGGGTTCCGGGTTGGTATGTTTAATCTCTGGAGTGACGTTTAGTCGCGCCCATTGCTGTCTACTGTCCACAGATTAAATGCCCTTTAAATTCGGATTGAGACCCACTCCTATGCGTTGCCAGTCCCACCCCCGACCTCAGCCCACCCCCCCCAGGAGACCATGCGCTTTGGGCAGCCAACCCTGGGAAGCAATTAACATTGTTATAGGCCACACGCATCAGAAAAACTTCACATTAGCTGGAATTTTCCTAGCATAATGGAATATATTCACTAAAGCAGAATTTAGCGAGGGACTTGCCATTTTAATTAACCAATTTCACCATGCATTGTGAAGGGTCAACATTTTCAGGTTCCTCCTGTAAGAAGGTCAGAGCTGTCCTTGTTCAATGCATTTTTAAGAAATTATTTTATGAAATATTGAAGTTGGTGAGTTGGCTCTGACACAATAGAAAAGGTAATTATTTATTGATACAACATAGAATAAATTGTGGAGTCACAAGCTTTTGGGACCGAAGAGGTCTCTTCTTCATGGGGAATCTATCGATTTTGTGCTTGATAAAGAGGGTCAACATCAGTTTGCAATGAAAGTGTCCCTTTAAAATGTTCTCCTGAGGCTTTATGGAAGGTGATATGTTTAAATCTCAAAGAGGAATATGGTGTCAGAGTACCAGCATCAGGAAAAGGCTGCCAAGTCTAGCCACGTGGTCACTAATACTGCGACAGAACCCATTTACTCAGTGTGTGCACTCAGTGTGTGTGAGCATAAAAGGAAGGAACACAGAAAGCTCCCAGTCAGGTTGTGAATGCTGCCTTAAGATGTGGTTACTGTAGGAACCCTGGTGGTTATTTGTGGAACTGCAACTAGTGCACAGAAAAAGCGCATCAGGTAGAGGAGCGATTCCTTAAAATAGGAGCAGCTCGGGGTGCATTTGCTAGATTGTGATTCATATTCCCGTGTATTTAACCCCTTAAGGACAATGGGCAGTCCCTAAACCCATTGTTTTCCTCTGTGTGTTACAAATGAAGCAAAGTAACAAGAGGTACAGCAATCATGGGATACTTGAGGTTATGTCTGGGTTTGCTCCAAAACATTGAGCAATTTCCTCTATCTGGTTATTAAATAATCATCGCTAGCTACAGTTCCTGTAGGACTACAACTCCCAACATCCTTAGACCCAGATAATGACAGTTCACTACACCTTACATACTTAATGCATATAAGGGAAATATCATAATATTTGGGTACCGAGGAGGGTAACGATGCAGCCTGCAGCTTCTCTCTTCAGACCTCACATGGTGAGATGTACTAAGGGCCGGTAAGTTTTACTAAAGGAGCTTGTGCTCGATTGTGGCTTAGCTAGCATTTTTTAAGCAACAGAGTGGCTGAGGATTGCGGGAGTTGTTTAACGTTACCTGTTGTCAGCCTGTTTTACACACTACGGTGTGCGGTAACTCACAAGAACTGGAGTGTAACGTCTCGCACTAAATGGATCACATCTGTGAAAACTGAAACCATAGAACCAAACCAGCAACACAAACACATTTTTGCCGAATCCCTTCAGTTTAAGCATTAAACACATTTATAATATCATTATAAGTTCACCTGCTCAGTGAGACGCCGCGTCCGGAGGAAAAATCCCAAGAGACATCCGATGATGACTGACAACACCGAGAGGATGAGCAAACCGTTTCTCTTGCACACGTCTTTAGCTCTGGCCAAAACTGCGTCCATTGCCCCCGCCATGGTGTCCTCTACAGGGTCTTGGGGGGTCTCAGCATCCCACGGAGTAACTGCGCTGCTTTATGACAAACCAACACACATTCTCCAGAGATCAGATCAAAGCCAGCGCAGGCTGGCCGAACCGCAAGGTCACCCCTCACCCACCAGCAGCGCAGCCTACAGCTGGCATTACCGTCCCAAATTAATACCCCCAATCCTATTACTGACCTCATCATTAGGAGCCTGGGAGGAGATTAGGGAGCTCGGGATAATTTGAACAGAATATGACTTCACCCGAATAAAGGATGTAAGATGAGAAAGACTGTGGAGGGGGGGTCATTTAGTATATGAAATTTATAATATATATTACAATATGTATTATTTGGTTTGACATTTCCACGGATATCAAGCCTGATAATATGTACATATACACTTATGTTGAAACACAATCATAAAACAACAATGAAATCACAAATATTATAAATTTTGATAATAAGATTACATATTATACCCCTTTGTACAGTGCTGCTGAATATGATGGTGCTATATAAATGAATAAATAATAATTATTATTGTTTCAGGCATGATAAACTATATGCACTGATCACGATTTGGGAGATGACACCAGAAAACGTGGCACGTGGAAAAGTACAAAAATCCCAAATCTAGAATGTTTTCTAATCTGCTGTCTACAGCGAAGAAATGTTACACTAAAACTGCCAAACCCTTGAGATTTATATATTGCTTTAATATCTACACAAATGAAATCTCTGAGATTTGTAACACATCTGTTAAGAATTTTGCACCTGATAACAGCGTGGTCTAGTATCTACGCAAGCTGGGATTACATTTTGGGTCAAAGCAGGTACATACCGCTCATTAACAATGAGACACTTCTGAGTGCGGCTGCTCTCTAGGGAGGTTATTAAGCTGCTGTCTCCGCTCAGTGGACCCCAAACCTTTTTTATATGTTATTTTACTGTACTGTTTTAAGGCTGTCATCTACAAAAGGTTAAAGCATGATGTAATAATGATATTCCTCCCTTTAATTGTATTTGGAACATAAAGTATCCATGCTTTTCCTACCTATGTTTTCCCAGAGTAATGAGACTGTCAGTAAAAACAAGTTTTAACAATCTGTGTATTCTAGCATCCCTAGTGGTCAGACTTATGTACTGCAAGGTTAAATATAATATTTAGTTACCTGTTGGGATTTGGGTGACCATGTTTTATTTCTGCTATTCAGGGACACAGTATGAATGTGGATGATATATATACACATAACATATACGCCCAAACCGTCACATATACATAAAATACATTTTATATTAGATAAATTATTAGGAAGCCGTGTCAGACGGTGTTAGAATGTTAGGGGTGAGCCTAGGTTAGTGATGCAATGGAGGAGGGAAGGACAAAGTGTGTGTATATATGTAGGACCGAAATGGCCATCGGCGCCCCGTACTCACCTATTCTGCCACTCCAGCCGCCAGCCACCCCTGCGCTATCAGGCATCAGCTGGACTGACAGGGAGGCCTCGGCATCACCAGTCCGGCCCTGTATATATGTGTAAGTGTATGTGTTAAAGTGATTCGGTGTTACAGTGAGTTTGCGTGTTTTTATGTATGTTTTAGTTACGATGGGCACCACAGAAAAACTGCACCCAGGCTCACCCCTGTAATGCATCACTGTATTAATATCAGTATACATTATATCCATATACTCATTGCAATCGATGTCATTAGTGTATATTCATTTGGCCCTCATTTGTACAGACCATTGCAAAGGGCTACATGTTTCTGTCCATATTGTTATGCAATGTACTACTGCAACGTATGGCCATTGTAAAGACCTGTGGGATACAATGGTGCCATGAAATGAATTATAATAATAATTAAACTAATAAGAATGTTAGATTGTGGCACTACAATCAGTGTGCAGTAATAATAGTATTAGCAGTGTAATCAGTGTGCAGTAATAATAATAATTATAATAACAGTGTAGTCAGTGTGCAGTAATAATAATAGCAGTGTACATTAATACTAATAATATCAGTGTGTAATAATAACAATAATAATATCAGTGTAATCAGGGTGTAGTAATAATAATAATATCAGTGTGTAATAATAATAACAATAATAATATCAGTGTAATAATAATAATAACAATAATAATATCATTGTAATAATAATAATAATAATATCAGTGTAATCAGTGTGCAGTTCTCCCGGTACGAGGCACATGCTGTGTGAGACTTGTGAGAGACAAATAATTAAATGGAACCAAAGCGATAGCTGCTGGTTTCCTGAGGGACATTTGTAAACGAAACACAGGGACTTAGTACTGAGCCGGGTAAGACAAGAAGGTAGGGCGAAGTTGATAGAGGGAGGGGAGGGAATTGGGGTAAAGTTGAAGGGAACAGGAGGAGGTAGGAGACAAGATCCAGACAGGTGAGGAGAGGCACCCTGCAGACCACCAGCTGGGCGGGGAGGGGGAGCATTTAATTGGGGTACACGTTAACCCTTCAAGTGCCAAGGTCGAGGATAATGTGTTGCAGGCTTTTGGTATTCAGGGTGTTAAGCAAAGTGTTACCATGCAGACGCCGAGTACATTTATACACTGTATCTATATATATATATGATTTGCAATGAAAGTTTACATTTAATCCATACGTTTTATTGTATAACAGCAGTGACAGGTACATTTATAATGCACTGCTGTCATTCCGATGCTGATGATCTCTTGGTGTATTTGATTAATGTTTCTGTAAGACTTCACTTTTCTCTTTTTGTGTAAAAAGTGATTCTGTTGTATTTAATTAAGTAAACCACGCACCATTTAACCCTCTAGATTCCTGGGTTAAATGCAATGCATTGGATATAAGAATGTTAAATCATTTAATTACACTTCCGATAGCTTCATACAAACAATGAAATGTATTATATGTGTAAAATATTTCAGATTTGAGCAGTGAGTTTACTCACTTGGATGCAATGTTGATTATATCACACTAAAATAAGATATTTATTTCTTGTGTAGCGTTGCATACCTATGGACTTTTTTCCTTTGTATTTTATGTTAGGCTTCATTTAGTGCGAATAAACTAAGAAAATGTTACACCGATTAACTTGTTACATGTCAAGGAGCAAATAAATCCAAAGCTGCCCTTTCACTGCCGTTCTTGAGTCATGTTGTGTGTGTGTGTGTGTGTGTGTGTGTGTGTTGTGTATGTTTGCACACAGGGAAGCCCCGGGGTTCTTAGTGGCAAACTGTAATTTGGTACTCTCTACCTGGTTTTATAACAAAATTACTCAATGTAACATGAGTAAGCAATACGTTTGCATTATAATTTAAGCAGCTTAGGAACCACCATTGACTCAACTGAGTTGACCTGCTGGGTCGTAACGCAAGGTCCATCTTTTCTAGATGTCGATGCCGTATTTATGTGCTCATTGAGAAAGCTTATTATTTTTGCCCCTCAGGTTACATTTTTACTGCTGTCTTGAAGACTCCATGGCTCGCCTTCTGACCAAGACATGTCTCTGGAGAGGAGGTATCGCTACCTCCCCGAGTTCTGTTCTGCTCCGGGCATACAGTGCAGGAAGCTCAGACACAGAATACTTGCAGAAGAGCATTGTGCCAACCATGCATTTCCAGAAAAGTCTGCCAAGGTGAGAACACTTTTTGTGTGCAGTATGGTAACTACTATGCGGAGTTGCCTTGTGTGCCAAACAGCTTAAAGCAAAGTATGGAGTAGAAGGGAGAAAAAAACACTATCCAAACACAAAATGTTTAGTAAACACCAAATAAACACAGATGTATTCGTTACATTTTAAGTAATAAAAAAAAAGGTTCTGGCATCCGCTAAGACTGTTCTACATCATGTGATGTTATGCCCCTTATTTGTGACTTAAAACCATAAAATTATTATACTATCACTAGTGTGCAGCATGGCTGATTTATGCAGGTGTAATCAATATTTCATTTATTACCCTTCTATACCAATCTATAGAAAAATAATATATATATATTGGTTTTATCTTGATTACTAGGTTGCCAATCCCCAAACTTGAAGATTCTATAAAAAGATACTTGAATGCCCAAAGACCTCTACTGGATGAAGAGCAATTCAGGTAATGACCTGATCCATATTAAGACAGATTTTGGCTAATATAGGTAATCTCAAAACCTCTCGCAACTGGGAATGTTTGTCGATGTTTGTCCCAGGAAGACTGAGCAGTTGGCAAGAGACTTCCAGAATGGGGTGGGGAAGCAGCTTCATGAGGAACTGCTGTTGCAGGACAAGCAGAACAAGCACACAAGTTACATTTCTGGTAAGAGTCAGATGGGTGGGCATGGTGTCTATGACAAATATGTCACATATTCTATTGTGTCACTATACCCGCATAGACTTTTAATACCTGGTATGCAAAAGGTGCAATAAGAGGAGACTTCTCCTTATATGCTGAGAGTCAACATATAAACCTTTTTTCTTAACAGTTCTACAAAATGAAAAGCTATGTATGAATCAGTTTATTTGCTTTTTAACCATAAGAATAGAGTAACACGTAACAGTTTACTCTCAGATAAAATTATAACTTGAGTGTCTGCATTTCACATAAATCGAATGTTGCTGTGATTAACAGTAAAATATTTTTATCTCTTTGATTTGCAGGTCCCTGGTTTGATATGTACCTGTGTGCCCGCGAGCCCATCGTGCTTAATTCTAACCCATTCATGTCCTTTACTCCCGACCCTAAGACAGAATACAACAATCAACTAATCAGAGCCACTAACATGGTTGTATCCGCCATGCGTTTCTTAAAAACCATTCGGGCCGGGCAACTAGAGCCTGAGATTTTCCATCTCAATCCGGCGAAAAGCGACACACAGACATTTAAGAGGATCATCCGCTTTGTGCCATCCTCTCTGTCATGGTATGGTGCATACTTGGTGAATGCATACCCATTAGATATGTCACAATATTTTAGGCTCTTCAACTCAACCCGCATCCCGAAAGTAAACCGAGATGAACTGGTGACCAGCGAAAAGGCAAAGCACCTCTTGGTGCTAAGGAAGGGGAATTTCTATGTCTTTGATGTGTTTGACAAAGATGGGAACATAGTCAAACCTTCAGAAATCCAGGCCCATTTGCAATATATTCTGTCTGATAGCAGCCCTGTTCCAGAATTTCCTGTAGGGTATCTGACCAGTGAAGAAAGGAATACATGGGCACTTGTAAGGCAGAAGCTGATTGACAATGGAAATGAGGAGGCCTTGAGAAAAGTGGATTCTGCCGTGTTTTGCCTGTGTCTTGATGACTTTCCTACTAAGGATCATATTCACCTGTCACATAACATGCTCCATGGCTCTGGCCAGAACCGTTGGTATGACAAGTCATTCAGCATTATCATGACACAAGACGGGACAGCAGCTATCAACTTTGAGCACTCGTGGGGAGATGGAGTGGCTGTTCTGCGGTTCCAGAACGAGGTGTTTAAAGACAGCACCGAGAGGCCAGCAGTTTCACCGCAAAGTGAGTTAGCGAAGGTGGACTCCAGCAAGGCTGTACAAAAACTTGTCTTCCATTTGAATGATTCTTTGAAGTCTGCAATCTCTAGCGCCAAAAATAATTTTGATAACTTGGTGAATTCGCTGACCATCGAGGCCATGGAGTTCAAAAGAGGAGGAAAGGAATTTCTGAAAACCCAGAAGCTCAGCCCAGATGCCGTTTCCCAGCTTTCCTTTCAGATGGCTTTTCTCAGACAGTATGGACAGACGACAGCCACGTACGAGTCCTGCAGCACTGCAGCTTTCAAACACGGGCGGACAGAGACGATACGACCAGCTTCCGTCTACACAAAGAAGTGCTCTGAGGCCTTTGTAAGGAATTCATCGAAGCCCAGCGCGGCTGAGCTCAGAAACATGCTTGAAGAATGTTCAAAGTACCATGGACAGCTAACGAAGGAGGCAGCAATGGGTAAGGGTGAATGGTTTTAAGGAAAAGCCATATACACCATGGTTTTCAGATACCTGTAAATTATGATTCTGTTAGACAGCTAGTTATCTGCTACACACATTTAATGGCACTGGCAAGGCCAACAGAGCTTTGACTAAAGGAAATCGTAAGCCGTTCTGTTAATATACAAAGAATAACTCGCAACAAGCTACTACATATTGTACTAACAAAAGGTGATGTGTCCTTCATGGTTAAAGCAACAGCTATGTCAATTTTCTTTTGAAAAATCCATAAAACAAATTGTCAAATAGTGTGGGCTATGTCCATTATATAGGGCTCATAGATAATTTTACATACATTACCGATACCAAGTGCTGTCAGATATCAAATCATTTGATGCTGTCGAGTTTGCTGAATGCAACTCAAATTTTGTTTTCTCTCTCTCTCTCCTGAAGGCCAAGGATTTGATCGGCATCTTTTTGCACTGAGATACCTGGCGGCCAGCAAAGGCCAGACTCTTCCCGAGTTGTATCAAGATCCTGCATATGCACAGATTAATCATAACGTCCTCTCCACCAGCACTCTCACCAGCCCGGCTGTGCAGCTTGGCGGATTTGCTCCTGTGGTAGCAGATGGATTTGGCGTGGGGTATGGCGTCCACGATGACTGGATTGGTTGCAATGTGTCCGCATATCCAGCACGCGACGTTAAGCAGTTTGTGCAGTGCGTGCACCAGTCATTAGATGACATCTTTAAAGTCCTAGAAGATAAGTCTGTGAAAAAGTAAATAAAACAAGACACTGTGATTGTAACCTGCTTTAATATTAATCATGTTTGCCTTTGTTGCATTATTTCACCTCTGAACAGACATAGTTTAGAAATGTTCACCGGTGGTGTTTAAATTCACAGAAGTCAGGCAAGGAGCCACCTAGACACAAGTGCATGTGTAGTAGGTTTGCATTGTCATTTAATACATATATATGCATTGATGTCTAGGTGACTCCATAATGCAAAAAAAGCTAATTGAATTTGTAGATCTACTAAGGGGTTAAGGGTAATAAATGGGTTGTAAAATGTAATGATTACGCTTGGTCAATTAATCACCAGGTTTTTTATCCAGTACCTGGCTGAATGACCTTTGAGTTGTAGTTCAACACAAGCTACCTCTGCCCCACTTCTTAGTGCTGTGTTCAGCACACAACAGCCTGTCTAGAATGTTTTCTTTGAACCTGGAGCTAGCAATTGTACTTGAACATTGTTGCTAATACTGAAAAACAGACACAACCAATTAGTTTGGCTAAGAGATTATTTAGATATATTTTTTATATTCTGCTGGCACTGGAATGGATTTGTTCTAGCTCTGGGTTAATGTTTTCTGAGATAATGCAAGGTCTTGAATATGCTTCAGTAACTCACAATGCATGGATGAAGATCTCAGGGTAATAGAAGGTTTATTTCAGTGCATTTATTATCGACTGACAGAGAAAGCTATTGGATCTTTCTGGGCTTCTGGTGAACAGGAAAGTCATGTATCCAGCCTATAGCTGGCTTAGGTGCTTATGACTGATGCTCCCAATGACCTTGCAATAGCCTGATGTACACTATATGGACAAAAGTATTGGGACACCGGGCTATTACATAAAAGGGACTTTTATGCATTGCATTCTAAATACAGAGACATTAATATGTAGTTGGTCCCCCCTTTGCAGCTATAACATCTTCCATTCTTCTGGGAAGACTTTCAAACTATATTTTGGAGGGTTTATGTAGGATTTTTCCATTCATGCAGTAAAGTATTTGTGAGGTCGGCACTGATGTTGGATGAGAAGGCCCAGCTTGCAATCTCCATTCCAGTTCATCCCAAAGGTGTTCGATGGGGTTGAGGTCAGGGCTCTGTGTGGCTGGTCAAATACTATCACACCAAACGCATCCAACCATGTCTTTACGGACCTTGTTTTGTGCACTGGGGCATAGTCATGCTAGAATAGAAAAGAGCCTTCCCCAAAATGTCTCGGTATGCTGAAAGGGACATTCCAAGACATTTTGGACAATGCTACTCAAATGTTCTCTGTCCATTATTAATATATATATATATATATATATATATATATATATATATATATATATATATATATATATATATATATATATATTTTTTTTTTTTGGAGACAGACATTGATGTCTCAGCTGCCAGGATATAATACACTGAAGTTTATAACAGATTCTATGTAGCAGACTGGAACGAAGCCAAACTTTACAAACTGATCCACTCCCCGGTATTCAATGAGTGGTTTATAAATGATAAATAAGGGCTCTTCGTAACTGTAGTATATAAATATTCTGTATTTATTGGCACTGACGACTGTTTAGCATTTTTTAAATTGATGCGTCACTTCGTAGATTCCCACAGATTCTTTCGCCTTTTCATCATAATCAGTCCAGTCCTAAAAAGTGAGCACAGACAACACTCAGAGGAACAGATTCAATTTTAACACCTAAGACAATCAATCACTGCTCATACAACTGTCTTTGTCTTTAACAGCCCATGTTAGTTGATCTGTGGAGTTTCTTATTAAATTACCAAAGAAATATTTTTGTTTTTTTTGCAATCCAATGCAAAAGGGTGGGGGTTATAAAGAATGGTTCTTTGGAAGGTTCCTCTGCCCTATAATTGTTAATATGTCTCATGTATACATCTTGGGGCAGAGAAGCAGCTTAGTACCAAACATTAATGGCCTTTGTTAGTGAAGAGTTTGTATTTACTGTACTTGTCCTAAACATAGCTATCTGGGCAAAACGCATTAGAATTTCATGTGGCTGTCACATCATGCGTGCATGCGCAGATACCTGCACTACCTGACTGAGCTGGCTATGTGAGTTAACCCCACCATGGGTAACTAATAATAAGCACATTGCATTTGATAGAATTTCATTGGCACATGAAGAAAAGCATTGTACCAACTTCTTTTTACTGCTCTAAATAAAGTGATTTAATCTTAAGGAAAATTGTAGCAATTGTGGAAATGTTGACACTATCAAAAAAGATTTTCATACTTTACTATTGTTATACTATAGGGATGCTACTCGGTGCAAGTTCTTGCCTACAAAATACATCCATACATTATACAAACCTTCTCCTGCAAATTAATTTCATTAAAGGGAGTCCCAGTTTCTGCACCCTCAGCAGCAAATCCAGCCTGTGAAGAAATCACACATGATGAGACACTCACTAGTTACACTTTAATGCATACAATAGCTGAGAGGTCCCTGAATGGGGGGGATTCTGCAGCATTCACGGGAAGCACTCCCATTCATTTCAATCACTGGCAACGATTGTCAAACCACAGAGGAGGAGGGCAGCTGCAGAGCTTCAGCTTCTACCTCAGGTAAGTTCTCTTATTTAATATGCATTTTTCAAAGGGACATATTAAAGTTTTCTATATGTTGTATAAAATATTTTTTTTAAAAATTGTTGAAGTGAAAATTGTTCATATTAGTAACTCATATAGGTATATAGTCACCGGCACCCTTTATATAAGCACAGGGTTACTAAAGGCTCCAGCAATCATTGATGCTGGAGATATGCACAGCTCTGGCATATATGACTTAGTTTATAGAAAACCATACACTCACCTGAGGCTGAAAGTCAACAGGTTCCATACCCCGGCACTCAAATTCTACAATTGTTTTAAAAGTGTCACTATCTTCAGCCTGAAAAAAATGGCTCCAGTCAATCAAACAAAATCCGCAATGCCTTTATTCATCTACGTATCTGCCAGTCAACGGGAAATGATCACATTTCTTACATTATATATACCGTATATTAGGAATAAATATATAATTATATTATATAAATTGTACATTAATCCAGCACTGAAATCCGACCACATGCTTTAGTATATATACAGGGTTATCTGCCTCCTTGCAATTCCTATCGGAGGGCAGAGCAGCAATTTCAATTTGTAATGAAGTAAGATGAAGGCTCTTGAGTACCGCACATTAGAAGTCTATTTTTTTTACATTTAAACAATGGAAAAAAACATGATACTGGGGATAATCTGAACCTCTCTCTCCTTGACATAAAGCCACACACACTCCCATGAACATTAAACTTACATTGTATGGCTGCAGGGAAGGCTGCAAAATATCTGCAAAGATAGAAGAAAAAAAAGTTTATTTGAAGAGCCTTAATTCACTTTGATTTATTGTAAAGATAGAGGAAGATTTAAAGTTTAATTTCTTTTTGAGTACCGTTTTATTTTACTTGGGGGACACAATATACCTGTACAATTCTCATCAAAAACAGATGGAGGACATATTAAACATTTTAGACAATATTACAGAGACAGGAGTCAGGGAGTTATTAAGATAACTTGATTGCGTAGTGAAGACTTCAGCATGGAGCCACACTACCTGCTTTAGTAACGAACCTCTACCAGGTGAATCCAAGGGTAGACAAGTCGGAATAATTTCTCCCATGTACACTTAGGTCCAGGAGAAACAACGTCTAACCATTTTACTGTATTTATGAAATAGCAAGCATTGTACAAAAGGTTTCATATATGTGGGATATCACCTAAAATTGTCATTTTGCAATTGTCAAAATATACAGGTTTTGCATGCGTGCCACCCCTTGTATTGACTCACCGATGGAATTTTCTCGGGAGCATAACTTGCATTTCTGCACCATGCTGGCGCTGCCTCTGCCTCCCTTTAGGGGTACACTGTCCTGCATGTGGGGAAAGCAAGACGTGGGAACAGTTGGGGCAACAAAGAGACGTTTACAGTAATCTTTTGGCACATGAAAACCAAACACACTATATTCTATCTATGCAAATTAGATACATTATATTCACTCAAAATCCTCCTCATCGTGAGGTCACAGCATTCAGAGGGTTATCCTCTATAGCGAGAGTAAAAATGAATTGAAATATTTATTCTAGATGTAACCAAGGATTGTACAGTAAAAAGGTACAAGATTCACTAAAGCTCACCAGCAGCGTGATGTATTGCCACTTGTCTGGAACTTCTCCGCAGTTTCCACATTTTAGCTAGAAGAAGACCAAGAGAGTTTTATCAAAAACAATTTGCACATGTTCATGCCACAAAGCCCAGATCTATCATTGGGAGTATCATTCCATTTTTGGGTGCATGTCCTATTAAAATATAGTACATACCAACTGATAAATCAGTAGATGTCCCCTGCGTTTGATGAAGTGACATATTTGTGTTTAGGACAGGTGGTGAAAACTGGCATAGGCAGTTCCTGCAGTGCTGGAGGACCCTAGCCCTAAAAGCGATTGACCATGGCCCTGGCTCTACCGCTTGCATCTGTATTTACCCTCAACACAGGGTGAATTTAGCAACTATTTGGATCAATGGCTCTGTTACAGAACCTTATCTCTGTACGCAAACCGGGTCATTCGCAGAATTTAGTGTATAAGAAGCTGTATATATGTGATCTGAACAGATAAAACATTATGACTTCTCTCACCTTCAAGAACCAACGGAAATCATCGCCAAGCGGCCGAAGCCGAGTAATATTCTCCAAAGAGGCCTTCAACTGTAGAGCAAACTTCTGCATGTAACAAAAAGAGAGGCATGTATGGGCACATCTCTGTACTAACACGGGTACTTGGAATACACGGAACAAGAGGATATGAGCAGCAACGGTACGTAGGGAAAGCCAAGACCAACTTTACAGAAATGTTATTTGGTCATCAGGACTGGGACAGAAAGAACCCAAAGATTTCATTTCTGAGGTGCAGAAACGATCAACGTCAGAGAAAACTCAAGCTGTGGGGAGACCAGCCAACATATATTAAAACAAATAACGCGTATACAGAGATCTGAGCATCTAATAGAATAATAACCATGTCCCACGTCTGAGAGTGGGTTTATGAGTCTATGTAAAATATCACTAGACGCTAAGGAGCAGGTGCCATTTTTGCATAAAAAGTGATTGCATCACCGTTCCAGCGGCCGTTAGACGACAACTTCCTAAGCATTGCAGCAGAATAATGTTTTGTTGGGTAACGGCGTCGAGGCTCCAAGTATTTTTAGGTTTTGTTGATATGCTCGGGTTTACAATAAAGTAGGGTCAAGGCAATAGCTTTATATATAATGGCCATATTCACCTCCAACACACTGACTCAACCCCTTCAGTATGTTGTAGGATATGAGGTGGGCCACTTCTGTAGCAGGCAAGGGAATTGGGTTACATCTTTAATTGAGCAACATCTTATGCTTTGAGAATAACCGTCCTCCAGCCACACAATAAAGTGTGCAATGTGGTTATGAATACACAGGACAGGCACGAACAGAAAGCAGTTTGATTTGCACAGGATAGCCTCGAACTTGAATATGTGCGTTTGAACGTATTGTATGGAAAATACGTCATACGCTCATAAGGCATAGCAAGTGCTCTGCTATCAGTAGCATTGCGCACGATGCATTAAGGATAACCTATTTCCGTGCACAATACAGTATAGATACCATGCGTGACATTTGACGGCACACATACAGCCAGCTCCTGCCAGCAAACCCTCAGTACACCTACCACCATGACGTCAGGGCGCGCCTCCTTTGCTGCCTGGCGTGCAGCTTCGGCACGCGCAACGTAAGGTCACGTGATCAACAACGCATCAGACCAGGGCACGACGAGCAGGGAAGGGAGCGGAAGTGTCGTCTATTGTTTTGCTATGGGCGGGAGCCAGGCGCATGTAACGTTTCCTGTCGCCCAACGGGTGTTATGGGTTGGTTGGTTTTTGGATACGGATCAGGAAACGGGTGAAGCGAGGAATAAGAATCAGATCCGTGTGCTTTCTTCCGGTTTGTTACAGTGTGCTGCTGGATCTTGGGGCAATAGGCGTTACAGAGAATACTTAACTCTGTATATACCAGAGCTCAGCTCGGGACTTTCCGTTTAGATTTAGTCATTAAAGGGTGCGTCCTGCTGGGATGTAAACTTGCATGTTGTTAATATATTTTATTAGGAAGATTCTCCAGCAGAAAGTGCTGCACATTTGTAAGATTGCAGCAGGGCCCTCTATTCAGTTACCCGTCTCAGTCTGCCAGGTGTAGTTTGGTCAGAGCTTTTGAATGTATGGACTGTAAGAAGCGCAGCAGAGATTGTTGGCGCTATATAAATGAAATGCCACGAGCAGATCTTCCTTAGCTGATCTCAAGTGACTCAATAGCCCAGATTCATTTAGTACCGTAGACACCAACGTATATGTTTTGCAGCATAGGAGGTTACGTAGACTCCCTACACAAAAACATAATACTAAGGCCTCCAGGCACACAGCAGTTACAGATTAGATGAAAATATCTGATGATTTATCAAACTCATACATTTTAAAATAGTAGAAATTGAGTTTGCTTCCCCATATGAAACAGATACCGTATATGGTATATACACACACACACACACACACACACACAATAGGTCACAAATATGAGGGGGCATTATACGGTGTAACACAAATATGCAAGGTCACATGATTTTGTTAAAGCAGATAAAACAAAATACTAATGTCAGCTACAGTATAGATTTGCTTTAAAATCTTGACAATTATGAAAAAAAATGTGAAAAATAGAATAGATTGATGAATGCAAAATAGCCAACTTATTTATCAACTCAAATTTAATTTACAGCCATACACCTATTCACTAACAACAAAATAATGCACATCTAATAGATTGTAAGCTCACAAGAGCAGGGCCTGCCTCTCCCTCAGAATGTTTGATTGTGCAACAATTTTAATGTTACACTTTACTGCCCCCTATTGTTAGTGTTAAGGAATGTGCTGGCACCCTACAAATAAATGAGATTTAATGCTTGAACGTTTCAGTCTTATGCTGTGCAGTATTCATTTACATAGTGCCATCACATTCCACAGTGCAGTATAAAGGGAGACTCCCATCGCCCCATTCATTACACAATAGCTTGGGCCATCACAAAACAGATAGACCATAGTTTTGTCAACATTTTATTAGCGTAAGAACCATAAAAATAAAAGATACTAGACATAAAAAACCCTCAGTGTCGCATCCAGAATGAACATAAAATAGACTGCCCCCCACACATAGAGCTAAATGGGCTTGATTTTGAAGTGTAGTCCAATAAGACTGAAGACCAGACATTTCAGGTCCTGCACCAGGTAGTAAAAAACTCTGAGTCCTTCTGGATCTCTGCAAAATAAACAAGTTGACTATAATTACAATCACATAAAAAAAACATGCAAACAAGTCAGATTCATTTTCATAGTCATTGTTTACAGTTTCATCTGTTGAGGGAGTAGTCAGTAGGAACATCAACACCCACATTCTATGAGAAAGAAAATTACCAGAAGACCCTGGGACTGCCCTGTACTGATCATATGTTACCGCATGTAGGTAGGCAAACCTATGGTGGGCTAAGCTTGCCTCCAACTCCTGTTAGAGACACAAACTTCCCTCAGTACCTAATGGTACACCAGGAGGATTCCGGGTGACTATGCCACAGACATCCGATTGTGACAGAGCTACCTCTGGCTTTGGAGGCAAGTTGGCCACTGTGCCAATTGGCTAATCTGAGAACAGCAGTGGGCGTTACAGTACCATTTTCACAATTATATGGTAAACAGATTGTAATAAAGGCTGCAGATTCTGCTTGCACACTATAAATAGAATGTAATTGTTTATCTCTTTATCTGATATGCTTAAACCCCTGGCTAAAAATATATATTCTTTCACTAGCTGAAAGGGTGATCCAAAATCCAATAGAGCCTCTGAAGAATCTACACAATTTGACTAGTTTGTTTTCTGTACAGATTGAGCTTCAGTAGAAATATAAAACTTACTTTGACTGATTCACATCTATAAGGGAACCGATTTTTGATGTGGTAAATGAAATGTGTTCGTCACCTATAACGATTTCCAGCTCCTGTGTTAAAAGTAGAAAGACAACTTTGTTACTGGCTGTATTAATACAGATTAATATCACATTGTGTGCAGTAGTGGGGGATCATTTACCAAACTGCAAAATTAATAATTTAATCTGCCACCCACCAGAAGTTTACTTGAGGATAGGAGGGCCTCAGCAGGGTCTTTCTAGACATATTTGAATAGATCAGATGGAGAGTGCCCAGTAGCCCTTCTACTATAAACACATTAAAAAAACCACTACCCCCAATACCAATAGTATTAAATAATATGTAAAGCATGGATGTAGCCCTCCAGAATAATACAAATATGTATGTGGGAAATATGTACGCATCAGGAGATTTTGCTGAACATAAATTGGGTCATTGTTCACCACTTACAGTATAGCAGAAATTTTAAGCAGGATTGCACACATATGATTATCATTTCTTTGATTTTACAAGAAGGCACTACTTCTGAATAAAATTGTGTAATTTATGTGGGTTCATCAAATATGGAAAAGGGGAATCATGGTTAAAAAAAACAAAAAAAAAAAATTTTGGTGCTTTGGTTATGAAAACTGCTGGGCCTGAAGAGGTTAACGAAACAAAGAACCATTTTGCAAATGAGCATTATTCAAAATGCAGCACAAAGATTGAGAAAACACACCTGTCGTCCTACTCTGTCTGGAGGGGGCCACAGAGCATCATCTTCTTTTGTGATTTCACTGTCATCAATAATCCTCTTCAGTTCCTCCATCACACTCTTGTGTACGTATGCCTGAAAGACATGAAATTGTATATTTACAGTCTGAAACCGGCTCACATTTTTATTCATTCATCAAATGTTCTACCAGGGTGGGAAATACAGTAGTTTGCATGTCTGCTTCAGCCAAACAGACAGACAGCAGATTATAACACACCCTGGTGAAACCGAAAACATTTTCAGGATTATGCTCACCTGAGACTGGACATTATACATGACCAGCTCCATAACGCGAAATGCTATTTTAGCTCAAAGCCAAGAACATTAAGATATGCCGACACATTCAGGTAACCTATATTAAAAAAGGACAGACCAAAGACCACACCGTGGAACAGACATACCTCTTTTCTGATCATTACGTCATTCTTGTAATTACTGTTGTTTGCATAACGGAGTTTTCCTGTTTAAAGAAAGGGGAGAAAGACAGCTTTGTTGAGATTATTATATAAAGTGCAATCACAAGGCGTAATACAATGATCTCCCCCTCTCCACATACATGCAAATGAAATAAACGCTGATAAAATGGGTTTCATGCGCCCCAGCAAGTCAGAGGAACAAATCTGTACGCTCAGAATGTGAGTAGTGAGATTTAAAATCGAACAAACAGCATAACTTCTAGCGATGCAGAAACTACAGGCCACGGCAGCAACAACCATATGGCTAACTCCAGGGCACCCTACTTGAAGCCAGGCTGCTTTGGAGGGAAATAAGCCATTTTATAACAGATCACTGCATCAAACTTGAGGGCGATGGTTTATTTTTATTGGGATCAAACAAAGGAAAATAAGGGTTTTAAATTATCTGAAATATTCCTGGGACAGAGTGTAGCATGGAGCAAAGAGAGTGTTAATCTTAGAATGCCAGTAGCCACATTATCCTATTATACACTAGACTGCATTAAATAAACATTATAGACTACATTGCAGTGGGCACAGATATAGCACCGGGATATATAACACTATGCCAGTAGGAAACAAAAGGGGCTTTTATACTCGTGCCAAAAGTGGTTATTAACACACCTGGGAACTTTCCAGCGGAGCTGAGCCCTTTCGGGCAAACAGGCACCCAGTAGCAACACTGCTCAGCAGGCCAGTTAACAAAAGATAAGTGACCTCGCAGCCAGCCCACTAACACTATGGATAACCACACCGAGGAGGCAAATCCACCATAGTTAGCTCGCGTCCAGCACTGAGGGGCCAACTAGTGGCGCTGCCCTGGGTTAGGCCTAGGGCTGCACCACAGATAGAGGCGCCACTGGATATAAACAGTGACATACTGGTACTAAAAGCACTTATCGGGAGTCTCAAGTATCACCAGAACGGACTGTGCGACCCTGAGATCGAAGCAAAGTTCCTGAGACCCCGGGGCAAACCATGAGAGCGCCTTTTAACGGTCATCAAAAACAGGGCATGCAGGGGTTAATGAGCCCTCCGCAACCCGAGATCTGCACGGTCGCGGTATAACAGTACATGCTACTAGATGAGACTATAGGCTTTCCCACACGGTGAGATGCCGGGTTAAGACTCTCACCGTGTGGGAAACTCCCGCCTATACTTAGGACTAGGCCTCTCTACGGTATTTCCCATTCTGAAAGCCATCAGCCTCCCGCCCCGCAGAGCCCCGGTTCTCACCATCCGGCCGAAACTCGAACTCCAGAAACTCATGCCCGAACTTGCCCTTGTGACCGACATAATACCGCAAATAAAAATCACTCCCCATCTCGGCGGCTGCGCTCCACAGTGACGACACCTCGTGTGGGGCAACGACTACAAGCGTCACTACATAGATTTACGTACTTTACAAGCGCCAGGCAATCGAACGTGTGTGATTGGCGGACGCTAACCAATGACAATGAAGAGCGAATGCTTCCAGTGTTGTTGTTTTTTTTTTTGAGCTCCCAGCACTAGAGTTCCGACGTTATTATTTGTCTTGCTCCGTAACCTTATTCAGACTGGGTCACTAGGAAAACGACCATTATCACAGCTATAATCACACAACCGAAGCTCTTTCCGTATCTCTGGTGATTAGAGCTCTTTACCCCCCCCCCAAACTTTTCTGAACTTTTCTAGTTTATCCATATATATATACATCCCAACATGAAAAAATTCATTTCAGGGAGAAACGGCCACTGCGAGAGAGTTAAATGGCCATAATGAACCTTCTCTCGCGCTCGCTCTCTATATTTTTCTTTTGACACTGCTTTGTTGTTCACCCTTTTGTGTTTTTGCCTCTTGTGGATCGCCCCATCCAGCCCCTGCCTTTAACATTGATTTATGTGATACCCCCATCCCCTTTTGTATTGCCACCAGCAGCCAGATCCCCTTTTTGTAATTAAGTGATGTCCCACACCCTTGTGCATCGTCCCTAGCCTTCCCCATTGTGTATGTACACCCCCAGCCAGCAGCTCTTTTATTATTGACTTATGTAATGTTTGATCAAGCAAAAAATGTAACAGAATTCTTACTACAGCAGATGGAACGCAATTATATGTATGAGCAAGTTAATTAATCAAGTAATAGTACAGTATTACATCACTGAGCCAAGAATTTATCACTCTCCTATCTGATCAACTCGCAAGTCAGCAGGGACTGGGAAGTCTTCGCAGAGCAGCTCGCTCTTGGATGCGAGGATCCCTGGATCCGACCCTGGGCTGCCCGAGTCCGCGTCCCGACACCTAGGAGGGGCTTCAGCTCCGGACGCCGCTTGGCGTTATCTCGTCATTGCTTCTGTTTGTTGGCGCAGATAGTCGTGGTCGGACGCACCTTTGGATGCTGGCCAGGCACTCATGGCTTGGTCCAATATACGAGAACATGCGCTATCATCTTGTCTACTGGTCGTGTTGCCCCCCCCCGTATCCGCAGCTGTCTGTACTTCCCTACCGTTATCTACTGCTTAATACTACATAACTGCATGTATAACACTGTTGTGACTAGAGTTTATGATCTGGACTATCAGTGATATAAATATCTTGCAAAAAAAAAACTCCCCCTGAGATTCTTATAAATCTTTACCAGTTCATCTCAAATAGTCTACTATCGTGAGAGAAGCCACCAAATGGTTCTAGTAACCGTCCATTACTTGCCAGGAGGTAAAGGTATTCTGAATTAGGTCACCTGTGTGCAAGCAGAACTTGTAATGCTGGTATATTAGTAAATCTGAGTGGGAGTGAGAATTGGTCCACACGGTATACGCAGTGTATAGGTTGTAGACTGCCTTATCCATATAGCAAGAAGTGAAATCTAACTGGAGAAGCCAGCTTCCCTTTACTCATGAGTGCAATTCTCCATTTACACAATAGATTCTCTGTGTGAGATCACGACAACACTTCACATGTAACACAAAAGCCAAAGACAGCTCATCAGATAAAAAAAAGTTTATTTTTTGTCTATGTAGAAACAGATCCTCATTGTACAGCAAGTTAAAAATATGGGTTAAGACATGGTACTTATTTACAGAATAACACCACTGACTCCATCGCCAGTGGCCTGCACCACACCATAAACTCACACCGCGGTGGAGGAACGCTGGTGGATATAAAAGGGTTTAAATTGTCTCCTTGCTATAAAGGGTAAAAGAAGTCAGTGAGCCGGAGGGGCAAACGTCAGGGGGAAGAGTTATAAAAACACACACCAGAAATTCAACCTTTATTTAAAAAATATGAACAGCTTTGGTTGATATTTTTAGTCTATGTCGGTTAGGACAGTGTAAATTGCCCCCATACAATTCCAGGCCAGCCTGCAATACATTCACACAGGTGTTGTACATTTATGTGAGTGGATACTCCAAATACAAATACACACGACTATGTATCCACGCACACAAAAACCCATAAATATACATAGTTCAGATAACGGTTGTGCTCCGAGTGATGATGACACCAACATGCTCGCTATCCGAGTAGCCTCAGCTTGAATGGTACATTAGCAGCGATGGCATTGGTTTCATTTATTACAGTTTTCGACATGATGGAAATTCTAGAATTTAAATAAAAAGTTGGTTCTCAAACATCCCAACCACATCAGAAAAAACAAACTGTAACCGTATACATGTAAGAATTTCATGGAGGTAAATGTCCATGGATATCTGCTGAAAGTCTCTGTACCTCCATTCTATCTCTATTCAGCTGTGGACAGGCATGTGTGGCCATTAAAATTATATATATATATATATATTAGATATATCAAAATCTGAGCTGCTATGGCTTTTTATAACCTTAATATTTTATTTCACACTGATTAGGATAAAGGAATTAAAATGTATAATGAGCCACTGCATTAAGTGGAGGGTGCCCCAGCAGTTTTAATAAGAAAGCTTTGATCTATACATTTTAATTGCCCTACACCTATAATGAATTGTAGACACCCCTGATTGAAATTGTGAAGTGAGACTCTTTTGAAGAACAAATTCTTGGTTTCTCATAAGACAAACAATGGTTTCTCATAAGACAAAAAAATTCGTCGACACGGCTGTAGCCCCAACATCCTCGAATATTGCCGTATACATTGAATTATTCTCAGCTTTGATATAGAGAATGTTCCAAGTCTATTTAGCCCTAGGAAATATAAAAAGACAGAACGCTCTCTTTCTGGACAAAAACCTAAAGATGGTCGTTATCAACAAAGCCAACGCTACATGCCTTAATCGCATCCAGGCATTTCCGGTTCAGGAAGCTTCAGTTGCATAGCACATGTATCGATACGTGATACATAGAAGGTCTCTATGGGGACATGGGTGCTATTGAAGGGCCGTATTAACCTCCGCAAATAAAATAGCTGTATTTTAAAGAAAATGCCAGATTCTGTCCCTTTAAATAAGGTTCCACTTGAGTCTTGCTTAAGAAATTGTAGGTCCACATTACTAATAATCTCTTATCTTTCATCAGTTTATAAACATACTGCACTGATGCGGACCTGTTATTTCCCAAATCCTACATTTCATGGTTTAGTGTACTTAATAAACCTATGTAATTGTGTATTTCAATAAATTATTAAAATATATTAGCAAGTATACTTAACTATTTGGTCATGTGAGCAGTCAGAGCAGGATTTTCCCCAATTACCCTTTTTTGTGGAAAGGATGGTAATACGGGTCAGAACATGGAAATATTAGATATTGAACTTTTGCCCTACATGTCATTTAACTTAACTTAATAAAAAGTCCTTTACTTTTAAACTCGGTATCTCTGGAGCAATCACATTTACTAGAAGAAAAAAAAGCACAAGCTATAGGTAGTTTTAATAAAATAATGCCGCTTTAATCTATGAAGGTGGCATGACTGCGTGAAATCAATATATAGTCATCGGATGTAGAGTGCCAGGTAATTAAAAAAAAAATGACTTATACCCACTATACTATTAGATTACATCAGACAACGCCATGCAAAACCACTAGTGAATACTTTTCACCACTCGTGTGTTGTGAAGTATGGTGCAAGGAAGCAGAATGTTTGACACCAAGTTTGATATGATGTCAGTAACCCAGAAATTTCTGTTTTCTGAAACCACTGCTATGATGTCATCAGAGGGACAGACTTTTCACCATAGGGGGCGCTAAAAGCCAAGTACCCCTCCGTGCTGCTTCTGCCAGAGGTGCAACGGTTTGGTTACAAATAAAGCCCTTTGTAGCGATAACAGTGGAACAAGGAGTAATATATATATATATATGTGTGTGTGTGTGTTTGCATGTAAGGAGTAATTATATATATATATATATATATATATATATATATACACACACACACACACACACACACACACTTTTCCTTATGTACCATAGCTGTCTTTACCGATATGCCTTACAGGAATTATGGCGTACCTGAAGATACACTGTTCTGCAAATAAATCACTGATCTTAGAGAAAAAGATGGACCTGACTTCCCATTTAAGTGATAAAGATCTTTATGTAAGAAAAAGCAATAGAATTTATTAGGCGTGAGACATCGATTTGCAGCTTATATGCAAAAAAAATAAAAATAAAGCGTAACTACCCGCTTCACCGTTTCAGCATTTTTTTCCCAATAATATTATAAGAAGGTGTTTTCTGTATACAATAGATTTATGGGTATAAGCACCGGGAAATGAGAGCTCCAGAATGGGCAGCCACATGAGAAGTTACGAGGCAGACAGATCAATGAAGGCGACGGCGTGATCTCTTTATGAAGCCGGGAAGGGATGCAGGTATTGAGATTAATGTAAAATAGCTTGAAACGTTAGGAGTCAGATGGTGATCAGAGCTCTGGCTACCTGATTCTGGGATTTGACCAGTACCGGCCCCAGCTACACAAAGAAGCCTCGTCAGAATAACACAAGGATTTCCTCCTGTAACTAAACGCTGCATTTATATAAAAATCTCCTATTTCTTTAACATTTCTTAACAATTAGCTGCTCGTTAATGAATGCTGAAGCATATGACCTAATGATTAAAAGGAACACACATCCAGTAAGAGATCCCAAACCATGTCACTATAAAGGGGCCCTAATAAAATGTATAAACCCAAAACATACAAAAAATAAATACTCTCACCACTGTCGTATTTACAGCAGACCAACCCCCCCCCCAAGACCAATCACCCTGCTAAGGTTAATAAATAAGCTACAAAATCCTAAATTCCGTTATTAATTTAATGAATAGGTCGATAGAGAACCACAAAGTTGTGTTAAAGGTATGTACAAAAAAAACACCTCTATAAATATAATATCTTAAAACGTAGATTGTCCCGGGAGGCAGTTATATACAGACACAGCAGGGAGCGCCTCGGCCAGGGATCAAGTAAAAATCCGTATAAAAGATTATACATAGAACGTCTCACATCCTTTGGATGTTTGAAACATGAAATCTTTGTGGTTTCCCATCAGTAAAATAAATAAGAAAGTGTTTGTTGCAGATAGATATACAGTATAGTGAATGTCCTCCCATGCTTTAACGTGGGGTCCAAACACCATCTTGCAGCACTGAATGTAAAGCAGGGCCTGTACTATGTCTCAGGGGATGACCTGCGACACGTCACACACCTGTTACTGCGCAGCGTGTAACCGAAGATCCGTGACATGTTATGCAGCTATGCGTGTAGCCCCGGTATTTGCAACACGTGTAAAAGGAATAGTGTGACGTGTCTAATAGCACTTCCTTGTAGCAGGTCACGCAGCGGCGCACGTGCCACACCTTTTAAACAATGCCCTGTGACAGGTATGATTAGTTATACTTTTACTGAGACTTTCCCTGTGTAATTTTTGTTGTCGTCGTCATGGTAAGCCATCATCTTCCAGACTCAACGCCACTCTCTGCAAAAACAAAAATATAAAACAATGATGAAACTGCCATAATGTATAATCTGCTCATGTAGGTGGATATTAAACGGAACGCTACGTAGATGTAGATCCTACGCTTCTGAGATCTACTAACGGACTAACCAGCTCCCGGCAGCCAGATCCAGCGTTTGTTAGCATGTAATATATTTTCTAATATTTTCCTTTGTGTTACTTTTGCTTTGATTTACAGGTGTGACATCACTATTAATGAACTACAAGAATGTCCCCTCGAGAAAATAATTCAATCCATTAAGATAAGAAGCATGTTTTAATGCCTTGCTTTAATTTGCCACCCGCTTGAATGGTCAGTCTAGTCTCCAAAATGCTTTTATTTATTTTTTAATGAGACTACTATTTTTTGCTTTCTATTATTTGCCAAATTTTACTACTCACAGCAGGATAGACGTGGCCAATCTGTGAAGACCGCCCGATGTGTATCTCCTCTTCTTCCTCTTCCTCCTCCTCCGTGGTCTTCCGGTAAACCGGATTGTCGAAATTCATACTCTTTGTGTTCTTTCGTTTCCAATTTCTCCAGATGAGGAATCCCGAAAGACAGAGGAGGGCAAGCACAGCTTGGAGAAAAGAGGGATTACATAGTTACCACATTGGAAGTACATGAAATAATCATGGCTAAGACAGCACACACTGGATATATAGTGTGTATTATGAGCGCAGACCGTGCGGACCTCACACCGGTATAAAGGTCCATAAGCGTCAGTAGTTCATGTACCTATTAAGCACCTTGGTGTGCGAAACATGTAAGCCTGTGAAGATCTGACGGTGATTTTTAAACTTCATTGCAGTTTGTTCTGTGTGGTAGAAGAAGGTACTTTGGGCAACATAAAAGCCTGAGCCTCTAAGACATGGATGTGGATGAATGAGAGCGTTTCTCAAACAATACACAGACCCAAAGCAGCATCGCCACCAAGAAACAGGAGAAAAAAAGTTACAAGTTTTTGAAGCACCTTGTGGATTTATTATTCCCAAAGTGATTGTTGGACACTTCACAAGCTTAGTGTATGGGAGACAACATACATAGGATACTCACCAACAGGCACAGCTACGCCAATCACTGCAGCAGTCAGGGTGGACCCGAGATCAGAGGCACTGTTTTCATCTGCAAAAAAAAAAAAAAGAGCGAAGGGTCAGTGACTAAATCAGGTTGCCCTGCCGTTCCAGCTACTGGGGACACTCCAATGATACTTCCAGCATGTCCGTCTGAATAACGATATACACTATATGGACAAAGGTATGGGGACACTTGACCATTACACCAACAGGGACTTTTTATGACATGTCCTCTTCAGCATACCAAGCCATTTTGGACAATGCTCTGCTTCCAACTTTGTCAGAACAGTTTAGGGAAGGCCCTTTTCTATTCCAGCATGACTG
Source organism: Spea bombifrons (assembly GCF_027358695.1). NCBI lineage: Eukaryota > Metazoa > Chordata > Amphibia > Anura > Pelobatidae > Spea > Spea bombifrons. Next base: position 39,587,483 of record NC_071092.1, on the reverse strand, counting down.
AGCCCCAGCGCACAAAGCAAGGTCCATAAAGACATGGTTGGATGAGTTTGGCGTGGAAGAACTTGACCGGCCGCACAGAGCCCTGACCTCAACCCCATCGAACATCTTTGTGATGAACTGGAAAAGAGATTGCGAGCCGGGCCTTCTCATCCAACATCAGTGCCCGACCTCACCAACGCTCTACTGCATGAATGGAAAAAAATCCTACAGAAACCCTTCAAATTCTTGTGGAAAGCCTTCCCAGAAGAGTGGAAGCTGTTATAGCTGCAAAGGGGGACCAACTACATATTAATGTCTATGTATTTATTATACAAGGTCATAAAAGTCACTGTTGGTGTAATGTTCAGGTGTCCCAACAGTTTTATAATTAACGCGTTACTGAGTTTCTTACAGTGCTTGGACATGTTGCTGTTCTCTGTGGCTTTAATCTTCACGTCCACGTGGCTGAATGTAGAGGTAGTTTGGTGGCTGCTGGTCCCAAGGGAGTGATTACTTGTAGCCTCGGTAGTGTCTATGGTAGTGGTGGCAAGTGCAATCGTTGATGGAGCAGGAGAACTGGTCACCTGAGATGGAGTGGAGTCTGCAGTGGGAGATTCCCTCTCAGCCGTAAAAGGAGGTAGAGTCGCAACAGGAGTTGCTGCAATGACTAAAACATATTTTTTTTATGAATAATGGGGAGAATTTCAATCAATGAGACAGCAGCAGGATGAGAGACTAGACATTATCATGAGAGGTCTATGTCAAGGACACAACCCCAAACTGCCAGGCAGAAACCCTTCTCCAAAATAAGACCCCGGAAAACAAAAGCACAAAAATACTATAGCGTGGCAATTCTATAACTTCTTATAAATGTTAAAATAAACATAGTTGCAAAAAAAACCCCAAAAAACTTACATTTAACATATTTCTACCCACATACTCAATTAGGAGAGTTGGGAAGAGAATTGTTTCAACCACCTCACTTCTATTAAAACTGAGCAAATTTCTCCAGCTAGATGGGCTGAGCTGGGCCTGTATAACGCATAATTCAATTATTCGCCTATTTAACTATACATTTAAATAGGGCCAGACAAGCTTTTTGTTTGCAGTAGCAGCTCACAGGGGTTGGCCCTTTATAATGGACAGTGAAGTTTGTAACATAACTCTACTTTACTGAATAAACCCAATGTACCCCTTTTTATTTTTACTCCCCTCACATCAGACTCCACTGCTGGCCCTCTTCTTCGCCTACAGACCCAGTCGTACCTTTTCCACAGCTTCTCATGTCTGGTCCCAGCTCGACTCCATCTGGACAGGAGCATGTGTATTTGGGTGAGTGAATGGAGATCTGAGGGGCAGGAAGGCACAGGTATTCACAGCCTCCATTCGGAAGTGGACCCTGGTTACAGGCATCAACGGCTGAACACAAAAGCAGTCATACTTACTATCCATTTCCACATAATACCACATATTCTCTGTACAACGAGTCACGTGAATAATTTATATCATAATTTAGCTAACCTGCTACAAGAACATACTAAATAGTTTCAAAAATTAAACTGATTGTATATTACCTACTTAGTGTTTTTCACATTTAACAACATTTTGCTTTCTAAATAGTTCGGGAACTAGCAGTTTTAGTATATAATCACTGCCAGGAGACGTAGATTAAAAATATACATTTTTTTCTCATATTTGTATAGCACAGAAATTCACATATAATGTTATTTTTTTATCATACAGTAGTTTTAGAAGAAACCAGCTTTAGAAAAATCATTAAGTGGCAAAAATGCAAGCAGACTTCACCGCCTGTACAAGAGTTCATTCATGTGGATTAAATCTACCCCATCTGAGCACTGACCACGTAGTAAATGGTTCTCTACTTCAACATTCTTCAGCCAAGAACAAACCTCTCTCCAAGTACTAATCGCTTTGGCGATATCTACTCCTTGTGGGGGACAATAAGATCAGAAAATAACAGGTGTTCCACCACTAACCTTTTGGTTGTTTGAGCTGATGGACAACTACAAGATCGTGAGGATTGTTCAGGTTCTCTGTAAGGATGGAGATCTCTCGCCCAGTCAGTCGGTTCGCACTGAAGATGGCTTCATTCTCCAGATCAGTCCAAAACACCTTGTCCTAGAATAAGCATGGACGTATAAGAGGGGTGCTACCGTTTCTTACACTATTGTGAGAACGTAGGTGAATAAAGTAGTTTGAAGATAGAGAAACAAATACAACCAATGCATGTAAAACTAGAAAAATCACCAATAGGATGGACTTCCAAGCTTGGCAAGGTGGGCTACTACAATCATGCTTCTTTTATTTCTCATCATGTTCCACCTAGTTTTTAAAGACCAAAGGCAACAGGAGTATATATCCAGCTTCTGCTATATAAATGCAGACTAAAGAGGGTCGTCTTGTGCAATCTATCAACCTTGCGACTCAGGCATGATTCTGCTTATTTGCTCCGAGAGACACACACACACACACACATCTTGTAGCTAGAGACATTAGTCATATATATATTCGTCACTTTTAAGCCCACAGTCTCTCACCTCAAACACTGCCAGGCCAAAAGGGTGGCTCAATTCATTTTCTGAGGCAATGAGAAGTTTTCTGTTGGTGCCATTGAAGTCGACACTGGAGAGCGTGTGGAGCTTGGAGTCTACCCAGTACAGGCGGCGGTTCATCAGATCTGAAGGGGACATGAGGACGAGGCGGTGTTTATGGCTCCCTGATCCACTTTAAGGGATTGTCCTAAGTTTACTGGCATCTAGAGGCTCATTTTCTCCCATCAACTATTACTTTATTAAATCTGATTTAATTACCCCCCAAAAAACGGATACATATTATATACAAAAAGACCAGTAAGAGTCCATGCAATTTGTTTAGACACTATATTGTTAAAGCATGTTCATTCCTGATATACCATCATGATTCAGCCATGTTTTAGAGCAGGCAAGGTTGCGCACGCCAAAGGCTGTCCCAAGCTTCCCCACTCACCTAACGTTATTCCATTGGGCCACTCTATCCCGTCAGATACCAGCACCTGACGGTCCCCTCCATTCAGTCCAGCCTTCTCAATCTTGGCAGGGTCCCCCCAATCCGACCAGAACATGAACCTACAAAGACACAGTGAACTCATTTTTTCTATAGATTCACTTTATTGTTATTGTTTCACTGGGTATCTACGGAGACTGTCTTCACTCACCCTTGCGCAGGGTCCACGGTGATGGCTCTAGGTTCACCCAGGCCATGGTTAAACAACGTCTTCCGTTTGCAACCATCCGTAGTTGCCACAGAGATGGTCTTATTCCCGGAGTCAGTCCAGTAAATGTTCTTATGGATCCAGTCCACAGCCAGGCCCTCAGGGGAGTGCAGCTGGGTGTTGATCAACACCACATGCTCTGATGGGTCCATAGCACGATCCAGGGGAGCACTGCAAAGTACAAAATCATTATGGAGAAGAGGATAAAGGCAACCTCCTCATTCCTGTATGCAAGTTAAGCAACCTTAACTAAACCACTGCAACTACAACATTCATATTTATCTTTGGTGCTGCCCAAAGCCTGACCCAGCGCTCTTCACTTTACGGTCCTTAACGCTCAGCGCCAGACTATGACATCATAATTGGGCTCTTTTAAGTGTTTATAAGCCGGTTGGCCCACCGAGCCGCCACCGACCATATTATATTTTGGGACACACGGCCATAACAGTGGCGAGCCAGTGTTTCATGAGTGTGCATGCCAGTACTCGACAAGCAGATGGTAGTATCTATACAGACCAACAATTAGCCCTGTACCTGTATATCCTCCGGTAGAAAAGGTCGCACCAGTATATCCTTTTCCTGATCACGTCTACATCTAAAGATACAACGTTTTTAAGTTGAGAGGCCAGGCGGGAGTAGTCTCTGCGCACCAGGTCAATCTGGCGTAGTTCATGGCGATTTGTGAAGATGAGGTATGGGCTTTGACCTGTCAGAAAAGAGGCTATATATATTATATCTATTTATACACACACACACACACACACACACACACACACACACACACCATATATCCAAAGCACACTGCCCGTCTCCACTCTTCTTTTGTTCTCCTTCACTCGTTCCCAAATCACTCCCATCTAAACTCCCTTATCCATTGCTCCGTGGGTGCAGAACTCACCCTCCACTTTGCAGGTCTTGGATACGCTGTCCATCTCGTAGCCCTCGTAACATTCACACTTGTAATAGCCCTTATAGTTGATACAGATTTGGCTGCAGGTATCTGGGTTTTCACACTCATCAATATCTGAAAGAAGACAAGGTGGGTAAGAGAAACCCCCCCAAGAAAACGCATTCTTACAAGTAATAGCAGAAGGAACAAAGGAAATGTGAAGAACAAGTCTGAGTGATAAAGATAAGTGCGGCATGTGGGAGGGAGTAGTACCCAAAAGAGAAATGTGACTCGAAAGGGTTAATAGTGTGATGAAGGCATCACATTATTAGGATTAAAAACAGGAATTTTAAATCAAAGTGATGTCATGTAGAATGTTCTAGGGCAGGAAGGGACATAAGCATATTATTTTTTTTATTCTTTTATTCCGGTTAACCCCTGCCTACCCACCCACCCACCCAGGTTTCCAAGGCCCTGGGTTAAAAAGAGGGGTTTGCGGGTGAGAGAAAAACGTATGTTTCCATCAAAGACATCGCACAAAATGTAGGTGGGGAGCCGTGTGTAGGATTTAATAATAAAAAAAAAAAAAAAAAAAAAGAGAAATGTTTTAGGTGTAATTTAGATAAATTCATCCAAAGGCTGGATATTAAGTGCAAATGGAAGGGGATTAGAATGTGAAGGCTCCCCCAACACTAGATTTCACAGGTATTATTATTTATTGTGCCGTTATACCCCCTCAGCCCTGTTACACTTCCTACTGTCTAGAAATAACACACGCAGTAACACTGAAGTATGATCTATCCTATCTGCTCGAGCACAAGGCTTGGTTTAACTTAGAAAATTAAAATTGGGAGCCAAGACACACGGAGTGTCTGCGTAATAATAGTATGTATGAGATGCTGGACAAAGAATATGCATTGCTTATATTATACGTGGAAAGATTAGTTCGTTAAGCTGGAACCCATGCATGTGTTAAGAACTTTTGTTGTTATACTTGCTAAGGGAAATAAGATAAGGGCTTGAGCCGGACCCTCACTGCCCCTCTCAGACCCTCACTCCCCCTCTCGCTGCAGATGTTTGAGCGTTCTGAGGTTCTGTGGGTTTTTTAGGGAGTTGTGTTTTAATGATCAGATACTACAGACCCACCGGGTGCTTCAGTTTATACCATTATATTAATCTACAGCCTTTCATGATGCCTGTAACTGATGAATTGATAAACTCGCCTATTTATTTGTTGGCTGCAGACAATTTTAAGCCTTTCTCCCCCAGCCTTTTATCAAAAACATTCCAGTCATGCTTTGAAACAGCCAAGGTTAAGTGAATTGTGTCTAGAGAACTATGTGGCCAGGGTGGGGGTCTCAGTAACGGGACTGGGAAGGGGGTACAGATTTAGGAAGGTGCATATGTTACCTCCACAGGTCTTCTTGTCGATGAGCTTGTACCCCAAGGGGCAGTCGCACTCATACCCCACTTTCAGGTCTTTGCAGACATGCGAACAGCCCCCGTTATTAACTAAACACTCATTTATATCTGCAAGAGAGATGGAGAAGAAATTCATGAGAAAAAGTGAAACATCTTGTGTGGCCAAAGCTCCTGAGCCCTACGGAGCCACGGCAGATAGTGGAGCTGTGCATGCGCACTGCATCTCACAGACACGGGATCAGACAGCAGGATCAGGGGGTGACCGCATGCATCACACGCGTGTCTGCTGTATACATACCGGCAAACTAAACAGCGATATTGCTTTGAAAGTAAAAGTAATAAGCATTGGGGAGCATAACTCACCGCATTCACTTGGCTCATCAGACCAGTCTCGGCAATCTTTGTGGGTATCGCACACTTTAATGCTGTCGATACACTCCCCACTCTTACAGCGAAACCTTAACGCTGTGTCACAGGGAGATTCGGCTGCTGGAGAGAAAACACACGCAAGAAGCGTTCATACAAAGTCACCAGCCAGAGAATAACACGACGGCGGGGTCCCCTGTACGTTCCCGTAAGTACCTACCACTCAAACACCCGGCCTCGTCGCTGCTGTCCGGACAGTCTCGGATTCCGTTACACTGTTTCATGCCGTGGATGCACGATCCGTCTCCACACTGGAATTCATCTGGGCGGCACGTCACCAGGGCTGAGGGCATCAAACGAATATATCTTATTTTACATGTACAAAAAGGTCACCACCGTACGGGACATACCAGCAAGGATCTAAACATTACATACATTAAATAACAGGCGAAATAAACCCTCTTATTAGGGACGTTACCATTTTGGATGCTTTCCAATAAAACCTTTCTTCAATTGTTGAACTGCTCCAAATTATGTCGAATACCGTTTCATAAAAAGGTGCAAGACTGCTTGGCTCAATATCATCGTACATAAACATCAATGGGGTTGTTTCGCCTACAGCAAGCATCTTGTCACACAAACATCGAAAACATGGAACCACACACAAAAGCATAAAGGCAACAATAATCACAATAATTAGTAAAATAATTCCCAGCTGGACCAAAACTTGTTTCCATCCTTTAAGCCATCCGAACCATTCTAGCTCCATATGATATCTCAGCTATTCTACAACAGACTCAACCCAGGCATCGCACTGCTCAGCGTTATTTTCGTCTCCAAGGGAGTCTGTTGTTGCCCGACATTGTTACTATTCAACGATGCAATGTTCTCAATCCGGCTGCCCTCCTTCCACTTCCAAGGGGGGAGTATACTGATATTCCGTCTACGGATTTTATTGATCTAGCCACAGAAGAGGATCTTCAGGAACAGCTATTGTGGCATACACAATTATCAAATGTCGATTTTCCAGATGTATCACCCGAGGACGATCCACATGATTGTCTGACCATGATGCAAGCGGAAGCCGGTTCGCCTCCGAATATACAGGATACCCCACTCTCGAACCCAGAATGGACCCTCTTTGTGGACGGCGCCAGATATGCTGATGACAAGGGTCGCTTCCATACGGGAATGGCGGTTACGACTGACACCACTGTACTCTGTGCAAAAGCTCTACGACCGGATCAGTCGGCTCAGGAGGCTGAATTAGCTGCCCTCACCGAGGCCTGCATTATGGCTAAAGATTCTACCGCAAATATCTATACGGATTCCCGGTACGTCTTCGGAGTTGTACATGATTTTGGAGTCATCTGGAAGGCAAGAGATTATATCACTGCAGCAGGGACTCCAATCAAGAACGGGAAAGCAGTTGAAGTTTTGATGACTGCGGCCCTACTCCCGAAACAAGTTGCAGTGATCAAAATCAAGGCACACTCACGGGCTGACACTATGGAAGCAAAAGGAAACGCCTTAGCGGACAGTGCAGCCAAGCAAGCAGCCCTCAATGAAGACTCAACGGTCCCTCTAATGACCGTGACCAAGGAAGCACCAAAGGAATTAGACTGGGATATTCTAATTCAATTACAACAACAAGCTTCAACCAAGGAACAAAATCAATGGATACAAGAAGGAGCATCTAAGGATGAGCGGGGAGCCTGGGCCAGAGGCCAATATTTTTGTTTACCCCGGACGTTATATCCTTTAGTCGCATCACTAGCTCAGGGACCGACACATCAGTCTAAAACCATTATGAAGGAGATTATCGACAAAATCTGGATCGCACCAGGAATCACCCCGATGCTAGCACGAACCACCGAATCATTTTTAATCTGTGCTCAGTGCAATATCGGAAGGACAGAACCTACACCATCTAAATGTTTACCGAATGCTCAATACCCTTTCCAAAGGATTCAAATTGACCACATTCAAATGCCGATGTGTCAGACATTTCAGTATGTACTGGTAGTGGTAGATGTGTTTTCTGGATGGCCAGAAGCCTATCCAGTACGAAACCAAACCGCACCCACTACCGCAAAGAAGTTCAGTGTCCCAGAAGTTATAGAAAGCGATCAAGGATCTGCATTTACGGCAAATATCACTCAAGAAGTGTGGAAAATTATAGGTTCACATCTTGCTTTCCATACTCCCTAAAGACCGCAGAGTAGCGGGAAAGTGGAAAGACTAAATGGCATAATCAAGTCAAAAATGCTAAAAATGACTCAAGAGACTGGCCTAAATTGGGTACAGTGCCTACCCATTGTCCTTTTTGCTATCAGACATACGCCATAGGCATCACACAAACTGACCCCACACGAAATACTTTTTGGAAGTAGCCCTAGGCTAGGACAGTATTTCCCACAACAGTTGCAAATGAATTATGAAACAATGGCAAAATATGTTATTGCTTTGACTACTCAATTATCTAATATACATGCCCAAGTTTTCTCTTCTATTCCAGATCCCAATACCCTCGAAGGTACTTATTCTCTATTGCCTGGAGAGCGGGTGGTCGTGAAGAAACACGTCCGATCTACTCTGGAACCGAGATTCGAGGGCCCTTTTCAAGTGCTACTAACGACTCCTACCCAGGCCCGGACTGGGACAAAAAATAGGCCCGGGCATTTAAGCCTGAGCAGCCCATATTTATTTATTTATTTATTGTTAAAGCCCACCCTTCATGTACCATCTTTGCATTTAATCATTCACACAAATCATTAACACATTCATTAATGCAGTCTCACAAATCATTCAAGCAATTCATCCACACATGAATTCATTAATTGTCATACGCATTCACACAATTCATCCACACATTTATTCATTCATTCTCATACGCATTCACACTACCCCCTCTCATCATCTTATCTGCCCCTTCTCACTATGTTCCCCCTTTTCACTATGTAACCCCCTTCCCCACTTATCAATATGTACCGCCTCTATCTATCCCCTCTCCCCCTTTCTCACTACCTAACCCCCCTCTGCCCCTTCTCACTGCAGCCCCCTCCCTCACCCTACTTACCTTGTTGCCAGAGCAAGCAGCAACTGCGACCGCGCCTGTGGCAGGGCAGGATTGACTTAGGGGCTGATGGAGCTGCAGCTCCAGGCTAGTACCTTAAAATATGGCCGCATTAAGGCAGAGCCCCTTAAGCCCGCCGCAACTGCAACCGGGTCCGCCACTCTAAGGCAGAGCCGGCCTTAGGTGTTCTGGCGCCCTGTGCGGACTACTCCTCTGGTGCCCCCCATCCCAAAAAAAGAAAGGAATAAAAATTTGTAACAAAACTCCCCTTTCTCACTATCTATCCCCCTGTATCACTATCTACCACCTCTGCCTCTTCTCACTGTTATCATTATATACTGAGGCAGACATTGACGGTGGTACAGCATAATACTTATCACTATATACTGAGGCTGAAATTGACGGTGGTACAGCATAACACCTACCACTATATACTGAGGCAGACAATGACGGTGGTACAGCATAACACCTATCACTATATACTGAGGCACACATTGACAGTGGTACAGCGTAATCCCTATCACTATACATTGAGCCAGACATTGACAATAGTGCAGCATAACACCAATCACTATATACTACGCCAAACATTGATGTGGTGTAGGCCTACCACTTCATTGTCTGGCTTAGTAGTAGGGATGCACCGAAACTAATTCTGGACTGAAACCGAAAATGCAGCATTTACCTGTCCGAAACCGAATATGACCTCCCCACACCATAAAAAAATCTAACACTTTTATTTAAAGTAAGTAACACACCAAAATAGGACAAAACAATTAAAAAACAATATTATATGTATATATATATGATTGTTAACAGCAATCACATTCCTATCATGCCCAGACATACCCAGATTCCAGGATGTACTCGCAGACTTGGCATGATAGGAGTATGATTGCCCTATCTACCCCTTCTGACTCCCTTCTCCCCCATCTACCCCTTCTCACTCCCTTCTCCCTATCTACCCTCTTTCCCCCGTCTCACGCCCTTTTCCCTATCTACCCCCTCCTAACTATCTACCCTCTCCCTCTTTGAAGTTCACTTACCTTTCAGGAGTCCTGCGGTGGGGGTGCAAGGCCTCTGCCTCCCAGCTCTGCCACTGTATGGAACAGTATAGAGTGATGGGAGTTATGATGTACTTTTAGAGCATAATTAGATCATGAAAAAGACATTGGAAATGGTACAGCATAACACCCATCACTCTCACACACTAACCAATCCACACATATACCAATCCACACATATATACCAATCCACACATATATACCAATCCACACGTATACCAATCCACACCTATACCAATCCACACATATATACCAATCCACACATATATACCAATCCACACGTATACCAATCCACACGTATACCAATCCACACACATATACCAATCCACACACATATACCAATCCACACGTATCCCAATCCACACGTATGCCAATCCACACGTATCCCAATCCACACGTATGCCAATCCACACGTATGCCAATCCACACATATATACCAATCCCCACATATATACCAATCCACACATATATACCAATCCACACATACACCAATCCACACATATATACTAATCCACTCTCACTGAATATTTTCCTACCTTTCCTCTTTTCTCCTTACAGCTCCTTTTCCTCCTCTTCGCTCCTCTTCTTCAGTTCTTCTGTCTTCTTCCGGTTCAGAGGGCAACAGCTGCTGTGCGCCGGGGTTTGTTGTCAGATCCCGGCGCACAGCAGCTGTTGCCGTGCAGATCACAAGGGAGCGGTATCGGAGGTCTTTAACAGACCTCCGGCTCCCTTGAGTGATTTTAAGCCGGGTCGAACCCGGCTTAAAATCACTCAAGGGAACCGGAGGTCTGTTAAAGACCTCCGATACCGCTCCCTTGCGAACCTGCTCCTCCAGCGGCGGACATTACTGTCCGTCTCTGGAGGGGTGCCGGGTGCCGCAAGTTGGCACCCCCTGATGAGCGGCACCCGGTGCGGACCGCCCCCCGCCCCCTAGAGTGTGACGCCCTGTGCGGTCGCACACCCCAAAGGCCGGTCCTGCTCTAAGGGGCCGGGAAGCCCCCACCAGGGCCGGCCTTAGGGGTCTGCGGCCGCACAGGGTTTAAATTATAACATCGGGTTTTTTTTCCAACTTTATTTAACATCCTCCATGTTAAATAAAGTTAAAAAAAACTTTATTTAACATGGAGGATGTTAAATAAAGTAAAAAAAAAAAACCCGATGTTTTAATTTATACCCTGTGCGGCCGCAGACCCGTAAGGCCGGCCTTGGTGGGGACTTCCCGGCCCCTTAGAGTGGCGGACCCGGTAGGTAGGGTAGGGGCCTGGAGCTGCAGCTCCATCAGCCCCTAAGTCAATGCGGCCCTGCCGTGGCCCGGCCCACCGGGCAAATGCCCGGTGTGCCCGATGGCCAGTCCGGGCCTGCTCCTACCTCAATAAAAGTTGAAGGGAAGCCCACCTGGATACACGCATCGCACTCCAAGAGAGTCAAAGGATACGATCCTCCAACCAGTGACTCCTAGAATGCATATCCTTTACAAGAGAGTGGGCATCCCGCTATTATGGTTCATATTACAGTATACATGGGGAAAAATGATTAGATCTCACGGGCATACAGGGTCTGCAGCTCAAGCTATCAGTTATCAGGGGGGTCGGGTAGCTATTACAAGAGACGCACGACAAGCAGGTCCTCCCACTTTTTGGTACAACTCCAGTAGCACAACAGTAGCCACATTCTCATTTCAACACTGCCATATTATAGATTGTGTTTCTAGACGCTACACCAGTGTATACACCGGCGTGGAAACACAAGAAGGGGATATTATCTACAATTTTGACCCCGGATATTGTAGTGTTGAGGTAGAAAGCTATGGCGAATGTGTTGGGTACATATGTTATGCAGGAGGGCAATGGGGGGGGGGACTGCGGGTATTGGGGCTCTGTCATAACCAACTCAGGTACCAAATGGGGATATAAGCCCCCTGAAGCCCTAGCTCTCAAAGATCAATATGGTAAGTCATTGTTCACACGAATGACTCTTTTATCCACCGGCACGGGTAATAACCAACGGTACACTTTTACTATAGAAAATCCACGGCCAACTGATGCTCGAAAATATATTTTCGGGATTTACAAAAATGGTGTTGGTGCCATCAGCGGCAGGGCCCCCTTCTATCTTAAAGATATGTACAATAGTTTAGAATGGAAAGAGCCGCAAAGTAACCCCTCAAACCAACCAGTCTCAAAACAACCAGAAATTCCATTCAATGCCCTGCTCGCCATCCAACGTATGATAGCTATTGCAAATCCCATTTATGCCGATACTGTAGCCATAGAAACCAGATATAATGATATTAATCTATGGCTTGAATGGATGAGATATTCTGCCATTAAGCACAATAAGTCCAATTACTATGTGTGTGGCAGAGCCCGTCCACATCTTGGAACAGTACCTCTACAGTTGCCCTATCAGTCACCGCTATGCCTATTGAGTCTTTATACCAATACCAGTAACAAATTCACCGAATGTGAAAAGTGGAAGAGAGAATATCCCCTATTAATCAAGGCTCCCAAGCTCAATGAAGGAATTACTATATATTCTCTGGTATTTACACTTGTATTTCAAACACCAAAGGAACTGGCAAATTTCTTGGTAATTTCTCTTACGGTAGTTGTGCCGAATACAGCAACCTGACCGGTTCCCCCACACAGAATCAAGTATATTCTCTGGGAGACATCTATTGGCTATGTGGGGACATGAAACTGCGCACCAGATTAGAAGGTAGTTGGACTGGTGAATCCAGTCCATTGGTGAATAATCTATAATATAAATATAATAAAGCAGAGTGATTTTGGACCTGACCCAGAGTGTGTCGTGTGTCTTACTTCTCTCTCCGTGCACGTACATTTATATTATAGATTATATAGTGTCCGGAAAGAGGGACGTCAGACTACGTAAATCACATTAATTGGTTAATCTCAAAACCATGCGGAAATAGGCAGAAAACCGTTACAAACTAATGTTAGGCAATTTCCTGTAACTAGGTGCGAGATGCTAGCCGGGATATCTTTGTGGTTAGTAAAACATAGATGAAATATCTGTTAACTGATATTGAATGTACTAATATTCTGTTACTTGCATCTCCCGCATATCTGCGTGAGGCGTGACCCTTTATACTGGCCGAAGCCAGCTTATATTCATTAAAACCATAAACATTTCTAGCCAAAATATATATATATATTTGGTTCCATAGCATTACGAGATGCCCAAGTTCATAATACGTTTCCATTCTACTCACGGCAATTCAGCTCATCAGATTTGTCTTTGCAGTCCTCGTCCCCATCGCATCTCCAGCTCAGCTGAATGCATGCGCCGTTATCGCAGCGGAACTCGTGCGCCCCGCACTGCGTAACGGTCTGCGGCTGGATCTTCAGGCCGCAGATAACCTCAGACTCGTCGGACTCGTCGGCGCAGTCCGGCTGCCCATCGCACACCCACTTCTCCGAGATGCAGTCGGCCTTCCCGCATCGGAATTCTCCTGGTTTGCAAGTCAAGGGGGAGCAGTCCTTCTCGTCGCTGCCATCGGGGCAGTTCGCGGTGCCGTCACAAACAAAGAGCGAGGAGATGCAAGACTTGTTACCGCACTGGAACTCTGTGCGCGAGCAGCCTGCGGGGAGGAATAAAAAATAATTTAAAAAAAGCTACCGTGATCTACCGCAAAAACAAGCAGACGGACATAAACAGGAAGCTAGATGAGCCATACGGGATCACAGAATATGAATGCAGATCACAGGCATTCAGCCCACCGAGTCAATCGGTCTTATGACAACCATAAGTGTGTATATATGTAACATCAGGCTTTTTTCCCCGGACCACCACCTTTTAATGGGAGACCCCCAGTGATCCTATCCATTTTAATGCATAGGATAGCTGCTGGGGCCCTTAACATTTTAACCTTTACAAATGCATGACTGGCCCGTGTAGAATACCCATTTCCAACTCCTTTGCATGCAGGAGATGCGATCGGCCCTCGCATAAGATATTCCGACCTCTGGCCAGCTCCGGCTTGGTGAACGCGGGGAGTGGCGCATGTGCAGAAAGCGTGCCCATTCATTTCAATGGGAGCACTTTCCTGACGCTGATTGTCGGAGGAGGGCAGCTGCTGCAGCAGGTAAGTGCTTTTTTATTTTGTAAGAACGTATATTGAAGCGCTCGGAGTTCTTTATTCTGCACCAAAGGGGGAGTCAGAGGCAGCAGACCATCCCTTTAAGTGGTTTATAAACTTTAATAAAGTAACCGATCCTGGGTATTTCTAATAATCTGCTGCATCTCACTTTCCAGAATACTATCTCCTAGGTGACTTTTCTCACTTGGAGTGCTGGATCCTGATTCACCTGCATCACTTCTGCAAGATTCGGTATTTACATAGCACCAACATACTCCACGGTGCTGTACAGCGCCGTACACACAACACAACAGCCAAACGCAAGACTGTAGAACCAAGCGTCGTGGATAAAGTCTTGGCCGAGGGCAATGGAATTCATAGAGAATTTTTAACATTTACGAATTCCTTAAACAAACATGAGTTGGGCCGATGGGCTATAAGGATATAAATGTTTAACAGTAACCCTGAAGGATTAGTTTGTTCTTCTAATGGAATCGGTTTTTTTAATTAGAAATAAAGCAGAACACAAAAAAAAAGGAGTAAAGTCTAAAGCAAAAGCTAAATTATTAAAGAACTAAACTCCCACGAGATATGATACAGCCAAAAGACGGCAAAACATTTTAAATCTATTAAAAAAACATCTCTTATAACCTACGGTTCAGGACGTTTCTAATCTTAAGGGAAACGCTTGCATTAAAACAGAAGCCTTCGGGATTTATTAAATCTTCATTTGGTAGGTAAATTATATATGAGATATTTTCTTACACTTTTTCTTACCATTATCACCAGTGCTTTACAAGAAAAGACGGGTAATTACATTATTTTTTATATATATATATATATATATATATATGTATGTGTGTGTATGAATGTGTGTGTGTGTATGAATGTGTGTGAATGTGTATATTTATAAACAAAATATTAATATATGTTCTTGGTTCTAAATGTATAGCAGTAAAGCCTCCTGTAGATATCCAGAAATCATCAATAATCATATTTTTAAATAATTTAAGACACACTAAAGCTTCAAAAACAGCTGCAGACCTCCGTTTCAGATATAAGCATCACAAATAATCCTTTTCTGCACATTTTATTCAGGAGGGGGGGGCACGGAGATGGTTGATACCACAGCACGGAGCAAGAATAAAAGGCTTGATGAGGCACGTACCAAGTTGCTCAACCCTTGGAAGGAGTTAAAGAAGATAAAGTTATCCGGACGCAGGAATTTCAAGGTTACTGGACAGAAAAGCAGTCTGGAGCAGATGTCTAGGCTCAGGGTATACACCGTGTGAAATGTTTGCAACGAGCTGATGACCAAAAAATAAAACACACCCTTAAAGGTAAATTAATTAGACTTTAAAGGAACCATTTGGTGGCTTTAACGGAATCTGTAGAAGTCGGCCCGCAAAGCAATAGATTAAGGCTGTAAATATATTATTCAAATTATAGGATACGTACAATTTCACTATAGGAAATATTTTCCACGTTAATCGTGTTACAAAAAATTATAAAAAATCCAGAAAAAAAAAAAAAAAACTTTAATAAAATAGATGGATGATGGTTCTTATTGCTGGAGCAGAGGATTTATTTGTTGCGACGGAGTATTACACAGTACACCGTGTACAAAAGGTACAGCTATATGAATCTTATATTGTGGTCTGGCTCAACAAACACGAGGTTTGGTATGAATGGTAGAAAAAAAAAATACGGGAGAATGATAGAAACAGATCGTTTGATGGCAGATAAGCACCATTTCTCTTATTGTATTAACCTCTTCTACTTCCATGCTAGAGCGGGTGCAGCCGGGTAAATGCTGTATGGATGTTGGGTAAATACAACTCCCACAATCCTCAGCCAGGATAAATTGAGTAAATGGACGGTGAGCGTGAAATATAAATCAAAAACCTCTAAAAACACGTGTAGCCGGCAAGTACCTCTCCCCCTGTTGTAGAGCTGCATCTCTCATAACTCTCAGCCAGCCAAAGGCTAACTAAGCATCATGGCAGTTCTAATTGTACAAACGCTGGCGAGATACCCGGCAGTGCCCATGGCAGCGTTAGTATTAGTTATCTTGCACCATGCTGTATAAAGTCTGTGTGCAGAAACAATACTTAATGTGCCAGCTTCACCAGAATTCTTAGCAAGCCAGGACAGTGCCCTCCCACGGGGAGGACTAACTGGTGTATAACGGCAGGCTAAGGTTAGCATGCAGCGAGGTGTGGCCACGGATCTCCGTCGTCTTCGGTTTAGTCGGTGATGGGTACACTTGCAGGTGTTTCCGCCTCTGTAGAAAACTAAAAGCCGCAAGTCATAGTTCCGCTTTGTTTTTCTGAAGTTTTGGGCAGACGAACGCTGGAAGCATCGGTCTATCTGGAGGGGGCCGCTCTGAGCCGACAAGCGCTCTGTAAGTTCTTCCGCACACCGCGGGGCCTCATCTACTCAGAGGGCTATCGGGGTAACCTGCAGATAGTCTGCCTAAAAAAAGCTTCTGATCT
The DNA here is from genome assembly GCF_027358695.1 of Spea bombifrons. Taxonomy (NCBI): domain Eukaryota; kingdom Metazoa; phylum Chordata; class Amphibia; order Anura; family Pelobatidae; genus Spea; species Spea bombifrons. The sequence goes on along the minus strand of NC_071092.1, from coordinate 39,570,819 downwards.
CCGAAAGGATTCTGCAGCCCAAAGTGCCGTGTCGGTGGCTCACTCAGCAGAGAGATTCCGTTTGTCACAGAAAGAGAGCGAGATACAGACAGAAGCCCACGGCAACAAATACGTGGTGAGAAAGCAGACCTACATTTTTATGTTACCAGGACCTGTTGGCTTAACCACTAGGAATGAATTCGCCAAAATAACAGATATGAGATATACTTTAGCTCATCGGCTATATATTGTATCATGTTTTGGACCACTGTTGGTTGTCTGCATTTCTAGTCCATTATTTAAAAATATGCACAAGACAGCCTATAAATCGCTAATATAAAGAAGCAGAGGCTCAGCACTCAAATGATAAGGTGAGTTTATTTCACGCAGGCAACGTTTCGAGGCACAGGTCTTTCTCAGAAACGAAACGTTGCCTGCGTGAAATAAACTCACCTTACCATTTGAGTGCTGAGCCTCTGCTTCTTTATTTTGGATTTATTGAAGGACTTGGTGGTACCCTGACTCGTGCACCATCTCACTACTGAGTGCTGCATTCCAACCTTTCTTTTTGTGTAGCCTATAATCGCTATGATAGCCTGTGTTACATGCGTTTTGGGACACAATATTAGCGATTGTTAATATATTATTGCCTATCACAGGGCAGACTAAAGTACTCGAAATGGCTCTATGTTTCCACCTAGTGGCTGGACATGGTAAAGCAGCAACAGTTACTTTATTCTCCCAATATATTTAACATTTCCATACAATTATTATCTTTTATTTATATAGTGCCAACAATCTACGCAGTGCTTAATACAATACATATATTCAAGGGGTATGACAAGACGACAATTGACAGACTAAGACAAACCGATACATTAGGTAGAGAGAGCCCGGATCGCAAGTGAGACGAAGAAAATTATTTTGGAATACAAAAAAAAAAAAAAAAAAATATATATATCTTTTTATTATATAACCAAAACAGGAGAACCAAGGTGGCTGACAATGAAAACCCCTAAATACACTGATGATAGAGCAACAGGTTACCATGAATCATTCAGCCATCCGAAAAGGGTTACTAATATAAAAAATAAACGTCTGCTTACTTTTTAGGACAAAGTAAAGGTGGTAACTTTGCAGAGAGGTCACAACACCAACCAACTCAACAGCTTCATGGACGGAAGACCAGTTCAAAGACAATTCAGCCGCGGACCACTTTATCCAATATATAAAAGTAGATTTACACCGGTGAGGGACGGAAATGTGCTTCAAAGATGGCAGAAGCCCATTGTGAACACGGCACCCGTAACAATTGAAGGTGGGGATCCTCCAAGAACACACCAACCTTATCTAAAGAGAGCGCTGATGGGAAAGGCCAGCCAAGTGATCTCACGCTGGGAAAGACAAGGACTCATCGAAAGAGCAGACAGTCCTTGTAACTCACCAATTACGTTGAAAAGACAACCTAACGGGAAGGTCTGGATCCTATTCAACTTCCACAAATTAAATGACCGGACAGACCTTGCGCCAGCGAATGGGCAGAGCAGAGCAAAGGCCATAGCCGACATAACCCTAGGAAAATATTATTCTGTTCTAAAGCTCTTCTATGGAAACTGGAACATCCCGCTGGATGAAGAAACAAACTACAAGACCGCGTTTACGTTTAGAGGTCAGCAGTACGTCTGGAACAGGTTACCGGAAGGATTTAAGAATACAACCATCATACTCCATGAGACACTGGGGCAGATATTAGATAAACTACCCCAAGGTATCAGGACACGGGTGACGCACTACGCGGACGTGATGTTGGTAAGCGCAGATACGAGGGCCAAATGTTACGCGCTCACTAAAAAACTGATGAGACGTCTCGAGGAAGAGGGATTTGAGATACAACGAGACAACAAGCAGATGTGCAGAACCAGCGTAGACTTTCTAGGAAGACGTGTCCTACAGAAAGGCATCAAACTTACAAGAGGTTATTTGTGGAAAGTAAAAAACATCCAGTCTCCGGAGGACGTACAGGACTTGAGAAAAATACTCGGTTTGTTGAACGATGCTGCGACGCTTACCCCGGGGTATAACAAATTAAGAGAACCCCTGCTCGTATTATTGAGAAAAAACACTGCGTGGAGATGGAGGAACAAAGAGGAGGTCGCTCTGAGAACCTTAACAGACCAAGTTCTCCGAAACCGGCTGTCAATTAATAGGATAGAAGAGGAAGAGAGCCTCATAGTGGAAATTTGGGTGGACGACGAAGACTGGACGGCAGAGATCTTAAACAGCAGGAGGAAGCCATATAAATGCTGTGGCGGGTTTTTCACGTACAAGCAGATGAGGCAAGCATTCCCCCACAGGGAGCTGACTGCAATTAAAAGGGTTTATAATGAAAATACGGATATTTTAGATGATAGACGAGTGACATTTGAAGTCACAAGTCCCTCAATAAAGGACTATCTGGAAAATCCAACGGACGTAACAGTGGACCTAAGCTTTCTGTCCAGAACGGACTGCAAGATCATTATACTATAAACTTTTTCGGATGCCTCCTGTCAACGCAATTTTTATTTTTTTATTTTTATTATCTCTCTAAGGAAGCACAATTAGTAGAAACGGATAGATGCTTTTATCAAATCAATAAAATCTACAAGCTTCATCATACATGAACAATGCATATTTCCCAATTCATTAAAAATTCCCAATGATACAGAATACAGAATATTGAAAGCTGAGAGCACGCAAGGAGATTAAAAGTTCCCAATTAAAACACAAAAAAACTTATCGTGTGAGTATTACCTTGGACCCAACTAAGTTCCTACAGGCTCTGGGTTCAGATGAACAAAGGAAGAGCTGTCCTCCATGGCCACATTATATGAATTATTGCTTATGGAACCCCAGCAGATTCTTTAGTGCCAACATAGAGAACCGTTGTCATTAGCTCTGAGTGTTCAATGGAGTCTAAAGCTTGGAGGTGAGTAAAAAAAAAAAACCCTGCAGGCACCTCCACAACTGGAGGTCCCAGAATGCCCTGGCCGCCTATAGGTGGGCTCACACACATCCTAGTCCACAACGTCTGCAGAACGACTCTAGACGGTCCTTGAAATCCATTTTGAGGACCAAGGAAGCGAGAGAACATCATTAAACCTGAATAGGCATCTCTGCAAGTCTACGAGCAGCCACTAGAGGGCTCACTACTACACACAGATGATGTAAAGACTCGGGCCTTCATCAGTCTTTGGTCTCGTCTCAGATTCAGGATCGCTTTATGCCCATACACGTTAAAATTCCCTCACTGTATTAGCCTCTACCACTTCTGCTGGGAGGCTGCCCTACTTCCTACCACCCTCTCTGTAAAGTAATTAATTTGTACAGTGAATTTATTAATGTGTAAGCTCTTTAGAAACAAGATGTGGAAAAAATGTATTCAAATAATGCAAAGCATGACTTATGGAATAAAAACATCACTCGCATAAAAAGTCTGAGAGCTCCTCTCACTATTGTAGGTAAAAGCATTAGGTAGAAGTATTAACGCAAATCGCTTTCCATTTTCTTCTTCATACGTTCCTGGTTATTCGAGGCAGTGTCCCACTGTGCGGTTATTCGTTATACTGTGACAAAATTTATTCATAGAATAGAGAACTTTATTCTGTAGGGCGAGAGATATTTCAAGCTTTGGACACAAATCGATGTGAGAAAGAACATTAGGCAGAATGTCAGCCGTAAAGGTAGGAGGCTCCCTCCGGTGAGCGAGGAGGTTAAACTGAGTACAGAACGTGTCACACAACCCAGTCCGCTCAGTCATTAAATCCGCCAGTAGACAAAGAGACACGTGCATGGGGTCCATCCCCAATCATTGGCCGTCGCCATGGAAACCAGGATGTAGAAGCCTTGGGGATGAAAACAAACGGCCGACGGATAGGAAAGCCCTAATTCCATTTAAAGCCTAAGCAAACAGAACGAGAGGCCCCCCACTATTATATCCAGCCATGTATGTAGGTGTTAATGTAATTTTTTTTTATTTTTTTAGATTAATTGCAATAAATATTGACTTTTCCTTATACACAGATTCCTACAAGAGAAATTCTAGGTCATAGCTCCTATGCCTTCTCCCAAAGATGGTACCCAAGTGTCGTGTACAGACATTAAGGAGATACGTTTAGAAAAATACTGAATTTTCGCACAAATTGTAATCTGTAAAATCTGTGTTCTGCTGCACTTCAGCCACGTGTATGTTCTCGCTCTGTTCTCCGTAACCAATCTACTGGACAAACACACCCTGGCTGCTTTTTGGTAAATAGAACGGCTCAGTCTTAATCACCCCAGCTGGAATAACTGACGAATGAAAGTCTATGGAGTAGTTTATTAGCGTTGCCATAAAGATGAGCTGAGTGTGGTGTTGGATCATCGGATTATCACGACTGATAACAACGGTAGCGCCCAGATAAAGGCCGTTTATCAGAAGGAAACGAGATAAAACCAGGTTATATCTAGTCGCTTTACCAATCCCATTAACCACTTTCCATGGACTTTCAAGTCAAGGAAATTAAAAAGCGGACAGCGAAAAACAATGAATCCCTCAAAAAATAAAAATAAAAAACAACCATTAAAATATTTTGTATTATTTCTCCTGATAATTTACAATCGAATCACGTCCAATTATCCAGGACGGTCCGATAATACCCAACGCAATCACATTTAAACACATGGACCCTGCCTGTGCCGATAACGAACGTCGCGATCACATTCAGCCCGAACCCCAGCGCGTCTGATAACCTGTAGTCCGGAGATCACCTTTCATTAAGGAAAAGCCCAGACGTTTGATCCTGTGTTACACGGGCACCCGCCAGATGATTTGCAGTCAGCTCGTATACAGAAGATATTGCAGCCAAACGTCCATGAAACATGTATGAGCCGAGCTTGTGATGTATTATACAAAGGCTCCTGCGGAAGAAGTGATCTTACGCCGGCAAAGTGCCAGGAACATACAGACAGCTCCACACGCGAACCATTTACTATCTAATGCTCAAATAGATGAAAGGCGAGAGCAGCTCCTTTAACCCCAATGCTGCAGCATGCTGTGAAACTGGCTGGTTTTACATACACTACCATTCAAAAGTTTGGGGTCGCTTAGAAATGTCCTTATTTGTGGAAGAAAAGCAAATTTTGTCCATTAAAATAACATGAAATGGATCATAAATCCATCGCAGACAGTGTTAATGTTATATATTGGTATATATTGTAGCTGGAATATCCTCTCAGGAGCACAGAGGACTTTTATCACTCCCATCACTCCTGTGTTCCAATGGTATGTTGTATTGACCAATCAAAGTAAGGAAACCCTTTTGCAATTACGTTTCAGATAGAAATGTCCTTGTTTTCAATGAAAACCGCTAAGCGACCCCAAACTGTTGAATGGTACGGTCTATGTCTATGCGTTCTTCTCATTAACCCTGTCTATATCAAGGATCTAAACAGTCCTAGTGCTGTAAAAGTAAAGGGACTAGCAAGGACATTCTGCTGGCTACTACAGGCACAGAAGCCATGAGACTGGCATCATAACCCCTGAATACAGACGACTGGCACTAAATTCCCGAGACTGGCATTATAATCCTATACACAAGAGTTTAAGCAAGAGACCTGCACCCGAAATAATGACACTTACCAACGAGGCAGCCCCTTTCATCGATGCCGCTCTCACAGTCCTGCTCTCCATCACATCTCCAGGACAGTGGGATGCATTTATTGCTGGATCCACCGCAGCTAAACTTCTGCGCAGAACACATGCTCTTCACTGAAAGAGAGAACGGCAGCATATTAAAAGGAGCAGTCTTGTGTCCGATACAACAAAGAATTCACGTGAAAGTGTTCTGCAAGTACGTTAACACCTATTCCTTACCAGGAAGGGGGAAACACACACAGACACCTTTAGAAGAAGCTGCAGCACACCACCCCTGTTGGTGGGCCAAACCAAACCAAGACAACATTCCCAGTGACGCGTCGCGCTTTATTGTGACGTTATATCCATATAATAGGGCAAAACTGCACAATTAAAGGTCCTGTTGCATTTCTGAAACCGGTAACTTTGTGATATAACACTACACAGAGAAACCTCCGTTACTTTTCTGATTTTGAGTAACGTCGCGGGTGGAAACATCACCATCCGCGTTTTTATCCGGGTAGGAGATTGGCAAAGCCAAAGATCAACACGATAAATCGCTGTGTCCCCAACCTTGATGCCCTCTTTTATTTTATCTGGTTCTCTCCTTGCTCCATCCTATCCACATTAACATATTTTGTACCAGACGACCTTCCTTACATTTGTCTCTGTCTGCTTCACATCCTCAAACCGCCCAACAAGCTCAACGGCAAAATTCCAGACGTCTGTTCGGGGCCAACGATGGGTTAAACCGTGTGCTAGCAAATCAAAAAGCGTTATACTAAAGAGGTGATCGAGGCTACGTAAGAAAGTATAACAGGCTACGGATGAAAATGCTGGTGTCAGATGGGTGCTGGGATGCTGCCAAAGCTACCCCCTCGCTGCCTAAACACGCTTCTCCGATCCCCAGCTGGGCTTTTAATGAATATGCATTTCGCTAATTGCACCAGTGCCTATCACAAACCCTGAATTAAACAGCTTCTTCCCCCTGCGCGACTTGGGATTTAATTAGTTCTATATTTGTACACCTCCCTAAATATAAAATACAGATTGATTTTCTTCTGCAAACAGGTCCTAGTAAGGAAACCCCTTCTCCACGGAAACGGGACGTCTTAATACGCAGAACCCTTTTCAAAACCTTTTGGGACCCTGGGACAAAACACAAAAAGCCCGGGGACCCTCTGCAACGAGAATCTGAATGACATTCCTAACACAGAATTACCGTGCTGGAAACAAAGTGTCCGGCTTGACCTAATCACCGAGATTCTCCCGTCCTACACATCTTCGGCCATGAGAAGCCAAACTCGTACATAAATGGTCGCATTTTCTTTTGTTTCTATGGTTAAATACGGACAGCAGAGCCCCTCAATGAAAAATTCAACCGTGTTGGTCTGGTTGGAAGATATTTTGGATGTGGCTCCCAGGGTGGACTGAGTACTTGGTCATTCCTAGGACTGCCGGAAACATACATTGTTCCAGCTAAATGGTTCAACAGATCACGACCTCAAAATGTCAGCGTTGGCAACTATGGATGAAGAGCCCCCCCTTTGCAAATTAACCGCTGCGCTGGTTAACTTGCATTATGATGTCATACAGCATGTTACCATTTTGCTGTGATTTCCGTACTGGTTAGAATTATGCCAAAAACATGTACTTCATTCGCCTTAGCTTCGCATTATAAATTCAATATTCTAGTCATAAAGGCTAGCACTTTGTAAGATACAATACCCTTTGAGGGGGGGTAGATTTCAACCCATTTTTGTTTCTACCGGATTCTCTAAGGGAAGAACTAGTGTGTAAATGACAGGTTATACTTCCTCTCGATGTTGATATTTTATTAATACCAAAATCTTACCCCACTACAGATATTTCTAAATAAAGTGACCCCCCCCATTATCTCAAGAGGGTTTAGATGACGGGTGTATGATTGGATGCGTGTCCCAGACACATGTGTCAGATTAATTACAGGCTCAGAAGCAACCTGACCTTCTCTTCAAGCCGATAATGAAAATTCTGTCATTGTAATTGAAGAAATAAAAGCTTTATGGAAGAAAAAATGATCTTTTAGATCAGACGAGAGGAATCTGCAGATTGTCTGATGGATGGGAAACCGGACAAACGGCTGATGCGTGAAACGATGGGGGATTATCCGTGGGCCACGTCGGGCTCCGTCCTGCGGCTCTGCAGCAATATGGAACCGAAACTCTGCATTACATGTCTGATCTTCACTTAATGCAGAACCGTCACCTCCACAACCTCTAGAATTATTATTAGATTAATTTACAAGACTGCTTTTATTAGCCAGTCCCGCTTAATTGGCACATACATTATCTGTATTCAATTCATAAGGGAACACTGCATGAATTCGGTGCAAAGCCTGGAAAGCCGTCAGCTCGTAACGCACCCGACCAGGGGATAATTTGCTGCTTGTGATCAGAGACACGCTCGCCGCGTGTATTCTGCACAGGTCACCGGATCGGTATAGAACAGGTTGGTGTTTATAGGATATATATGGTGCTGCATTTTCTATTGACTATTCCCAACCTTTGTGACAAAATGAGAAGCTGATCGGTTTAGGTTTTACTTAGGATAACGGGAGGTAAACAAAGAGCTGTCGCATAACGGGTTTCTATCTTCACATTGCCAAAGTCAAGCAATTACATTACATAATTGCATTGCGCCGGTGTAATGCGTTACCCTGCGTAGGACGCGTGACGGTGCAATTAGTTTTTTTTTGCGCACTTACATCCGCTGCAAGTAGCTTCCGCCTCGTCGCTTCCATCGGGACACTCCTCTTCCCCGTCGCATTTCCAGTGCTCGGGGACGCAATGGCCGCTGTTACAGGTGAAGTCCGTCTCGGCGCAGGATTTTTTAGCTGCAAAGTGAATGAAAGACCAGTGTTACAGCGTACCAGATGAGGACTAAAATCACAGCTTTTAGGTTTTTTTTTATTTAAAAAAAAAAAAAAAAAAAAGTTTTATTCTTTGTAGGAACTGCTTCTGTAACAGGATACCCAACGGGTCTATAAGCCAGAAACAGTTATCACAAAAGTTATTTCACGGGAAACAGATTCAAACTCTTGCAAGATAATAAAGATTTTTGATATTTTAATATTTAGGGTATTTTAATGAAAATATATAATATTCAAAATAGTTTGCCCTGCTATGTCCTACAGAGCTCTTCCCATCTATCACTCAGGAGAAGAAGAAGCTGGATTCCCTTCCACCGCCATATAATAATATACAGGATTTCTAGATCTAGGTGGCTGGAGAAGGATATATGACACATCTTCTGTCTTCTTCTACAGCCAGAAGGTTACCGCTCTCCAAGTGACCTCTAAAGCTCTACTTCTCGAATGGAAATTATATTTCAGCCACTAAGTCACAGATTGCCTCCCTTTACGGGTCCTTTCAAGACTTGCTGGCAAGAAGTGGCTTGGCTTGCGATTAATACGTTGGATGGATTTAGTGCAAGATACAATAAGGCACCACGCCTTATTATTTCCATTTTCTAATTACTCCTAGCAGAAAGTAGAAAATCCATAAGTAATCCACATCTTATGAGATCTTGGCTACTAATGAGCAAGCATGGAGCGGACACTAATACAAAATTACTAAAGAGACTACAAGCAGAACCTCGACACATCTACCAACTATTTAAAAAGACTGGCACAGAAGGACAAAGAAACAACAGGTACAAGGTGGGCCTTATCACATAGAGGTGACCCTGGTGGACCCTGCTGGTCACTTCAAATCAAACTGATTATACAGAATGGCGCACTTAAGTATTACGTGACAGTCCGTCATTCCCTGTAGGAATCCATATTGATTCCCTTAAAGGGCAGACATTTAGGCAGCCAGGGCGTATGGAACTGCATTAACCCCCTGATTTCAAGATGAATTAATAAAATAGTGCTGCCTGCGCCTCTTCGCACACAACAGGGTTGCGAATTCTGAAATCCCAATGCAATTTAAGCAGCCATCGCTCTCCAGCAGAGGGACAGGTAGATGGAACATCAATCAGCAGCTGTAACGGAATAGGAACCACATGCGCACCGTGTCTGCTGAAGAAGAACAGGATTTTATTTAATAATGGGTAAAGTCGGGAGGAGATTACCCAGATATGCAAACACAAAGGAGAAAATGAACAGCCGATGACACCGAGTTCTGGATGCTTAGGGAACGGTAAAACGCACCAGCACAGAACATGTTTCCCATTTAACTTGGGATATCAGCAACTAAAGCCTTTACAAAAAAACTTCCTTTTTGTGCAAGTTTTCTAGTCTTCTGTGAGTTACCAAGACGACGAACGCCATTCGAATACAAATCACCTCTGCTGCAGCAAGTACCAATGCTGCATGCAAATGCGTGGGGCGACTGAGTAAACAGAGAGTCAGCGGGGTCACGGAAGACAAACAAAGTACAAAACACAGTGTTATTAATGTCCCCGCTCTGCCGCTCCCTTCCACGGGAACCACAATCCATCTACCATTGTCCGAGGGGATCAACACATTATCACTTGTGTGATCACAGTTCGTCCCTTTGTTCTATGCCGGGCAGAAGTCACCAGGGTCACAGCGTGACCCCATTTCTAGTGCTTTAATCCCAAAGTATGCTGGGAGATATCCCGCTATTTATGAATCCGCCTCTGTGTAGGGCTGTTGAAGACCGCAGAGATGGAACCGGAGGTCCAATGGCTGCCAGATGCTATTATGCTTAAGAGCTTCAGGTTTCTATAGAGCTGAATACAATGCGAAAGTGTATGCGGGTCTCGGCTATACTGCGACAATACACACAGCAGCAATTGTGTTCTCTAGCTGTACTTTGTAGTAGATTGCGTAGGTGTTCAAACTACGTAGAAATAATAGCCCACGCTTTTATTTTCCCCAGCTTCATGCCCCTGCTAGTACAAAAAGACACGGAACGCTGGCTAAAACAGCAAATAAGCAAGTGATATGACATAAATATGCCTCAACCATGGCTGACCGTGAAAAAACCTTTTCTCCCAGGATGATAGAGATATATATATATATATATATATATATATATATATATATATATATATACAGAAAATTTCTCATGGCGTGCCAGGGGATGACCAATGGTTGAAGATGGGCAAGCTGGCTGGTTGCACAAGACATGCCAAGGTTACAGCCGGACCCTGAGCTTGGTTTATCGAGCCACATTCACCAGCAACAGTGAAACATAAGAAAGCCATCAGAGGCTTTCATACTCAACAAAATACTCTACAAAAAAAAAAGTGGTCAATGGGTCTATATACTGAAATTAAAGAGAAACCCTCTCCAAATCTTGTGCATTAAATTATACACATTGAGGACAGGTTAACGCATTGAGGATGTGGTGAACTACACCCACTCCAGCACCATCAGTAACTCCTAATCTAAAAATCCACTATGTCATTTAGTGTATTTTAAATAGTCCCCCGTTATTATCGTCCCATAAAGCAGATACATGCTACTCCTCCCATAACTGTATAATGGTTCTAAATAAATCGTTATGCTATTTGTGATGGATGAAAGTAGCACCTCCTATTTGGTCATGTAGACGTTCTTTTAATTTTTTCTTCATATTTCTATGTTCAGATGACCTGGCACACCGTCTGTTTCCTAATCCCCGTGTTTCCTTTCTAAACACTCATATCATCTAGAGCATATTTTATAATCATCAAGTCAATAGCAGATCCCAGCGTGGGAGAGAGACCATGGTCTGTGTGCCTCTGCGGGAAGCCGGATGCATCCGAAAACCCTCCTGAACGTCCGTGGTTAGAATTATGTCCCATTGTTGCTCAGAAGCCGATAGAAGCCGTGTCAAGTCAGGCAGACTGCTGGACGTGAGACACGGCACAGCCGCTTCTATGAAGTTACAGCTTCTCAAACTCCATAACCTACCGTACTACACAAGGTCAGGGAACAAGGTCCATTAACCTGTATCCAAAAAGCCTTCTAGAGAGTTCTGTATGATTAAGTACCATTAGTGAGTTGCAGGTGGTATTTTTTTTTTGACCCACCAATTAGTGTTTATAGTTGGAATGGTTAGGTAATCATTACGTAGGTCCGAATGTTATCTTTAATAACCCAGGTCTCAGAGATGGAGTCTCACATACACACAGTCACAGCATCACTCCCTCTAAGTCACACTTTATGTACTTCTCTTACATCTCAGAACCACCAGAAACCCTATTAAGACTCTTACTAGAACAAAACAGTTACCGATGGCCTCGAATTTCGTATGCTGCACGGCCCCACAGTGCCGGAGAAGTCACTTTGTAGTTCTACAGCCTCTGTAGGTAGTCAACTAGACTATTATACGGTCATTCTCAGTGTTCCCAATAGCCCCAAAGGTCATAGGGATGATCTTCTCTAAATATTGGGAGTTCCAATCATGTTTAAGAACAAGTAGAAGATTTATATTATATCATATGCTTTTGATAATTCGCCATTTATGATTAAAAAAAATTAAATAAATAAAAAAACTACAAAAATTTGGTACAATTCCAAACTACCTTATTTCTGCCACCAACATTCAAGCACCAAAAGGCCTTCTCAGCAGGGAGATGGGTAATGAATTTGCTTTTCTTCATAAGTGCTGCCAATTGTATCAGCCATGGCTATTTTACTGGGTCAAGCTGTGTCCTTCTACTCGTCGCATAAACACAACATGTACAGGGTGAGACAAGAGTTCAGACATAACAAGACACCACCGCGGAGAAAGAGGACTAAAGCGCCCAGACCGAGTGTAATAATCAGTACATGAGCATCCAAGAAAATGTACTTTCTCCTTCTCTCAAAGAAAATAACCTTGGGAGAGGTCACAATGGGACAGCGAGGAGCTGATCTAATGCGACAAATCTTATTCTGTCAAATCCCAACGTGTCGCCATCAACACCATTCTATTCTACAGTAATTTTCTGTACAGCAATAGCCACCCTTTGTGTTGTGGAATTCACAGAGCTGAATTTAATTACTTGTCGGTAGAACCGTTAGCGATGGAATCTAATATCGTGCACCACAAGCTGATTTTGGAGACAAATATCCTTAGCAAGCTGCCCTTTGAACACAATTTGTCGACCCCAGGGGTTACAGTTTGTCTACAATGTCTGTTCTAATGTAAGAGAGCCCATGTGCAGGTTTTTGTACACTCCGTTATAAAGAATTCATATATATATATAATCACAATTAAGAAAAAAAAAAAATCCTACTTTAAGGATAAAGATATTTCCCTATATATATGTAAGAAATAATAGGAAAAAAGTATTTAAGTATTGATTAACTCTTAAACATTTGGCCAATATAAAACAATGATAATCAATGTATAAATAAATCATTGAAAACACTTGAAAACTAATACATTAAATAATTGGTAAATCAAATTAATTGATAATTATAACATTGCTAAATAAATTGATACATGTTAAATGATTGGGGGAAAATCAATTCAATGTTCATTATAAAAAGTTGATGAATGCATTAGTATAATATTAAACATAAATGAAGCAAGATGAATCTACCCGAGATGGAGCTCACTGTGCCGGATACTTTTGTGCTAAGTTCTGTTCATGCTAACACCATACAATAGCACACGCTAACAGCATATAGTGACACACACCAACATTATACGCTCACAAATATTAACACCTTAAGAAATATTTCCACACACACGCCAACACCATACACTAAAAGGGAGCGCACAATAAATGTTTCAACGTTACAAAGACGATGGCGATTTTGCTTACAAATAATACATTTGAACCAAAACCAACATAAATACAAATAGAACGATATTGCTCGGTTTACATACCTAATCTCATCCTAGAATAAGCCACATTTCTGAAAAGCTGCAGTCAAGAGATACAGATTTACCGCTAAAATATACATCGAGCCTTGTTGTTTATTACCAGTCATAACTCGTTTCCTTCCAGGCCTGGATGGTCTTAAACATCTCAATCTATAACTGGCAGTAACAAAACCTGGCAACTAGAGAGCAGCGGGCCCTGGGGTAACACTGTCACAAGAGACGCCATCAGGCTCCTCAGCAGATATTATAATTGACTCGTGTATCAAGGCATGGCATTTTATATCATTTTAGGTCCTCTGGACCGAATTTAAGGGAGCAAAATCTGCCAGACCAACTCGGCTTGACACAGCTTGAATCTTTACGATCAGTCCTCAGACAGGGACTAAATGTTAATGCCGGACATCTATTGCGTTTTTCTTGGTTAGAGTACAGTAATGATGGTCGGCATGCTGCAATGCCTCACTCCATTGAGCCATAGTGGTTGCCATAGCTGGCGGCAAAGCACTCTCCATTGGCTTCCCCCAAGTCTCAGTAGGCCGACAGTCTGAGCGCCAGGATATGATGTAATTTTCCAGTCCTCAGACGCAGGAAGCCAGTGAGGACTGCGCGTGAGCAGAAGAACAGACCTGTCACCAGCTGCTGGACCACAAGGCAAGCCTTCTAAGCCTACAAAAAAGGTAAGCTGGGAGGGGGACTTAAGAGATGTGTGAGTGTGTGCATGTATAAAAGTGTCAGTATGTGTGAGTATATGTAAATGTAGAGGCTGCAGAAACAATATATGAAGCTGGAGTTATGGGTACATATTATACACAATAACTTTTTTCCCTATAAAACAGAGTGTTCCAGAATTTACAGCAAACAAGGGGAATATATACTTTCTTTATGACTAAAAGCACAGTTTTTTTTGCGAATAATTTATAGAATATTTGACTGCTGAACTACTGGAAACTTGTACATCTCTTAAAACACAGATGGCGTGAACTTAGACACAAACACTGTGGTTAGTCAATTAGACAACGAGCATAGGGTTGTATAAAATGCCAAGTAAGTCACTACGGGGACTTGAGTCCTATAATTACATCGGAAAACAAGCACTACGTTCAGCTTGGTCTAAATCCTCCAAGGACCCACAAAGCGTTCTGTTTAGAAACACTTATGCCTCGATCTTCACATATACACCAAGTGCATGTTTAAATTCCCCGACTGTATAAGCCTCTACCCCTTCTGATGGGAGGCTGTTCCATTTATCTATAGCCCCGTAAGGTCTTCAGAATAAAGCTGTTCATACCAACTATAGTATGTTATTCTTGATTTCTAACCAAGACAGATGTGCTCTTAAGGAAAACTCAAGCCCTTACAACTCTCCTCCACAAAGTTTCTATAAAAATTGATGCAGATAATTACAAACAATCGCTTTAAAGTATATTTGAGGAATCATGGTTTCTTCTATTCTCTTCAATGAGTCACAGAACCCGTCTACATACAAGATGCGTCTCCCCCGTGATGTAGCTCGTGTTTAACAAACAATACGTGCATACATCGGCTTAAAGGTTTAAGGATGTGGCGGTTAAAACATTTTTATGTTATGGAAAATTTCGATTTAGCACAGAATTTAATCATTCTCTCACCGCACCCATGTGATTTTATACCATATAAATCAATCACAGAACGGGATTTAAAAGAAAGTACATTCAGGCTGCAGTGCAGAGATATTAGGAATTATTCAATATAAAAAATAGCTGGAAAAAGTATTCTTACGTTACAAAATGCATACATTGCTGGGAAAATAATAATGCTATAATAATGGTAATAGTATTTGTATGGTATCATACTATTTATTAAATAAGAGACTGGTTATATAAAAAAAGTAAAAAAAAAATAAATGGATACTTACTGTTTTTTTGTCTTATTCCAATGATATCACTTTATCTCATTCACATATACTCACACACGCTGACACTTATACATGCACACACTTACATATACTTACCTCCTATTTGTAGGCTCATCTTCACGTAACTCAACCAGTTATGAATGATCTACAGTCCGTTTTTAATAAATGGCTCTTTTAGGTAGAGTTTTACTCTCTCCTTAATCAGCATGTAATTAACGTTGTGCATCGTTGAGTAATGTGTCTGGAATCACCTTGAAAACACCAAGTGAGTCCGGCCCTGGAGGAATGTTATCCGGACAGCTTTGACACAAGCCGGCACCTCTCACATAGGGCCACACCACGAAACAGATGCCAGCTGGTGCAGAATGAAAGTGTTGGGCCATCTGTTACAGTGACTAAGTGACTCCCGTCACCCCGGGGTCTCTCATGCCTCAACCTGCACAAATAATGTTTTTATGCTTTATAAATACATTTACAATAACAGACAAACGATGAATGATTTGTCACTATACCATATAAAAAGATAATGACTCGGAATAATGCACAGGGAAAAAAAATACCAAGGACCTGCTTCGATATAATGAAGATTTATCAGCTACCTTGCAAGGAGCGAGCACGCTATTTAATGCCTATTTTGTCCAGGGATTAGTTTAAAAAGAAAATAATCTGCGTTTCAGTCTCTGGCCCTCCGAACAGAATTTCAGCATAAAGCTGCCTCCATTCTTCAAAGAACTTGGTCGATGAGACGATGTTCCCAACCTCCTGGTGCAGGTAACCCTTGCTGATGGGTACAGCACAAGAACACAGATGCCTCCACGGCAGGAGTCAACATCAGCCCCGGCAAGTGGTTTAGGGTCATCGGGTTTGTTAAAGAAACACCGTAAAAAGGTAAAAGGTTCTGTCTGGAAAATAAATTGTTAAAGGGACACCAGCCCTCATATGTATAGCATATTATTTTTGATCCCTTGTAAATGCATGGAATTCATCAGATTTTCCCCAGTTCCTTGGCTTGCAGGAGATGTGTTTGGCCGAACGCATTCGCTATACTCATGACCCAGGGGGTCTGATGACCTCCCACACGCACGCTCTCCCACTACTTTTAATGGGAGCACTTTCCTTCCAACAGGTATGATACTTTATTGAGATGAATGGATGGAGCAGTAAACTGTACCTTTAAATTATACTTATCAGGTATATATTGAGTGTGTTTGCCGAGGTTGTCCCAGAACAGACCCAATATGATCGGTTTCATCTTCAGATGATAACCATCGTTATCAGAATTAACTTGGCTCTTCTTGCTCAGACCCAAGTCCATCCTGAACTTCATAGCTAATTAAGCTACTTAAAAATGTCGCCTTATTTATGCCTTTATTTATAACTCAGACATTAATATGGCCATTGCCACCTTAATTCGGCACTTGGGAGATTGCAGCATGTCGGCCGTCACGCAAGCTGGCAGTTTATGTAACCTTCTTCCATCTGTCTGTTGGAGTCGGGCCTCAGTGTGGGATCTGCTGGATATGATTTAAAGGAGATGATCAGGATTAGCAAACTGCAATCAAACACTTTAATTCCTGCTGCAACAAGCCCAGAACGGGAGGGTTATCCCGGGGATTAAGTGACTGGCGATCAACTGGAACGCCAGGAGATCAAGAGTGGCTGCGACTCTCCCGTCTGACACAGATTAGGCACCAGGAGTCATTGAGAGCCACAGCAAAGTTCCTGAAGTGCATCTGAACAGCAAGTGCAACATACCCGCAGAGCCACAGAAAGTCCATATAACTATTTTTATTATTATTATTTCTCTAGAAAACAGCAGGATCTGGTCAAACTGAGATCTCCGAAACAGTCTGATCACAAATAGTCTAGAATATGCTCTCCAGCAGTCCTCCACTGTCAAAGTATACTAAGCGGAGTTAGAGATGCATGGATATATATATATATATATATATATATATATATATATATATATAGATATAGATATATATATATATATATATATATATATATATATACACACACACATATATATACATATACACACACAAACATACATATACACACATACGTTACATTCCTGACCAAACGTCTCATATCCGACTTCTTATAGCAATGCTTTTTAATGTTTAATCAACTATAAAGTTGCCTTTAGCGAGCTTCTGTACATGTGGTCAAACATTAGGACATAAAGAAAATCATATGATGCTACCCTGAGATTCCCACCCATGATGTAACTAGAGATCATGTCTAAATCGGGTACATGACGAAATTAGGATCTGCTGCAAATCAAGCCAATTCTTTTTTTTATGTGCGCGTTCCTTCTGTATCACGTTATTGCTGCTGACATCATTTTTACATTAAAAGTTATGACATTTTTTAATCTACACATTTCTTGTTAATTTCCAGAAACGTGTAGATTAAGTTTTTTTCAATGCATAATTGATACAGGTCCACTTATTGTAAAGCACAATTTCCAGTCTTGTTTTCCTTCCCACTTCACCATAATTAATATAAGCCATAGTCAGCTGTGAAGAACAGAAAAAAATAAAATAAAATGATCTCCTGTCTCAATAGCGACATTCTGGCCTATGAAAAACGTGGTATGTGGGCTGCAAGCACGGTTCCACCTTTTTATTTTGTAGCCACGGGCACAAAAACCAGAAGGTCATGTATACTTTATCAAACACATCTCAAGAAATCCAACAGACATTTACAAATCCGTGTAACCATTATTGATGGCTAGAGATGTGGTCCAAGCCAAGACCAGCCAAGTGGCCTACTGTACGGCAGCACAAGACCATCTGGCAGAGGACAAGTTGCACGGCTCTATCCAGTCCCATCCAAAACACATTCACAGAAAGAAAGAGAAGAGGACACCGCAATGATGGAAAAGCCCTCTTTATTCTAGACGTCCTGGCGGCCGGAACAGAATTGCCGTAAGACTCTCGGAAAAGCGAGGAGAATTGCCAGCACCGGTAATCACACGGATTACTTTGTTATCATCGGACATTCGAGAAGTTAACATTTCGGCGGATAACGTTCTTGGTGTGTAAGGCACCTACTAATAGCTAATGATGCCTCTACAGCGAATCTATACTAAATTTCTGCTGCGCGGCTAGATTTGGGTCACCGAACGTGAATTCTAAAGAGATTATTGGAAGTGGCTGGAAAGCATCACAAGAAATTAAAGTGGATCGGTCTTTTTCTAAAACCTTGCTGCAGCTCAATACACCAGATAAACCTATTAAATAGTACTTAAAGACAAAAATAAGCAGGATAACCTCATTGTGGGCATTCTGTGATGGCAGCCATATTGGATCTGATTATTTCTCCCCTTGTGTTACTGTCTCTTAGGGGGCAACTGGTTACGACAGCCTTGTAAGTATAAGTGAAGGAAAACAGTGGCAGAAAGGGCATATCCCTGCACCCATGAGATAAATATATAACGGTTCCACCATGTACCAAGAGTTACAGGGCTCCTTGATAAATTAATTTAATGGGAACCCTGTTGGTGACTGTTCCCCTTTAACAATACAATACAGAAGACCTATGAAGACTGGGACTTTCCTGATTCATTAGACTTCAACTCCCATGATCCCTCGGCAGATGAAAGGGGGTACGAGAGGGGCCTGTATTGTGGTCATGGGTTTCTCTATGCCCTCCTCTGTTCTCACACCTCACCTCCCCCTGCTCTCTTATACACCAATTCTCTATTAATAATGAGCTGATTTTGTCCTGGGATCTACTGCAGATAAAGCCGGACCTTTGTTCTCTGAAGACGGATGTCCTATTTCCGCCTCGGTCTCTGGTTCTGACAAACCTTAAGACAAGCCCCTCTCATGACACTCTTGTAAGAGTCTAGACAGGACATTAAGAGCTGTTTGTTTTACCGTCAATAGGAACCCTTGGTGATCGGGGCCAAAAAGGCAGGAATTTGACTACAAAAAAAATAAATAAAAAAGGAGCTCTTTTGTTAGCGAAAAAAGTTAAATCTCAAAGTAAAAAGCAGAAAATGTCTAACCCAAGATGGATGGGAAATGTCAAAACCTATTCGGGCAGAATAAGAGGATTGTGGGGACTAAGAACACTTAGGTTGGTGGGAGTAGTGGAGAACTGATTTGACACAGGTCAGGGGTTGATCCGGGTAACAATGACATTCATACACTTCACGTATTGTGCTATGCAAGTTCCTGCGATCCAAGGGAGTCTCATAAAAGCCAGCTGTAATTTCACCTAGGGGTGAAAGTTTAACATTTCAAAAGTCAGATATTTCTAACATTTTTAATATTTGCGTTCAGTAATATAATTACCAATAATGGTCGTTTCTGAAAATAAGGGGGGGGGGGGACTTAGTAGAAATCCTATAAAATTCATTTATAAAGGAAAATATATAAACTCAGCTCCGCTATGCCGTTAACTTCCGACACAATTAATGACCTACCTTTAAAGAAAAAAAATGTATCCCGTTTCCAAAACCCCCACGTCTTCATCACTTTCACACTTTTTTTATGCAATGAACGGATCATTAAAAGGTCACTGAATATTTATCAAGGTAAATGTGAAAAAAAAAAAAAAAGTTTGGTTATTATATGTCCTTCTTCAATGTGCAGCTTGACTATCCAACCTTGCTAGGAATGTTTTCCCATTATATATTAAATTATATTCCCATGATAAGCGTCCGTATTAAGAAGTCTACTAACTCAAAATGTTCCTTTCATTTTTCTACATAAAATGTAAACAGCGTTATTTAATTTAAATGAAATAATTCCTCCTGTAAACACATTTCTTGTGTGTGAGCGATCAAGCTAGTCGAGCGGCACAAGGCCAACTTGGGCCGTTGAGCCATGTGCAAGCCAAGCCAGACTTTCCTGCAACATAGGGACTTATCTACTAAAAGGAGAGTTGTGGTTTTAAAGGGACACTCCAGCTATCATATGCACTTTATGTATACGAGAGGCATTTAAACTTTCTTGTCCTGCACAGGCAATTAAAGGTGCAGTTCCACTTGGACACATCACTAAGCAAGCTCTCTTATGTTCAACAAATAAACCTAGGCAGATCTTTTAAGCTTCTGTCCTTTTTGTCACAGATCAAGAGTTCCCTGGAAAACACAGTAAAATTTCAGGTTTGCATTTAATGTTTGCGGGACGGTTATTTACTTTTACATGGAAACTGAAGCAAACACAAATGACTTCCTTTACTTTTCCATTTTCTGCGAAAAAATACTTCTCCCCCCCCGACGTCACAGGTTCAAAGAATAAGCCCCGACGGGAAAAACCGCACGTTCCCCACGCGCGCCAAGCACTAAACCAACAAAATGGCATTTTTGAATAAGGATTAATATTCGAACGAGGAATCGTTTCCCGCGAGGAACAGAACGGAGAAAGAGGTTTACAGTTTTCTGCAGAAGCCCCCGCTGGAATTGAATGGCGCTCCAGGACATCGTTGTATTTAAACCATAAATACAGGAATAGAAAATGGCGATGGAAAAACATAATGTTCTGCTAAGCGTAATAAAAGACCGAAGAAGATGGTCAAACTGTAACAGACAGGGTGGAATAATAACACAGAAAAAGGGAAAAATAATAAGAAAAAATGCAGCAAAAAATAATAATAAAAAAAAAATTACTGTGGGCTTTTGTGTACGCATAGAGACCTAGAATTTGATGGCAGATAAGAACCGGCCCGTCCGGCCTGTCCATTTTTCCTTAGTCGGCGCTTGATCTCATCTTAGATAAAAGGATAGTTTTAGGTCTATCCGATGCGCGTTTAAATTCCCTCTCTGTATCAGCCTCCCATCAGAAGTGGTAGAGGCTGTTCCATTTATCCACCACGCTCCCTATAATACAGATATAGACACTGAAATAAAATTAAGGATTTTTTTAAATAAATTTTTCATTTTTATTATTATTTTTTTAACATACTGTATAGAGAACGAAAAGACTGAAATCAGTAGAAAGGAAATAATTTAAAACTAATACTTTTTTTAGCAGTTTTTCAAAGATGGTTGAAATTAGGAGAACAAAAAAAAAAATGTTAAATAAAAAATGCTTGCATATATACATTCTGTATTCAGAAGCGCAGAACACTCATAAGCATATAATTTAGTTCATATTACGTTAAAAGCATCCAGAAATAATTAGGAAAAATTGCCTAGAAACCCCATTTCTGAGCACTCGGTATTAATCCGGCTGATACACGGTATAGGATTCATTTCTTCTTCTGGTTTTGCATGAGATAGGTGTGTGTTCCGGAAACTAATCTCCAGATAATAGAGGTTATAGATTTAGCGGGATTTATCAGCGCTCCTTTCAGGTACCGTAAGATAAGAGTAATAATTAGGTTTTTATCAGGGCATTATAAAAGCGCCGGGATTTCTAGATAAACCAGGCAGCATGGCTGATTTCACAGGAATGATTAAAACGGCATTAAGCCAGAACTTAGAGCGATGATTAAAGCGTTAGCACGCCAGGTTCTATAAAGCAAATATTTAGGATTGCTAGATCGACCACTAAAAAAAATAAAATAAAAAAATAATAATTCATATAATAACACAGTTTGAAGAATTCTATGCTGACCGGGCAATGTCTTTCGTTAGATATATAGGGGGAATTTTGCCTCCTTGCTGGTAACATGCATATCTCCCAGAGCCGGGTCAGTGAACTCTCCCATTAACTTTGAATATCTGACCACGGAGCAGGGCGGCAGCTGCAGCCACATTGCTGCAGCTTCTAGGTCAGGAAAGTGAAGACCACACTTGGGGGTGTCAGTAATATTAAACTGCCCCCTTTAAACAAGCTCAATGGAAAAGCGATGGCAATATTCTGAAATACGTAAACCAATTTTAAATATTTAAACAGCGCCTCAAGCTAAAAGGGAATAAAATACAGCCTGTCTCACGGGTAAGGAACAAACAAGCCGTTCAGCAAAAACACTTGCCAAACCTGTCAGCCGCGGTCGGTTTCCAAGACTGATAAAAATCTCTCTAGGGGAAGAAAGGCTGTCCTTTTAACCCTCTAGCCGGAGCTTATTACCCCTGACTGCCTGGGAGTTGTGTATGTGTATAAATAACTGAAAATCACATCTTCCTATGCTCGATGGATATGAGATATATATATATATATATATATATGCAATTCAGCATTTGCACCAAATAAGAATGTAGCGCATGCCCAGGGAATTCCAATCAAAAAACATCTAGGGCATAAATATTGGGGATTCCGTCACTCTATAGGGCCGTATATTGCGTCACCCGCCACTTCGAAGTACCCCAGGTTTGGAGAGTCCTATCTAATTTCTCATGGTTATTTCGGCTACCAAGTAGCTGAACCAGTAGGACTGCATCGCCTGTTAACCCAAAAAGAGACTCTCAAGCAATTTAAAGCCCTCTCTGGACACCATTAACGCAGATCCTGTGTGGCGGGAGGAGCGGCTCGACACTAAGGTTAGGTCAGAACCTGTAAATATGCAGCTTACCATTCAAAAAATACTATAATGCGTAGATAGTAACGGCGGGACAAGCAATATATCACCATATAGTGTGACGGAATCCCCAAATTTTATGCCTCAGATAGGCGCCTTTTTTTGTGGGGGGGGGGTTTATAAATAAGAAATCTCACATATTTATCTATATGTAAAACAGTTCACCTCAATGAAGCTGGATCTTCTTTATGTCAACGAGACAAAGTCCTAAGTTTGGAGCCAGACAGAGATCTGAAAGCCAGTGTGATATGTTTAGGAGCCAAAAGGAGGTACAATACTACGGATAAAGCAGGTGCCAGATCCAAAATCAAGGAGCCGAGTTAATTCACATGTATATTGGATAACAGGGGCTTACAATGACAAGTGCTATTTGGCTAGCAAAACCGTGCTGCTCTGTTACCGGTCCGAATCCTACAACGACTTATTACCAAACCCTGGCCAAATGCCACTTTACCATATGAATGAAATACACTGCCCGGGGCACAGAAAGTCTACATCCCCGTGCATTTATACTTAATTCACTATACTGTTCTAGCAGCCAGGCCGTCACGCGTCGCGGTGCGAGGGACATACAGGAACGTCCCGCAGTAACAAGTGTTATCGGTCAACACTATTGATTAGACATCAGATTTAATAAATGCACAACAGTGAAGCTGACACCTGCTCACTGAAACCCAGGACCTGCCTGGACCGTTTCAGCCGGAGAAAGAACCCAGCGATTGATTACATTCCTAAACGCGCAGGTAACGCTCCCAGCGCTCGGAAATTTAAAGGGCCAGACAGCCTCATCAAGAAGGAACGCATATTAGTACTTTAATATACATAGCGCCGCATCTCTCCCCCACGTCCTTGGTCCAATGTTTATCAACGGGAGTGCTTTCGGCGTAGCCAATCACATGGCTGAACACATCTCTTGCATAAAAAATAGCATGGCCAATGGGGAAAATGGAAAACGCATATGGGGGCATTCGGCTGAATCACCCCCATGTGTTATCAAATCATATGCATTAAGGCTCATACGATGGCTGGCGTTTCCCTTAAGGGTTTACAATGTAAACGCAGACAATAGGAAATGTATAGCCATTCGTGAAATGTTTTTTCTTTTGCACTAATTTGCATACGGCGTCACGTGGTGATGTCAAATCACGACAAGTAGAAACCGATCCATGACCCGTTATGTCTTCCAATTCGGTCAGCAAAAATCAAATACGTTCCACCCCGGCTGTAAGCAGTGATTAGATGTCAACGTCCCTTTAAAGACGGCAGCTCCTCATTTAGAAATATTCAGCCTGTTAGACCGGGGAAACATTTCATACCATCTGGCCTATGAATGTCAGCATAACCAGGAAAAGAAAGAGACTCTGCGGGGTGATCCCCTAGGCATTTGACCTGATTTTAGTTGTCAGTGATTTGCGGATAGCTGCTTGTAAGTGTTTCCAATTAGCCCTGATGCTCACGAGAGAAAAAGTCACAGAGATAGGTTAATGCCCCCAGAAAAAAAAAAGGAAACTTTTAATGCATAGAAAACAGGACTTTGATGTAAGATCACGATACAAAAAAAAAAAAAAATTATATTATATATATATATATATATATAAAAATTATATTTTTAGAAATAGTGAATGGTCTCACAAATCTGGAAAAATGCCCAACAAGACCCCCCCTCTGCTTTTCAGAAAAATAGTTTGTAACCCTTTAAACAACGGGTAAAATATTCTCATTTTAGATCAATATGATCTAGACACTCAAATCTATTTCAGCGGCCCTTTTTATGTTAATCCATTTTGTGATCTCATTTCAGTTTGTTAATATTCTTTAGTTCTGTACCAGAATGTTGTTCTTGTATTGATTTGTTTAATAGGAATTCTCGTAAGACCACAAGTCTTCGCTTCGGTTTGTTGGGCTATTTTTTACCCACTGCTGTAAATTAATTCATTGCTTTTTAAACTGACTAGCTCATTAAGTGTTACAAAAAAAGGATTTTCATGTGGCATATGGCCAATTTTGGCTTCTATCCTGGCTCCGAGGAGAATAGTGTTTTGATACCTTCCTCTCGTCTATGTACGGTGATCTATTATTTACTTTGTTCTTCTGTAACCACAAAAAAAAAAAAAAAATATCCACTTCAGACAGGTACACGACCGGAAAGCACTAATTTGACTTTCCTACATAACAGATAAGAGCACACAAAACAAAGCAACCGCAACTTTAGAAACGGGTTCTCGTCTGCTTCTAAGGTACTTCTTCACAAAGGCCTGAGATTTGGGAAGATAAAACCCGAGACAATCATTCTGAAAATGTCCAGTTACCAAATACTCTGTAAAACGCTAAAACATTCACCTCTACTGAAAAGCATGATCCATGTGCTGAGATCGCTGTAAAGTGCTACAGAATATGCTGGCATTTTACTAACATACTAATAATACCTCTTCCGTGTAGCTACGATACATGTACGGTAGTATAGAAACCCTTAAGTTTTAATGGGCCCCTAAATCACCGAATGGGTCTCCATTTTCTCCCACAATCAGTCACAGTTTTAAACTTCTTCTCTCCCCTGTTCTCTGCTTCCCCACCCCCACATCATCTCTCCTGGCCTACATGGCCCCCGTGCACAAAGCCCCCGGTTCACTCCACACTCAGCAGTCCGATCGCGTTCCGGAGCTGCTCAAACGTTCACATCCTTTGTCCGCTTCGTTCCCAGCCTGGTATCTCCAGCGTGTCTTATAAGGGGGGACATGCAACCTGCTGCCACGGATCCAGCAAACAAAGATGAAGGATATACACGCGCATGGATACCTTCATCACGCTACATATAGAAGTACACCTTAATGGTGAAACGGGTATGATCTATACACACTACCCTTCAAAGGTTTGGGGTCACTTACAAATGTAATTGCTTTTGATAGAAAAGCAACTAAATGGATCAGAAATACAGTGCTGACCGGGTTAATGTTGTAAATGACTTTTAATGGAGTCTCTTCATAGGCATAGACTCCTTTATCACTCCCATCACTCCTGTGTTCCAATGGCACGTTGTGTTCACTGATCCAACTGGGACTGGTGGGAAATCAGGGCCGGTTCTTTGATACAGAATGCTAGAATATGACATCATACCCCAGCGGCCTGAAGGGCGAAGAAACGCTAATAGAGGGATCTGCGACAAAAAGTACAGACCTCAACTGTCAACACTGCACCGCCACGGGTAACCACAGCACCGATTATCACGGGGTTTAAGAAATACCAACATCACAGTATTAACAAATAAAGACAATCACTTCAGATTAAAGCGGATTTAGCATGAGAAACATTTCTTTTTTTTCCTTTTAGAGGATTCATAAGGATTTTCAGAAAACAAACGGATTATGAATGGACAGGATTTACCTGTATTATTGCGCTTAAAGTCCATTCTGCTGTGGGCAGGTGGCCCGCCGGACATAAATAGTTCAAAGAAAGTGTAGGTAGGAGCGAAGCGAGTTACAGCATTACTAGGAGCTCGACAGGTGTGCCCTAAAGATCCCAGGTTTAACACGGGGGGCGTTAATCAGATCTTTAAGTGCAGATGGGGTCGGTAAACTCATGAGTTAATGTATTAGGGCAACAAAAAGCAAATGTTACCCACCCTCAACCATTACCCGTCCCCTATACATTGACATCCGCACTGAGAATAATGCAACAATTTTCCCAAAAAGTGCTCAATAGCCCCTAAAAAAACATTTCAAGACAAACGTGTAAACTAAGAGCATTATATACATAACATTCTTACAGAAGAAAAGCACTTTTTAAATATACTATCTTAACATTATTTAAAACGTCCACAAATGAATACCCCTGCAAGATCAGGACACCTGTATTAGAAGCTGTGGCAAAGAGGTACAAGCCGTGCTAGAAGGAGGCCAGCCACCCCAATTTGCCTGAGGAGCAACAGCAGAGGCCTCCATAGATTTTACAGATTACAGGGCTAGTTAGGGGAGCAGTGCCCCAAAATCAGAACTGTTGGAAGGTACGCAAATATATGCATATACATATAACATATATGCATATGCATATAACAGTCACATGGCTCATACATTGGGGGAAGGGGAGCACATGAATCGGGGTTAGATTTATGCGATTTAAGGCGATCATACTGAATCTTGGCTCCACGCAGACTTCCAGCAATACACTTGGAGGACAATGCATTTTCAGTAAATACTTTATTGGAATTTCTACAAGGTTTTGTGCTTGTTTTCCCCCTTTATTATTTGTTATTAGCTCAGCGGGAGAGCACACACTGTTCGAAATTGGAAAGTAAAGTCGTCTCTTCAGCCAGTCTCTTGAGACCAAGTGTCAGGAAAGGTAAAAAAACTAAATAAATAAATTTAAAAAAAAAAAAAAGGATTCTCACAAGAAATTAAGGGAGCCAGAAGATGTCCAGAGACCTAAGGCTGACAGAGAGAACGGTAGGAGTTCCAATATACGTTTAAATTAAACCATACAAAATAATCATTTATCTTATTTGTGAATTCAGCTTGCCAACCCAATCCGAAAACAAACCCTGAAGAGGAGACGCTTTAGGTTGTAATGTGCCAAGTTCTATTGATTATCCAAGCCGCGTTCTGCAACAGAGAACATATTCAGCAGAAAGGAAGGCGGGTGGACACAGAAATTAATAGGACACCAAGACAAGACATCAAAGTGATCACTATCTGTGAGGAAGCATCCTGGGCATGCAGGGACATTACAAATAATTTCCATTTATATTACATTATAAATAAAGTGTTTGTAGGATTTAGCGTGCGTTTTATTTTTTCCAACTTCTCACAGGACATGTTCTCCTTGTTTTTAGGAACCGTCTCAACGCCACACAATCATTTTAGAAGAGCCTGCGTGATGACCAGATGAATGAACCTCTTTGAAGACTGGATGTTGAGAAGCACCCATGGACCACTGAATTCACAAAAGAATTCAGGAGGTCCTGTTAAGCAAGTTAAGCAAGGCTTCCTCCTCTCCCAGAGTCTGGTTGATGGAAGTTAAGTACCGTTCCAGATTCCAGATGTATTGTTTTATAGCTGCCTGGTCTACAACGAGTCGTTAACCTTATTGCGGAGAGACAACTTGTTGGGATGCTATCTTGGAACTGCTTGCCTGGTCCAACAAGTCCATGTCGTATAGTAGATCACATACGGGTTATTTAAGTGTTATGGCTAGGGGGAAACAGGACTCTAGCACAGATCCGACAAAGAGATGGATGTTTTCACTAGTTAGAGGCATTCGTAGAATTCTCAGCTCTCAATCATTTTGAACTGTCCCTGCGCAGGAATTATAACATCTATTCTCCCTGAACACATTCAGTAGTAATGATTTGTTGGGGCACCTGCTGAGACATCTCCTGTGCTCCTTATTTTTCACAGTTGGGTATTCCTGGATCTCTGTAGGATAAGCATGGGAACTATTATTACCCCAAAAGTCCAGCAGATACGAGGCGGAACTCTCACAACTAGTTATTTTCCCTTCCAAATAACAATCCTTGCAAACAAAAGATGAACCTTTTCTTCTGATTCCAGGGTGAATGTTTCTGCAGTGTCATTTTGTATTCTTTTTGAATCTATAGCCTGGCGCTGGAAGAATAGTAATTAGCCCAACAAGTTTGAAAGTCAATGCACAAAATTATTAGATCAGACCTGCAGTTTGGAGCTCCTTTAAGTATACGGATCATAGTATTCCATTATTTTGAGGAAGATTTTTCTGCTACTATGGCAACCCAACTTTCCAACCTATCAGTGCCCCGATCAGGTATATGGTAAATTACTGGTTAGAATTAAGCATCCCCTATGAAAATATTAAGGTGGTAGGAATTTAGAACGATTACAGAATTATTTCAATACACATCTTGACCATGCCACATAAAAGGTAAGTGTGCATCACCTCTTCTGAAGACGAGAATTAATTCTTTCAAATAGGAATTACTGGATATTATCAAGGGCAATAGGGCATTATGAATGATAAACCCTGCTGTGGTTCCTCCGTGATAAGTGCTGAGCTGGTCCTAATTCACACCTACAACTAGGGGACTTAAGTGTGCAAATGGCACCGACTTGTTCAAGAGATCACACCAAGGTCTACGACTGACCGAGCCGGCCACCGGTTAATGGCATGGCCATGTGTTAATGGCAGTGACATGTTTCAGGTTTGTCACATTCAGTACCCTAGCGTATTAAAGTCAGCCGCCTTTAAGGATCTGTCACCCGAGACTAAAATATATTAAGGAGAACATCTAGTCCTACGAGGAATGGTCCACTGAGACATCTCAATATAGTTTTGTACCGCAAAGTTCACCAACAGGAGGAGTCCACTTGATGTACAACCAAAGATTTTAAAACACAGCCAATAGCATTAATAAGATGTATTAATATTGCCTGTAATAATAAAATATATAAATCAAACCTTAAATGCTGATTATGCTGTTTCCGAAAGGTCTTTTAGAAATAAAATATCATGCGCGTGTTTCCAGGAGTTTAAATTATTAATGCCGAGTTTTATAGTTAGATCGCGCAGAATGTAGATTATGGGATAATGACAAAGATATACAAGCAGGGCACTCTAATGAAAATTAAAAAAGTGCCCTCTCACATATCAGGGCCTCGGGTGGATATATGAGACAGGACGGTCTCACTTCATCACCCGACAAGCAGCAGCACCGCCGAGATTCCCAAATACTGCGACCAAATGAAATGACATCGAAGCAAAGAGCTTCTAACATGAAAGGGAAAAGCAACGAAATGACTTATTCTGTCAGCTTCAATTCGCCACGATGATGATTGACTTCGGTAGCTCAAAAATATCAAACAGAAAGGTTGGAAAAAAAGTAGAGATTACTCGCCAAACTTGGGGTGCTTTGAAGTGGCGGGCGACGCAATATACAGAGTGACGAAATCCCCAATATTTATGGCTCAGATATTAAAGGGACAGCTTACTGTCCGAGTCTTACTCGAAGAAGCCAACCAGCGGCAGGAAAGTTGTTAAAACAACAAACTTGAGCCGGAGCTGGCGGAGCTTTTGCCTCCAATGAGCTGAAAGACAAAGTTTTTAGTGGAAAAGCATTAAGAAAAACTCATTTAAGTGCGTATGATGACTGCTGTCCCCTTTAGGTTGTTTACCATGCTAGACAGAGCCATTAAAGGAACCGCATCTTTAATTCAGTGCACAATAATATAGCTATGTGAACATTTCAAGGGTATACCTACAGAATATAAGTGCCTCTCTATAGATCGTATATGGGGAAGATTCCCACTGTCTCTGCTCCAGATAAAACATAGGAATATGTACTTATCCAGTCAGTGACAAGCACCTACAGTGTAATATTATTCTTATTTAACCTGATTAAATCGCTGCCGAGACACTGAACCGTGGTTACCGCAGGAATCCAGCCGCTACCACCCAGCAGGCCACGTAACCCCCATACCCTACCATCACATTTACCAGCAACGTCATGTCTCCCCCCCACGGCACCAGTCTCACCATGCGTGGATTCCCTGGGAATTACTAATCATTTTCACCTAACCAGCTGTCAATCACTTCGGGAACCCTACAGTCGGATGAGCAGCCCAACTTTTAACACCACGTGCCGTCTCTTCCCTATTTTCACTTTACAAGACATCTGAGCTTCCAAAGCTTAAATAATCATATTATATGATCTGCACTTTCCTTTCATGCTGGTTCTGGCTGCTACAGTCTAGCAGATGCTGCTTCTTCTATCATCATGGAGAGCTGGGGTTTATCTCCAGTAGGGCAGATAGAGAGCTCCTTACAGAGAGGACCATAGAGAGGAATCAGAGCTGCATGAGGTCTTCTGGGGCTCTCTATGATGCAGGACGTGGAAGCACACAACGTGCTTTACCTGCTACACTGCTGCAAACTGCAAAGAATCATCCTTTCGGGGGGGGGGGCATTGTTTTATAATTTTACACCTAAATCAGTTAAGAGTCTGTAATGAGTGTGTTGCTGTGTGAAACAGGTGAAGTTTTCTCATTCTGAAGGCGTTTGGGGTCCCCAAACTACTTTTGCCTCAAGGAATGACTTTTCCTCACCATTTTTGCTATTTTAGGGGTTCTTACCCAACATTCAACAAACTACTACAGGCGGGTCAATTAAATTCTACCCACCCTTACGCGAGGGGATACATCAAAACACAGTTTTATATGCATAGACTATATAAAATAGAAAAAAACACATTTACAGCCAATGGGCTCGTTTTCCTTTTGGATAGCGTTAGTCGGTTATCAGTAAGAGCCAACATCTGGCTAGCAGAGCTGGGGAGGACTAATTGCTCTGTTCAGACTTTTTTTCCTCTTACTTTTCATCCCTAATGTCTCATCAAGAACCGACTGCTCAACTTGAAATTTTTTTGTCCTCGCATATGCCTCCCATGAATGTTGATTGTGTAAAGGGAACTATAGTACTATAACGAGCCGCCGCTTACACAAATACACCCACATTCAATGACTAAGAAAGTTCTAATAAAACAGCATCAATTTCCTCTTAACTGAAAGTCACGTCTTTTGTACACAGCAATGATTTGGCAACGTTTAATGACTTTCATGTCACCGGGGGGAGTGGCAAGTAACAATGCTTGGACAGCATGACAAAGCAGGAGAGAGACTGATCCTACAATGTAGCCGCTGCTCGTAAGGATCATGGACACAGATTAATAGCCAGTATTAGCATCGCTATAAACAAAATCACAGGGGATCATGCGCCACAGGAAACACCAACCTCCAAAATAATCAATCAGCGCCGGAAACAGAGAGGGACCGACATATCAGAATGTTACGTGTTTGTGCCCTAGAATGTTTAGCCGTGTGGTTTACACAAACTATATTATATAGTAAGGAATGTTCATCAGCAGACAGGCTAGTATAGCCATGTGATTAGAGCGACGCAGGGGTTAATGCTGACCCTTCCCACTCGCACACAGACCGAGGGGTGTGCACACCATCTTAGTCTTCTGAGTGGCCACCTCGGACACACGTGACTACCTCTGATGCTCTGCCGCAGCCAGGAGGCTAAGTAACGAGGTCTTCATAAGATCAGCTGGATCCAGTGTATACGATCAACATATAGAGACAGGAAGAAAGAGAGAGGCGGAGCCACAGACAGAGCGAGATAAAAGACCAATAACAAGCCTCTTCCTATAGCTGTCACAATGTATAGAGAGACCTATCAAATAGATGGAGTGATAAAGGGCCTCAACATATAAGCCACTATGCTATGAACGTTTACTCCTCTCCACAATAATTGACAAAATGCGCAAAATAATTATTACTATTATTTAGATTTGTACCGCCATTATATTCTTTAAGCCACAAAACAGCTCTGAAATGGTTATACATAAAGACACTGTACATATATAAATAAATAAAAAAAACACATCCTCATACAAGTGTCACCCTGTGACTGCCACCCAATATTAAATACATTATATATGTTATATACATTATATGTGCTCGGCAGCCAGCGCCGCTGTAGAGGTTTCAATGCCCATTACATATCGGCTGATGATCAGACGTGGCAGTTAGGTGAAGCGGAGGCCCTGTGGCGTGCACACGGATTCTGCACACCCAACTGCGGCAATTACATATCAGACTACATTACACAATAGCGACAAATGTCAAAGGTGTAGAAAGCCACGCTGTGCCAGAGAGCCCCGTGTCAAAGTTATTGCTGGGACCAATGAGTCACGGGAATGGAACCGCATGGTGTGGGACGGTAAAGAGTCCCACAAGTCTCTAAAGAAGCTGAGATACCTTCACCAGGGTTGTCCTGGCTCAGATACATAAATACAAGCGGCGTAAGTGTGGAAAAGATTCCATATTGGAACTTCTAATTAAAAGAGCACTCACGGCAGCCTTCCTCATCGCTGTTATCAGAGCAATCATCATCTTCGTCACATCTCCACAGGGATGGGATACATCTGAGGTTCTTGCACTGAAACTGGTTCTCCTCGCAGTCTGTGGGGGACAGTGTCGGGCCTGTGAGGAGAGCTGCGCAGTTAATAAAGGCTGGTGGGATAGCGTAGATATTATTGCAATCAATGAGCAGCAGAATGCAACTCTCATGACGGTTCACCAAGCATAGTTAAAGATGCATTCTATTGCAGGTGGAGAGTCAGTACTCATCACGCTATGATAAAGACGGACGAACGGACAGGTGGGTGGGTGAGAAGGTGATAGCAGGAGCATGGTGCTGGGGGACCCGCTATGATGACGGAGTACTGGAATGATGTTGGAGCCCAAAATGATGAGATATAGAAACGAGGGTGATGGACCATGTGGTCATGATAACACCCAAAACAGAGCTTGCCACTAACATATGGCACAGAAACATGGGAACCAGAGCCTTGGACAATTATGGACGCTAGTAAACAGAGTCTGGTGCTACAATAGAGCGAAGGATGTGCTGGCGTCTAGAACCATCATGATGTACACAGAAAAGGGAACCACAGACCAGGACTGTGATGGAGCCTAGATAACGGGGTGCTGGAGGTCAGGGCCACAATGAGCCTTAAGAATGGGCACTGAAGGGAATGAAGTGCTGGAGCCTTAACCCGACAGAGCACAGAAAACGAGCGCTGAAGCATGGAGGATGATGATGATGGTGGTGGTGCATGGGGGTTAATAAGGAACCCAGCAAAGTGGGGATGACTGAGCCTACAGAAGTAAGAGGAAGTCCAGGAACACAACAGAGCCTTGACAGGGGTGCTGAGACTTGGGACGGTCATTATGATGCAGCCCACAGAACGGGTGCTACTGCCGCCTGGGGAGATGATGGCCGATAGGGAAGTAGGTGCTGAAGGTGGGGATGAAGTCTGTGAAGGTGATAAAGAAGAATCGAACCCGCGGTGCAAGTGACCGGAAACACCACGAAGAAGCCCAGAGAAGGAGAGGTTAGTGAGAGATCATAGAGATTGTGTCAGCAGGTGCACTGTGCTGGAGCCCGGACCAGAACAGAACCTGCACAAAGTGGTTCCGGTAGGGATATAATGGGTGCGAGGCTGGAGGACTCGGATGATGGAGGTGGTACTCCGGCCCTGAAGGTGATGGATGTAGGAGGTGATGATGGAGGTTCCGGGGCCCTATCACCCGTGTCTGGCGCCTTCCCACGTACTCACCTCTGCCCGCTCGGGCCCCCAATGCCAGCAGGAGGAGCAGAGTAGGGACAGCCCTGCTGCCGCAGCCGCTCCTCATGTTGCCTCCGCCAGATCCCGGGGCGCATGGAGCCGGTAGCCCGAATCCTGACTGACAGCACTCCGCCCACTGGGCGTGACTGGGAAATGGGCGGTTCCTACAGGAGGATTCGTTGGCATTTACACGTACGGATTGACAGCGGATTAGAGCGCCCTTATTGGGAGGAGTCCCGTTTGATGGGCGGCGTCTCCTGTCAAACGCCGTTGGGAACACGCTGTTTTGGGAGGTGCTGGAAGGGGCGGGTCTAAGATCAAACAACTATCGTAATACATTTTTAACCTCTTCCATGCCGGTAAGATTTCCTGAGTGTAGGTGAACGTTAAAGCGCTTATGTTCCGTGTAATTGTATGTACAGTAAATCAGATCGCTGTATAGCAGGCACGCTTCGTGGGATTGGCCTATGCGAGAGAGCATTACACGTGAGCCAACAGCATGATTCCAAAAGTTAACCCTTTAATTTTCATTGGAAACCAAACGACGAGGTGAGTGGAATAACTCACCTGAATTTAAATCGCAAATCCAGAAAAATTATAAAGCCAGAATTGTTAACTGGCTATATTTTTTGAAAAACCAGGCATTAATATATATATATGTATATATAGTTCCAATATAAATGTGTAATACGCCAAATATTTTTGATCTATACTGTGTGAACCCTTACAGTCAAAAACAGTTGGCTCATCACACTTTTTATGTTGGGAACAGGAAGCTTGCGTGTCCCCGTCACATCGCACCTGTCCCATGCTCCATCACATTAACCCCAATGGCACCTGATGCTTGGCAGGGCTTTGCGCATCCTTTACTGAAATCAAGTAAATGAATGATCAGTGGCCTGGTTACGGTCTTAGCCAGCCCTGCGCTATTGTTAAAGCCGCGCTACGCTGTCAGCATACAGTACGGATATAACATCCCTATGTATGTCAGCAAAGCGAAAAAATAATATTTGTGAAAGAGGCTAGATGTCTGGGACCCTCAGTGAGTATCTACTGACCTTAACTGGAACTTACCTTGTAACCTCTCTTGTAATACATGTAGGTGTTTTCTTTATTTTCTTTTGTCTCTATTACTGTTGTACTTCAACTTAAACAAGTTTGTGCGTTTGGGTTAAGAAACATTGTGGCTCACGCATCAGTCTAAATTGGCACAGAAAAATGCTACTTTGCCTTATCTTGGAGTACAGCGCTACGGAATTTGATGGTGCTATATAAAACAATAAATAATAATAATATACACAGCTAAATATAAGCAGAAGACACTTGCGTACTTGGGGGGAGGGGTATGCCATCCCGGATGCCACACCCAAGTGCCACACCCAAGTCTCCCGAATGCCACGCCCCACATCTCCCAGAAATTTCCTCTCAATGTCTCCCTATCTTCTGTCGACCACTTCTGTGTCCCTGTGCTCTTGTCCTCAGCTTCTTTTTTTCTTGCCTCTTCTTGTTCTTCTGTCTTCTTCTGCTTCTCTCCATGCCATGCCGGGGTGCAGTAAAGTAAAGTAAAGTAATGATGTTATCTGGTAGAAGATATTGATGACCTGGTAAAATGCACTTACTGCTCAGCTGCATTTGAGATCGTTTCGGGGGAGCAGTAGTGACCATCTATGACCAAATGCATTGAACCAGAATATTAATTTCATATTGTAAAATGGGAGGGCTGCCCTAAATGCCAAATATGCCCTTGGAGGAGAACTGGCTAATTACTAACAAACCGGAGAAATCCCAGACATCGGCAGGTCAGTGTACTTAAGGGGCTGGTAGCCTTGATCATAAATTCTAGAGAACAATCTAGGAAGTAAGGGAGAGGTTTTATAGAACAGATTACATATAGTGAGCACATCTTACTGCACTAAGGAATCATGTTTTAACCTTTTATTGTGGATGTCATTCAGTAACATTATTTAACCCTTTGACCTTACATGGATGGTCAATAAGGACCTAGGCGATGTGAGTCTTAGAGCTACACTTTTTCTCCATCTGCACTTGACAAACTGAGTGCTGATCCGGTGTGAGCTGACTTGCTTTCACATCACAATTACATTGAGTTCAACTCAAGTATCATCTTAATTAAGAAACCTCCATGTGAGTGCTTAGACTTCATTATAGGAAGGGGGACGTGTAATCTTTGTGTCCAACACATATGTGATTCATGGGTGTCAAATAGGAAAAAGACTACTCTTTAGATTTAAAGAGTATGTGTAGTTTATTTCTGATGTTTGTTAAAGTGTGTGTGATACAGAACATACACATAAGCACGCAAAGGTAATGTGCGTGTTGTGTAATGTGCCTGTAGAATAAGGGAGTGTGAGCAGTAGCTCAGGAATCTGCCACTTATATTTCATCAGAGGATAGAGGAAGTGTGCTGCGGTTGACGTGGCATTTGCTATATGGAGTATTTTCTTGTTACACTATTGCCTCTGACAACATATGATGTAACAAGGAAATAGGCATCAGGTTAATTTGATGGCAAGTCCCTGCTTTCTCCAGAGTAACATTGGAAAGTCAATTCCCATAATTTATTATCAGTGATAGCAGAGTCAGTTCTCGCAGATACATGCATCAGCAGATATTGGACGAGGCATTGTGTCTGTGGACATCTTTGTTCCTGAAAATTCCAGGAGAACCCACTTCCTACCCGTAAACACTCAAACCAGGAGAGCACCAGCTTTGGCCCCCAGCAGACCATAAGCTGCTTAGCCGCAACAATTCATTCTCTGTTTGCACCACAATAAGTCTTGTGTTTGCTTCTCTCTGGTTGCTAAAGATTACATTTCTTATTATCTAAAGATTTGCTTAATTCCTTTTAATTCCAGCATAAATCTCGGTATATGGCAAATTAACACTGATGCCACATTAAACCATAAGAGCCAAGTCATTATGTGTCATTAACCTGTATTCTAGATGTATACATTCCACCCATCTATACCTATAACCTGTATGATACTGGCCCCCGGTTATACATAGGTGACGTTGATATGCTGTGCGTTGTGACTTAAATACCACATTTTTGTTCAGAAATATCTCAAAATATTTACAGGTAAGCCAGCTACGCAATCTTCAAAGGAAAACAAGTTCAGGTTTTAGAGATTTTTTTCTGGCTTTAAATATTAAATCAAGAAAATGCAGTTGAGGTCTAGATAGTCTTTGCAACACGTAGACCAAAGCTACAGCTGATTGTCAATTGGGGTAATTTAAAACCATGGGTAGAAAATCCAGACAACTGCGTATGTACTCTATAGTACAGCTCTGCGGAATGTGATTGTGCTTTATAAATCAATAAGTTACAATAATATCTATTGTCATACCTGAAAGCCTAAAGGAAAGCATCAACTGGAACCTTGAATTCATCCTCTGGATTTAGTGA
This sequence comes from Spea bombifrons, assembly GCF_027358695.1. Lineage (NCBI taxonomy): Eukaryota > Metazoa > Chordata > Amphibia > Anura > Pelobatidae > Spea > Spea bombifrons. Next base: position 39,533,415 of record NC_071092.1, on the reverse strand, counting down.
GAAAGGTGACAGATCCACTTTAAAACTGAGACCGATTTATAGAAAGGGTGTTTGGCTGGAAGATCATCGGTACATGGAGGCACCACTATTCTAGATCGCTCACATCAGTGGCACTGGATATATCACTTTAACAAAATTAAGTGCCCTTGAATATTGATCATATTATACTGACCCTGGAAAAGGTTCCTTGTATTGTCCATTCTGGCATTCTTCATTAAAGACCATGTATGGGAGGGCATGAGCTTTGAGTCTGCTAATGAGGACCATGTTAGCATGAAGATTTGGTGGTTACAAAAGCTGTATAGCGATATATGGGAAAATATATTGCAGCAAAACAAGGAAATAAGCTTAAACTGGGAAATAAAAAAAAGGATTGGAGTGGGGAAACAAGTGAGAAAAAGTAGCTGAGAAAACCCTAAGAGTCCAAAAGGTTTCAGATAAAACTGCCCTAGGATTTGGGAATGCGGCTAAGGGAATATTATTTGTGATCATAGTGTATGTCAATCAACTACATCTTTAATGTAAAGAACCCCACTTTATGCTTTAGAAGAAGACTTCCATATGAAATAATTCCTAATAGAGAAATCAAGATGTTGCTGTGAGTAGAATACATATTTTTAATGGGTGCAGGTGATCTGGACCACGTAGCATTTCAGACATGGTGTGGTAGTAAGTGGTGGAAAGAATGCCAACCATTGACTCTTAAGTACAACGGCTTCCTTCATGAAGGCCGATGAGGTCTGGGAGTTACATAATTTCCTGCGTGTGGAAAAAGGAGCCCAGGGTGCCATAAGCATTAAGAGTTGAGAGGCAGGCGGTCTGTTCCTTTCCACACACGTGAGTTCCAAAAACCATCCAGAACTCATCCCCTCCTTGATAATACTTGGTTATTTTCTTGGGCTCGTTCTGATTATTTGTTGTTACCCTTTGTTGTCTATCCATACGATTTAAGTTTGGTTTAATAATAAGGCATATTTATGCTTATCATATCACCTTGTGTTACTTTTAAAGGTACCTGCCACACTAATTCAAGGTGCAATCATGTCACTGTGAAAATTTCCCTCAACCACATTTAGATGTCTGGACATTTGGTTTAATAGACATAAACTATTGCCACTAAATAACCGCTAGAGGAGATTAAAAAAAAAGATAGAAAGTTTAGCACCAGGGGTTATTGGTACAAAACTATATCTTGTGAAACTGCAGAAAGCTTTCATAAACAACAGTCATCCCCTCCATTAGGATAAGGTGCATTCGCCCCATGATGCACTCCTGAGCATGGGTCTTTTACCCATAAATTACCTTTTAAGCACATTTAATCAATCAATAACAGAGTGAAACATAAGACCGTGGCAAATGAAGTCCCCTCCACTTTATTCTTACAATACAAGACACGCTGCCGCCATTTTGTGTAGGCTCAGGCCTACTCTCCGTGCGTCTAATAAGTCTTTTCTAAAATCTCAGTCTCAGGCCAGCCATCCGGCCCACCGGAGACATACTCATTAGGGACTCTGAGTCTCTGAAAGCAATACGATTACGACTTCTACCTTTTCTTAAGGAAAAAATACTAGCCTTGGCATTGGTGCCATGGGGCTTTTATTTTGACTCCATTAAATATTTACCAGGCTACCCAAAGAAGTCAAACATGATTTTTTCTAATAATGAGGATGTCTCACACCCTGGAGGCTATTTGTTTCAGTTTCTTAATGTGGGGTTAAAATTAAGTCAGATGAAACAAAACCACACGTTCACTATGTAATTATTGTAGTGCCCGCAAGCTGTGTCACGGTGCTGTATGTAGAGAGCTGAAAAAAACATCTGAAAAAACATCCTCATGTTCACCTTTGGAATGCTGACAGCTAGCCCTGTCTGATGACCCTGGTAGCCCATATCGCAGAAGTTGGACGCATGGTTTATCTACACGGCGGACCTTATGGTTTGCACAGCTTAGGTGAAGCTGCTATATGTAAATGTTTGTAGGGCGTTTTGACAAAATGTAGACTATGTGACTTTCCACCCAGCATCTGCAAAGGCCTGCGAGATACCATTATATTTAAAGAATGAGTATCAATCCTATATAATTGTGGCCCCCTAAGGAACATGATCAACTGCTTGAGTGAGTTTTTTCAGATCATATGCATATATGTATAGTAGAATGTGATGCAGAGCAGCACACAACCGTCGACAGCCGACCCAAGAATATACAGACACAGCATTTGTGTACCGTCAATAATTGAACCAGTACACCTGAGACAATCAATCATGCATTGACAAGAAACATAGTACAAAGAAGCATCACCAATCATTAACCCCTTAAGGGCAGGGCATCTGCTGTGGACTGACTGCTCCAGTGAGTGTGAGAGAAGGAAAGATTGGTCTTTTGGACTTAAGACTGTGGGTGCTTTAGAAGTCAAGGGATCTTCCAGTTAAGGTCCACCCAGGCGCTCGCTGCATGTGGTTGTTTGGGTGAGGGTTCCACTATACACTCCACTGATACTATGGCTGCCTGGTAACCGTTTCATTTTAGAATGTTTTTTTATGCACACTGCACTTTTTCTTTCACCTGTAGCACCTGTCCCATGATATGCCTTTTAACCCCTATATGCCAGAGTGGCATATAGGGGGTTAAAAGGCATTTCTGGAGGCAGAGTGGCATAAAGGGGGTTAAAAGGCATATCATGGGGCAGAGTGGCATATAGGGGTTAAAAGGCATATCATAGGGCAGAGTGGCATATAGGAGGGTATAAGGCATATCAGGGAGGCAGAGTGGCAAGCCTGGGGGCAGATGTGCATAACTGGGGGGGCAGGTTGGCACATAAAAGGAAATAAAAACAAAAAAAAAAAATTTTCTCAATCACAGCTTTTATTAAATATGAAAAAATAGTGTGACTCGGGTATGTATTAGGGGGTGCGTGTGGGTATGAGAGCTCGACCGCGAGATAAACTATATGGGGGCTGGTCTCCAAATGTTTCCAGGGGTGCTTTTCTTTCCCAGTGCGGACCTGTACCCTTACCAAATATATATTATGTTGTGTTACCACACACCGAAACACACAAACCTCACTCGCAGCCTCTGTTCTGTAATGATAATAGCATGCAGTGACACATAGAAATCCCAGCTGGTGGTAGCATGACTGCCCGATGGATAAGTAATGGTTAGCACTGCAGCCAGGCGTACTCCAAATGTGCATTTTGCTTTAGGACTTATTACTGGAAAGCTGTCCATGTGTAATAAATTAGAAAAAGTGCATACTGCAAAGCCATACAGAGCAATGTATGGGATCTAAATATTTAGATACATATTATATATAGCATGTAATCAATACTTGTTCCACTCCCATCATGTTAAACAAATAAGGACGGCTTGGTGGGGGTGATACATGGGAAGTTTGATCATTTTTCATGGAGAGTATATGATTAAAAAAGAAAAATGAATGGTATTATTACTTAAATATTACTTATAAAAGTATACTTCAAGAAAATAAATCTGGGTTTACTTTGTTACCTTTGGCCCCATGGTGTTCCATTATTATACAGTATTGCATAAAGGACCATTGTCAATATGGTGATGTCACATTTTGAGATTTACATATTCCATGTGTAATATTTTGTATTTAGGTATTATTTGCTTATTTCTTATGTTATTCCCATAGTTAAGACAGAGCTTGGAGCACATCTTCACTGTTCTTCACATCAGATGGCAGAAACACATTTTACCCGGACTCCAAGGAAAATATTGAATATTTGTTTCTTAACTGTTAAGTGTCTCTTACCTTCATTAAGTGTCCACTATGATACAGTATCCACAGGTACTCACTTGATCTTAGCCAAAAGGGAGAGAGGTAACCTATAGAAATGCTTTAGAGACCGCTGCTGCCATCTTGTGACAACCGGTCACATCGCTGCAATTCAAAATGTGATCAGATTCAGTAAAGTTACAGCGAACTACATAAAGAATGCAGCAAGGTAAATAAAATACATGTATGTCAATACAGGCGCATCTACAAACAGTTCTCTTTGCATTCTAGGCAGTGACACAAGATAACCAAAGGAATATGTGACCCCCTTGGCCAAAAGGCCTGCAGGAGGGACACAGAGGTGAAAGGACCACGGAAAAATAATTTGGGGATCCGGTTCCACCGTCTCCATTTTTGGTGATTAAAAAAATTCAATATACACTGCCAGAAATTTGATAAAAGTATTTCAATATAAAAAAAAACACTAACAAACTGTAGAGGGAACTTTCTGGCCCGGGCAATTTCAACCCCGTGCTGTGTTCCAAACTATGTATAATTGCACAGGTACATGCAAATGAGGGAGCGCTTGTAACACGGGTTAAAGAATCAAAAGGTGATATACCATACGCCTTTATATGCATGTCTCCGTCTCGGCTGTATAATGACTCTCCACGAGCACTGATGATGGTGCGAGTAGTGCAAAAAAAAAAATTATAATAATGAAAAATGTAAGAAATGTTAAAGAATAGGAAATGTTTTAAATACCTTGTACTCTACACTACGATTATAAAATAAAAAAAATACTTGCCCACACCAACCCAAAAGTTTTTAACAGATTTCCATTGCTTTTTCACATTCCTGGTCCTGTCATAAGAGATCAGAGGATGTCCCCAACGGGCCCATACTTCCAACTGCATGCAAGAGCAGGACAGTGTCCAGTGAAAAACGTGACTGTTGGGAGGTATGATGTAGCAAAAGTGCTATACAGAGGAACCAGGTGAGTATTGGGGAGTAATCTTCCTCCTCAGTACTGGAGTAGACTTTCAGCAAGCAGAGGATCAGCCCGCTATAGTCTCGCACAATGGCCTGCTCCCTACTCGGGATTAGGTAGTTAACACAACCTTAACACAACACGTTAGGCTTCTTCAGTGGCAATTTATGTGTGAGTTTCTGGGAAGGGTCCATACAAAACCTTGTGGTACTTTCTTCACACTCCTGTAAAAAAACTTGTGGTTGATGCTTCAACGTGATAGAGCAACGGCTCCCTAGTCTTCCTCTTCTGGGACTGCACTCCCCGTGCGGGGGGGGGGTGTGTATGCAGCCCCTTCCTTTCCTTCTAGGCCGGAGCCTAAGGAGGACCGGATATTCTGGGGCTCTCCTCAAAGGACCCACTGAAATCTTCAAGGAAGGTGGCAGCAAAACTCCCCCCGCCAAAAAGCCAAGTCTTAAGGGACTTCCACTGTCAAAAACCCATTTAAAAAAAACACACATGCTCAAAAAACAACAAAAAGGTGCCTGTGGACAGTGTGAATAGTGCCTTCCTGCCCCGACTCATGGCTGGTAAGCCATAGGCCAGGGCAATTTAAGTGAGAGGTAAAGTGCAAAATGAAGAGTCCAACACATACAGTGTGCTCACCAACCCATGCTCCTGGAGTGAAAAAATATACCCCTACACATCACTAATGTGCCGACTTTCCCTCTCTCGCAGGCACTCACGTGATCTAAAACAGATGACAATTGCCCCATAGAACACAATAAGAGTGTACAATAATAATACACACGGGTCAGGAGGCATGTTTTTCCTCCAGACTCCATTCTTACTGTTACTTTAGGCAGAATGTTTATTTTAAAATGTGTGGTTCATTAATCTGCCCGGGGTAATTTTATTTGCGTGATGCATTAACCTCTAGGTGTTGTGATTAAATGACAAAATGACAGATTATTTAGTCGTTGTATAATAACATTTGTAGTATAATACACATTATGTATATAAATCATAGGTGCAATACGTTCTGCAGGGTTAATATAATTTATAATCAGATATTCTGCACATTTATATTTTTAAGCAGCTTTGAAAAGCGTTATTTATGAAGGTATGTCAAATATTAAAGTCCAAAATGTAAACGTCAGACTGGGCCAATAGGAAAGCTTGTGTTATAGAGGCGTAGGCAGTGACGTATCTGACTAGGCCTAGGGTGGTGGGTCCAGGGGGTGGAAGCCCCCCTCCTGAAAAGCCCTTGGGTAATCAGGGGCCTCCGGTGTACTTCTCCAGCACAGCCTCCATAGACTGCAGTAAAAGGTGCTGTGTGGCTTTAAGACTCCGAGCACCGTGATATCCCGGCGGCCCGTGTTAAAGATGGCGGCTGGGTAGATACACCGCTGGGTCTAGGCTCCTTTGAGAGGAACTGTCACTTTCCTGAATATTCCTTTTCCATAGTTTCAAGTAGTATGCTGAGAGACGTTGAATAATATTTTCAAATCCACAGGACTTGATTGTTCTGCCTTTTTATTGCCCCAAATAAGCAAATCAAATGACAAATGTAACAGAGAAAAAAATTTGAAAGCAAAACTGGATTATGATCGGTTTATTGGGCTCACTTTTTCTTCTTAACGCTTTTTCCCACAAAGTAGCCACTCACTCCCTGGCCCTTTTTTAAACAATTTTCAGTTACATGAAGTGGAAACTTACGAGGCAAAAAATACACTTTTGTATATACACAGAGTACAGATTAAAGCGTATGTTATTAGGATTCTGCACAGATGAGAGAGTTAATAGCAAGAAATCTCAGAAAAGGGGCATTTAAAAGTTAGAAGAACTCGTATTTCAGCCCTGTAAATGTTGCAGACAAAATGTGAATTGAAGCGTTGTCTGCCTCCATGTGTTTGACCCATAAAATCTACAACTATTATTACTATATATTTATACATAAATCAGAGTATTCACCTCGGGGGGCAGAGCCAGAGCAGCGCTATCTAGCAACCCCATCCAAGGTTGCCATCCTCGGTGTGGAGCGATGGGATATGACCTAAGCCAGAATACCATATCCTTCACTCATTCCCTTAACATTTTTGTGATGTCCTCCATGCAAATGCGTGGCGAAGAGGTTCTGCAGCTCCAGTGCTGGCTCGTTAATAAAGGTTATATTAAATTATTTTTTTGTTTCTTTTTTGGTTAACACTTTATCTGTGGTCCGACATTTCACTTCACTGAAATGAATGAAATGAAATCAAAATGCGTTTGAGGGGATAGCAAGGGTGTAGGGTGGCAACACAACAATTTAAAGGACATAAATCCTTTACATTTTGTATGGCAATGAAGCAATATTTATATTCATATTTATTATATATATATTAGTATTTATTTATTTATTGATGCTCTAATTATTATGTTTCTGTGGTTATTTATTGATAATTTATTTATGTTTGACCAAATGTATTTATGGGGTGATTCACACTGATGCCGTTTTCTTACGATTTTTTATGTATTGAATACATTTATGAACTAATTTACCTATATTTAAGTACTATTTTGGGATCTACTTTATAAGGGGCTCCCTATGCATTAAAGTGTCCCATTAATGGCCAGTTCTACCCTTGCATTCCTTCTTCAATGTCCTTTATGGCCAATATAACAAAAAAGGGGGGGGGTACAGATTTTTTATTTTATTTAACATTCTAAATGCATGGATCTATATATATCTATCTAATACACAACCTATTACTTTTGTTCACTTTCAGGATTTTGTTTTAAATCTAACCAATATAGTAGCCATGCTTTTCTCATTTGTATGATCAAACATCTAAAAAAAAACTGCCATGTTTAGTAATTTGCAGGAGAATATGCTGCTGAAATTCAGTAGATCTGAAAGTGTTTTTTATTAGTTTATTCTGAATCCAAAGCAACTGTAGCTGTCACCTCTAGAATCTGAATTCAGAATTGTGTTTCCATTCTCACAGTATCAGATAATTGCTAAAATTATTCAAACCGGGGAATCTGGGTGATGGGATTGGGCGAGTCATTGGAATATTTTTAAACAAAGTGGGAGATATTTTGATGAGTTTCTAAGAAATGCTAAAGAGGCAGGTTTATCGGTTGTTACAGAGAGAAGCAGGTGCATAAAGCGATACTTAATAATAACTGCCCAAGGCTCTGCAGATGGCTTACGTGTAAAGATTTCTAACCAATTCCTAGCAGCAGGGTGGCCATTATTACTCGGCGTGGGCCACTTATATACTTAGATTCACGTGGTTGAGATCTATGTCTCGTTTATGGAATCGGTTGATTTAATGTAAAAAAATATATTAACTATAATATTATTATTATTTATTGTTTTACATAGCGCCATCAAATTCCGTAGCGCTGTTGAAAGTACCTGTCACACCATACAGCACCATTTTCAGGTTCTATAGAGTTTTTTCCATGGCTTGGCAGAACTTGTCGTTGTGGGTTGCTGTTGTCACCATTCTCGATTACCCGTATTCCATATGAATATGGTGAAAATATATAATATTTATAATATACTATTATATATAATATATATATAATAGTATATAATATATAAACTGTAACTCAGGGAGATGAGAGAAAGGCAAAAATAAAAGCATTAGGCCTGCGGAAAGTATTTAGGGCTGAACGGCTCAAAAGATATAAAAATGTAAAGAAGATAAAGTTTCTGGAAGGGAGTCAGGGTGACGCCATTTCAGGGACAGGTAGAAAAACACATTAAAAACAAACATTGTTATGAGAATTTACAAATATACATTTATGGAACCCTATAATTATACTTATTGTAATATGGTAGGATGATGATAATAATAATAAATCAGAATGTTATTATATATATTTATTGTTATATACCGTATATATATACATGTGTCAGTAATGATTATTATTATTATAGAAGTAACGATGTTTCTGCCCCCGGTAGTATGATCGGGATACTCGGTATGTGTGTATCCGCGGCAGTTATTGGGTATTCCTCGGAGACCCGCCCATCCTCACGGTCAGTGACACCCCAGCACACCCTACCAGCTCCCCGCCTCGGAGCCCCATTCGGGTCACCCGCGGGATCACGCCATTACTCTCTAACCCCGCTCCAGAAGTTAGTAGTCCCCGCCAACTACCGCCTAACGGGCTCATCCAATGTCCCAACCAGCGGCAGGAGACGCGCCGGGGCCGATCCGAGCTACTCGGACCCCGAAGTGTTCCCGGTGCCGAAATCACGGGCTGGTGGTGCCGGTCAGGGGCCACTCGGGCCGCTGTGCCTGGAAGATGTGCACCTGCTCCAAGTGCTCCCTCATCGCCGAGAGGCACAAGATCCTCACCGCCGACAAAGAGCTGCGCAAATCGGGGCCCCGAGGGGACACCCCGGAGGAGAGCGTCCCGGCAGAGGTGGTAACAGGAGAGACGCATTCAGAGGCAATGCAATCGGCAGAGAGGCACCCCGAGACCGGTATAATGGGGGGGGGAGAGACCCCTGTCTAATATCTAGTAAAATGCACGGATTCCGAGACAGACACCAATCTAAAACATGTCAGATTACAGGGATTCAGAGACAGTCTCAATTATAAAATGCGTCTCAGATTACAGAGACAGTGTCTGATCTCAGAGATTACAGAGATTCAGAGACAGTGTCTGATCTCAGAGATTACCGGGATTCAGAGACAGTCTATAATCTCAAATGCCTGTCAGATTACAGGGATTCGTGGACTGTCTCATACGAAGTGAGTTTCTGGTTTCCCCAGTGACTGTCACGTTAGAGAAGTGTCGGGATACAGGACTCTCTAACCGGCTGTATTTATCTGGTTTTAGTGGATTGGAGGCAGTCTCGGATCTCATGATCTGACAGACCATTTCTCTGATATCCATTTCATACAGATTAGAAATTTTATTTTCATTTTTATTTCTCCCGCCGTTCATTAATCATCGTTACCAAAGACGCGGGTAATTCCTGTATTATTTTGAGGCGTATTTGTAAGAAATGTGCTTTTTAATAACTCCAGAAAATTAAATATGTTAATATAGATTTTTGTTAACACTAGTTTTTCTTTGTAAGGCGTGTCGGTAACACTCGGTTACCGTAGTTATAAGATGGCCGCCCCACGTATGATATTATAGGAGAGATAAAAGATGTTGTGTGCGTCAAGGTGTCTTTCTGAGGATGACATCATCACAACAAATAAAAGTAAGTTTCGCCAGCCCATGCTAGCTCCGGGGGCCGCACAGAAGTTTAGTTTCCAGAATTTTGGGTAAAGATTAGTGCGAACATGCAGTTCCGTGATCGCTACAGAATGGAGCCGCCTGTTTGTCACCCGAAGCATTTTACATTCATGGAGGACGGTCACGGAATGAGATCAAATAATTATTGAACCCAACACTCCATACTCTTTTAAGATATTCGGATTCTGCTTGTGCCATGATGTAGTTTATACAAATATCTCGTCATTTCCCATAATCCTCCAGCACGGACTGCGCGGAAACCAGACCACCGGCCCTAACAGACTTCACACGCTCTGTGCCCCTCTGTAAAGCCTGCAAAGACAGCGACCTAATGTGACTCGGCAGCAAGATGGCGGCTATGACATAGAGTGCAACAATAAGTAAAACAGAAACACACAACAGAATAAATTGTATGCTGGTGTAGGGACTGGAACACAATCTTTAGGATTTTTGAAGGTCTATCACTTCTTGGCCGTTAAAGTTTAAGTGTCTGTCGTATGTCTCTTTGGTCTCTTCAAGCAACTTAGAGGTAAAAGGAAGCAGAGAGATAGGGCAGTAGTTAGTCAAACAGACGGGATCTGAGGAAGGATTTTTTAGAGTGTGATTAGCGCATGCTTGAAGGCTGTTGGTACAGTTCCAGATGATAGAGAAAGATTAAATAGGTGGGTAAGTGATGGACCAAGCGATGGACATTGTGAGGTGTGGTGGGATGGGGTCAAGGGGACAGGTTGTTGGGTGAGAAGAAGAAAGAAGAGTGGCTATCTCTTCTTCAGTTGTAGGGGAAAATACAGTACGGGATCAGTGGAGATAGTGGTGGTGGGTGGTGTAGGAGGGGGCTGTAAAGAAGAGAGGTCTTGTCTATTAGCCTCAATCTTTGAAGTGGGTAGCAAGATTTTGGGCAGTGAGAGAGGTTTGTGTGGGTATGGAGGGACAGAGAAGGGAGTTGAAGGTAGAAAAAAGGCATCGCGGGCTGGAAGAAAGGGAGGATATGAGAGTGGAAAAGTAGAGCTGTTTAGCGAGAGGGAGGGCAGAGTTGTAGGTGTGAAGCGTTCAGCCGTGCGGCAGCACTTCTGAAGAAACCGGCATTTCAATTGTCGGGGGTAACAATTGGAGCAATGCTGTCGAGAGATGAGGCAAGTGTATTGTTATAAAAAGAGGCTGCTGAGTCTGGGCAGGAAAGGGTTAAAATGGAAGGTAAGAGAGGTTCTAGTGAGGCAGTTGGGTAATGGTATTATCTGGTAATGGCCTACAAATATGAGGTGAGCGGCTGTAAGTTTGTTTTGTTAGGGGTTAGCACTGGAGAAAAGGTTAGAAGGTGGTGGTCAGACAGAGGGAAGGGAGAGATGGAGAAATCTAGAGATGGAGAAATCTGAAAGGGAGCGTGATCTGGAGAAAACCCAGATCAAGTGAGTGTCCCTCAGTGTGCGTTGGGGAATTAGTCCACCGAGAGAGACCAGAAGAGGATGTCAGGGAGAGGAGTTTGGCACTAGCAGAGTTGTTAGAGATATCTAAAGGAATGTTAAAGTCACCCACTGACTGTTAGGCACCGGCGTCTTAACAGTAGTGTTTGCTGCCTGGGCCGTGAGACTTGTCTAGCCCTGTTAGTGATAAATATTGTTTTTTTTTTATTTAAAATTTTATTTGTAAGGTCTGATTGTTAAACGTTATTAGTAATAATTCTGTAAGTGAAAAGTTAGGCCACTTATGAATGAAATATCCAATGAATCTATATTGCAGGCCCTGCTTTGCTCCCATTGGAGTCTGCCCCAGGCCCTGAATATTTTGAGAGGGATCCATCCAAGATGTATATTGGCTGTCCACCCATGTACCATTACTCTCCATTCCCTATGGGCCTTGCTGTCGCTCCGCCAAGGTTCCAAGGAGCTGCCCCTCCTGCCGGAATTGCAGTAAGAGGGATAAGGCATTTCCATCCATTGAGTGTGAGTAAGGGGGACACTCAGTCTTAGATAATAAAGGCGTACTTTATGCAAAGTTTATTATAACTCATAATTTGTCTGAAAAGTGAAAAGGCTTCTGAAAGTATTTTGTGAAGTTGTGCTTTCTGTTGTTTGCGCAGCTTCAGGATGGAGGAGGGGAATTCCGACCCGCTTATTACCATTCTGTACCCCAGTTTATTCCACCTGGCTTCGTCCCAGGATTACACTACCTACCTCCTCCATTGCCAATGAGCGTCAACATCATGGCTGAGCCCAGTAAGGATATGTTAGGTGAGTGAAAAGCGCGACCTTTCAGGGGCAATTATCAGGTGATCATTACTCACGAGACCCAAGTACCCTTGCTCATAGTATTTTGTTGGGACCATTATCCCATTGCATTACAATGTGCTGTATGCAACTGGTCCAACTGGAATAAATCATATTAATCAGCATGGATTGCAAATAAAACTATACGTGTGTATTAGTAGGTGACTTGTGTATTTCCTGGATACTGTATTAACCTCGATGAGAGGGAAAAAACAATAATTTGGGTAGAATCTCAGTGCTCCCTCTAAATGTAATCCCTTTCATTGTCTCATGAGAGCACCTATTAATTAATTAAATCATACATTTGTAAATATGCTCAGGACTGATGTCTTAACTGCTTCTCTACTCCCAGTGATATAATGATTCAGTTCAAAGAAAGAGAGCTACCCCTAAGACGAAACATCTTACAAAAATGTTCATAACGTATTTTTGTTTTAGGCCAAAGCTCCAGAGAGAACCCAAGTTTCAAGCCTACCCAAGAGAGAACCAAGGAACCAAGCACCTAAAAGACAGCTAATCTAACATATGGCCAGCGATACCCTACACACTCCACACCACTGCAGACGCCAGGGAGATCTACCAGATACTCATTTATCAGAAAGAAATGAATTCCAACCAACATATCTACCTTCTATGACTTCTCGGGTGCACTCAGGGCTGTCTTTAGCGCGGGGTAAAAGAGGCATGTGCCCTAGGTCAAGGCCCACCTTAGAACCTGCTGAAGGCTCACCTGTTCCTTGGGTCCTCTCAATAGCCGCCATAGTACAGAGGTCTGTGTAGTTGCTGTCATAGACCTCCCCACTAACGCTACCCTGTAAAGGCCTTCAAACCGGCTGCTGCCTGAGAGAGCTTGGATATGATGGCATATCCCGGCACCCAGCATCAGATGGTTCGCAGACCTCGGAGGAAGTATTCAGTGGAGAGATCTGTGCTGTCAACTAAGGTACAATTGGGCTGGCGAGGCAAGGCGAAGCTTGTCCTGGGAACCGTGATTTTTAAAGATAGCCCCGGGTGGTTTTGTATAACAATGGGGCAAAAAAAAAACTAAATTTAAAGAAGAATATTCACAGTAGAGTAGAACAAAACCTCCAGTTTCTTGCCTTTTTCCCCTGGAAATGTATAGAATGCTTTCCTACTTTAAAGTTTGTATATTTCACAAATGAGTCTTTCCGCTCTTCGTTTTTCTTGCTTCCACTGAACAAACTGCAGGGGGCGATAGCACACCTAATGCCTCAACTAATAATAGTAATATTACTTACTAGGTTACAAAACGAAAATATATACATATAAATTCGAATAAGACGTGATTTCATTGTTTGTTGTTTTATAAATGTTACTTTAAGAATATGTTTACTTTGTTCATATTATTAGATAACAAAACAAATTGGATTTTATTTTTTGTCACAGTACATTTTGAAGCTACATAGCCTAAAATGTTATGCAGTCGCTATTATTACCCTAAGTTGTTTTACAGCAAATTGCAGATAAGAGAATATAAAATAAAGTTTGTATGTTAATTTGTCACCGTGTGTGTCTCATCTATACAGTGAGAGCCGACATCCGATTGACTGTATATATTATACCCTTTCATTACTGCTGTAACTTCTTTATAGGTTAAACATTATACAGGAGAAACAGTTGAGCGTTTGCAGTGCGATTAATGCTATATATTACCTATTTCGTATCTAATGCCAATTATCGGGTTATATAAGGTAAGAATTTGTTTACGGTTGCATTAGTGTGTGGCGTCATGTCCCATATATTAATTGTAAAGGCACATCACACTTTCCTGTTCTGTAATAATATAGACAGTCATGACTCCAGTGCTATAGGATACATACAGTAAATAGTATGTATAGTATAGTGTAGGGCTATTATATAATGTTACTTAGGATAGCATATGTGGGGTACTTATACGTAGTGGCCAGTTAAGCAATATATCCCCAATATTTATGCCTTAGATAGTTGGTTTTAAATAATGTTTACTGGGTGTGCCCTGATTTCTTGCTTTGTTGTGTGTACATCTTGGTCATTTATTTCAGCAGCACCCTGGAATCTGAATGTGAATGTTTTTTAGGGCGTGCTTCCCTTTCGGTATTTTTTGTATTTCAGTAGTACTCACTTGATCTTGGTAAAAGGCCCAGAAGGCGCAGTTAGCTCGAATACATTTACGCAGAGACAGAACATACGAATCACAGACAGGCTTAATGTATGTACAGTCAATAATAACAGTACACTTAAGACATAAAAACAGCAGCATAGCACCAACAATCAATACTACACTGAAGTGAAACATAATACAAACAAATACAAAATGCAAAAGCCCAAGGGCTGGTGGGACCAGAAGAGAAGAGGCTGGGATTAGTCTGCCTCCTCATTCTCGAGACTGCCATAGATGCCGCAGTCTTTAAGCAACCTGGGGATCGACCTGCAACGGCCTCAAACAGTGACCTGAGTGGTTCCTCGAAACCACAAAGCTTAATTAACATGAAACACTAGGCTTCTAAATGGCATCCTCCATGCGAGTTAGTCCAAACAGCCTCTTCTGTGGCTTGAGAGTGCTTGAATCTGCTTTCCAGGTGATAGCTTAATTGATTGTAGTCAGAACTAGAACTTTCTCCTGGATGGTCTCTTAACTGCCCAGTGTGAGCAGATATAAAAATATACCTCGGGCAAGGTAAGGATGTGAGGTGTCATGTGGTATGATGAGTGAGGATGTTTTAGTGTGAGTATGTGTTACTGTATATACAGTATGTAGTTATGCTAGAGTGAGTGTGTGTTAGTGTGAAAGCGACTGTGTGTGTACTAGTGTGTATATTACCGGTAGTATGGGAAGGGGGGCAGAAGGTTGCCAGCCCTGCCTCGAAAGGATAGCGCTAGGATTGAAAACATTTATAATGCAATGTTCTTTTCTTTTACCCGTATCCATGCTTGTTCATTTGTGGTCTGTGTTTCACATAGTGTGGATAGTAGTAACATTTAAATACTTTATAAGAAAGAGCATTCAATGCCATTAGAGAATAATCCTTCACACTGTTGAGCTACAATATGGCTTCAGTTCTTTCACTTAAATGTAAGCATATATAAATTATATATATATATATCACTTGTATTCCTAATGCTTTCTGCATCATGGTGTCAATTACCAAGCTAACAGACTGTAAGAATGAATATGCGTGCCTTAGCTTGGTCTCTGCTGACTTTAGTGGTAGTATTATGGCAAGCTGTCACATATCTATCCAAAAGTTAATAGTTTGGGGAGTTTTTAGTTTATTAGTATAATGACTCCGATTCAGTATATTTATCCCTATTTCTCTGTTCCCTACATTTGGTCAATTCAGTCATATTTGAAATTATTGCTGTTTTTTTTGACATAGACAAAAAACTTCAACAAGGACTGCAACACTGTCGGAACTTTAGAATGTACTTTTCTCAAGATGCAAGTAAACCACTTATAATATCGATTGCTTAGCGACCTGTTTTCTGTCGTTAAAATATAAAAAACATAATAGCCATAAAACTTGTGTACAAGGTCCTCTATATTAGTGCCAGACAAACCTTCAGATGTATACGATAATTGTCCCTATACAGCATCCTCATGTCAAACTAGGAGGCCAGAGGTTTAGATGTAATGTAAGGATGTTTTACTTTACAGGCAGGGTGGTTGATAAATGGAACAGCCTCCCATCAGAAGTGGTAGAGGCATTCAAAAGTGGTGAGGGATTCAAAAAATGCATTGGATAGACCTAAAGCTATCCTAAATCTAAGACGACGCCAACGCCCGGTTAAAGCCTTAATGGGTAGCGTAGATGGGCCAAATGGTTATCTGCCATCAAAGTCTATGTTTTATGTGTTTTATCTAAAAAGTTAAATTTAAAACTTTTGGGGGATCGGGCCTCTCCGGTGTCCCTCTAGAAATGCAGTATGGGATAGCCCAAATGATAAACTGAAACTTCAGTTCAAACATTATGACCGCTATTACAATGCATCTTTTAGAATAATTTATTTCACTCCATGCTACTCCAGCTACTCAATAGACTATTCCTATACCACTTAAATAAATTACATTTGAGTATAAAATTACTGTAGTAGAACCAAACTCAGCTCCAAGTCTGTTGCAATGAATTACCCGTATGTACGTCTCCTGTCCCCCATTAATGTCATTGAAGAATCAAGACCTGACAGCTTGAATTCGACTTGGAAAATAATGACTGCGCTCACAGCTAAGTGGCTCTTAGGTCCATATGACCTGATCTTGCAATAACCTAACTAATAAAGTTCCCCACGGGGCTTAGCGGACATACCCCTAAAAGCTCTCTTTCGTGTTCAGATAACCAGAACCCCTGGCAGATTTGTATGGGAGGTCACTGAAAAGTTGTCAGCGTCCTCTTTTATAATATCCTATGTACTGGTGATTTCATTCCCTGTAAAATGTAACAAAGAAAAAACATAATTGTGTCCCCATAGCCTTATTTTTGTAAACATGTTCAGCCTTTAAAATACTGCAGTTGATCGGAACCCAAGAAAGACAAGATTTTTTTAAAGACTGTAAATCCTCCGTTACACAACGTATTATGTGAAAGAGAAGCTTTTCCTAGGATGATCTGTAATGAGATCCATCTGTAGAGCCCTTCTGCTTTTATTTAATTTTCCCGTTACATTTAATTATTAACTCAATTATTCTTATTTGAATGCTATTACAGTGTTAACAATAAGATTTAGTGTTCTGCCCGGAGCAGTTTTTGGGCTAAAAGCGTTTCACTGTTTTTATGGTCCCTGTAATTAAATGCAGCTTCAGACAGAACAAAATGTATCAGTGTTTTAATGTGTTTTCAAATGCCTGAGAATCGTCAAAATGTTTGTGAATACTCAATGTTTTGCAGTTATATATGTCTATCTGACAAGCTGCGGATGAAAAAAGGCAGATCTTTATTTTGATTTTGGCGTGTGAACATGATCTAAAATTAAGTTAGGAGTTATTAGGAGCGGTTACAAGAAATAATTAGAGTTGCACAGAAGGGAGTAACTGGTGGAGACCCATTTCTTAAGTGGCCCCCCTAGAGTATGACTGGACTATATACTGTCTACAGCTTTTGTCAAACTACAGCTTCTATGACCTGGCTGACTTGCTAAGAATCGTTGGAGATTTAGTCTTACAGCAGCTGAGAGGTCTCTCTTGTTGCCCGCAGTGGCCTTAGGTTTGCCGGATCAGCCATTTTTCTCTAGGACAGATGTTACATGTTGCCGACTATCACTCGTAGCGCTGCCATGGGATGTATAACTCCGCAGAAGGAAATCAATTACCCAATCAAGTATAAAGCACTTAGGTCGTGGTTAACAAAATATAAAAAGTAGATGACATATGACTCTAGGTAAATTTTCTTTGTGACCTTGGTTCTACCTTGGTTCTAAATCCACAGTGTGTATCATCTCCAAGATCTTGTAGTAAGTGCTAATTGGAATCATGGGAGGTATAATGCTTTAGGATCTGGCTACCAGGGGTAAGCTGGGGAAGATTGCTTTTTTAAAAAGGGCTGGACACACTTGGAGGGCTCTCGTATCATGATTCCAGGGTAAAAGCACGGATGCTTGCTATTAGATAGAGCTCCGGGCAAGGTAAGGGTATGAGGTGTGGGGGGGGTGAGGTATGTTAAGAGTCAGACCACTTGGAACAACATCAGTGGAATCCGTAGATGCAGATTGGGTCAAGCCGGGGTCTCAAGCAGTGGTCAAAGTCACTATATCCATATCACAATCGCAGAAGGCAAAGTCACAAAGTTAGCCGGGGCAAACCAGGATCAATATCGTCAAGTGAAACTGACAACTAGAGACTGGGTCAGAAAAAGCCAAGTCAAAAGAGAAAATCACCGTTACACAAGGACATCCAGGTGTCATTGATGTCATGCGCATGCACCCGTCGCTAGATCACATGGTCCCGCATGGATACTAGGATACTAGATGCAGGGGATATGATGGACTCTGTCTGTACCCCACAATGCATACCAAATAAATGGTAGGAACAGACAGGCTAGATGAAACACACAGGGCTGGATAGAAAAGTACTGGCAGGACTGATGTGAAACAGGACTGGTTAGTAAAGACAGGACCAAGCTCACGGACAGGGCTGGAGCTGGAAAGTCCACAGAAAAATGCGTAAGAGATGATCGCCCTTGGACAGGGCGCTGGGCACATAGCAGGATAGCCTCAAGACAGGGCACTGGGCGCAATGCAGGATAGCCCTCAGACAGGGTACTGGGCACAGTGCAGGATAGCCCTCATACATGGCACTGGGCACAGGGCAAGATAGCCCTCGGACAGGGCGCTGCTTAAAGCAACAGAACAGAGGCCAATGACAGCATCACAGCCAAAGGCTGCAACTCAATAAATGCAAGGGCCCTGAATAGAGAAAGCAGCAGATATTTAAGAAGTAGGGCTGCACTACATAACAAGGCCCAGCCGAAAATACTAAAATAGCCAGAGTTCCCAAATCCAGAAGAGTGGTCATTAGAGGCTGCCATTGGAAATAGCACCACAACCGGAATAAAATATACACGATCCTGGACAGAAGGTAAAAGACTATGTTACTTACAGGTTAGCTATCTAAATGTCTCTTCCAAGACATTGAAATAGGTAACCTGGCAAGGAGAGCCTCACCTGGAGACGCCAGGTATGACAAGTTCCCAGGTATGTGACCACCTTGTAAGATTTTATCCAGGGCCTGTTTTGTGGCAGCCCAGTAGCTTTTATGCTGAGCCACAGTCATACCTGCTCCTGATTCTTCTCCTTGCTTCTGTTTATCGATGCATTCTGACACATGTATCTTATTTCTTCAATCAGCAATGTAGTCAAAGACAGGCCTGCGCTTGGTATATCACTGGTGTTTTACCCTGATCTGCTTGCATGTTTTTAGTAGTATTTTGATTATCTTTTTTATTATATTTTCACTTGATGATTATCATGTTTTCCCGCTTTACTATTCATTATCTTGTCTGAGCATCTTAAAACTCAGTGACTACTGACCCCTGTGTCAGAAACCAGGTCCCTAATCCTTCTGTGGATTGGGTGTCTTCTTCTTTCAGTTGTATCCTTTTGTTTGTGGCCTGCTGTTTGTTTTTCCATCTGACCCTTAATACTTTTAAACAGGTTTCCTCTTCAAGCTGGTTCTAATGTGCCCCTGGTTCTGGGGGATATCTGGTCACCCTACGTTACTTGTACATGGTTCCAACTATACCTCACTGCTGATGCCTGCAAAGGCTGAAATATACATCAAGGGTCGCTGGCAAATGTGGACAAAAAACTAAATATGCTTTGTTAAGGAGACAAAATTGCACAATTTCATCTGCAAAATTGGAACAGTTTGAAATAGTTTCACGGTGTGTTCCAAAAAGAACAAATTATACGACCCAAGCTTGGTTGGTTAGAAATAGCAAAAATTCTAAGAAATTAAACAGTAGTCAAGTGATTCCCATGGGCGTCCACAGGGTGATGAGGCTTACACAGAATAATAATAGTAATCCTACAGACTGATGATGCCTCAGAATTAGGATGGATTGTAGTCTTGGCTATGTTTGAGAGGCCTTATTGAATATCAAGGTTCAAAACAATTCACTAGTCATTATTATTATTGTTTTATATAGCATCTTTACATTCTGCAGTGCTGTCTCTACCCTGGCTTCCACTCAGAACGACACGATTTTTAGGCATCTTTAAGAAAGTTAGGATCTCAGTACTCCACACGCTCTCTAATACTGGGGGCAGCATATGATTCCCATGGTGGTTTCTATTGATGCAGGCCAGATTTTTTACCCTGTTAATAGCTACCTTATCAGCTGACTTGTGGCCATGACTCCAACAGTAGCACCTGTAGTAAGGAGCATCAGCAATTATGCTGATGCCAGGGTCTTATGGATCTACAGTAAGTGTTGTTTTTGAAACTCAATATGTATAATATTTATTATGTTGAGTGGTTGTAACAGTTTTCAGTGTTTTTAGGCGAGAACGCCTTGTCCGAAACTTGCAAACTTGCATGCACTCCCATTCACTCGTATACATATGTTCTTTATGTTGGTGAGTATACAAGTTTATTTGCGAGTGTTATGTGAGAACATGTGACTGAAGTTGAATCTTGTCACTCGAGTCAGTGGCATTAATACTATCATAATCAGATGCAGCACGTGCTTTAGCTTCTTCAGCAGCTGGAATATTTTCTTCAACATTTTTGGAACATTCTGACCACCATGTCTACCATTATTCCCTTCACTCTGTGTTGATGTACTTGTGCTACTATCTTATGCTGACTACTATTTGTGTACAGGCATATGAGTGGAAGCTGCATGGCTGTTTACTTTTAAGAATAAAGTCAAAGATCTGAGTTACTAAATCAAGTCTTGCAATCTTTTTGTGTTTTTTTTTCCAGTAGAGTAGCGCTTAGTGGGATACCAACCAAAAACTACTGATAAGGACCATGGAGGGTGAAATAATATGTCTGCGGTTGTTGGTTCCC
Organism: Spea bombifrons; assembly: GCF_027358695.1. NCBI lineage: Eukaryota > Metazoa > Chordata > Amphibia > Anura > Pelobatidae > Spea > Spea bombifrons. The sequence continues at coordinate 39,512,691 of NC_071092.1, read as the reverse complement.
GTATGCACAGATTACGATTCTGCAGGGTGCTTGTGGATGAGCTCAGGCTGGTATACTGGATGGGGATAGCCCCTCTAATGGCTATTTTACTTTGTTAGTAACCCGCTCTTCATTCTACTTTACTTCTTTCCTGCTTTCTTTAATCCTTTATAATTTATTCATCTTTATATTACTGATTCTTCACTCCGGTTCTTCTATGATTTACCCCTCTAGCTGTCTAGCGTTGACCCTTACATTCCTGATTTTCACAGTTTGTGCGCAACAAGATTCAGCGGCTGTGCAAACCTAGAGTCATTGGTTTGTTGGGTTGAACGTCTTCCCAGAGATCCCCAGGGTTCAGTCCTCCTTGACCCCTCATCCGAACTTAACTGTATTCCAAACCCAAGAGCTGTTACGGTAACAAATGTAGTATTCCCAGCACAGTGCTACAATTTCAACACTGAAATAGTATAAAACTTTATAATACAACAGAAAAATATGCCAACAGTAAAAGTTATGTAAGTTGAGCTTTTGTAGTGTAACTGAGTGTGTGTAGATGTGACTAGTACTTGGTGCCCTAATTCTCCAACAGTTTTTTTTAAAAAACTGCGGCATATTCTGGTCAAGGCTCACTAGGTCTAGGATGACAGGGGTCTCAGGAGCGGATCGCCTTTTTGGCCACATTTGAGATTTCTCTAGTGTTGCGAGCTCTCTGCCTTTTCACTGAGTCCTGTGGGCGGCTCTTTGAGACTCCGTCTTGCTCTGGCCTATATAAGCCTGCAGGATTCCATGTCCCTTGTGTGATGTAAGGGACCAGGAACCAGACTGACGCAAAAAAATATAAAACAAAAAAAGCCTTTATTGAATAAACAAAATGCAAAATCGTAGTCCGATAAACAAAGCCGGGGTCAGGAAACAGAACGTATAGTAAGAGGAGCTGGAGTCAGGAATACGGAGTCAGGGTACAATAGCCAGGAATCAGGAGCCCGAAGGGAAGTCACACAAATCCAGGTCATACTCAGGAAAATCAGGAACGCCGGAACGCACTTGGTAGTCAGAGCAAAACACAAGGGCAATGGAATCCTGCAGGCTTATATAGGCCAGAGCAAGGCGGAGTTTCAAAGAACCGCCCACAGTACGCAGTGAAAAGGCAGAGAGCTCACAACACTAGAGAAATCTCAGGTGTGGCTGTGAAACCATGACATTTGGGTAATCACGCTCTCTGGTAGCCCACAGGTAAATAGTTCAATAGGCAGTTTTGTATTTTTTTGGTTGCTATTTCAGTTAGGTGTTGCCATAAGCTTCACCCATAATGTCATATACTCGCATTTGGCCTCGGAAAGATGCCCGGAGCTACATAAGTCTACTACGGAAGCTGTGCTCACTAGGCGCAGTAATATAGGTTTAGTGTGACTGGGTTGGTTACAAGCGGAGATTGCTGATCTCCCAAGCTGGCCCGTTGAGCAGCACCCAGGAGAAATCCTGATTCCCCAAAGGTCTTGAGGCATGGAGACTATTGGAAAGATTATATTAAAATATGTTGTCCCATATGTTTAACGTAAAAGGCAATGTAATATTAGAAAGAGATGGCTGAGCGTCTGGACAGTATTATGTTAAAACTAATTATGGTTTTCACCTTCAAAAAAACAGATGGAGAGCCGTATGTTGCAACTTATTGGGCAAAAATGATCTGAAACAATAAGTGGAGTTAATGGAGCTGTTAGAGGACAGCATTTAAAGAGATAAATTGCCTTACGTTTACCATGATATGCTTGTGGTTTAATACAAAGAAACAAAAACCTAATACCCAATATGTTTTACATGGTTCCTTTTTAAAGGTGTTGATTAAAACTAGCAATTAGTTAATGACTTGCTTTACGGAGCTACATGACTTATAGTGTAATACAAACATAAGGCCACACAGAGTTGTTTGTTTCTATGGTCCCAAAGCCCCCATATTCTTGAATTGGGATGAATTGTGGGTGTAATCTCGATACATGAAGTCATTTGAGCAGCTGCCTCCTGTCTCCGTCACTTGGCTCATACAGGTCAGGGGACATACAATAACAGCTTGTAATTGATACAATATGCTTTGCTGTGCAGGTTACAGCTCTTGTGTAGAACAGAACATTTGCATCCTTGATTCCTCCGGACTTCGGTTTTTCTCCATTTCACCCGACAAGCCCTAAGACCTCCTGAGAATGCGTGTCCTTTTCAAACTCACACTCACAAAACACACTCTACTGATTCTAGTAATTTCAAAGACAGAACTGAAACTCAGTGTTCCAAAATTTACAATTTTCTTTCAATCCCAAAGAGATTCTTCTGCCAGCAATTTCCAAGGACAGAGTTTAGGACATTTTGTGACTCTAAATGTCAGACAATGTCCGAGTTTACTAATCCACCAATTATCACATTTCCAGAATTTTTGTTCTTGAGAGGCTTCAAAATTATAAGCTGTCACAATTCCAAGATTTTGGGACATGTAATTTAAGAAGTCACATTTACATCATATTCCGTTGGCACTTGAGAAACATTTCTTATATTCTCAAACGGAAAATCAACTTCCTTGCATAGGTCTGTAGTAACAAATCATCAACGGATTCATTCACTGCCATTCTCATTTTGTAGAGCCAGAAAGGCAAATTAAACCGTATCCAGCAGAATTTGTCAGAAGCTTTAATCAATGACAAGGCGTTTACATACCTAAGTTGGTTCTTCCGTGTAAGAATTAAAGTTCTTGCCAAGTATTGCCAACTCTGTGAGATAAAACATCATGGAATCCATCAACAACCCACTTATACTACAGAGGTCATTGCAGAGCACCGTGATATGAAGTCATGTCCCAGCACTCTGCACAGAGGATCTTCAGCCAGAGGGAGAGGTGACCCTAGGTCCCATCCATGGGAATGTTGTAAAGTGGTAGATAAGCATCACACAATACCCTTGCAACAAATATCAACAACTTGGATAGACTTTTCAGATGCTTTAGTATAAAAAAATGACAGGCAAGTCAATTATTTACAATATGTCCAGTTTTTAATGTTTTATCTGCAATTCAATAATATATAACAAAAGACATTATTGGTATTAACACATATACACATGAGGTCTGTACTCGAAAATGCCACAAACACCTAAGCGGAGTGATTTGTAGGGTAGAACTCCCTCAAGTGATAACCAATATTTACACGTTCATAACTTACATACTTAAAATGGAACAAATATATACTACAAAAAGTATAATTTTAAAAAAGTGCTTTATAATTCATTCATATCCCATTAAGTGGATCAAAACAGGTGCAGTTCTAGGGCAAATGGTTGTTCCATATTATAAAAAGTTTTAGCATTTAATCTATATGTTATTTATGCAAGGTGTGAAATCTATAAAAACGTGTTTCACTAATTTCTACTGGCTAAAGCAAACATTTGGCCCAAGAATTGTCTGGGTTTTGCGTTAGTTACTCAATAACCATTTATTTGTATTAAAGCTGCTGATGATTGTGATACATAAAATTTTCATTGTGAAAATGGGACATTTAGACAAAACAAGTGTAGTAAAATTGCATTTTAATACGCTGTATAAACCAAAGAGGGCAGGACAAAAACAAATCCACCCAGATCCCGTTCTAGGTGTCAGTATAGATGGACGGTATTGGGACGAGGCAGTGATCAAAAGCCGTGTCGGGGAAAAAATCCCTTTGTTCTGAACCAACTTCTTCATTAACGTAGTGCGTGTCTGCAGATTGCAACTCGTATCCTGCAGGAATAAATGTATACTTAGTTATCACAAAAAAAAAATATCAATATGTACATAGAATTTAATAGTATAAATATTTGTAATGATATGCATATTTAAATAAGAAGTAAAGATAAAACAAAAATGCTAAATTAATAAAAAATAACAAAGTGCCATGAATAAGGTGATGTCTCTTCTAATATTTACTGTTTAAACCTTGATTTAACCTATTTGACCTATTTAAACACACAAAAATATTTTTTGAAGTGAAAATAAATAATTTTAGTGACTTGACTGTTAAGTTACTGTAACTACACCATAGGGTTCAATCCAGCAAAAAAGCCTGATCACCCAAGCTCCATTCTTTACCGACCTTAGACCCCTTCGGATAAATCGGTCACAAGGATTTATTTCCCTGTCCCCCTTTTTTTTACTTTGTTTCAAGTCAAGATCAGTGCTGGCAGGGGGTCCCTAATGGCTGGCATCGGAGTGAAGCTTAGCTGTTGGAGATACAGCTAATTTGGGTGGCACAAGCACAAGGAACCAAGCGCAGAACTCACTGTGAGCTGATGCCTGATGAGTGGCCAGCGCTGTGTCCACCATGTAGGGGATGTTACGCCCGCGCTACCCCTATGTCGGCAGTCTCAGGGACCCCAGCCAGTCATCAAGATCACATCAGTTAACAAGTTTAGGCTAACAAGTGTGTTAAGTTGCTTCATATATTTTATGACTTTGCCTTAAATTGTCGCGGTGTTCAGTAACAGTTTGGTATTTTTATACCAAATGCCTCTGTGTGTTTTTTTAACATTATTTATTGACCATATTGGCATTGAACCCACCATGTACTCGGGAGTGGAAAGAATCAGCGGTTTACTATCTCTTTAAAAGCAGTACAACATTATATACACTGGTACAATTAAGTCTCTCCTTCGTTTAGAGTGGCAATTTATTTGACGCACTTCCTTGTTAATGACGTGTGTCAATTAAACTTGATTTTAATTCATCTACATGATGGAAACGTAATTGATTGCAATTTCTCATATCTTCCCGCACAATATGCTATTATTCATAATGTACGAAAAAGTTTTTATAATTACATGACAGATTACAGAATGAGCCGGCAAGCTAATGAACCAAACCGGCATACCATTCCTTGCCCATTCAGAGACCCATGAAGGGAAACATGCATTAACTGCTGACGTTATTCAACAAACAGCTGCCCTGGGACACGTTTTATTCCGTTAAGTCACACGTGCAATCAGTGCAGCACAGAATATATAATGGGTATAGTTAACAGGTATATCCATGCTCGTTTCTAAGGATTTAGAGAATATTTTTACTATGGCTGCCACAAGGCTGGCATTCTTCTTCACTTTTTTGGTTCTAGAGATACATCACTCTGTGTAGTAAGAAATGCAAATAAATTCAGTGAAATATATGCAGATCTATATTATCTCATAATTTATTTCCTGGACTTCTTTTCTTTCTTCTTTGTTCTCACTTCTACTTCTTATAAATGTGGAACGATAGTCATGTAGGTTTCGAGAGCATGAAGTTAGGATCATGGCTCCTGGTGATGTCCACGTACAGTGGTTACTAATACATACATATTGCATATTTTAATCTGTAAACACCATCCTGTAAACTAGTGGTTCTCAACCCGTGTATCCTCAGGACCCACATTTGTCTTTGGTCATTAAGTCGCGACCCAAAAATAACCTCAGAAAAGATGAGGGAGTGGAAAGGCTGTCCGCGGGCTGCAGCAGGAAGAGGGGAGGAGCAATCAGAGAAAAACTTTATTCAGCTCCCACTAGGAACAGACAGCGACCGCAAACCAATCAAGCAACTTGCTTTGCGGTCGGGGAGTAATAATAAAGTACATGCCGGACCGGAGGCTGTCTGATAGCCCTGATTGTTGCAGCCGCGGTCCTGACAGCCTGCTGCTCGCAGATTGACGCTAGAATGTGTAAGGCAGCCTCAGGAAAGTGACATTTTCCCGGTATGCCTCCAGTCCGGCCCTGACCCTCCGCGACCCACTGAAGACCCAAAAGTGGGTCACGACCCATGAGTTGAGAACCACTGCTGTAAACGGCCATCCTGTGAGAGTGGCAATAGTTGCTAATAGTCAGGTTCGGAATCTAGTTAAACAGGCTGGTATCATTTAGTAACTGCAGCGTTTGTACCTGTGGTCTGGCTGCTGGGGATATGGTACCGATTTGGATGCGGGGGCTCTCTGCTCAAGCAGTTGGTTTCTCTGTAGAATTCCGGATAGTGTACGAAGCTACCCTGGAACCCTGGAGAAATCAAGTCATTAGTTTCAAGATGGTCATTAATACATACAGAAATGGATTGATCCTGTAACCACCCACCAGAGGACAGATATTAAGAAGCTCTATGTAAGTGTATAATTCCTTAAAAGCAACCATTTCCTGGTCCATTCATTAATGGTTGTTGCTTGAGAAACTCAAACTATTATGAGTAAAATACTTATTAGCTACAATCAATGTGACTGCAACAGTGACAACATCTCAACTCAACTACGAATCTTATGGCAGCCACGCTTGCCATGGGGCTTATTGTGTGTAATGTTGAGATCCCTCCTAACATACAACCCATAATGTAACTCTTTCAATTGTTGCCTATTTCTTGTCATGTTGCCCCACATTACACAACTATGGGAGGTTGGAAATAGACTGTGTACCTTGGGAGTGAGGTGAAGCTGCACTGAATGGAGGGTAATGTTTTCCTGCAATGTACGGCCCCCGAGGAATAGATTTGTGTTGGGATCTTGGGGAGGAACCTCTGTTTTCATTCAGAGAGGAAGCCACCATCTTCATGGGACCAGTGACATGAGAGCGGACATGTGAGGATATCCTACAAATAGATACCACAGAGACATTCTCATTACATCTTGTCTGAAATTATAGAATATACTGTATATCTTCAATAAACAGACTGCAATTGACAACTGCAATGGATATTTCTCTGTTTCAGTAGGTGCACCTAGACTTATGGTCAATTATTAGCATCAGAACCAGCAGCCCTACATTCCTATCAGGAAGGCATGGCAGTGAAATTTACCAAAATATCACATGGAAAGAGAATAATAATTAATGTACTGTAAGTTACCTAGTTGGTAATTATTTCCGAAACCATGAAAGAGAGGACAAATTACTGTGACTGAGTAAAAACCTAATTACAGATTAGTTAAATGATTGGAAATACCAAGGTTCAACGATTTCCAACCTTTTCAGCAAAATGGTGTTTTGCTATGAGACACACTATTCCATAGTACACCCATTTTCAACTGAGCAGATTACTTGTGGACACTGCATTTACTGGAATGTATTATGATTCTAGTCGTGTTACCAGTTAAAAATCCTTAATGTGGATTCAATGCAGGGGCTTCCACAGAACACCAAGAGACCATATACGTATGGTTTATATTTGGACTTTGGCTTCCTGGATACCATCTACATTCTTCTGAAATGTGGTCATGTATTGTATATACACCTGAACCAGTTTCAATTTAGATTATCTAAAGTGATAACCTTTATTTCACCAAAAGTGAAGACTGGGCTCTTTGGTGGAAGGGATGGTTGAGCCTTTTGGCCATCATCTCTCCTTGAAGACTTCAGTGGGTGTCCTCTTAGGGGAGACCCTAGAAGATCTGGCCCTCCCGTGACTTCGGTCTGGATATCCCTTTACGGGGAGAGCAGCCTCAGAAGAAGAACATTGGGGACCTGGTTTCCCTGTGGCATCAAATCCACTTGGAGCACCTGGCACCTTTCTATTTTTCACATAGTCGGTGGAAGCAGGCTTCCAAAAAAAAAAAAAGATTATCGACTAGACTTTTTTTTAAAAAAAACTTTAATGGTAATCTGATAATGTCATTATGCTTATAATTAAATAAAATGTTTATATTAAATAAAACATAAAATGGGTGCTAAAGACATTTGCTAAAGGCAACTCTAATGGAATAACAATCTCATCTTTTTATGAGATGAGTTGTAATAACAAAATTCTTACATATTTGGGTTGAGATTGAATCAAGTGTTACATAATAGTTTGTCTGATTCCAAGAAGGACACATCAGTGAAAATATGTAGAGTTGGACACTGATGATGTGTAGAAATGTTTTGTTATAATTGAAATTGTGGTCATGCTAAACGTAAAAAAAAATTATTACGAAATTATTATGGATTACCCTTTTTTACATTTTTGGATACAAAAGTGTAATTATCTTACTTCTGATAGGTATTCTGTTAACTTTATTGACTTTGTCCGCTGTATAAAAGAATTGCTAAATTATTTCTTAGTGGCCACCTGCTAAAAATTCTAAAAAAATTTAATCATTATCCCACAAAAAAGGTCTGGGATCATAAGATCAACAATTTGCTAGCTTCTGCGTGCGGCTTTATACCTGATTTTTTTATGTGATTCGGATTTAATGGCTGCCTCCCTGTTAACCAATACCAAACAAATCATTCGTCATGACCTCCAAGTAGAAGCCCTACCACTCAGATACTACAAGGACTAACAGTGAGCGCTAGTGTAGGAAGAAAAGGCGGTTATTATACAGAGTCCTCAGACATTAATCATTTAATGTGTCCATTAATGGAGTCTCCTGGACATATCGTGCATCAGCGTCTCCAATCATGAAGACTTAAAATTTGACAAACTGACTACTCTTCAAGCTTTTGGCCCCTACACGCTCGTTCACAGAGTAAACACGGTCCCGATGCAGTCACATCCTGTCTGAGCATTTGCAAGTAAATTAGAAAATAATTTGGTCAAAATATTTCAAAATGTCATGAAAGATGGAGAAGAAGGGCTTGCTGATGTTGGCACACGCTTTGGTACACAGCTTATTAACCCCTAGAATTGTTTTCCCAAAATGTGGATGCCCCTGACGTGGTCCGTGACAGCCGAACTGTGCCAAGTACCGATTAAAGTTCAAGTCTACAGCAGAGTAGATAGGGCTGGTTATTACCTGCTGTCAAAAATCTATATTTCTATGTCTGGGGCGGCTTCCTCGTGGGAAGGATTAGTCTGAAATGCTGGTGGAAACATTTTTTCTGTAATGACAGACATGAGCTAAAATTTGAGACGCTCCCATGGGGAGCAGGCTATTTCAGTGCCGTCTGTTCTTAGCTGAGGTAGTCTCGCCTTTTTCGTATGCACTTGTAAGCCTGAAATGGTTATAATGTATCTACTGATCTTCTGTGGTGGTGGCCTGTGCCTGTCTAAGGCTGACCTGGGTGAGGATAATCAGACTTCAGTGCAAACGAGGTAATGAAATGATTTTGTAGTAAATATTTTAGTTATAGGTCTCTGGTATACATTCCCATAAGCATTGAAAAATTAATATTAACATCTGACGATCATATAATTAAAGGGCTAGAGATTCACTCATAACCATTCTGTATACAGTATCTCTGATGAAGCAGAGAGGTAAAATACTCAGACCAACCACCAACACATAAATACTGTGAATACTGATCAACTCATAATTATAATCCTCTATGTGTTTTGAAATGCATGATCCCCACCTATCCTTGGTGCTAACATCCACTACATTCAATAAAATTAAAAAGAAAACAAAGAACAAAATGAAAAAACATTTATCCATAGTTGGGGGAGAAGTACCAGGGAGCACTGGGGTACATTGACTTTCCAAACATGATGGCAATAACCCTCTGGCATCAAGAACGAACAAATTATTGTGTTTTATTGTAAACCAATCTTTACAAGTCCCACACTCTGGTTAAATAATTAGGTAAAAAATAATGCTGCCATCTCTGACATGCAGCCACCTACACAAATCTTGTCGTTTATAGCATTTAATTTGAATGTGGAGCAGCACAATAGTTCCAGAAAGGGTGCGATGCCTTGATATATACATAACGGGTTATAAAACCTGCATTGTTATGGTAAAGATCACAGGCACTTACTCGTCCAAAGAGCTTTCACCGGCAGGCTCTGATGTGGAAGGAGGACCCAACCCAGGACACCGAGAGCGAGCGGCTGGAGCTGGAGACAATAACCTTGAGTCTGAGATGTTTTGTGTACTGGAACCGAAAGCGTACAACCCTAGGATAAAAGTAGAGGGATGCGTTAGAATATATAACGAGAGAGGTGGGAGCAGAATGTTTGGGAGGTGGACAGCTGTGGAAAGTAATTCATAAATGTTTTCTGAAAGATATTTTATTGGCAAGTGACAGAACTGAGAAGAAAAAGCAGCTCGAGACATGGGAAGAAAATAATGAAACCACACAATCCTCATTTATTTCCTACCTGTTACCCTAACTGTGTAACCCATTACATTATAAAGCCAGCTTGTAAAAGTAGCAACTTCAAATGGTCAGACGTTTCAGAGATCTGCCCTTTTTTTATACCACTACACTTTGGTTGTACCTTTCATGGTTGTACCTTTCACGGTTGTACCTTTCACGGTTGTACCTTTCATGGTTGTACATGTCCGCATGTCTCGGGATCTAGTGCTGGTGAGATGCTCATGCGTGATCTCTTTTGCCCATTTCCCATCCAGTGTACGGTGTTTCTGCAAGAACAAGCAGTCACTGGGAGAATCCCTCACTGGAACCGTCTTGGAGAGAAGCTATGAAAGGAGATATAAAGCAATAGCAAATATAACATAATGTAGCCAATGTCCGCTTTAATGATGTACTGGGTATTAAAAATAAAATTCATAATTAACGTAATTTTTATAAAGTCAGGACCCAATCATGGGAGGGAGCAGATGGTTTACACCTTCATGGGCCACTGTCTTTGCCACCATTAGCGCTGGTATATTGCATGATATTCTGTGCCATCAGAACGTGGCTAAAGGAAGCTCCTCTATTTGCTTTTGTTAGTCTTCTACCTCTATTCTGTGTTCTTACAGCTCCATAGATAAGTTTGCTTGAAATATGTGGAATACTTTAGGGTCTGTTCTAGTACCAGCCTTTTGGGTGTGTAAATTTAGTTTATCTGTAAACACATTTCAGTATGTTCAGAACTAGCCCTAGGTTTTATAGCATCATTGCCTTCTTGTGCTTGTTAACATAGGAAAGAACTTCACAGGCCCTCTGATGGATCTTTTGAATACAAAAAACCTAGACAGAATTCATTGCCACATCCAAAGTGGAGGCGTCACCACCACGACTATGTCTAGAGGCTGGTAATTCCATCTCCACATGTTATAAGGCTGTAACTGGGATTGTAATAATTGCTCCTATCATGAGTTTGCAGTATGCCTTCTCAGCCTCAGGCAAGTGAGTGTGTAAGAAAGGGAAAGCTTGATCCTCTGGCATTAAAGCTGAGGACGCAGGGAAGCCCGAGGTGTCTCTGTGTCCACCTGGGCACTCAGCACTAGTGTTGTTTTGGGTGTGGAGTACAATAACACGCACATGCTGCACTTATTGTTTTTTGTGCACGTGTGTTACCCCATTTTGTAAGGTTTGATTGAACTGATCACACAACTTGCATGCATTGGAAATACCACGGTAGAGCCGGGTCCCTGAAGACTCTGCTTTTTGGTGGAGATATGGGTTGACCTTTGGCTCTCACATCTTCTTGAAGACTTCTGTGGTTCTCCTCTTGAGAGGGATGCCAAAACGTTTTGGCCCATCCTTGTTTTTCCACGGAGGGAAGGAAGGGGCTATATAGCCCTTCAGAAAGTGTAGCCCCAGAAGGAGAAGACTGGGGACCCGGAGTCCTCTGTGGCCTTACTATAGTACTTTTACTGATGTGGTTAAAGCATGACCCCTCAGGTTTTTAACTTAAATCACATCTCAAGAAACCTTATTGGGGTCTGTTCACTAGAGAGAAAGTTTCAACTCTTTAACATTATGAAGGTCCAGCCCCAGTGAGCTTCATTGGTAGAAATCCAGCCCTCTATAATGCAGTGAAATCAGTGTTTTTACCGTAGTCCGCATGTGCTGTTCCTTAGCCATGTGTGCTTTCACATGCTTCCGCAACGAGCTGGGGTCTGTGTAACGCTTGCAGCAACCAGGCATCTGACAGGCATATGGCTTCTGTTCGGAAAGGGACAAAAATCAGAAAGTCCAGCAGAGATCTTAGGTATGAAGTAAGGTGAAGTCCGACATATCTGCAAGCTGTGCACATAGCCCATACCCCAGTCTCTAGTGCCCTTGTATTATGGTTTTCTTTTACAGAGAGGGTGAGAGATATGGAACAGCCTCCCATCAGAAGTGGTAGAGGCTAATACAGTGATGGAATTTAAACATGCATTAGATAGGCATAAAGCTATACGGATTCTAAGACAAGACCAAGGACTCATTAAGGTCTGAGTCATTACAAATAGAAAAATGGGCAGACTAGGTGGGCTAAATGGTTATTATCAGAATTCTATGTAACCCCACTGTATCTGAACCCTCTACTGAAATCCCATGGAGCTGGCAGCGCTGAATGTTTCCTTTGCATTAACACAAATGGTCTTTCAAACCAATGAGACATGAAATAAGAATTCTTTTACTTTACCTTTCTGAAGTTAATGCTTATTTCAGACAGAGATAAAAAAAGAGAGAGGAATAGACAGATACGTATTAGTACATGAAAGAAAAAATATGCTACAGTTTCATGTCCCACATGCTATAGGGAAACACTTTACATGCATTGTTGCAGCCTTATGCTTTTATTGTCCCTCTCTTACCGTGTCTTGGTGTGTCCTCTGGTGCTTGGCTCTGTCACTGGAATTACTGAATGCTTTCTGACACCCCGGGTGCTGACAAAGGTACGGCCTCTCCCCAGTGTGACTCCTTAAATGAATCTTCAAGTTTTCAAGTCTCGAAAATGCCTTGTTGCAGCCTTCAAACTGTAACAAAATCACAGGAGACCAACATGAATGCAGTGTGGAGGAGTAAAAGTATTAAGGGGAAGGTATGTTAGTGTGCATGGACGTGTGCATGGACGTGTGCATGGATGTGTGCATGGATGGTGTGCATGGATGTGTGCATGGATGGTGTGCATGAGAGAATGGGATGGATGTACAGAATATGTTCCGCTACATACCGGTAATTCAATGAATGATAATATAAAGGGGAATTAAGGTGTGCAGTATACCTATTCTTTTGTTGGTTGCCTGTTTTACCGGACAGTCAATGCCAAGTCTCGGTTATTATTATTTATTGGTCCCCTTATATTTCCCAGTCCTGTAGAAACAACTTGGACTTACAGAAGCCGAAGGTAGCAAGGGCCCTGCTCAAACGTGCTTACAAGCTAGAAGGGTTATTGTAACATCTGCTAATTAGAAATAAAGATAACATTCTAGATAGGTAACCATATAAGAAAACTAGGTGACTGTCTAGGGCGCATAGCTGGTATGAGTCCAAAGGCAGCTTTCCCAGAACATAGCAACTTTGCTATTATTATTTGGTACAGGTGTAGATAAACCATCGGTGAAACCACTACCATGGCAGGTCTTAGTAAATGGAGAATGGCTAGAAGACAGTAGTCTGAGGGAGAACGGATGCAGAGAATGGGCTTCCAGCAGAGCTGGGAAGCTAATGTATTTGGTGAGTTCAAGAATTATCCAGATAGAAACACAAGTGAAATCAGGAAGCTGACTGCCTCCATTCTCGTTTAAGCTCTGTCACTTTAACCACATATATAACTGTAAATACCAACATTCTACAGAGAGATGCCTGGCACATCAACACGAGTTGTGTCAAGAGCCATTTAATTAATCCCATGTGGGAATTCGGGGAATTAGTAAAATATCCTTAAAAGGAAACATCATTACTTCTCTGCTAATATATGACAGTAATATTATTTAGAATCTATGTAGAGTAAATTGTGATTAAATGCTGCATGAACAGCATGCACATAACAGACATATAAAAGCGCATTATGAATCGCATGCTTTGGTTTTATGCTTCATATACTTTTCTATAGGCACACTTTGTACACCAGTAAATACTCTCAGAGATCAGGGCTACAGGCAAACAAGCAAAACATGGTCTCAACAGGAACCAGAGAAGTGGAGTCTTCATCATGTTAAGTGTGATAAATAGGCATAGATTACTTTAGGTTATTTATGGGGACATTCCTTGTCTTGGGATTTTGGCATCCCCTCAAAATGTTAAATCTCAAAATATTTAATATTCTTTTAAAGTATATTACCAGTTATACAGAAGTGCTCTCTATTCAACATATTGGCTCAGGATGGGGCTGGATTTTTACCAGCAATGAGTGGGTTAATATATATATATATATATATATATATATATAAAGACACACAAGACCACCGGCCAATATTCAGCACAGAGAGAAGCAGGAAAGCAGAATATAATACTTTCTAATTAATCTAATCATAATATTTAACCAGCAGCTCTTCAGTTGAAGCCACTAATTAAACGTCGAGCCCCCAGTTTATGTTTTGATTAAGCGATGCAGCTTTGGCCATGACAGACCTAATACAAGATATACAATGAGTGTATACATTACATCAGCTCCAAACAAAGGTTCCATTGAGTGCAAGGCCATGCAGAAACCTCTTGCAGTTTGCGTGGGTTTAATTCTGGAATTTGGAGATTATTTTTCCTGTACCCTAAGTAGTCGGGTGTTCAGCTGGGGTTACTGGTGCAGAGTGAGTGAATGTCACTCACCCCAAAAAATCCTCTATCCTACTGTACAGCGCTACGGAATATGATGGCGCCATATAAAACAACAAATAACATTTACTGATAAAATTTGATTTATTGCAGTCTTAAAAACTTTAGCTACATATGAATACCATGTAATTATTGAACAGGAATTTGAGTCGATGAAGAACAGTTGGAATAAAACTCCCATCACCGGCATCCAGTGGAAATGACAAAGCAGCGTGAACGGGGATGCAGCTGTCAGGTTTTATACGGTGTGTTGGCGAATGCCTAAAGAACAATTGCTTAGTTTAATCTAAATGTTCTAGTTTTGTAGTTAAACACAGTATTAGAAACATCTTAGTCCCGTTCCATGCCCAAATCATTGCCTCACTCGTATTTTTTGGTGCCAGGAACACTTAATTGTCACGTTACACGGTAGCCAATGTCAATATAATTTTTTTTTACATTTGATAACAATTTTAAAGAAAAACAAAAGTTTGGAAAAGGGTCTGCAGCTTAGCACATAAGGGAAAACCTAAGCGTGTTCCCAGACGGTAATTCTGCTGCCATTAGCTCATTACACTTGTATAAATAATTGAAGAAAGTACAAGTATTTCCCCTAAGGTCAGATTAAGCAATTTGTGGAGATCTGTCTGCATTACGTCCAATTAATGGCAACCCAAATGCTTTCAACCCAAATGTGTGTGTTGGGTGTATCTGTGAGCAGGGATTCCTCTAACGCAAGGGTAGTAATTACTAAAGGGGAATTAGCTGCCATCAAACGGTGTCCTCGTGAAATGAGACGCACAGAAAGGCTAAATCTGTTTCTGGCAACCAGTTTCAGGGAATGCATTTAGTCACTTGTCACTTGTTTAAGCTCAAGTTCATGGCCGTTTTGGGTGAGAATTCACTGGAATTGCCCTGGAGGCTATGCTGTAACCCAAATCAGGTCACTTATGTTCGGGGATGTGGCAAGGATGGTCCCAGAAGTGGGCACTGTCATGGCGTGAGCACTGGCCTAGGGTGACCACATCGGCCATGTTTTCCTGGACACGTATACTTTTTGCATATTGCTGACCAGCCTCGATAAAATGCTGCCCTGCAGTATGGGGGATGTATAACTGACTGATTGGTTCACTCCTATAAGGCTATACATCCCACATATTGCAGGGCTGCATTTTATCTGGGCTGGTCAGCAATATGTAAAATATGTCCTGGAAAACATGGCCGATGTGGTCACCCTACTGGGCCCATCTACCTTACAGCACTGTACATACACCCTAAGACCATAAGTATGTGGATGCAACTCTAAACCCTGAAATGTCCTGAGCAGGGAGCTGAGGCTTGCTGCTCCCAGGGCATGATAGGGGTTGCAGTGCTCTGGTATGCAGGAGAAATGGATCTGGTCCTATACGCAGCGCTGAGAAAAAAATGCCTACGTATTGCTTATAATTTGGGGTGTTAGTCAATTGTTAAAAACTGAAACATTCTAACTTGTCTGCCAAAGTTTTGCTATAAAAAAATACAAAGTTTATTCTTTACCAAACAATGAGTTGTAAATTATGATCACCACATTAACTAATAGGCCAAACCATGAATGTTTCTCATCACAGCTCCCCCGCAACACAGTGCTTACCAAATAAACCCCTAAATCCACAACGGATGTCCCCATATTGATAATATTTTCTGTTCTATAGACACAGCATTCTTTGCATATAGCGTTCTTTCTCTTTCTCCGAATCACGGAAAGCCTTATATGGCACATATGGGATTATTTAAAAAGAAAAAGCAATTCAAGACTTTAAGAAGCAGTTTTATCATCATAGCACATACCCAAATTTCAAGGATTGCTTTTTAAAATAAAATAAGACCATAAATGTATTTGTTTAAATGTATTTTCTGACTAATCTTCCGTATGTATCAGTTGTATGCTGAGAACCTATATAGCCAGGTATGTGTACGTGATTGCGTAGCCACATATGTGTAAGCGATTGCTTACATATGGGAATGTAACAAGGGATGTATTTAATTATACAGAAGTGCAATTGTGTTCTGGAAAAGAAAATAATAGAAATGAAGGAGTCTTTCCGTGCTTACGCAGTGGATACATTAAAACGTACGTATCTGGCATTTAGCTGTCATTTCTCGTTCATGGAAATTACAGACGTATAATTAAATGACCCCCTGTCCGGAGGCTTCCCTACCTAAGCAAAGACATATATTGGGGCCCCATCTTTAACAGTTTGGTTATGGATGAATTAACATAATATTTATGGTCATAAAGTTACATCAGTGGTTTGAAGTATTTGCGTCACGCCTGTATAGGTCTCGGTCCTTCCAGAGGGCCCCTAAGACGAGTGGAGGCCATAAGCAGCTGCTTAATCTTCTTATAAGGTAGCAGCATCCCTGGGGCCAAGCAGAAAGAGAGAGTAAACGCTCTGCAGGGTGCAAAGAGAGTGCAGGCACTCTCATTTTTATGTATAGGGAATAGTCATATTAGAAAATTACAGTCCCTTTACAGTTTTTTTGCTAGGATGTCGGGTTCAAAGAACGTACATATAATTTGTTGATTATTTAACTGTATGGGACTGGCATACATATTACTGCTAGGTATAACTTTTCATGTATTTAATAGCAAATGGTGTATTAAAATACTTTAATGAACAATTTCTTGCCCTACCAAGTGAAACCATTTTTATTCTGTAATAGGTGATGACATTTAAAGCTTAGTTGTTCCGAGCTAAGCCTTGAGGTAACAAAATTTCCTTAAAATGAGCTTCTTTAATGGGGTTAACTCGGGCCATCTCTCGGTCTCTGTGTCTTGGAGTATATGAGAATCGTAGCTTTGCTGAAACACCGAGCTTTGTGTATTTCTATCGTGCCTATATTCACCAAACGGTTTTCACTGTGTAACTGGAGAAAAATGTTCAAAATGTAGAAAGTGATCATGGCAGCAGAACTGAAGATGAAGAACAGAAGAATTGACCAGTCATGGGGCTCACAGGCCCTTTGTTGAACCTGAAATGTTCTAGAGGTTTACCAAAGGGTTGGTGACCAGCTTAATATCTGATGTAACTTCTTGTTCTTGATGTAGAATACTGTGTATGTGTTATCTCTCTGTTATGTCTACATGTTCCATCAAATCAGACCCGGACTGGCCATTTGGCACACTGGGCATAAAAATATAGCATGTGGTCGCGCATATCCAGCTGTCAACCACACTTACATCATCAGATGGCCTTAACCCCTTAATGACAAAGCCCGTACATGTACGGGCTCAAAATGCATTGTTTTCAATGGGTTTAGGGACCGCCCATTGTCATTAAGGGGTTAAAGAGCTTCATCATCGCCAGTCCGGCCCCGCATTAAATGTTGTATAACCAAATACTTATGTTATAAGAAGAGCTATACTTTGGCCTAGAAAGGCCAATTTAAACAAAAATACCCTGATGTTATTTTTGGGCTGTTATTGCCAATACATATGTGACACATTTTGAGATTGCATTCACTTACTACACAGACTGAACTGATAGCAGGAAGCAAAGGCTAGAATGAGAGATTATTATAGCTTTATGCAAGAACATTTAACTTTGCTAATTTGTGCTGTCTCAGACAATCAAACGTCCAATTGTCTGGAACAATGAATCCAAGAAAGCAGGAAAATTAATATTCAAACATAAAGGTCTTGAAGGCATTGCATCATTATTTTACTTGGATATGCTTCTGATTATAATGCAGATAAATCTCAAATGTAATAAAACTAAAATAACACAAGCTAAGTATGAAGCATAACAGGATATTGGAGAAAGATTAGGCGGTTTCCTCTCACTACCGAAAAACACAGATGAATGGGAGCACACAATGAAGACAGACACGGCTTAATGGCAATAGTTCGAGAACGACGAGTAGAGGATCTTGGTAGATATGAACGAATGAGGATTCCCCTGTTTGTGCTTCCGAAAAGTAATACTGTAATTGAGAACAGATGGAAGGATGAGCTGGTTACCACTGGACTCCACTCATTATGAGTTTACGGAACGATCATTTATGGATTTACCAGCATTTTACCATCAAAGACAATGTCTCATTTATTTCCTGTTTGTGAGTAGCCCAGATTAGAGAATGCCATTGTCTATTAAAGTGCATGGTATCCGCATATGTAATGAGGAATTGCGCAAAATAAGCATGATTGGATGTTTGAGCTACACTTTCTTCTAATGATGGCCTGACTTTTACTCTTTGATGTGTGTTCTTTTAAATACCCATCCTAAGAACTCCCTAGATGGTAAAACTATTTATGCTTCCATACCAAGGGCTAAGTAAACACCTTTTCACCAACTTTTATTCTCAAATAAACCAAATCATCTCATTATTTATGCCAATATTGATACATTCCTCAAAGATGAGATAACTTGTCTGCCTGTCCTTCTCATGGCTGTATTCAGTTCTGAAATTACCTTAGGTAGATATACCAAAGGCATCACTGACAACAGGGACTACTGGACAGCCTTTAGACAAAACTCAGGAAGAGGTGCAGTAGCCGGATCACCACTCATGGACAGCTGATTTAGTTTTTTTTGTAATCTCTTTTCACACTTCTTATTTTACACCAAGAAGGCTCAGGACCCCAGCTTTCTTTACTATTCATCCAAGTGAGAAAGCTGTGTGCAATGGATCCTTCCAAGCCCTGCTAGCCTTTCATCATCCCAGCCAAGAAAATACAGCCTGGCTGAAGAGTTACTAGGCCCAGCTTTACCACAGAGCACCAGCCAGAAGGCATGGCTGAAGAGCTGAACACAGCAATCCCTTAGAAGGCCCTGCTGGTAGCAATCAGGGACTACAACCTCAGTCACCACTGCCATAGACATTCCACAGATTTACAGCCCTTCTTGCAAAAATGCTATGTTCTGTTTTTGAAATAAGTTGTACCATTACATAAGTTATGGTGGGTAAAGGTGATGGAAAACCCTTTCACTAAAATGTAGGGGTAGTAGAAGCATTATTAAACACTTATCTACAGACACCAGACAAGCCAGAAGGCTTGTTTTTCCCTCAGAAATCTCATAGTGCTGCCACAACCACAAGGGATTCTGGGTAGGCACATGCAAATAAGGTAAATAATTATTACCTTTTGTCTCTATATCCACTTCCTACATGGATCCCTTGAAAGTAATTGTCTGCTGTACAGGACAGCCTTTAGACAAAACTCAGTTCACCACTCATGGACAGCTTCTTTTTTTTTTTTAAATTAGTTTTTGGAAGCCCGAGGTGTCGTGCTTCTCTGTGCGTGCTCTGTGCTTAAAAGCAACAGAAGCCTGATACTTTTTCATGTCTTCATCTGGCATTCCCTGTAGGGACATGTCAGACCCAGTTCCTTCCCTCCTCTGCCATAAGACCTGCGGGAGGGCTGGATCTTCTGGTCCACCTCCGAAAAGGAGGACCACTGTACGGAAGAGGTAGGGAGCCACAAGGCATCACACTACATGCCAGGGCGAAAAGTCCAGTTCCACCGCTCAAAATACAAAGTGCTAAGTTTGTGATCCAAAAACAAAATCAATTCACCGTGTTCAAAAGCCATGATTCAGAAACCCAATTAATTGGCACGCATGCACATATCAGTGAAAATCGTGAAAATAAATAAGGCGATCAGCCATCATTGTCCAAAATGTAAAAAAAAAGGGGGAGGTGCTCAAGTAGCAAAGCCATCAGCACTTCTTATGCAAATCACAACCACACTGGAAGATGCAAACCATGGAAAGTGACCCAGGCAACTGCAAGCTGGGGCTTTAGTGCACACCTCAGGCTCTATACCATCCTTAAGGCCAGAGGATCAAGTTTTTCATCACCACCAGTAGGATACTGCACTTGATCTTAGCCAAAATACCAAGAAGCACCAGCATGGACAGCCTTTTCCTCCTTAACAAGACTCATTAGCATGAAATCATGATGGTAACTTAATATACGAGGTATGGGGTAGCCAAGAAATACCATTACATAAGTTATGGTGGGTAAAGGTGATGGAAAACCCTTCCACTAAAATTTAGGGGTATGTAGAAGGATTATTAAACACTCATCTACAGACACCAGACAAGCCAGAAGGCTTGTTGTGGATATAGAAGCAAAAGGTGATAATTGTTGACCTTATTTGCATGTGCCTACCCAGAATCCCTTGTGGCTGTGGCAGCACTGTGAGATTTCTGAGGGAACAACAAGCCTTCTGGCTTGTCTTGTGTCTGTAGATGAGTGTTTAATAATACTTCTACATGAAATAAGTTGGAAATGAAAAGTTTCATTCTCCATTTCTAAATCACACAAGTTCTACCTTTCGGTAAAATATGTTTAACACAATCCATCTTGCTCTTCCAGACCTATTTCCACGCAAACTGAATATTAATGATTACAGAAGTATTAACTTGACTGATCACTTGGCTTTCCATTGAATAGACCGAGTTGTGTATATCTGTACCTGTTTCATGAGTTCGAAGCAAGTTAGGGATCCAAGAAAACAAATATCACATTTGCATGCAAGTATTACAAGTAACCACTCACCATACATTTATTTGGCTTCTCCCCAGAGTGTACCCTCATGTGAATGAGCAGTTTGTACCGTGCATTGAAAGGTTTGTATCTCCTTGCACAGCCAGCCCAAAAACATGTAAAATCCTCCCCGGTGCGCTGGTCAATATGGGTCTTCTCGATGTGTCTGACTAGCTCCTCCTGTTGCTCATACAAGGCACTGCAATCTATCCAGCGGCAAAACTGCTTCCTTACTCCCATGCCAAGCTCATCCTGTTCTTCAATGGGCAGTGGCTTGGGCGACATGGTGGTTGGGAGGCAGAGAGGATAGGGGGAATGTAGGTCTTGCTGCAAATTGTCTTGAGGTTCTTCTTTTAGGAAGCTGAGCTTATTGCAATCATTGGAAGCGATACCCAGAAGGTGACTGGCACTGCTTTCTGCACAAGGTATGTTCACTTGCTCTAGAGGACTGTCTCCACATTCATCTGGAAGGGGTGGAAAAGAGAGGGCAGAAGAGGGCAGACTACAGTGATCTTCTGGCTGGGAAGCCTTTGGAGGACTTGAGTTAGGGACGCCACCTGTGTGAGAGAGTATTCTAGGGGGTGACAAATGCAGACCATTAACATAGAGAGGAAGCAACCTGCTTGTGCTGTTCAGAATTCCCACAGTCTCAATTCCATCAGATGAAGCAGAACATCTCTTCTTTCCGTTACTCGACTGGAATCGGGCAGAGGTATGATTACTGCTGGCTGCCTGAGTCCCAGGGAAGGGGGTGTGCATAGAGTCTAATAGCCATGATGAAAGACAGTTTTTGAATCCATTGTGTGGCACTGCTGTGTCAGAGAGCGCGGCTGCCCTGGGCTCTTGACTACCTGAAAGGCTCTGGCAAGGTGGGTTTGATAGGTGCGAGAGCTCACAGGGTCTCTCTTGTTTGATTTGGTCTGTAGGATGAGCTCTATTCAGACACATAGCATACGAGGCGTCGCATTGAGCAGACCTGTATGAAGAATCAGACAAAAAAATGACATTTTAATAGGTGTGAATGTCTCAAGTAAATAGTTTTACTGTAGGGAAAACATGTATTTCTGAATATCTATCTTTTTGCCCTTTAATAAATATAAGTTATTCTGTAGCGTTTACACGCTGTAGTTGGGGACATTTAATATGTGGTGCATGAACTTTATAGATTAAAACATGAACTGGAGAGGCTTCTCTTATTGGAGTGAGTATTACATTACTACTACTTCTACTACTACCAGTAATCAATAGTAGTAGCTATACTACTTTGTATAAGACCTTAACATCACACAATTAACATCCCCAAAAACACATTTAGTATCTCAAACTTGCAGATACAAAACAGAACAGCTATCTAATCTAATCCCATATGGTACCGGCCCATCCATAAGAAAATTCCCAGTATCTAGTTTCCAACCGTTAGATGCCACAAATGTGAACAGGATTGTAACATTTCTCCACTGAACCTCCATTCACTATATGGCTATTCACACTGCATATTATTAAACTTTCCCGGTATGGAGCCAGACAAAGAAGAATATATATTGTGAGATAACTATGAAATCATTTAGTACATATAGATCAATGTATCACACTCTCTGTATCATCAAGAAGGGGAACCAGTAGAACAGTATAGAACCTGTCTGTGCTATACCTCTCGGCCCCCAGCCCAGATGGGTCAGAACAGAACAATGTGGTGAGGCTCTGGTAAGAACAATGGCCAAGAAATCGCCACTATTGGAAAGTAGAAAAAAGCCTCTGACAATGGATTTAGATACATTCCCAATTAATATGTTTCCTGGGAAAAACAGGATGGAGAGGGTTCAGATTTCTGATGTACGAGGATCTCTCATCCCTTCATTATCGGAATCACAATACAGTAACAAATATCCACGCTGAGCCCTGGCCCTGCTTTGTGCTGCTCATCCTAATTACCTTTGTCTTATAATTACACTCACTGACAGAAGATGACACTCCTTATTAACACTCATCACATCATGGAAAGGGAAGGGGAGTCAGCTTATTAACCTATTCCATGTCAGGGACATTCAAATTAAATACTGGCCCAGGGTCCCATGTCTCTCTCCATCTCTCTACAATAACCTATTTAATCGAAATGAAATAAATGGACAAATTAGTAAAGTTCTGCTTTTATTGGTCTAGAAAGTTGAATTAAAATAATCACTCATTGAATTTCTATGTTTTACCTTCAAGAGAAAAACATCCTTTCTCATTATACTCTCTGAGCTCCTTATGTTTACCTTCTGCTTGTCTTACTCAACAAATTCACTGATAAATTATAAAATGTTATTATTTTTATATTTTGGTGTTTGGTATGTTTATTCACTGCAATATAAAAGGCTTGGCTTTATCACAATTTTTTTTCTGGTGTTTCATAAAACCAAGAGCCCCCTTTACCTGGCGTCATTTTGTTCTGTGTTCGTCATACTTTCACAGGCATCTCTATGGTCTTCAGATGGTTCACATTCCCCAAGTGGGCAAAGGATACTCTCTCTGGCCTCCAAGACCTCAGCGATCATCCCTTCAATTCCCATCATGCCCTTATTTGTGTTATACTGAGTATATCCTTCATTTACTGTAAAAAAAAAAAAAGCAAAATAAGGAAGGTAAACTCCTCTTGTATCAATGTAAATATGTTTTCCTCCTGGAATTTTAGTGGTTGGTCTAACAGGGTAGAAGCAAACCTGCAGATGATCATCCATCTTTGGTCAGAAAGGTGGGTATTACCTACCTCGGGCTTTTTCCCCACGGATCTCCATACACATAACTGTCACAACCTCTGTATACATGTTAATATTCTGAATGTGAAGAAGGTATGCAACCCACAGATTCTCTCTTAAAGCAACCACTGGCAGTTCTGACATTTCTCCAGAATGTCTTTCTACAAACCTTTACAATTAATTTCAGTTCCAAGAACAATAAAGGAAAGGTTACTGTGGCTTGAATGTTACAAACCCTTGTTGTCCAGCTAGAGGCCCTCAAATGGCTTAAAAATCCATATATTCTATTAATTTAACTTGATTTTTATAAGGTTGATACAATGACTTTTGATTCTGAATGGAATGCAGGCCTCATCAATAAAAGTTGGACAATACTATCATATGTCTTGCATTAGGATATAATCATGTTATTGTTACACTTGAAATCAAATATGTATCATACAAAACCACGTCCGTCTTTGAATTATAACCCTGGTAGTGAAACTATCCAGTTTAGCAAATCCCTTCTATTAGAGACAGGGGTAACCTTGGTCCGCATCAGCCGGGGTAAGTCGGATCCCCATACCCAGCCAATGGAGTAAGTATATAGCCAAAGACTGTCCTGCGGGATAAATTGAATGTCTGGTTGTAGGTCATTACGACATTGTCTAGCTTCCCCTAAATGACCTTTCTTATCCAATTCAACAATTTAACTGTGGAGACTTCAATCATATAGCCATTTGGCCACTATTTTCCTAGACCACATGCTTGATAAAAAACAGGGGTTTGTGATATATACTGTGTCAGGGCTCAGAACACATCCACGCTACTAATGACCTATTTCCTGAAGCAGGAGATTTCCGTCCCTTTGTAGCCTGATTTATAGAATATTAGGATTTTCGGATTGTATAAACTGTTACAACGCTTGCTAACTCACGTCTCTCTGCTCTGAAATTAATACTTTTGTGGTCTCACACATGTACCTATCTAGGTGTCTCCTTCTCTCCCTGTTAATTTTTAGAGTATTTCAGGGAATACCGTTTGATCGCATGCTGTAGCTTTTCACCTTGTGAAGGTTTGTCGGATTTAGTTTCATGTGACTTGTATGACAGTGAGGGCAAAGGTAGGATCCTGCTCATTATGAGACTTCTGTCCACATAGCAGCTGTCACAGAGTCAGATGACCCTGGTATACACAGTCACATCATTTTAGGAGTGAGAATGCATTACAATTACCATGGTAGCTATGGAAGGTCATCCTAAAACAGTTCAACCATAAAAAACATGAGAACTGGAGAGCCATTCCAGGCATAAGAAATCTTTTTGACAAAACTGAGAGTACTATGGATGCACACCTTGTGCCTTGAAGAAACCATGAATGATTTGTGGATGTTTCAAAGGTATGTTTCCGGATTAAAATGATGTTTAAGTAATTCTCACTACACATTTTTGTTAAATAGGAGTAATGGCAAACAAGTGTCAATGAGCAAAAGACCAAAGGTGGTAGGTCTGGGGGGGGGGGCAAACCTTCTGCTGCAAAACAGCAGTGATAAGGTGTCCTGTAGCACCAGGGCTGCCAAACCCAATGACGAACACGACCACTGACTCATCTGACAGATTGGTTTGATGACATGACCGACGGCCTCATTATACATTCTACCATTGACTTGCAAGACTAATTTTGACTGACAGTCTCAGCATTCTGTTTGACAGCAGTCAAACGTAATGGCCGTTCAACAATAATGTTAGCTGTCTCCATGAGAGACTCTCAGTAACAAGCTTGCTGTCTGTACGAATGTATAGTATAGTTATTTAGTGCTTTACAGTTTATGGTATAATAAATGGGAGATACACTTAATGTGAAATAAATAAATAAAACAAGTTATATATACAGTTATATTATAAGTACAGTAGTCTACATACATTTTGATCTGGTAGCAATCGGTAACATTAGGAAAGGCAGTCTCTAGGGTAAGAAACAGCACAAACGTGATTCCTATAAGAAGGTGGGCATATTATCTGCTTTTTTTTTTACTGTATAATTATTATTGTGTGAATATTACACAAGTGTCTATTCACTTTAGTGAATAACCAAGCTGGTCAATTTCATGTTCTAACAATCCCTTTGTTGGTTCTCAGTGACCCATTTTCAGAAGACAATATAAGAGAAAGCAATTTGCTGAAAGCAAAAAAATGGAGCCTCCATCATATGGTTAAAAGGATACCAGAGATTAGAAAGCTTTGAACGTCTAGTCTACTGTTTTTACTTTCTTTGCTGAAGAATCAACAATCTCTTTAGGGCAAAAAAGAAAAAAAATACAGTTATTAAAATGCTTCGGTAGTGGACATTTGTTTTTAATAAGTATTTTTAATTTAGTATTGCTCTAACATGTATATAATATGTATGTGTAATAAAAGCATTTTATTATTAGAGAAATGTAACAAGCAGCTCAGGACAGTTCATGAAGGATACTTGTGTTGCTCTAGATGTTGAAAAACTACAATTCCCACGATCCTCCACTAAGCAATATAGCGAAAGAACCACAAAGAACAGGGGTAGGGTAAGGAACTTTAACTTATAAGCAGTAGAGGGCAGACGATGGCAAAAGAGGGCATCTGCAATGTGTACATTCCCTCATTGTTTTAGGTAAATGAGAAATATTTTCTTTGAGGAATAAAAAGAAATGGGGGACTTTTAAGATGTAAAGTGGACTGAATTGAAAGGGGAGCTAAATGATGATATGATGTATGGAGTGATAAAAGTCCGGGCTTCCTCTTTTCTGTGGATACCCCTGATTATATCTTTGTGCTCAATGAGCTTAAAGAAGGCATTTTACAGGAAGAACGGTTTGCTGTACCATCCCAGTTTTAATAATTTCTAATTCTGCTCTGTTGGGTCCTTTCAGTGTTGAGTACCTGTTTTGACCACATAGTAGCGGCTCCATGATGCTCACTTGTGCTCTTCTCGGTTTATGTTATGCATCACACATTACATCGCTCCGTGTCCGTCTTTCCTATCAATCCCACCCACAAAGCCCTTGATTCATTTATATGTTTTTTTTATGAGTGTACTTATTGTACTCAGGGGTATCTAGTATGATGGTGATTAGAGCTGAAACAACGAATCGATAAAATCGATAATAATCGATAACGGAAATCATCGATAACGATTTCCGTTATCGATTAATCGAGTGATCAATTCGTTGTTGGAGCACTCGGCTCCTTTTACTTACCTCCGCGAGCGTTCCCCGCTTCTGCTACACGCTCTGCAGTCTCCGCCTTCTTTTAGCTACGTGACGGATGTGACGCGTTCCGGAGGTAAGTATTCTTCATGTCTATGTGCACGGATCGCACAGAGCCACTCGCACAGAGCGAATCGCTCTGTGCGAATGGAGCCACTCGCACAGAGCGGTTCGCTCTGTGCGAGTGGCTCCACTCGCACAGAGCGGTTCGCTCTGTGCGAGTGGCTCCATTCGCACAGAGCGGTTCGCTCTGTGCGAGTGGCTCCATTCGCACAGAGCGGTTCGCTCTGTGCGAGTGGCTCCATTCGCACAGAGCGGTTCGCTCTGTGCGAGTGGCTCCATTCGCACAGAGCGGTTCGCTCTGTGCGAGTGGCTCCATTCGCACAGAGCGGTTCGCTCTGTGCGAGTGGCTCCATTCGCACAGAGCGGTTCGCTCTGTGCGAGTGGCTCCATTCGCACAGAGCGGTTCGTGAGTGTGGGTGCAGGGCAGAGTGGGGGTGGGGGTGCAGGGCAGAGTGGGGGTGGGGGTGCAGGGCAGAGTGGGGGTGGGGGGTGCAGGGCAGGAGACTGGGTGCAGGGCAGAGTGGGGGTGGGGATGCAGGGTGTGAGTGTGGGTGCAGAGCAGAGTGGGAGACTGGGTGCAGGGCAGAGTGGGGGTGGGGATGCAGGGCAGGGTGTGAGTGTGGGTGCAGGGCAGAGTGGGTGCAGGGCAGAGTGTGAGTGTGGGGGCAGGGCAGAATGTGGGGGCAGGGCTGGGTGCAGGGCAGAGTTAGAGACTGGGTGCAGGGGCACAGTGCAAAGTGCTGGGTGCAAAGTGCCAGTGCTGGGTGCAAAGTGCCAGGGCTGGGTGCAAAGTGCTGGGTGCAAAGTGCCAGGGCTGGGTGCAAAGTGCAAAGTGCTGGTGCAAAGTGCTGAATGCTGGGTGCAAAGTGCTGGATGCAAAGTGCCAGGGCTGGGGCAAAGTGCTGGGTGCAAAGTGCTGGGTGCAAAGTGCCAGGGCTGGGTGCAAAGTGCTGGGTGCAAAGTGCTGGGTGCAAAGTGCTGGGTGCAAAGTGCTGGGTGCAAAGTGCTGGGGCAAAGTTTCTTGAACAGTAATAGTCCACCTCTTTTCAGAATGTTTGGGGTTATTTTGTTTCATAAATATTGTGTTTGGGTTCTTGTACTTTGAAAATATTGTTTTTTATTACATCATAACAAAATAAGAATGTTAATGTAAATTTTAAGTTGTTTTTTAACATCCAGTTCATTAAATTCTTTTAAATAAACGAAAAATTTGCATATTGTTTTTTTTTATCCGATTAATCGATTAATCGAAAAAATAATCGGCCAACTAATCGATTATTAAAATAATCGTTAGTTGCAGCCCTAATGGTGATGGTGACAAAATGATGATATGAGTCTTTCAAGGATTGTGCTTATATTGTCCATAACTGAACTGAAACATGTAAACCATGATAAATGCTCTAATCGCTTATTTGAACGAGACCTAATTAAAAAACCGAGCACGTTTTTGTACTTTAAAGGTACACTCCAACTCTCTATATGTTTAACATAGTATAGCATAGAATAGTAACAATATCTAAAACAAATAATCTCCTTTGTAGCGATTATATTTCTCCTAAAGACACGTTATTTACAGTAATATTGCCGACGGATAAGAAAAATACAGATTCAGGCCATTTACCTGCTCAGCAGGATGATAAGATTGTTAACTGAAACAGGAGAAGACTAGCAGAATTTTATTATTATAATTTCAGGGAAATAACATTCCTCTGCTGATTCTCCTAGTTCTCTTTCTACCTAGAATTGGGAGAAAAAAAGAGGTTTCCACATCAGAAAATGCGTGAAATTAAAAGCAGATGTACCAGACTAAACTTTCTACAGCAATCCATGTTTTCAGAGTATGACACGGATACAATACATGTCAAACAGCTGAAGGCAGGCCTCGCAGAGCAGCCAAACCACAAGAGCAATGAAGCCGAAAATATCCACCAATGTTATTTACTGGAGACATTTTTAAGGCTGTAAATGATATGGTGTGTAAATAGTTAATACACGCTAAGGGTTTTGTTTCTAATATCTACCAAAAATGGCAATAAAGTTACATACTTTACTGAAACTTGTCACAAGGTCTAGACAGAAAGGGGTGAATGGGAGATTTATCCATGATCTATAAAATAACAGGCACAGCGCAATGGAATATTATTTATTTATTTATGTATTTATTATTATATGATGGCACTATATAAAACAATAAATAATAATAATTATACTTTAATAAATGTGACTTCAATCATAATTAGCCAGCTAGAGGCTGTAAATAGGATACAAGAGATACAAGGAGTGGGAAGCCAGTGGTACATATACAGCAGTGACGCGGTTACACACCAGGGAACTTCCCAGCTCTCCGTCTTGCCAGGAAGTGACTTTGTGAGGGGGTGGGGTTAGCCACACATGAGGGTGGGGCTAGCCATATGAGGGACATGATTAGTAATAACTAGGTGCAGGGACAAGGGCGGGGCTATCTCCAGATAGCATTTAAGGGGTTGGAAGTGGGAGGAGAATTGGGCCAATCTCCTGTCCCAGAAAGAGGAGTGTGACCCGGAGACCCGGGGAATCACTGCTTCATTTTGAGACTCCCAGACAAACTCACAGGGCTCCAAGGTATGCTCAGTAACCACTCTAGAGGTAAAACGCTTGGATAGATGCACAATACCACTACAAAAACACATTCGGAGTAATACTGCAAACCTACAGCCTGGCGGGTCCTAAGTGACAAAAACTGATTAGCATAGACAGCTGGTGGGATTCATATGCTAAACAGGACTAACGAGGAAGTTACATATGCATTTGGGTGCATGACAACATTAGCAAACATGACATTTTACTTGTCGAAGGCATGTCTCGTAGCTCTGCCATGATTATGAATGCAGACATGAAACCATGCCAAGCTGAGCTTGTTGTGGTAACGTTACCCTTGCATTCTACATTAGAAACATAAAAGTCGCATTGTGGGCCTCAAATTACACCTATATGCAACTTGCATTATGCCTGAAAAGTCTGCAAATCAAACTCACAGCTCCAAGCAGCTGCTTTCAGTGAACGCACAGCTTATTTATATTGGGACATCTTGTCTGCCCCCTTTATTCTATGTGTCGTGAAACATAAAGATGTATTTTGTTCTGGATCATATGTTCAAGAAAGCCTTATGCGCCTACCATGTATGTTTCCATTTCATCTCTGTACTAACCTCTACCATATCTCCGGTACCCTCTCGGTAATGAAAAATCGCCCTAAGAAGTAGAATCTGCAACCCAGAAAAACTAGCCAGGCACAGAATAACCCATATTATAAACCAAAGCTAAGAAACAGCAATGGACGGCAGTGACTGGATCTCTGACCATGAGTACTACCTACAAATACAGATTAACATATCCAGTAACTGCCCAGAGATCAGATACAAATAAGCATCTATAGTGCAAGACATTCTAACCAAGGACAGCAACTTATACTGTATTTCATATATACGGACACGATAAAAAAAAAGTCTTCTTAAATTGTTTTTTTTCCTCTTCATCTGGATCCATGAAATTAGACATATGTTGGATACGATAGTTGGAAGTAACTACTTCACTAAGTAACTATGTTTCTTCTTGTGGCAGTAAATAAATAAAGCACGTCATCATTATTCTCAGTTGTAATAAATTATTTCATAGTTATTCTTAAGTTTTTTGACCATCTTCAGGCCCCTTTAACACAATGGTTTCTTCTGTAACAAATTTCACATTGTCCTCCAATTTAACATCACTTCTTCCATTAGTCTGATTTCTCCCCATTTATACTTGGGTGTGCCGGAGTTTCTCTGTCGAAGTAAATTTCCTTAATGTGAGTATTTTCTTTCCAGTGGAAGAAATTAAAAAAAACTTACATTTTCCAATTCTTGCGCACAAGCATGACAGAAAGTGGGGTCCAATTTAGAAGTATCTAGATTACTGAAATTGTCCTTTTCAACTTCTAACTGCCCCCGACTAATTGCCCCCACTAAGGTTGTAGGTAACACACAGAGAGGTATAACATGCAAAAACACCCAAGTAACAGAAACAGAGAAGAACACAAGAAATATCAGAATGTAAACACAGATATGGTGAGATATCACCAAACATGAGAACAGGAGAACAAGGAGAGATATCACAATCTGGGGAAGAACAGTAAATACTTTCAAATGTAGCGAGGAACAGGCAGATAAATCAGAACACAGAACAGGACATAGAAAGAAAACTGAGCTAAGCATTTTTTGCAACCTACGCCTTGAGAGATTCCTATTGAACTTCCCTGATGAAGCCCACAAAGGCCAAAGCATTTGTCCTAGATTGTTGGGTCACTAATATATGAAGCCATATTCTGATCCTATGCATTAGCTCATGCAGAAACTATACCA
The DNA here is from genome assembly GCF_027358695.1 of Spea bombifrons. Lineage (NCBI taxonomy): Eukaryota > Metazoa > Chordata > Amphibia > Anura > Pelobatidae > Spea > Spea bombifrons. The sequence goes on along the minus strand of NC_071092.1, from coordinate 39,481,433 downwards.
TGGAATTCTGCACCAGGAAAGGGCCATTCACCCAGGGTGGTAAGTCCATAGAGTGGCCCTGTAATATCCCAAACAACATTTGGCAGACAATGTCGTCAGGCACTATTCAGCACTACACACATTCACCAAAAGAGATTGCATGGAAGGAGCACACAAAAGAGCCAGTCATTGCTAAATGCCTTCTTAACTCCTTAGAAAGTTATACATCATGATATAATGTGGAATTGCAATTTAAAGTCTCCTTTGATCTGTATAGTCCTCCACATTACAACTGGGCAGGTTTCAACAAAGACCTTTGGCCAGCCCATTGAGAGATCCAGTCAGCCCTTCCCATGATACCACAAAGAAGACTGTTTTGAAATCCATTGGCCAGCTCCAAAATGACTATATTAATATGTGTCATCTATGTAGGCTTTGGCCAAGGAGGGAGGGAAGGGATGGGTAGCCCCAGAATGGATATTTAGGGACCTGGTTTCCACTGTTGCCCTGCCACTTTTGGAGCACCACCCACAAGGCACAAGGTACCTCTGTCTTATACTGTATAAAGAAAAACACAATTGAATCTATTTTCCATTTGAGTGTTTTTTACTGCACAAATTGAAATCAATTGTTTAGATGGCCACTTACTTGGCAGCTGATGCAGCAAGTACAGTAAGTGCCCCATGCAGTTCGTCTGTGACCCTCATGGAAGGATTTACGTGCTGCCACAACTTATTGGCAGGTCACGGCGGAATCTGTAAACTGCACATCTTGTCAATTGCACCTTTACTCGGCCCACACTTTCCTCCGTTGTCCATCAATATGTGTTGGCATTCTCTATGTGTTCTAGGTCTACGAGTGTCGACTGAAGCCCAGCTGGCCTGTTATAGCCATTACTAGTCCCAACTTGGTTAGTCCACTTCAAAAGAGACACTCTTCATATACAGTAAAGTGCATAATGTAAAGGACTGCAATGTAAAAGATTATCCATCTGCTCAAAACCACACAGAATTTTTTTTAAAAAAAATAAAATTTTTATTTTATATAGCTTGGCTTTTCTAGATTAACCATTTTGATGGGACAGTGGACAACCTGACTACAGGCAAAATGACAATTTACTTACACAGCTCAATGCACATTCAATTGATTAAAAAGTACTGAATGGGTGGTAAAGCAGACATGAGAATATATGGCCATTAACTTTGTTTTATGCTAATCTAACATCCTGACTCGTAAACCTCCCTAAATGCTAGTTATTTTGATTTACTAGCTATATAGATTTTGATCTAATAGCCATAAATGTAATGCCATTTCTTTCACATAAACGCCGCTGCCAAAGGTGATCCTATATGTTTTTATATTTCTCTGCCTGCAAAGTAAGAATTCTGTATTTCTGTGCGGCCAGGGAACATGATCTTCGGAATAATCTTGGCAGCATGGTGTGACAGTTACTGCGGCTCTTTGGTAATATGGAAAGATGACGGAATGCGTCAGGAACGCTGGTATTTAAATAAACAAGGTTGTATACGACTTCTTCACAGCCAGCAGAGTACAATAAATTACCTACATGACAACAACCACAGGCTGATATACTGGTTTGCAGCTGGATTAAAGGGACAGTGATAAGCGAAGCAAACTGACTTTGCTTAGAGGTACAGTTTAGGGACCCATTCAGCCTAACAAAGAATGCATTAAATCTGCATTACTCGACCTTCTTCAAAACTGACAAAAATTACACACCACAGCCAATCAGTGGCAAAAAAGGTATTCCGATGAAATCAATGGAAGCACTTCTTACCATGTGCATGGGAGGTCTCATTAGACCCCCCAGAACGCTTGGCCTAACACATCTCATGCAAGCCAAGTAGCATTTGGGGGTGAATTGTGCAGAATCCCATTAGCAAGGGGAAAAATATTATTCAAAAGCAGCAATTAGCTATAATATTCATTATGATGCATATGATGACTAGAGTGTCCCTTTAACTGCAACTTGAGTGGAAACCTAACGTTGTCAGACATGTTGGACAGGGTCATGCGTGTTCATGCACTGTGTAAGTAGTCCACGCACTGCTCACAGTAGCAGAGCCAGGTATTGAAGCAACATTTTTCAGACCCCTCAGAGACCTCATAGAGAGTTACAGACAATATGTCCACCTAGGCCGCACATCACGCTCTAAAGTATCTAAGCTGCAGCATACAAATAATAAATTTATCGAAGCAATGGCTGGTGTTCACTTTAGGCAAAAGGTTTACGGTTCTCCACCACTGGACCATAAGAGATAGGACAAGCCGCAAGATCTTTTTCGGCAGCTATGAAAACCATTATTCCCACATCACCAATTCCAGTTTTCTACAACATAATTCTGACACATTTGAGTGTGATAATGTTACATTCTAATACCGAAGCAGGCCTGTCCATATTATTTGGAGAATTGTTTGTCTAACAACCATGTGAGTCGATGATCTCTTGATTTGGTGCCAGCTGAACGTATATTCCAGAAGCGCTCCTAATTCCCAACCATTGAACTCGAAACCCAATAAAATGGGAATTATGTAAACTTCCCAGATGGATACCACTTGTCTTGCTGATGTTTCTGGAATTGAGGAGCCCCCAATATTTTGCAATCATATACCTTTCTACAGGAATGCATTGGAGTATAATCAAATTAAAAGTAAGCCGATAGCTTTCTTTCTGAGCATTGTAATCATACTCGGGACTCCCCTGGAACATCAAAGGGAGAGGAATTTCTTTAAATAATGCTAATTAGGTCTGCCTCCCAATACCCCTATCCTGAAATATCTGTATTCTCTTAAATACAGAGGACAGGAGACTTTGTGAAACCTTATACCAGATACAGCACATCAGAGGCATCCAATCACTGATATATATCGGCATAAACTCAGAGAGGGTAACAGAAAAATGTGAAAAAACAACAATATATATATATATATATATATATATATAAATATATATTGATACATATACATATACATATATATATATATATATATGTATATATATATATATATATATACATATATATATATATATATATATATACCGTATATATATATATATATATATATATATATATGACACCAAAAGTAGCATATTTTTGAATTGGTTGTCTCTGGTCTTTTGAGAAAAATAACTTGTTATTTTATGGAAAGCGTGGTTAATGTTTCTGCTAATTCTTTCTGCCTCTTTATAAAGATTTTTTTTTAAATGTTTTGGTATAGCTTAGTTTAATTATGTAAGATTTATTCTTTATTGACATTTAAAGACAGAGGTATAAAAAAAAACCTCCCAAAGTAGTTTCAGAATCTGCCAAATGAGCTCAGATTTTCCTTGCAGAATTTGGCTTTTTTTCTAACTTGGTAGCCTTCTGCACATGCCCTGAATGATGTATCCAAAAGTACTCCGGTTCTGTGCTTTATCTGTCAGCACAGCACTAAAATACGCAACGAGCTCTTAATATCCATAATGAAAACTCACACTCCAACACTATGTGCTCGAGACACTTTTAAACTCAATTTGTGTTAAGAAAAAATAAATGAAAACATCTAAATCTGGGACGTCAAAGCTGATCCTCAAGTGATATAATCTTGGTAGGGTTTTAGGATTTCTCTAATTAACATATAATGAATCACGGAACAGTTTGTGTGACAGAGCCATTAAGAGTTACCAGGTAAGCCTGGTATTTCTATGACCCTTGAGGAATGGAGATCAACAGCCTTTCAAAGCGGGTAAGAATTAGACGTAGGCCTAGGAGACGGCTGCCAAAACTGGGCGATGGATGGGCCTTCACATAATGGTCGTTCTACACAGAAGGAACAACATAGGCCATATACATTGGTGACCATATGTGATGAGGATAAATACAAACAAAAGGTTCTAGTTAGTCGCCCAAAGTCCCCAAACCAGGACAACCATAAGAAACTTCTTTGGAACTCCTATTTTTAGATTACTTTGTCTTATAGTAACTCCTCAATGCATCGCTCTCTGTAGAAGAGCTCGTTTACATGCTAGAATCACTGGTTGTGGTCTATGTTCAGCATGCTGGTCACTTGCCAGATCTTTTCCGTTTTGTAAATGTCTTTGTATGCGGAATTTGCCTCGTAGTTCCATGGCTTCTCTTTGAAGTCAGTTCATTAAAAATGCAAGAATGATTTTTTTTTTATGAGAAAATCTTGTCGCAGAAATGCATCACTTTGAAATATGAAAACAGTTTTTATAGCTTCTAACAATTCAAATTCCAAATCCAATGTTAAGAGTTTGATTTTGGATAAGTAAATCTGTTCTTCTTTATTTACGTACACGAAAAGAGAAGAGGGAAAAATTGAGACCTGGTGTCCTCTGTTGCTCTACATGAGCACAGTTCACTGGTCACCTTTATTTTTTATCTCGGGCTTTGAGATATAATTATTCTTTGCATTATATGAAACTTGTTTTGGGCTACCTTGTTATTTCATATTTAAAAAAATATATTAAAGTAATTGAAAAAATATATAAATAGACGTATACTATAACAAGTAGATTAAATTTGGGATTATGCTCAGTGCGTGCAGTGAAATGAATTTGTAATGCAGAACACTAAAAGTAATGAAGGAAACTCAAAAGCAAAAAATAAGTTAAATTAGCCCTTTATTATATATAAAATCTCTGGTTATTGTGATTCACAGATTTTGATATGGCCTTGTAGTGCCTGTGAGCTCCATAGGTTCCACAATGGCAAACCCTGATTTAATAATCTTCTAGAATCTTGGGTGCAAAGTTTTGAGGTAGAAGGACAGATGAAAGAAGGACGGTATGAAAGTAATAGACCTGAGAAGAAGGGGCAAAAGGAAGCAAATGGTGAAATAGGGATTGCAAGCTCCTGATTGCAAGCTCTTCAGTGCAAAAATAATCTATATTGAACCACCCAGTCCCCTGGCAAAGGGGAGTCCCAGGTTGTATTAGCAATAAGCAAAGCCCTCAGAGAGGCGTATTTGAACACAAATGGGAAAGGTCCAGGCTCAAATAGAGTGTGGAGTGGAAGGCTGAATGTATGTCGACTAACTATAGAACTAACTATAGAACTAACTATAGATAGGGGATGAGAAGGCATAGGGGCAGAAAAAGTGAGGTGGGCAAATACAACTCAAAAGCCCATACATTTCTGTGAGAATTTGGACATGGTTTCCTTGGATTTTTCTCATTCTCTACTCTGGAGAAGAACAAGTCCTGAGACTTTAATGTTTCAAGTTAAATAAAACCTGATTATAAAAAATCTGTTTTTAATAGAGAAAAATTGGCTGAAGCCACACAGCATCAAACAGTGGGAATCGGTGCCCAGCAAGCTGGCTCTGCTCAATTCAAACAATCACAGCATTAATAAGAAACACACAGCAACCGCACAGAATGAACTAATGTGCAACAGAGCCAAAGAAATGGCTTGTAATAGATCAAAATGAATCCCTCCAATACTACTGCAATTAGGAAGTCTAATGCTGAGGATGCACTGAGGATTTATTCCTCCATGCATTGGACAAAGGAGTGCCCAAGTGTCATCCTACTAACATCTCCAACTTTACAAAGATGACTTAGACCCAAGCTGGAAGTAGAACCATCAAGGTACATGCCTTCTCCACCTATAAATGGTCCTCCAAGAGACCTCCCGGTCGCACACGAGGACCTTTGTGGCAGGGAAGGGACCTCCAGCTCCTGTAAAGGTCCTCTGTCATTATGCTTGGCTTGCCCACCTCTAGCAGAGATGTGTCTCTTGGGGCAAATAGCTATTTTTTTAAGATTCATAAGCATACAAACCAGGATGACGGATATCCTTTAGAACTCGCTATTAAAAAAAACATATAAATACAATCATAGAAGAATGATTTCACTTCACTCCAGGTTATCCTACAATATTGAACTATAAAAAAATCAAAGTTCTTTAAAATACCAAGCAACACATCCTTCCACAGAAGCAACTCTACCAATGTGAACAAAATCTGTCATGTTGACATCCAAATTCATAGTTTTTAACAATAATATATTATGACGTGGTGTCACAGATCCTAGAGTGTAATTATATCTATCTATACAGATGTCTGACATTATGACAATATGGCTTTAAACGTGATGGTCCAGGATCATGGAAATTCATTCATCAGAAATGAGGAAATTACCATAGTTTGCCGACGTGTTTGTCCGAAATCAAAAGGGTAAATGTGCTGTAAATTAAAAAAAAACAAAACATACTGGTATCCCTTTACTTAATCCAGTAGTGTTTCCCTTTGCGTAAAAGGGAAATAGAAAGAATTACTAATCCTGTTTATGTTGAAATTACTATTATTATTATTATTATTATTACTATTATTTATGAATCTAATTGTATTTGATATTATTACATAAAATGAGCATCGTAACAAATGACTTTAAAAGTGAATTTCATGTCCTGAGGCAGATGGTTAAAAATAGAGGAAATCTACGGAACTCCACGGTATGATGAAAGATTTGTTAAGGAAAGATAAACAGACAGCCGCTGATTTAATGTGCATTTCGTTTTGAAGCGATTGTTGTGTATTTAAGGGTCCATCCGACCTCTCATCACACGGTATTTGAACCAATCCGTTTCAGGACCCAAAAGACAGCTTATTTTGGCAGCAATTTTCCTGCTGGCCCATAAAGTGTCCAAGACTCTCACCAGCTCCAGAACTTGGCTTTGTCTGATTTCTGAATCAGGGCTGTGTATACACCTTCCCCTGGATACCAGCATATGGATAACATTTCTCACTATTAACAATCAAAATGTCTTCTTTCTGTTTGTGTTGGATTAGAGACACTTCCAATTCTTCTGGTTTTGCAGAAATTCTTTTCATAAAAGAGATTTTTTTTTGTTTTCTTTAAACAGAAAATTGCATGCTCAATTCCCCGTGGTGATAAATTCAAATTGAAAAATGATGTGTTTCTAGAGGTACTTATTAAAAGAAACCTGTCTAATAAATACTATTATATTATACAGCTACAAATTAACTCTGTGTACATGAAAGAAGGATGCTTGCAGTCAAGGACATGTCAATGCTGGAGACAACAACTATACGAGAGACATAAATGAGTACAGTTCTGTTTTCTGTATAAATGATATAAGTGGAATAGATTCATTGGAAACGTATGTTGCAGTTGGCAGCGTGTGTACAGAGAACGGACGATTTTTAGGAAGTGGTGGTTGGCTGAATAGTGAGAGTGGATGGGTTAAGGTGTTACATGGGGTAAAGGGGTAGCTAGAAGGAAGAAGCTGAAGTCGGACAGAATGGGTGGCTGTCATATTGAAGGACAAAGACTATGATCTTGGGCCAAAGGGCTGTCAATTCTCCTATGGCCTATGATTTTCACAGCTCCCCTCTGCCTTCATAGAATTTCATAGAAACTAGCATCAAAAACGCTCTCTTGCTTGGCTCCTTATGTCGCTCCTTAGGTCGTCCTAAGGGGCAAACGTGGGATATAAAAGAACAAGATGGAAACAGCAGGTTGCTCCCATTCCGATGAATGAAATAGTAGGGAGGTAATGGTGATATGACGCTTCCTGTGTTCGGGAAACCGAATTCTCTGTATCATAGGTACAACCTCATTTAGCCATTCAGTGCCCTCTTTTAGTAATCTGCTATAACGCAGGATGGGGTTTGGGACACACTGGTAATAATAGGCAAGCGTTCTGGCATCTTTATTCATGTAGCAAACCAGTGTAGTAAACAGGTTCAGAGCAACTCAGGGTGCTCCGCCATACACAACAACTCTCACTTTATGAAGGCTGCCATTCTGCTAACTTCTTGTGCTAACAAACCCAGCAAGGAAGATAAGTTACAGAATGAATTAAGTGTAGAGGGCAAAAGTAAGAAGGCTTACATTCCAGCTACAAAGTAACACATATGGTTCAGACGGATACTCATCAGTGTCTGATGAGCCTGATTTACACATCTTCTCATGCAGTTAATTAAGGTGATGAGTGAGTTAAGAATTCTCTACATTAATGAAGAAATCTAAGAGAGAAACATTACAAACAGCTGATTCATCAGAACTGTGACACGAGCGCGTATAATTTTATGCAGTCTCATTTAAATCTTTGCAAATGCTTCCAATACATAGAGCGTGCAGCGCCTAAAGCAATCAGCCTTCTTCACTGACTTGATTGTAGTTTCACAATATGTACATAAATACAGGGCCGGACTGGGGATGAATAAGCGGTGCTGGTCCTTTAAGGCCAGAGGCCACTAAACTCTATTTGTGCATTTTTATATTCTCCTCCTGATGTCATGGCTTCCTAATGAACTACGTCAGTCCAGTTGGTTCATTGCACATGCTTCAGAAAGGTGCTGTTCCGATCAGACAAAACATGAATTATGTTCTCCGGTATTACACTTATTTGCTTGCGTGTGTCATTTTACTCTTCCCTCTGAAGGTATAATCACATAAAAACAGCACAGAAAAGCTTTTTAATGTAATTTTTTATAGCATGAGCCTATCAGTGTTTGCTTTAGCATAAAAAGACAATTAAATATTTCCTAAAAAATTATGAATTATGAATGAAGTAAATTTTTACATTATTATTATATTTCTGGGAAGGATCTGGACACTCAGCGGTGTTAGGAAAGATATTTCTAATGCCGAAATTAGATATAAGAGCTTTAAATACACTGAAGTAGGTGGAAAAGCAACTTTAAACCAATGCCTAGCGCCTTATGCTTAGTGGCTGGGCTCAGCACATAACGTGGCAGCAAGAAAAGGCTTTTATAACCAGGCGTCGTCGAGACACTGCCGGTTCAATTTAAACGAAAAGAAATTCAATTAAAAAATAAAATTATATATACTGTAATATAAAATGCGCTTGAAGCAGCCAATCAGCAGCAGGAGAGATCTCTTATTGAAATCAATGAGATCGTTTCTTGCGCAGACCCCCCTGTCTTGTAAGTATATCACATGCGTGGAGATATGTTCAGTATCTGCATGGAAAATAGCGGGGGAGGGGAAAGGCAAACACATATTGGGGGTTCAGGGGGATCACCCCTAGGGGACACCATGAAAATGTAAAGGGGCCACACTGTCATCGTATGCAGATGATGGCTGGAGTGTCACTTTAAGGAGTGAAACATTGTCCATAGGCACACCTAACATTCACCAATACATATGCAAATAATTCACGCTACGATACTTTAGTTAACGAACCTAAATCTGCATTTAAAGTCGGACAGAAATGCAGAATGTGTCTAACGGCAACAACATTAAAGAAAAATCTTTCGCATAATATTCCATCGGCGCCAGAACGATATTCCCAATCTCTAGTGTTTTCTTTTTGTTCTACAAATTGCTCCGGCTTCTCTCTGAGTGCTGCCTTGTACTCTTTCCAATCCGCCTTTTGTAAAATATACCCCTTTTATCAGCTTTTAATGTCCCAAATGATCTAATCAAGAGCACATGCCTCATGAATATTGCCTGTCGTTCTGCATTAACTTCACGCGCAGAAGTACGAGGCAATAAGCGGGCCCGGTGTCACGAATGTGCCTTGAAAACATTATATCTTCCATGGGAAAATCAAACCACGTGTGGCCTCTGACCGAAGCAGCCTCGGAACGGGAACTCCAGGTATTATCTTCTGCATTCCAACATTTTTCAAATGCACACAATCAATCGTGTACCAAACCAATTTCACCGTGCGCAGCGCTGATCCATGCGCCATGATCCATAGGCCATGATCAAACAAATGCCGAGCCCACCAGCCACCTGTTAATCCACAACGGCTTCTAGTCTACATCTGATGTCGGAATCCCGTGTCCCAATCTTCCAATAAAAGTGTCACGGAGGTTAAGAATCCAGTAATTCTCTTTGCTGTACGTTCTGATGCCAGTGAGTCTTCCCTGTTGCGATGAGTGCGATGATAATTGAAAACATTTTATCACAAACTGAATTAGATCTTGATCCATTCAGTGTTCGGACCCTGGAACATATTTGACTGCTACACGGGCGCACCGGGTTCATAATCTAGATGTAAGGAGAGGTATACGGGACAAGAGGATTTATTCACTAAAGCGAGAGTAGTCAGGAGGGTTTCAACTCATTCTCTAGTCATTATAAAGGGCCAACACTGGCAAGTTTCTCTGGAAAAAGGCTGAGCTGGCCCTGCATAATGCATACGTCAAAAGGGGGGTAGAAATCTCACTGGTTTGCCTATACATTATACAGGGCCAGCCAAGCTCTTCCTGCAGCAGAAGCTCACTAGGGTTGGACCTTCCTAATGAACAGTGAAGTCAAGGAGCTGAAATACCTCTCTCCCTTTAGTGAATAAGCCCCAAAGTGTTGATGGATATCCGTGTTTTTCACCTCGTTTTCCAAAGGGATGATGCCCACAGCGATGAATCAGGCGATCAGGAAATACATATAGTTACTTATAATGCAAGGAAATAATATATTTTTAAAGATGATGGATACATTTTCATGGGATCAAGCACAAAACTGTATGGTAAATGACAAGCTTCATTACATAGAGACATTTGGCCCATCTAGTCTGCGTGTTTTCCCTGATGTAAAGAGCCAGACCATAACGAGTGCTCGGGCTCATCCTGGACTCAGCTTTCTAGTTTCAGCCCCTGTGTTTTTATTCACTAAAACCGAGTGCTCGGTATAAACAACCTATCCGGACATTCCTAGTAAAAACATATTAACATTAAGACAACTGGAGCAAAACCATAAACCAGTGACATCACTGAAAAATTATGCAATAAGGATATAGCCTTTAAAGGCGCTGTTCCACTTACTCTGCTGAATTTAACACTTTTAACTAAATGCAATACTTTTGGGTACCTAAGCCCTTCTCAAATAATAATCCTTTAATCATGTAACATGTATATTTAATTGTCAGGTGACAAAAAGTAGGCACTGGGTTATGTCATAAAAAAATGAAAAAGGGGTTTATTTGCTTAACATACTAGTGTGCAAAAAACAACAGTTTTGGTTTAATTTGAAGATTTTTTTTAGTGGGAAATCTACATCTTTGGCATTAGGTCAGCTTTTTTAAAATGTAAATAAATTCTGATCTCAATTTTTTTTTGAAACTTCAAACTGAAATGAAGTACAGAACCGAAATCTCCGGCATTCCAATGCAAAAAAAGTATTATTAATTAAAAAGAAAATTCTTAAAAAAAAAAAGCTGTGATTATATTTAAAGTAATACTGATGTGATTTAGGTTAAGAGCCAGATGTATCGTGTTTTAACTACTTCTGTGAAGATGATGATGGTGCCAATCTCCACATAGGGCCACAGAGGACAGCGGGCCCCCAATCTTCTTCTGCTGACAACTTGTGAGCCTATTACAGTATATTGCAAATCTATATGATCCAAATGTGCTGGAAAACCCCTACCAACAAGCACATCATTAATCCGGACAGGGAATACTAGGTTTAAATTCTGAATTTATTAATCTGAGAGTTGTGGGAGTTTGCAGGATACCTAAAAGGTTCCACCCAGCCCCAACCAGCTTCACCGGGCCCCTGCATAATGCATAGTTAATGTTATATTTCTTGAAATTCACATCACTTTCATTATGCATTATGCAGGGCCACAACACACGCTTACCTTACCTGATGTCATTTGGGCATGGGTAATAAAACGGCAAATGTTTTATTAAAACACATAAAAATGCTGAACCGTTATGAAAAATGAATTTAGAAAAATGAATTAAACAAATGACTCTACTGGATAATGTGAAAAGAACATAGAAAGGCAGATGAAGTTGTAGTATATGCTGTTATCCGTTATTATTAAAGGCACTATTCTCATTATCAAAATAAATGTTGTTTTTTTAGTATATGTACTAATATAATATTTCCCTTTTTTAAGCATCATTTTATTTAATACTAGTGTTTTAGAATGCTTGTTTATGTGAAATGTTAATTTTATATTTTTTCATTTTGGGATTTTTATTACATATGCAATAAGAATCATTTTTATAATATTCCTCAGCTGTTATGGGGTCTAGCTGTGCACCTTGAGGGACTTCCTTAACACAATATCGGTGATGCCACCAATATCCAAAGACTATAAAACAGAAATTCTGATTTTACCGCAATTCTCGCTGATACCAGAGGACCAAATACATGCTGGAAACCTCCTTTCATCCCCACACACCTTGAGGAAGCCCGCAGGTAAGACGAACGTGTTATGTTGGGGAGTTTTGGATACTCGGACTCTTTGGATTTATTATCAACCCACATTGGGAGTGAAGACCACATAAGGATGAAGTATATATATGTATTAATTAGTGCTGACACAGCACATCTTACTTTTTTCTATTTTGACACATTTCTTTTTAATTAACACATTATATAAAAAGAAAACATCCAATTTATTATGCGTTA